>NC_138991.1:22079299-22713067 GCF_964341445.2 Mesoplodon mirus | reverse complement strand
GATGGAGATGAGGTCACAGGGATGAAAATGGGGTTGACAGGTTTCAACAGCAAATTAACGAACACACAGTAGGTCAACAGCCCCAGAAGTTGTAGGTGAAGGGCCTTGCTTTGGGCAAAAGAGATAACAGGCAACAGCATCTTCTGGTATAGCCCCTGCCCCCATCCTGACCTCACCCATCTTTACCCTTACTCTCCAACAATACTTCCCTCAGGAAAGGATGCCATGGACTCATCCACACCAAGCTAGAACAGTATTTTAATAGGGGACCATGACAATAAACCAAAAGAATAGGGCTGAAAAGACAGAATTTCAGGCACATTTACTGAATGGAGAGGGAGAGGAGAGCAGATAAGCCTTTCTTAGCTTTTTGGTAACTCCCACCATCACAGCACTCTTTACTTGCTGAATCCTGGTGGCTGTTAACTATGATGCTTATTGTGTAGCTCTCTGACATGAACATAAAAATGAGGTGTATTACCAACATCCAGGCATCCCTGATGAAAACCTCAACGTAAACAGAAAGGTCACATCACAGGCTTGACAAATTTTAAAGAGAGCACTGCAGCCTGTGTACATCACCAGCCATGGATGTTAAGTTTTCCTTATAGAAACTGAAAGTCAAGACACCTGGATTCTAAGTCAAACCCACTCTCACACTGTCTGCTTAACATCTCTATCTGTAAAACAAGAAAATTCCAAGGATAACTTGATTGAATTTGGCCAGTGGAAACAAAAGTAGGAAGAAAGGGAGGCAAGACATCAAGAAGAAGGTTAAGCAATATATTTTTTAAAGTATTCTCTCCATAGAAAGTCAAGTTAAATATGTTTTGAGTTAGGTACTATTTAGATAATATAGAAAATGAACTAATCACAGAAGAAAAGACTTACATACATTTTAGTGACAACAGTAGCCTTTACCTTATCATTTAGAAGTGGTTTGATCTCTGTGAGTTGAACATCCTGAAGTTCATCCATGAGGACAGATGAGAGTAGAGGATTCTCAAGAAGAAACCAGTGACTCTGAAACGGAAGAGAAGCAAAAGGCTTCAACTAGGAGCTGGAAACATAATAGTCACACTACACCCATTCATTCAAATATTAGAGCTTAGTATGTGTCATGCATGGCTCAGGGTGCTGAAGACACATTAGACTAGATGCTTAGGGCAAACAGACTCTAAAGGTGGCCTCCGTGATCTCTGTACCTCCTAGCATTCACACCCATGCATAATTCACCACCCCACCAATTGAGTGTGGGTGGGACCCATGGCTTGCTTTTAGCCATTAGAATATGGCAAAAGTGATGGAATGTACATGAGTATCTGTGTATGATTACATTACAAAAATATTTAACATCTGTCTTGAGGAGAGACACACTTTCCCCTGCTGGTTTTGAAGAAGCAAGTTGACATGTTGTAAGAGGGCCATGTGGTAAGAAAGAGCCTCCAGCCAAAAGAGCAAGAAACTGGGATGCTCAGTCCAACCACCTGCAAGGAACTGACGGCTGCCAACAACCATATGGGCCTGGAAGTGGATCCTTCCCCAGTCGAGCCTCAGATGAGAAGCCAGCCCTGACCAGAACCTTGATTGCAGCCTTGCAGAGGACCCAGTCAACCCAGCTGGAATCCCAACCCCCTGAAACTGAGATGATAAATGTGTGTTGTTTTCTACTTTTTTTTTTTTTGCAGTACGCGGGCCTCTCACTGCTGTGGCCTCTCCCGTTGCGGAGCACAGGCTCCAGAGGCGCAGGCTCAGCGGCCATGGCTCACGGGCCCAGCCGCTCCGCGGCATGTGGGATATTCCCGGACCGCGGCACGAACCCGCTTCCCCTGCATCGGCAGGCGGACTCTCAACCACTGTGCCACCAGGGAAGTCCATGTGTGTTGTTTTAAACCACTAAGGTTGCAGTAATATTTTTATGCAGCAACAGATACTTAATACAATAGTCTTTGCCTTCATGGAGAATTCATTTTAGTTACTTTGTATAAGTAAGAGAACAACACGCTCACAGTTACACTTCAGAAAGCAACAGTTTGGAGGGTGGATTAAGGGAGAACAAAAATTGAAGGTTAATGCTGTAGCCTAGGATAAACAGATAAACCAAGGCTAAGCTCACTAGCCTTCACCTGGGGAATCAAAGCAGTAGATGGAGAGTATGGCAGCCAGCCTCCACCATGGCCTCCAATGAGCCCAGGGGTCCTTGACTCCTGATATTTGCACTCATGTGTAATCTCCCATCCAAAAAAATCAGGGATAGCCTGTGTAAGTAATAGAATATGGCAGAAGCAACAATATGTGACTTCTGAAGCAACAATATAAAAGGCATTATAATTTCTGTTTTAAGACACTGTAGTCTTAATTCATTAGCTCTGGGGGAAGCCAGTCACCATATAGTGAGGACATTCAAATAGCCCTCTGGGGAAAAGAACCAACTTGTCAGAACCAACCTACCAGCCATGTGAGTGAGCCACCTCGCAAATGGATCCTCCAGCCCCAGTCAAGACCGCAGATGACTGCAGCCCTGGAGACATCTGACTGCAACCGCATGAGAGATCCTGAGCTGCCCTGCCAAGCCTGCTCGCCAATTCCTGACCCAGGACCATGAGACATAACATATAACTTTGTTTTGGAGTGATTTATTACATAGCAATAGGTAACTAGTACAAAGAGGGGGAAGTTAGGGAAAGCTGGAATCGAGAGGCAGAGCCTCCACCCTACTGTAAGGAAGCCATGGGGAGAGGCGGCGAATCCTGGATACTGCATGCAGGTGATTCCCACCCAGACTTCAAAGCTCTAGGCTTCATCTCCTCTGCCTTGGCCTTGCAGGGAAAATGCTAAATTCATGAGTTGGGAATTCAGACATTCAACAACCATGTATTGAGTACTCACTGTGCACAGCATTATGGACGATACAAAGAAGGTCCCTGCCTTCCAGGAGCTTACTAAAGAGTAGGGACGACAGCTATCTATAAAGCTAACTACAAAATGAGAAATAAAAAGAAGAGCCAGACGGGCTTCCCTGGTGGTGCAGTGGTTGAGAGTCCGCCTGCCGATGCAGGGGGATACAGGTTCGTGCCCCGGTCTGGGAGGATCCCACATGCCGCGGAGCGGCTGGGCCCGTGAGCCATGGCCGCTGAGCCTGCGCGTCCGGAGCCTGTGCTCCGCAGCGGGAGAGGCCATAACGGTGAGAAGCCCGCGTACCACAAAAAAAAAAAAGCAATTACTTCTGATTGATGGGAATCCTTCACAAGATACTAGTTTATTATATTAATCCACTTTTCTGTTTTTCCCTCCAGAGATAGGATGTATGGCTTTGACTTGGTTAGCTATGGAGAGGGTATGTGCTCCAGGCAAACCCTTAGCTATTAATGACCAATACACCAAAATAAATCCTGCTCTCAACTATGACTACATCAAGGCTGACTAACAAGACCTCTTCTACCATTACTCTGAAGAACCCAGAGGGTGCCAATAGGGACCACTGCTCAAACTATGGACCCCACATGCCAATAGCAGGACCCCAAACATCTGTACCAGTTAGAAAGCACAAGCCCGATATTTAACCTCCCTATAGGACGTGGTTCTTTTCTCAGATCCCAGGTATTCTATAAACTTGATTGAGCTACTGAATGCCCAGGAACTGAATTTTTATTTTATTTTCATATCAGTCACACTTCAAAACGGGATGAGATGGCTTGAACTTTTTATCACCAATTTCAGCCAGCATCTAAAATTTCTCTTTTATAGTCCCCACTTCAACCCAGTTAACTCCCAAAATATTGGCCTAACTGGGATCTACTCACTGTGTTTATTAATCACACTATAAACTGTGGCTACTTTTCATTTGGATTTCACTACTTATCAGTAATTTAAAATGGCAATTTCAAACTTCTTCTTCCTATTTAAAAGTAATGTGTGCTCACTTTAGAAAATGCGGAAACCATGGAATAATGAAAAGATCTCTTACTCACAGCCCTTCCTTCTAAAAACCACTGCTGTTAACATTTTAGTCTATTTTCATTTTCCCCTCCTGTAAAATGGTTATTTCCTGAAACTGTTTTTCTAACCCACCTCTTTATTCCTTACTTTAATTCACTCATTTGAAAGCAGGGCGCTGCAAGATGTTAATTATTCAAATGTGACTCCACGTGGGGAGGCCTGTCAAGGAGCCTCAGGGACAGAGGGAAGCCTGTGGTGCCCCCAAAGTGACGCATTCACCTAGTGTTCCCATGCATTTTTTAAAGATGAAGAAATATGCAGTTTGTGCCAGGACAAACACTTAAACAAGGGCACAAATTAAATGAGAAGGTCGTCCCTATCAGCCAGGCCCAATGCAGTCAAGGCAGGACACTGTGACTAAGGAACTGGCAACAAGACAGTAGATGTTCACCTTCCACATTACAGGGGACCCAACATGTTCTTCCAGACACTCAGAAGAGACTCAATTTCTGCTCAGTTCTCACTGCCCTGAACCCTTGCCAATGAGCAGTTTTATAACACCTATAAGAAAACTAAGATCACATGGTGGAAAACTCCATCTCCAGATCCCTCAGCTACACAGACTGGCTCCCTCCTGGGGATCTAAGGCCTGCAGTGCCCTCATCTGCACAAATGATATGGCTGCCAGATCCCATCCTGGAACTAAGAGCTATTAATATTTTTAAGAGGCTAGTACGGATTTTATAAACTGTAGTAGATAAGAACTCTTTTCCAGTTTTATGAGATAGAGGGGAGAGTGACAAGTAAAAAACAGCCATCCTCAAACTGAGGAAGCAAACCTTGTACCAAAAGGCTAGAAAGGGAAAGAGGAAAAGTATACTCTGTGCCAGAAATTATAATCCAAAGACCTTATGTTTAATCCTCCTCCTCCCAGAAGTTATGTTCAACACTCCTCCCAAGTAGATATCTTCATTTCTTACTTTATAAGCAAAAAAACTTAGGCTTAGAGAAGTTAAGTGACTTTTCCAATATCCACATCTAAGTAAGTAACAAGGCAAGGATTTAAAAACCTTTGCTTTTCCCACTATACCATAATGTCTATGCCAGACCCCCATCTACTGGTTGTAGGACCCTGGGCAGGTTTCCTCCACTCTCCCCACAGAGGCACCTCCTTGAAATAAAGGTGACAGAAACTCAGAGCAATCCTACACCACCAATGACTCGGATGTCTCAGAATGAAGGTTTGAGTCATCACACCAGGACAAGAACTCTCATTATCTCAGTAGTCAGCTGAGGACAAGGAGAACAAGAAATGAGTAGGGAAAAGTGAAGCAAAATCCCAGCTATTACTTGGTACCTAGTTTCTGAAAAGAGGGCTATTTCTTGCTTGTTTTCAGTATGATGAGCCTCAAACTTTAATGTACAATCAATCACCTGGGGATCTTGTTTAGGATCTCAGGTATAATCAGTTTTGAGCACTGACAATCCAATATATGACCTCATCAGCTGAGGAGAGGGGGGATCATCTGAGGTGAAGGTGAAGAAATGAAGGGCTTGATTATTAGCAACAATCCTTAATAGAGATGATGAGGGTGGGGTAGAGATAGACTCTATTAATCTAATTTCATCCTGCCTTCTTCCAAAAATGATTTCAATAAATTAGATGGGATTTTTAAAAGATTCAACAGGCCAGACCAACTAGAGGGGGAATACATTGGAGAAAGAGAGAAGACTGCTGCAGAAATCTAGCTGAAAGATGACAAGAGTCTGACCATGCTACTGGAATCACAGAGATAAAGAAAAAGGGAGATAGCCTCCTTCACCAGAGGGCAGAGAGCAGAAGCAAGAAGAACTACAATTCTGCACCCCGTGGAAGGAAAACCACATTCACAGAAAGATAGACAAAATGAAAAGGCAGAGGACTTTGTACCAGATGAAGGAATAAGATAAAACCCCAGGGGGCTTCCCTGGTGGCGCAGTGGTTCGGAGTCTGCCTGCCAATGCAGGGGACACGGGTTCGAGCCCTGGTCTGGGAAGATCCCACATGCCGCGGAGCAGCTGGGCCCGTGTGCCACAACTACTGAGCCTGTGCGTCTGGAGCCTGTGCTCCGCAGCAGGAGAGGCCGTGACAGTGAGAGGCCCGCGCACCACGATGAAGAGTGGCCCCCGCTCGCCGCAACTGGAGAGAGCCCTCGCACAGAAACAAAGACTCAACACAGCCAAAAATAAATAAATAAATTTATAAAAAAGAAAAAAAAGATAAAACCCCAGAAAAACAACTAAATGAAGTGGAGACAAGCAACCTTCCAGAAAAAGAATTCAGAATAATGATAGTGAAGATGATCCAGGACCTCGGAAAAAGAATGGAGGCAAAGATCGAAAAGATGCAAGAAATGTTTAACAAAGACCTAGAAGAATTAAAGAACAAAGACCTAGAAGAATCAAAGAACAAACAAACAGATGAACAATACAATAACTGAAATGAAAAATACACTAGAAGGAATCAATAGCAGAATAACTGAGGCAGAAAAACGGATAAGTGACCTGGAAAACAGAATGGTGGAATTCACTGCTGCGGAACAGAATAAAGAAAAAAGAATGAAAAGAAATGAAGACAGCCTAAGAGACCTCTGGGACAACATTAAATGCAACAACATTTGCATTATAGGGGCCCCAGAAGCAGAAGAGAGACAGAAAGGACCCAACAAAATATTTGAAGAGATTATAGTCGAAAACTTCCCTAACGTGGGAAAGGAAACAGCCACCCAAGTCCAGGAAGCACAGAGAGTCCCATACAGGATAAATCCAAGGAGGAACATGCCGAGACACATAGTAATCAAACTGGCAAAAATTAAAGACAAAGAAAAATTATTGAAAGCAGCAAGGGGAAAATGACAAATAACACACAAGGAAACTCCCATAAGGTTAACAGATGATTTCTCAGCAGAAACTCTACAAGCCAGAAGGGAGTGACATGATATACTTCAAGTGATGAAAGGGAAGAACCTACAACCAAGATTACTCTACCTGGCAAGGATCTCATTCAGATTTGATGGAGAAATCAAAAGCTTTACAGACTAGCAAAAGCTAAGAGAATTCAGCACCACCAAGCCAGCTCTACAACAAATGCTAAAGGAACTTCTCTAAGTGGGAAACACAAGACAGGAAAAGGACCTACAAAAACAAACCCAAAACAATTAAGAAAATGGTCATAGGAACATACATATCAATAATTACCTTAAACGTGAATGGATTAAATGCTCCAACCAAAAGACACAGGCTTGCTGAATGGATACAAACACAAGTCCCCATATATATGCTGTCTACAACAGACCCACTTCAGACCTAGGGACACATACAGACTGAAAGTGAGGGGATGGAAAAAGATATTCCATGCAAATGGAAATCAAAAGAAAGCTGGAGTAGCAATACTCATATGAGATAAAATGACTTTAAAATAAAGAATGTTAGAAGAGACAAGGAAGGACACTACATAATGATCAAGGCATCAATCCAAGAAGAAGATATAACAATTATAAATATATATGCACTCAACATAGGAGAACCTCAATACATAAGACAACTGCTAACAGCTATAAAAGAGGAAATCAACAGTAACACAGTAATAGTGGGGGACTTCAACACTTCACTTACACCAATGGACAGGTCATCCAAACAGAAAATTAATAAGGAAACACAAGCTTTAAATGATACAATAGATCAGATAGATTTAATTGATATTTATAGGACATTCTACCCAAAAACAGCAGATTACACTTTCTTCTCAAGTGCACAGGGAACATTCTCCAGGATAGATCACATCTTGGGTCACAAATCAATCCTCAGTAAATTTAAGAAAATTGAAATCATATCAAGCATCTTTTCTGACCACAACACTATGAGATTAGAAATCAATTACATGGAAAAAATGTAAAAAACACAAACACATGGAGGCTGAACAATACATTACTAAATAACCAAGAGATCATTGAAGAAATCAAAGAAGAAATCAAAAAATACCTAGAGACAAATGACAATGAAAACACAATGATCCAAAACCTATGGGATGCAGCAAAAGCAGTTCTAAGAGGGAAGTTTATAGCTATACAAGCCTACCTCAAGAAACAAAAAAAAATCTCAAATAAACAATCTAATGTTACACCTAAAGGAACTAGAGAAAGAAGAACAAACAAAACCCAAAGTTAGCAGAAGGAAAGAAATCATAAAGATCAGAGCAGAAATAAATGAAACAGAAACAAAGAAAATAATAGCAAAGAACAATAAAACTAAAAGCTGGTTCTTTGAGAAGATAAACAAAATTGATAAACCACTAGCCAGACTCATCCAGAAAAAGAGGGAGAGGACTCAAATCAATAAAATTAGAAATGAAAAAGGAGAAGTCACGACACTGCAGAAATACAAAGCATCCTAAGAGACTACTACAAACAACTCTATGCCAATAAAATGGACAACCTGGAAGAAATGGACAAATTCTTAGAAAGGTATAACCTTCCAAGACTGAACCAGGAAGAAATAGAAAATATGAACAGACCAATCACAAGTAATGAAATTGAAACTATGATTAAAAATCTTCCAACAAGGCTTCCCTGGTGGCGCAGTGGTTGAGAGTCCGCCTGCTGATGCAGGGGACACGGGTTTGTGACCCGGTCCGGGAAGATCCCACGTGCCAGGGAGTGGCTGGGCCCGTGACCCATGGCCACTGAGCCTGCGCATCCAGAGCCTGTTCTCCGCAACGGGAGAGGCCACAGAAGTGAGAGGCCTGCATACCGCAAAAAGAAAAAGAAAAAAACAAAAAAAACCTTCCAACAAACAAAAGTCCAGGACCAGACGGTTTCACAGGTGAATTCTATCCAACACTTAGAGAAGAGCTTAACACCCATCCTTCTCAAACTCTTCCAAAAACTTGCAGAGGAAGGAAAACTCCTAAACTCATTCTATGAGGCCACCATCCCCCTGATACCAAAACCAGACAAAGATATTACAAAAAAAGAAAATTACAGACCAATATCACTGATGAATATAGATGCAAAACTCCTCAACAAAATAGTAGCAAACAGAATCCAACAACACATTAAAAGGATCATACATCATGGTCAAGTGCGAATTATCCCAGGGAGGCAAGGATTCTTCAATATATGTAAATCAATCAATGTGATAAACCATATTAACAAATTGAAGAATAAAAACCATATGATCGTCTCAATAGATGCAGAAAAAGCTTTTGACAAAATTCAACACACATTTATGATAAAAACTCTCCAGAAAGTGGGCATAGAGGGAACCTACCTCAACATAATAAAAGGCCATATATGACAAACCCACAGCAAACATCATTCTCAATGCTGAAAAACTGAAAGCATTTCCTCTAAGATCAGGAACGAGACAAGGATATCCACTCTCACCACTAGTATTCAACATAGTTTTGGAAGTCCTAGCATGGCAATCAGAGAAGAAAAAGAAATAAAAGGAATACAGATAGGAAAAGAAGAAGTAAAGCTGTCACTGTTTGCAGATGACATGATACTATACATAGAGAATCCTAAAGATGCCACCAGAAAACTACTAGAGCTCATCAATGATTTTGGTAAAGTTGCGGGATACAAAATTAATGCACTGAAATCTCTTGCATTCCTTTACACTAATGATGCAAAATCTAAAAGAGAATTTAAGGAAACGCTCCCATTTACCACTGCAACAAAAAGAATAAAATACCTAGGAATAAACCTACCTAGGGATGCAAAAGACCTGTATGCAGAAAACTGTAAGACATTGAAGAAAGAAATTAAAGGTGATATCAACAGATGGAGAGATATACCATGTTCTTGGATTGGAAGAATTAACATTGTGAAAATGACTATACTATCCAAAGCAATCTACAGATTCAGTGCAATCCCTATCAAATTACCACTTGCATTTTTTATGGAACTAGAACAAAAAATCTGAAAATTTGTATGGAGACACAAAAGACCCCAAATAGCCAAAGCAGTCTTGAGGGAAAAAAACGGAGCTGGAGGAATCAGACTCCCTGACTTCAGACTATACTACAAAGCTACAGTACCAAGACAATATGGTACTGGCACAAAAACAGAAACATAGATCAATGTAACAAGATAGCAAGCCCAGAGATAAACCCACGCACCTATGGTCAACTAATCTATGACAAAGGAGGCAAGGATATACAATGGAGAAAAGACAGTCTCCTCAATAAGTGGTGCTGGGAAAACTGGACAGCTACATGTAAAAGAATGAAATTAGAACACTCCCTAACATCATACACAAAAATAAACTCAAAATGGATTAGAGACCTAAATGTAAGACTGGACACTATAAAACTCTTAGAGGAAAACACAGGAAGAACACTCTTTGACATAAATCACAGCAAGATATTTTTTGATCCACCTCCTAGAGTAATGGAAATAAAAACAAAAATAAACAAATGGGCCCTAATGAAACTTCAAAGTTTTTGCACAACAAAGGAAACCATAAAGAAGACAAAAAGACAACCCTCAGAATGGGACAAAATATTTGCAAACAAATCAATGGACAAAGGATGAATCTCCAAAATATATAAACAGCTCATGCAGCTCAATATTAAAAAAACAAACAACCCAATCCAAAAATGGGCAGAAGACCTAAACAGACATTTCTCCAAAGAAGACATACAGATGGCCAAGAAGCACATGAAAAGCTGCTCAACATAACTAATTTTTAGCGAAATGCAAATCAAAACTACAGTGAGGTACCACCTCACAGCAGTCAGAATGGCCATCATCAAAAAATCTACAAACAGTAAATGCTGGAGACGGTGTGAAGAAAAGGAATCCTCTTGCACTGTTGGTGGGAATGTAAATTGATACAGCCACTATGGAGAGCAGTATGGAGGTTCCTTAAAAAACTAAAAACAGAATTATCATATGGCCCAGCAATCCCACTCCTGGGCATATACCCAGCGAAAACCATAATTCAAAACAACACATGCACCCCGATATTCACTGCAGCAGTATTTACAATAGCCAGGTCATGGAAGCAACCTAAATGCCCATCGACAGGCGAATGGATAAAGAAGATGTGATACATATATACAATGGAATATTACTCAGCCATAAAAAGGAACGAAACTGGGTCATTTGTAGAGACGTGGATAGAGACTGTCACACGGAGTGAACTAAGTCAGAAAGAGAAAAACAAATATCGCATATTAACGCATATATGTGGAACCTAGAAAAATGGTACAGATGAACCGGTTTGCAGGGCAGAAATAGAGACACAGATATAGAGAACAAACATATGGACACCAAGGGGGGAAAGCGGTAGGGTTGGTGGATGTGGTGTGATGAACTGGGAGATTGGGAGATTCTTATTCTAATAAGAACCTGCTGTATAAAAAAATAAAGAAAAATCAAAAATTCAAAAAAAAAAAGAAAGAAAAAGGGAGATCTGGGGTATATGGTTGGTAAAAAATAGCCTGAGATCAGAGAAGAGTCAGATTTTGCCAAGGTTTCTAGGGATAAAAGAATGATGGCACTGTTAACAGAAATGGGGGAACTGAGATACAATACCAGAGAAATTGGTGAAAAAAACAATTTTGATCCAGAGCTGAAATTTGGGCTTCCAAGAGATACACAGGTAGGAGTGAGAATTAGTGAGGAAAATCTGTAGGCGCTCACCAAACCAGAGACAAGGAGGAGCTGCAGGCCCTGGGTTCTTCTGAAAGACAGCTCAGTGACGGAAGAGAAACGAAGAAAAAGAAAACTCAGAGGGACTTCCCTGGTGGCCTAGTGGATAAGACTCCACACTCCCAATGCAGGGGTCCTGGGTTCGATCCCTGGTCAGGGAACTAGATCTCACGTGCATGCCGCAACTAAGAGTTTGCATGCCACAACTAAGGAGCCCGTGTGCCGCAACTAAGGCCTGGCACAACCGAAAAAAAAAGCTCATAGATGCAAGAGGAAAAGCAGAAATACAACGTCAGAGAAGCCAAGGAAGACGACCGAGTTACATGGAAGGGGAGGGAAACTGTCAAGTGCTGAAGCAGAAAAGAGGAGGAGGACTAAGAAAGGGCGATTAGCAGGAATTCCCTGGCAGGCCAGTAATTAGGACTCTACACTCTCACTGCTGGGGGCCTGGGTTCAATACCTGGTTCAGGAACTAAGATCCCACAAGCTGTGCGGCATGGCGAAAAATGAAAAAAAAGGGGCGGGGCATAATCCTTTTTAAAAAATAAATTTATTTATTTATTTAATTATTATTATTTTAATCTTTGGCTGGGTGGGGTTTTCATTGCTGCACACAGGCTTTCTCTAGTTGCGGCGAGCGGGGGCTACTCTTCTTCACAATACGTGGGCTTCTCATCATGGTAGCTTCTCTTGCTGCGGAACACAGGCTCTACGCACGCGGGCTTCAGTAGTTGTGGCACCCGGGTCAGCAGTTGTGGCTCATGGGCTCTAGAGCGCAGGCTCAGTAGTTGTGGTGCATGGGCTTAGTTGCTCCGCAGCATGTGGGATCTTCCTGGACCAGGGATCGAACCCGCATCCCCTGCATTGGCAGGAGGATTCTTAACCACTGTGCCACCAGGGAAGTCCAGGCCATTGTCTTTTGACAGGGAAAGTCAATGGCATTAAAATCTAGAAAAAATAAGATTCAGTACTCCATGCTAAAAAGCCCATGACTATGACTTATTAAACATCTAGAAAATGACATTTCTGAATTTAAGTGCAAGCAAAAATGACCAAGAGAGGCACCAGTGTTCTTTGATACTCAGAGTCAGCACTGAGAGGGCCTTTAAAGATCATCAAGATCACTGACTTTTAATTATTGCACCAAAACCCTCATTCTTCTAGTCATGGAAAGAGTGCATCAGATGTGGACTCTAGACCTAGGTGGGCCCCCACCTAGCTGAGTGGCACTGGGTAAAGCATTTCTCCTTTCTGGACCTCAGTTTCCCCATCTGTCAAGAGAAAAGGCTGGGCAGGATGACACTTTAGGCCCCTGAGAGGACTGACATTCTGTGACCCAAAAGCTCCCTGTAAATGTAGTACTTTACATATTCCCCAGGGTAAGCACTCCCCTATCCTCTGCTTCATAGGGCTCTTACTATAATCCTATGAGGTCACCCAGTTATCAGTCTAATGAGGTTCAATGATTAGCTGAAGGTCACTCAGCAAATCAGTGAGAGGGTGCACTTGGCCTGATTCCAGGGACATGAGGGTCTCAGGCTTTTATCTTACTCTACACTGTTTATTTAGTCAGAAAAAGCTCACTGAGATTTCCAGTGCTTAAAAGCATTGTTTTGCTACTTTAAAAAGACAATAAGGGACTATACATAGTATTGGCTTTCTAAACTATACACTGTCTTTTTTTTTTTTTGCGGTACGTGGGCCTCTCACTGCTGTGGCCTCTCCCGTTGCGGAGCACAGGCTCCGGACGCGCAGACTCAGCGACCATGGCTCACAGGCCCAGCCGCTCCGCAGCATGTGGGATCTTCCCGGACCGGGGCACGAACCCACGTCCCCTGCATCAGCAGGCAGACTCTCAACCACTGCACCACCTGGGAAGCCCTACACTGTCTTATTTTGTAGCTTTTCCCTATGACCCAGGTAATTTGTTTGGCCTTCATCATGCTTTGCCAGAATGTACTGACACCCGGCCACTAGTTTGTATTCTAAGGGCAGAATCAGTCACTTTTGGTTTTGGCAAGATTGCAGGCAGATAACCAAACCAAAATGAAGGCAGCCAACGAGGGAGGCAAACTAAGGAGACTGAGCTGGAAGGGGTCAGCTGGAGCTGGTGCTGAAGCAGTTATGACTGGAAAGCTGCAGGAAGTGGCCAGAGGACTGGCTGGGAAAGTAGACAGTGGTGTTCCTACAGCAAGCTGACTCATGTCCTCTCTTTTTACCTATAAATCCCTGGCTAAATGATTATTACAGCACTTTACAATTTAGGTTAAAGACCTACCATCTTACTGGAGTATCTATCAATGGCACTGTGAGGTAAAACACTGCGGCACTGCATCATTTCTATTTCAGAGATGAGGAAACTGAGGCTTAAAGAGGTGAAATGGACTGACCAAAAAACACAACTAATAAATGCAACAGCTCGAACCCAAACCCAATTTTCTTCTCATCTCAAATGCTTATTCCTCTATGCCCTGTACCACACTTCCTCCCAGGTTATCACAGATGGAAAGACCTGGAGGTAAAAAGGAGAGAAATTCAGCTGACTGCCTTACTGCACCCATCCCACACTAAGGACCTCTTTATCTCTGGTCCTCAGTTACACTGTGCAGTTAGGATCTGGCCACAGGCTCTAGGATTAAACCTTAATATGAAGTTAATAATAAGAAAGCCCAGATTTGGAACTGGAGTCTGCCTTCACCCGTTAATTCAATTGAGTGGGGGAGATTAAGTCTATAAACAAATCACTACAGTTCGAGGCGGGATAAACATGAGTCTATGAATTGGACAAACTCTAAGGCATTTTCTCAACTTCAGCACCACTGATATTTTAGGCCAGATAATTCTTTGTGGTGAGGCTGTCCTGGGTAGAATGTTTAGCAGCACCCCTGGCCTCCATCCACTGAACGCTAGCAGCACCCTCCTCCAGCAGTTGTGACAACCAAAAATATCTCCAGGTATTGCCAGATGTCCTCTGGGGGGCAAAATCACCCCCAGCTGAGAACCACTGCTCTAAGGGTTACAGGGGTTTAGAGCAAAGGTCCCTTAATGCAGGTTGTGGTGCTGAGAAAAAGTTTCATGGAGGAGGTAATATTTGAACTGGACCTTGAAGAATAGATACCATTCCTATAGGTCAGAATGAGAGAATAAAAGAAGGAATGCCAGAAAGGGAGGAGAACGGAAAAGCAAGATGATGAGAAAGCACTGCTGGACAGCGTTCCAGTTTGGCAGGAGCAGAAGCTTGCTGTTGGTAATAGGTGATAAAGCTAAAAATGTCCACTGGAGTCACGTCACAGATAGCCATCCATCAACTAACAGTTACAAGATACACACCATAAGGAAACAGCCAACAATACAAGATACTACACAGATGTTTAACAGTAACCAAGTCAAACCAGTGGTATTTCCATGTGTCCCACCTACCCAGGAGGATAGAATGTTGCCCGAGTATCATGTCTTACATTGATTGCATCTAGTGTTCATTACGTTTAGCCAGAGTTAAACGAAGCTCGGAACCAGTGCAGAAGTGGGAGAAACAACTAAGAACTGGGATGGTCAGGAGTTTCCCAAAGGAGTTAAGAGTGGTGGGCCTTGAATGGATATGTTCTGGAGATCTGGAAGGGAGGAGAGGACATTCCAGGTGAGGACATTTGAGCTGGGAAAGAAATAAATGTACACAACATATCCAAGAGACACCGAGAAGAACAACGTAGTTGGGAAAGAAGACAAGGCTGGTCAGAACACAGAGCACATGAATCAGACATCACTGGACAATCACTGAGGGTTCCTGAGGAACAAAATGACACAGTTGTTTAAAACGTGGCATCTTGTCCAGCAGTTCTCTTAGCTAAACACATTAGAAAGACCTGGGAAGCTTTGAAGAACATCAATACCCAGGCCTCAACCCTAAGGATCCAATTTAATCGGGCTAAGACAGGGCCCAGGTATTGTTTTTAAAGCTCCACAGGTGATTCTTACTTGCAGCTAGAACTGAGAACCACTGGTCTACAGTCATGCTGTCAATTTCAGATGAGAAAAGAGGCCTAGAAATTTAAGTGGTCTGCCTAAATTCACATAGTCGGCTGGGTGTAGGGTTGGGACTGGCATCTGGACTCCTATTCCAGGCTCTGAAAGATACCATAGAGTCCTGGGCTAAATTTCATACTGCAGTCTTTAAGAGGCACAATCTGATGACTTGCCTCTTAAGTTTTGCCAGGGTTAAAGCCTGAATTAATCATATCATAAAACTATTGACTTAAGCATCCTCTCAAGTGTCTAGGGTAATGGATGTTGATTTCGTTGCTGTCTCCTGAGGGCCCTTAGGAAAGGAAAGGGTCTCAGGAGACTCCCCAGAAAGCCAGATAAACAAGCCAAACCCCCAGCTCGTGGAAGAAACAATGACTTTTTAAAATACAGCTCACTGACCTTTTGCACCGCATAAAGGAAAGTCTGGGTTACTCTCCACCGGGAAAATACTTTCAGAGATGCTATGCCATAAGCAGAGGTGGGGGACGGGGAGAGTGATCAAAGGCAGCTGCTGAAGCATGCCCACAGACCCTCATTTTAACAGTAAATCTCTCTACAGTCCTCAGCTCTGGATAAGGGCTGTCCACGCACCTTGTGTTTTTCTAAAAGGAAAAGAGCAGCACCCCTCACAACAGGTCCGCCTTCCTGTTGTGTCACTCCTGGATTCTGGCAGCAGGTGGTAAACGGGAGGTCTGCAGAGACTGCCAAGCTGGGAATCTGAGCCTGCTTGTATAACCATTCTATTCATCCCAGGGTACTGGTACAGATAGCTATTAGAACAAAGCAACACACATCTAGGGGAGTTCTTGTTAATCCCAGACACCCATCAACCAGCTGAAGCTTTAACAAGGGGGTCATACTAAAGTCATTCTAGAAGCAGAAGCACTACCCTCTGTCTCCAACTCTTGACACCAGGAAAGCTACTGCTGGCAAGGCTCTGGTACGTGCTCTTGGGATGGGTTCCAAGTTCCCAGCAGCTATAAGATAGAATCTCTGAAAACAATCTGTTCTTTAAGACAGCGTGAGTGGAGGTAAAGGACAAATAAGAGCCCTAAGAGGCAATACTTAATACTCATACTAACTTGATGCTCATAATATATTGATCACTGACTCTATGCCAGATACCAGAATAAGCAGTTTCATCCATTATTTCATTTTATTTTCCTACACACTTATAAGATAGTAATCTCCCCATTTTACAGATGAAGAAACTGAGGCTTGGAGAGGTTCTGTAATATGCCAAAGGTCACACAGCTAGCAAGTGGCAGAATAAGGATTTGAACCTGAGCAGCCTGTAGCTAGAGCTTGGGCAGGCCTCTATAAATGACTTTTCCACTTGATGCCAACTGACCATTAATTCTTCCACTTATTTTTTTCAGTTTTGGCTACTGGAGTCTACCAGGATCTTAATGATCAAAGAATTCTGAAAACTGAGAAGCACCAAACAAAGTTTAGGTATTATTATTATCATCATTATTACTTCAATGAATAGGAGAGACCTGCACCAATCTGGAAGTATTTGAAAAGCAATTACCCTGTGGACTGTCTAATCACCCAAAGTTACACTTTAGTCAACATCCTGGTTAAAAACCTGGGTCCCAGAAAGCCTGGTCCCCAGAGCTTTCTCAACTACAGGGATAAAGAGATAATAGCCTGATTCCTCTCTTCTCCTTTCTCTGCCAATTATTAGGTTTCAAATTAAATGGTTTTAGAGCTAAGAAATCTCACAGTTTCAAAAAGCATTCATTTTTATCCTTAAGTTGAAAGTTCAGGCTTAAAAGTATAGAAGGTAAAACTGTCATTTTTAATAAACAACTGTGTCTCTTTTGAAAGCAAATGGTATTTCTGGAAAGATTATCATATGACAACTACCAATTAAATGAAAAGCTGACATGACTTCTCCTCTTATCATTAGAAAAGGGAAGCAAGTTTTTATGAGCTAAATTTTCCTTATCCTGATATATGAGTTTTGGGCCATCACACTCACAAACATAACTGGCTCCAAACCTGAAATAGCATTACCTTTAAAAAGATACTGCAAAATTTATAACAACCAAAAAAACCTTAAAATAATTAGTAATAAAGTCAAGTATGAAGAGTGGCTGTATCAGAAATTTATATTTGGTCAATTGAAAACTCAAACTGTAGACTGTGGGCATTTTTAGGTGGTAAAGGGATTACAATCAAATGATATAGCTAAACCCCTCTACTAGGGAAATTAATTTTAATTTTCTATATTAAATCTCTGAAGAATATAAAAAGTAGCACCTCCAAACAAAAAGTGGGGGAGGGCTTCCCTGGTGGCGCAGTGGTTGAGAGTCCGCCTGCCGACACAGGGGACACGGGTTCGTGCCCCGGTCCGGGAAGATCCCACGTGCCACGGAGCGGCTAGGCCTGTGAGCCATGGTCGCTGATCCTGAGCGTCCGGAGCCTGTGCTCCGCAACGGGAGAGGCCACAACAGTGAGAGGCCCACGTACGGCAAAAAAAGTGGGGGAGAAGGGACTTCCCTGGTGGTCCAGTGGTTAAAACTCTGTGCTCCCAATGCAGGGGGCCTGGATTCGATCCCTGGTCAGGGAACTAGATCCCGCATGCATGGGGCAACTAAGAGCCCGCATGCCTCAACTAAAAAGATCCCGCATGCCACAACTAAGACCCAGTGCAGCTAAATAGATAGACAGATAAATATTTATAAATACATTAGAATTAGCACTGTGATTAAAGAAAAAAAGTTTCATTTACCAAAGAAAGCCCTGGTAAATACTCATACTAAATCTAGTTAAGTTTTTGCATGCTATTTTCAAGCAGTCTCTTAAAAAAAGAAAAAAGTGGGACTGGGGGGATGGTTTAAAAAGGTCTTTCAGAATAGATGACTGGACATCCAGTTCTGCAGTAAATCCAAATGTTATCAGTCTTTGGACTTGAAAGTACTTGATACACCCCTTCTTTTCATCATCTCTATTCAGGCTTGTCAATTTTTCTTCCAGAATCTCCCATTTGCCCTTTCCTTTTCTTTCTGACTGTCCTTACTTCTTGCCTGGATTTGCTCATTCATTCATCATTTACCAAGTGCTTATTATCTGCCACGCACAGAGCTAGACCCTTGTCCTTGAGCTTAGGAAGCTCACGTGATACTCAGTAGAGCTGCAATCTACCCATCTCGATCACCAGACTGCAAGCTTTACCAAAGGCTTTGTATTTCCAGAACCAGCAGCAACTGGCATACAGCAGACACTCTAAAAATGTTTGTTGTATGACACTAGATTACTTTAGCAAGCTCTTTTTTTAATCCATAAATATTTTAGTGCATATCTTCAAAAAGGACTCTTACTTTTCTTCTCTTTTTAAAATACAAAAGCTATATGTGCACAATGCAAAAATAGTATGGAAAGGTACTGAGTGAAAAGTGAATTCTCCAACCTCCTAAATCCCACTCCCAGAAATGACTACTATTACAATCTGGAATGTATCTTTCCAGAACTTTCCTATGCTGGTATATAACACACACACACACACACACACACTCTTACACTTTTTTGGAACAAGTTCTTTGACAGTTTCTGACTCTAGCTTCTCAACTTTTTTTTTAATAAATATATATATTTATTTATTTATTTATTTTTGGCTCTGTTGGGTCTTTGCTGCTGTGCACGGGCTTTCTCTAGTTGTGGCGAGCGGGGGCTACTCTTCGTTGCGGTGTGTGGGCTTCTCATTGTCGTGGCTTCTCTTGTTGCAGAGCACAGGCTCTAGGCGCGCGGGCTTCAGTAGTTGTGGCACGTGGGCTCAGTAGTTGTGGCTCACGGGCTCTAGAGCGCAGGCTCAGTAGCTGTGGCACACAGGCTTAGTTGCTCCGCGGCATGTGGGATCTTCCCAAACCAGGGCTCGACCCCATGTCCCCTGTATTGGCAGGCGGATTCTTAACCACTGCGCCACCAGGGAACTCCCGCTTCTCAACTTTCTAATCCAGCTCAAGTTCTCAAAGTGCTGTCCCTGGATCAGAAGCATCAGCATCATCTGGGAACTTGTTAGCATTACAAATTCTCAGGCTCCACTCCAGACCTATTGAATCAGAATCTCTGGAGGTGGGGACCCCACAATCTGTGTTTTAATTAACTCTCCAGGTAATTCAGATGCACACTAATGGTTGAGAACCACTCCTCTAACAGTCAAGCCACCTTGGTCAAGCCGGTTTTTTTTTTTTTGGCTGCGTTGGGTCCTCGTTGCTGCACGTGGGCTTTCTCTAGTTGCGGCGAGTGGGGGCTACTCTTCATTGTGGTGCGCGGGCTTCTCATTGCAGTGGCTCCTCTTGTTGCAGAGCATGGGCTCTAGGCACATGGGCTTCAGTAGTTGTGGCTCACGGGCTCAGTAGTTGTGGCTCACAGGCTCTAGAGCACAAGCTCAGTAGCTGTGGCACATGGTCTTAGTTGCTCTGCGGCATGCGGGATCTTCCCGGACCAGGGCTCGAACCCGTGTCCCCTGCATTGGCAGGCGGATTCTTAACCACTGTGCCACCAGGGAAGCCCCAAGCCGGTTTTTTATTTTTATTGTCCCTTAAACATTATATTGTCAGGCATTGTAACCTTGTTTTGGTTTTACCACCCTACTTCAAAATGCATTTCTTGTTCTTTTGATTAATTCTGATCATACCAATCTGTCAAAGCCCAGAAAGTCCTCGATCCTCCCCAAAGTGCTCTCAGTACCACAGCTCTTACTGATCCCTCATGCTCGTCCCCCTCCTATGACATACCTAGTTCCTCTACCATACAATTCCACAATTAGGTACGCGCTGTCTCCAATGATAGAGAACAGTTTTTTACTCTTCCCTTGAAGACATGAATCATATTTTTGTCACCTCTTCCTCACCCCTGTTCTAAGCACAAATTTTAATAAAGTTGCTGGTCTTTAAGGATAAATTCACCAAGAGAAATACTGATAAACTTTTAATGGATAAAAAGTCTACATTCAAGTTGTAGCACCAGTTCTGCGACCTTGGACAAGCTCACTTCTCAGGATGAAGTCTGTAAAAGCAAGACAGATGGACTCAATGACCTAACACTTCCTTTCAGCCTTGAGCAATGTATGACTTTATGAAACGTCTCACATTGGAATATCTTATTCCATTATACTTGAGTATACCATTATACTCATATTGCTTTGCTAGTAAGCTCTTTGAACAAGAACTATGAGAATCTTCCACCATACCCAGCACCATGCCTTATGCATAACAGCTCCATCTATTTGCAGAAGATTATTTGGAAAACATTATTTTAGAAGTTTCATTTATGTAGAGAACCTATGCACTTTGGCAGATCTACTGCCTCCCAAAGGGCCCTTTCAAATATTTATTGTCATAAATACTATGAAATGATTTATGGTAAAAACTGTGATTACTCTGATAACACTGGGGCAGTCAGCCACATAAGGCGAAAGAATGTAAAAATGAATCTCACATGTATTTAGGAATAGACTAAAAAGCTATAAGCCTCAGGCTACCTTAGTGCAACATGCAAATAAAACCAATCCTGTATGGGCTACACTGGTGGCGCAGTGGTTGAGAGTCCGCCTGCCGATGCAGGGGATGCAGGTTCGTGCCCCGGTCCGGGAAGATCCCACATGCCACAGAGCGGCTGGGCCCGTGAGCCATGGCCACTGTGCCTGCGGGTCCGGAGCCTGTGCCCCGCAGTGGGAGAGGCCACAACAGTGAGAGGCCCGCGTACTGCAAAAAAACAAAAAACAAAAAACAGTCCTGTACACTTAGGTGACATATACCAACTCCACTCTTGGCCATAAACAGGCTTCTTGATGTAGGACCTTTTTCTGCAAATTTTCAGACACAACAGGGTGCACTAGAGACCTCTGAGTGGCCAGTGATGACCAGAAGTTGAAACTAAAGAGAAGGACAGCTAAGCGAAACTGAAGGGCAAGAAGGAGGAACAGAAGGGCCGCAGGAAAACATCACCTTTGAGTAATGAAAGGAGCAATGGAAATTCACTGAGTCTTTACCAAGGGCCTACTATGAGCCAGTCACTTGGGGCTGCAAAGATGGCCCCTGACCTCAAGGGGCTAACAGTCCAAAGGGTAAGACTGAAGCCTCTACCCTATCTATCTATCTACCTACCTACCTACACACACATATATACGTATGTATGTGTGTGTAATTCTAATTGGGAAAATCAAGCAAGGAAGGCTGCACAGAAAAGGTGGTAAGTTAATCGAGTTTTGAAGTGTGTAGCAGGGTTTGCTAAGGAAGAAAAAAAAAGTTTGAGCTAGTTATTTTGGGGAAGAAACAGTCACATATTTTTACAGCCTTTCCTTTGGGACTTTAAATCGGTGAGGCTTCTTAGATCCAACACTACTTTGTCAACGCTCTCCTCTTTTTACTTCATCTTAACTGAGATGTTCAAGCCCAGCACTGGAATAGAGCCAGAAAGCCCCAGGATAAGGGGAATGCTCGCCAGATTCGCTCTGTCACCTCCAAATTCAACCAGCCCAGCTATCCCAGTCTTGCCCTCCTGGCAGCCAGAAAAGGAAGGCTAATAATATCCTCTGGGGACAAAATCTGGACTCAGGCAGACAAGGCTTACCCCTGCTCTGCCAGTAAGCCACCTTGAGAGCGTCCCTGCCTCCTAAGCCTAGTTTATCTGTGACAGGGAGGCCAGCTCTGCAGGAAAAAAAGCTGCATGAAAAGGAAGGAGGACGCATCCGATGGCGAAGCGCTGAGATACTGAGATAACCTTAAAATGTTTGGCAGGAGCCCTGGCACACAGCAAGCGTTGGATGAACGTGAGCCCTTAATTAATAACATTACTATTACCATTATTACAGTAACACCTCAATTGTACTCCAACAACAAGAAAATGCTGTTTTTGCAGCCTACTTTTATGACGTCGAAGAAGCAACTCCAGAGATGAAAGTGTATTTCAGATTTTTTTTAAAGGGACAAGATCGAATTCCAACCGCACTAGCCTGACAGCCCCAGACCCTGAATTCAAGAGCCATTCCAGCCTCTCGTCTGGCGCGTGACCTTGGGCAGGGCACTTCACCGTTCTGTGCCTCAGTTTCCTCATCTGTAACGCGGGGCTAAGAAGCCCCTCCCTCGCATGGTCGTCGCGGGGTCCAGCCAGAGGGTACTCTTTGCGGCACCGCCACCCCACGGGTGCAAGGCGAGCTCCCGGCCCATCTTCTAGGCCCCCCGCCGGGCGGACGGGGCAGACGAATGCCCGACCCCGAGGCCCACCGAGCTCCGCCACCTGCAGAGCAGGAGCGGGAAAGGGGGTCGCGCCTGCGGTGGGTCCCTGAGGCTGAGCTGTTGGGTACCCAGAGGCTCGGCCGCTGCCGCCTGCACGCTGTCGCTGGCGGGTTCGCCCTGGGCCCCGCCGCCCAGGTGGGGAGCGGCCGAGGGAGGCCGGGCTGCCCCCGGGTCCCCAGGAGAGGAGGGCGGAGGGCGCTCGGACACCTAGACGAGGCTGGCAGCGCTGACCCGGTGCCCGGCCGCACTAGGGTGATAAGGCGGGGAAGGAGAAGGCAAGAGGAGGGACGACCCCGCATGCAGTACGGCGCGCGCCCCGCCAGCCGGGCTGAGGCGCTCACACTCACCCGAAGCTCCGGGAGCCGCCGTCAGCACAGCAGCCGAGGCGGCGGGAGTGGGGCGGGGGAAGGCTCTGCGCCCGCGCAGGCGCGCTGAGGACGCCAGGCGGCGCATATGCGCTGTGCCCGCCCGCCCGGGAACCTACGGAGAAGATGGTGGCTGAGCTGGCGCCATTTTCCGTGTACAGTAGTTTGCCTCATTTTTCGTGGTTTCATTTCCGCCTGGCCGACTCTGGTGTGAAACTACTGAATGGAAAATAAGTAAATAATTTGTAAGTTTTTAATTGCTGTGCTGTCCGGAGTAGTGTGTCGAAATCTCTTGTCTTGCTCCCTCCCCCTGGGGAAGTGAATCATTCCTTTGTCCAGCATATCCACGCTGTGTATGCTACCTGCCCCCTTAATCATTTAGTGACGGTCTCTCATCAGATGGATTGTCTGCATATGGCAGTGTTTGTGTTCAAGTAACCCTTACTTGGCCCCAAAGTGCAAGAGTAGTATAAGCGAAAGAGAAGCTGTAAGGGGCTTCCTTTAGGTGAAAAGGTGAAAGTTCTCAATAAGGAAAGGAAAAAAACCGGTATGCCGAGGTTGCTAAGATCTACAGCAAGAATGAATTTTCTGTGAAACTGCAGGAAAAAAATATGTGCTAGCTTTGCTGTCGCACCTCAAACTGCAAAAGTTAGGGCCACAGTGCATAAAAAGTGCTTGAGAGTGAAAAGCCATTAAATTTGTGGAAGACACGAACAAAATACATATTCTGTTGACAACAACGTGTTGCCCCAGAAAGCACTGAGCCTATTGTCAAACCCAAGTTCATGTGTCTGACACCCAGTGAGGCCAAACAAACCAAAACTTTGGAGTTCGGAGCAGACAAAGATCCATTGCAGGGCCAAGCAAGGAACACTCGACTGGTGCTCAAAAGACCCAAACTCCCTGATGTCTTTCAAGGAAGAAATTTTAAAGGCAACATTTGGGGTGAGGGCTGCAGGGTGCATAACTTTCTTCTGATTGGTTGGTGGTGAGGTAACAGGGTGATGTTTCAGGAATCTTAATCATGGACTTTCTGCTTCCAACCAGTCTGGGATCTAGTGCTTGTGGTCAGCTTGCAGTCACCATCCTCCACCTGGGCCTAGGAGACCAAAGCCTCTTTCCACAGACAAGAAACGGGGACATGGAGGGGCTTCTGTACCCAGGAGGACCCCACTGGGTCCTGCTCAGTTTCAAGACTTCAGCAAGGGCTCCTCTGAAGGGAGTGACACCAAGCCATTTACTGCAAATAAGGGATTGTTACACAGACTCAGGAATATTTTGGACTGAAAAATAGAAAAATTGCTGGAGAGACTGAGTCTGCCAGTGAAGAAGTGATACCGAGCAGGACCCTGTGGGGCTCCTGGGCACAAAAGCCTTTCTTTCTTTTTTTCGCGGTACGCGGGCCTCTCACTATTGTGGCCTCTCCCGTTGCGGAGCACAGGCTCCGGACGCGCAGGCTCAGCGGCCATGGCTCACGGGCCCAGCCGCTTGGCGGCATGTGGGATCTTCACGGACCGGGGCACGAACCCGCATCCCCTGCATCGGCAGGCGGACTCTAAACCACTGCGCCACCAGGGAAGCCCACAAAAGCCTTTCTGTGTCCCCTATTTATTTTCTTTTTTTCTTTTTTTGGCCACACTGCTCGGCTTGCAGGGATCTTAGTTCCCCAACCAGGGATTGAACCCTGGCTCTGGCAGTGAAAGCACCGAGTCCTAACCACTGGATGGCCAGGGAATTCCCGCACCCACGCACGCCATTTCTTGGTTACAGGAAATAGGCTTCTTTCGGCCTCCATGGCCTTCCTGAGTTGCAAAAGCAGATTCAAACAGTTGTAATTAGGGAAGGGGCGGGATGCTGAGACAAGGTAGGGACAGTCAAAACCAACAATAATGCAGCCTTGGGGCAGGGTCCTGTTTCCCACTCAAGCGATATATGTAACAATATCTTGTTATCTGTTATTTTGCAGATACTGAAACCCCCACCAGGTGGGAGAAATCAACTGTATGCTGCCCACAAGCGCACAGATCCCAGTTGGAACTGGTTGGAACCTTCTGGTTGGAACTAGAAGGTTGATGATGCTGACCCCCACTTACCTCACCACCAACCAGTTAGCAGATTGTCCACGAGCTGATCACACCCTCCTTGAACAGTACTATAAAACTTCTCACTACCCCCTCCAGGTTGAGACACACAGTTTTGAGGGCATTAGCCCACTGTGGCCCTTTGCCTGGAAAAGCAATAAAGCTATTCTTTTCTACTTCACCCAAAACTCTGTCTCCGAGAATTAATTTGGTGTCAGGGTATGGAGGCTGGATTCAGCTTCAGAAGCTGTTTCCAGCAGAGTTGAAGAATTTGACTGAAGAGAAAGGATACCATCCAAAGCAAGTCTTCATGTGATGAAACTGGGCTTTTCTGGAAGAAGATGCCTAATAGAATCAAAAACCATCTGGGAGTTCTGTTTTTTTTTAAGCATGAGCCATCCATTCTCCTTGTTCGGCCCTTGCAATAAAACTTTCTCTGCTCCAAACTCGGACGTTTGGGTTTGTTTGGCCTCATTGTGTCTCAGGCACACAAACTTGCGTTCGGCAACAAACCTACCTTCATAGAAGTGCAAAGGAGGCACCAGGTCATAAAACATGGAAGAACAGATTAACTCTGTTACTATTGGCAATGCTGCAGGGCATATGTTAAAGGCAGGAGTTGTGTACAGAATGAAGCATCCACAATCTCAGAAACAAAACCAGGAATTATCTGCCCGTAGTCTGACAACATAATCAGGTGAAAGTTATCTTGTTTATGAAATGGTTCCACCAATGCTTCTTTCCAGAAGTGAAAAACATTTGGAAAAGGAAGGGTTGGAATTTAAAATCCTATTACTAATAGACAATGCACCTGGCCATCCTGAATCTGCTATGAAAATGAAAATGTCAAAAGTTGTATTTTTACCTCAAATACAACCTCATTGCTTCAGCCACTTGACAAGGCATCACTTGGTTTGTCAAGGCCACATACACCTGCCTGATATTTGATCACAATTAGTCAGCAATTAACGCAGACTTTCATCTGGACATAAAGCAGTGCTGGAAATCATTCGCTATTGTCAACGCAATACATTCATCAAAGCTGCTGTGAATGAATTAAAACCAGAAACTGTAAATGCATGCTGGAAGAACTTACGAAGTTGTGAATGATTTTAAAGTTTACTGAGGCTCGACGGAGAAGTTAGGAAATACATCCACGTAGCAAGGCAAGTTGGTGGAGAAGAATTTGCCGACATGCTTGATGAAGAAGTGGAAAAACATATTGAAGGCCAACGAGAAGTGTTAACAAGCGAGTTATTGGAAGAACTTGTGGAGTCATCTACAGAGGAAGAGGAAGGTGAAGAACCTGAAGCAGAATCAGCAATGTGGGCATTACTGAAACTTGCCAAAGTGTTTCGAATTTCACAATCAATTTCAAAATTACGGAATATGATCCTCAGATGAAAAGAAGCACTGTAGCCATTCATGATCACCAAAGGATTACAAACTCTGCAGCAACACTGTGATGAGTTAAAGAGACAGCAACTCCAATTACAATGTTCTTCCAAAAGCTTTCAGCAAAAAACCCTTCAACTATCTATCGTGGATCCCCAACCATCAACGTCATCTGCTCCTGACATCCAATCGTTGACATCATCATGGCTTGATGCTCCTCCTTCTGATGTATGGTCAGAAGGTCAATAGTAGCCTAATGCTATGTCACAATGCCTCACTTCATTTCATCACATAGGGATTTTATCACCTCATATCATCTGTGAGAAGGGTGAGTACAAGACAATACAATATTTTGAGTGAGACCACATTCACCTAAATTTTATTACAGGGGACTTCCCTGGCAGTTCAGTGGTTAAGAATCCATGCTTTCAATGCAGGGGGTATGGGTTCGATCCTTGGTTGGGGAACTAGGATCCCACATGCTGCATGGTGCAGTCAAAAATTTTTTTAAATTAAAAAAAATTTTTTTTATTACAGTATATTGTTATGATTGTTCTATTTTGGTATTGTTGCTGTTAATCTCTTAATGTGCCTAATTTATAAATTAACTTTATTGTAGGTGTGTATATATAGGAAAAAACTTAGCACATATCGGCTTTGGTACTATCTGCAATTTCAGGCATCCACTGGGGTCCTGGAACGTATCCCCGTCGGTTTCTTGCTGTGGAGTCTCCCTGGAGAACCTTAAACTAGAACTGCTCAGAGGGAGGGGAGTTGAGTGCTGTGTCTGGCTGACTTCTCCCATTCTGCCGAGCTGCATCCTTAGGAAGCCCCTAAGAGCTCTTTACAGCAGCAGACCCCAACCTTGTAGGTACCAGGGACCGGTTTCATTGAAGACAATTTTTTCCACGGACGGTGGGGGGCTGGGGGGTGAGGATGGTTCAGGCGGTACCGGTCCGCGGCCTGTGGGTTAGGGACCCCTGCTTTACAGGGCACAGCATCCTCCTTTGACGTGGGCCCTGAGAGGTACCCAAGGTCACATGGCACCTAGCACAGTGTTTGGCATGAGGAAAGGGCTTAGTAAGTTTTTGGTGAATGAACCAGTAACTTAAGAACTAGATATAGGACAGGGAACTCTATGCAATACTCTGTAATGTCCTATATAGGAAAAGAATCTAAAAAAGTGTATATATGTATATGTATAACTGATTGACTGTGCTGTACGGCAGAAACTAACACATTGTAAATCAACTATACTCCAACACATTAAAAAAAAAAAAGAACTAGAATCCAAGACAGGGCTCCTAATTCCTAGTCCTCCATTGTATCACCTCTACTACCGCCACCAGCCACACCATCTCCTTTTTAGAGTGCAACATGAGAAATGGAATTTTTTTTCCCCAGAATGATTACATTAAGCTTAATTACACCCAAATTTAAAAAACACCAAAATGTACAGGACATACTCCCTTCCTTGAAAGAGCTTATAATTTGATCTATTATTTCTTTAGTGTTAAGTATCACTGACTAAAAGCAAGATATTCTCTTAACTAAAGTAGGGCAAATGGAAGAATATTACCAAACATCTAAAGGGCTGCAACTGTCTATAGTATTCGTCAAGTGCAAGTCCTGAACCAAATTTGGGGAGAGGGAAAGCTAATACTGAGCACAGCCTTTTATTATATGATTTGTGTTTATCTGTTAACATTTACTGAGTGCCACATGGGTTCTAGTTGACCCTCCACTCCTATATATATGTTCTTGGTTAGATTATTAAGCCCCTCCATGCCTGAGTTCCTCATCTATAATAACAAAAAATAGAAGTTATCTCATAAAGTTGTGGTCTGTATGTGTATAGAATGCTCAGAGCTTATTAAATATTCTTTTTCTGTGCTCTATCTTGCATAGCTGTTGAAGACACAAAAACATACTTCCTATCCTTGGGCTTAAACAAATTCTTATCAACAGAAGATGTAATACAATGCAGTAGATAAAATGGGGCTGGGGAGGTACAATCACCTTTGGAGAGAGGTGATCTCTCCCCATTTCACACAAAGGAAATTGAGGATAAGGATGAAGATTCACTCCAAATTCTACACTCTTTCCACTATACTATTCTGCTTCTGAGAGTAGGCAATTAACACCACTCCTCTGACTCTTAAAAGCTTTCCTTGGGTCTGTCCAGTTTCCCTTCCTGCTCTACTCTGGACAATATTATCTACTCTTAAGGCTTTAATAACTAGGTATCAGTAACTTCCAAATTTTATTTTCTAGTCCAGGTTTTCCTACCCAGTTTTCCACCTGTATATCCAACATTCTAGTTGACATGTTTGGCATCCCAAACTGAACTGCAAGCTTTCCCATCTCATTATCTGCTCTATTACCCACCCCCTCCATCATATTCATACCACTGTTCTAAACTTCCGTTATTTAATCTAACCCTTATAGCATCCCTGTGATATAGATTCTATCATTCCCCCAATCTTACAAATTAAGAGGTTAAATAACTTTTTCTCGGTCAGTTAATACGTGGCAGTTAGGCGTGTAACACGTAGGTGACATGCCTGCTATGTTCCAGACACTGTGGACAGCTCCCCGCACTCATCCATTGCCAACTCCCAGCACAGGCTGTCATTCCCCACCTGATGACTACAAAGGCCCAACTGGTCTCTCACACCCACACATACTTGCTTCTGTCTGTTCTCCAAACAGCAACTGGAGTGATTTTTTTTGGCTGCTTGCCGTGTGGCATGCAAAATCTTAATTCCCTGACCAGGGACTGAACCCGCGCCCCCTGCAGAGGAAGTGCAGAGTCTTAACCACTGGACCACCAGGGAAGTCCCTGATCTTTTAAAAATAAAGCTCTGATCCCTTCTCTCCCTCTCTCAAAACCTTCCAATGACTTTCGATTATCTTTGTCTCACGTGGCTCTTATACTTTTCTCTCTCCCCTCAGACCTCTGTAAATGCTGCTCCTTTTACCTCAAATAACTGCCCTATTTAACTCCTTTCTCCTTCCCAAGTTAACGAAAGCATCACTTCTGTGGAAAAGGGCTCTCTTCTTGTTCCCTTGTCCCCACTAGACTGTGAGCATCATGAAAGGAGGTCCCAGGTCTGTTTTTGTTCTTTGCTCTCTTCCCAGTTCCTGCAACCGTGTGTGGCATACAGCAGGGGCTCTGCAAATCTATGAAAGAATAAGGAATGTAGGTCAAAGCAAGGAGATATCACCTCTCACTAACTGGTGCTTAGGCGAAGGCTTAAGACTTAGGATAATGACTGGGTATTTAAGTGAAATGGATTTTGTCCTAATAGGAGGATCAGAGAATAAGAGACACTAACAATAAATTAGTTGGTGTTTTACTGGTAGTTAATGCTGAGGCGTATCTCCACACTACTGTTCACTTCCAGATCCTGGCAAAGAATCCTATTTTCTGCTAAGCCTTCCCTGCCTTTTCATTTTTTTATACACTCAAAATATACACAGAGGGCTTCCCTGGTGGTGCAGTGGTTGAGAGTCCGCCTGCTGATGCAGGGGACACAGGTTCGTGCCCCGGTCCAGGAAGATCCCACATGCCGCGGAGCGGCTGGGCCCGTGAGCCGTGGCCGCTGAGCCTGCGCGTCCGGAGCCTGTGCTCCGCAACGGGAGAGGCCGCAACAGTGAGAGGCCCGCGTACTGCAAAACAAACAAACAAACAAAAAAACACAGAGACAAGGGAAAGCTTTTAAGTATGTGCAATCTTATAATGCAGATTATTAACAAATATGGAGAACAATGAAAAGAGGTACTTAACCCCTTCTTGCCATGAATCCAGGATTTAGGATGTCGACTCAATATTAAAAGCTAAAGCACACTACAGACACCAGGATATAGAGAATGAGTGGTACTTCCTTCAATTTGGACATGTCGTGATGTGATTTATGTATCCACACGATGCTAACAATGCTCACAACTCCTCTACCTAAAATCACCTTCAAAGCCACACTAGCAATCAGTCCCATCCCTTTACAACCAGAACGACCCCTAAAATGTTTATTGGATTTGGCCCTGAATGACTCTGCGTTGTTCCAAAACCTGAAAAACACCTTCACAAGAGGAAGGTTTCTGATCACAAAGGATATTTAAAAGAAATGGGTCACTAGTTCTCAAGGTCATTCCAAAGCAGAAGTCTCAAGCATTTTGCACATTCTTGGAAAACGTTTCTATATGACATTCTTTCAGATGCATAAGTTCCATCATTTTAAGAAAACAATCGAAGTGCTTTATAGTCAGCCAGTCATCTTCAAAGGCAACGGGGCCGATGTCACAGCTTAGCCCCGGCGTGCAGTTGCCGTGCACTGGGGCACTCTTCCTGTTTCTCTCCTCTGGAGCATCCTGTGGCAGAAGAGCCGCATACGGTCACTGACAAGATTTAGAGTAACGTGTGCTAGGTTGCTTCCGTAGCTGAAGCTTGAGCAGTTTTCGAGCTGGTGAAGGATCTAATTGTTGCGTGCTTCTCTTCCCTGCAGAGAAGAGGAGCCAAAAAATAAATTTCAATTGAATTCAAATACCATTTGTTGAAAACTTACTGTGTGGACACTGTGCCAGACACACAGGAGGGCATTCCAACAACAAATTAGAGCGTGTGCCCTCTACGAGATGGCAGTCTGGTAGGAAAGCCAGCTGCAACGACAACCACAATACCATCCAAGGAATAATGAAGTGAAGGTATGTATAGCACATAATTTAGGGCCGGAGGTGGTCAGGAAAAGTGATGGATAAGTAATGTCAGTGTCCCTTAGTGGATCCTTGAAGAATGAAAAGGGAAAAAAGGAATGGGTATTTCTTAAGTCTTGGATTTACCCAAACAACACAGTTTGTGGATATTTAATTCTCAGTCTACTGTGCTTCTGTGGAATTTACATCTACAAATTTCCCATCAACTTTGAGTACTCACAAAGTAATAGTTATTGTGAGAGGAAAAGAAACCCCACCAGATATAGGCCTTACCCTCTGAGACCATATGTTTTGAAGGGCAGTGTGTATCCGAAGGGCTATGAGACGTAAAACAGTACAAGCTCTGGTCCCCTTAAGACAGGCTTACCGAGCTGTACTGACACCTTCTGGAGGCACTGGGTACTTTCCTCCATAAAGGCGTGCAGCTGCTTCATGGATCCTTGCAGTTCGTCCATCTGCAGATAAAAGACAGCTGTCAATTGTAAGGGTCCAGGCGTCTTTGAGGCTCCTCAAACACGTCAGGCGAGCTCCTGCTCAGGAGCTTTGCTTTTGCTGTTCTTTCAACCTGGAATGCTTATGCCAGACATCCCCACTCCACTCTTCTCCACACTGCTCTATGCCCCAGCAGGCTGACCTGCACAACCTCCAACAAGATCCCATGTCCTCTGGTTTCTGGGTGGGCTTGCCCAAGAGGGAGCCAAGTGCCAGGGAGCTGAATGAGGTCAGGGTATTTTACCCAGGCCCGCTTCCAGAAGGGTCATCTAGAGTTAGCTGTGTCTCTCAACTGAACGTCACGGCTCTCTCAAAGCATCCCATTATATGACTCCCTGCCAGGTGCCACGGTAACTGTTCCTCCCTCCAGCCGACAGGTAATAGCTCAGCTGCCTCTAAGCCCCAGATTACTTTTGGTTTCCTGAAACCCACACTTTTGTACTTAGCCCCTCTGTAAACAGACTCTCCTTGAATTATCATAGGATATCAAATGCCATGTGCTTCCTGTTAATACTTGGGTTGATACACTACTATTCTCCAAAATGTCCTCATGGATCATTCCTCACTTCTTTCAAGTCTTATTAAAGTAGAACCTTAGCAGGACCTTCAACCCCTCTATATAGCAACCTACAGCCCTCCTTCCACCTGATTTATTAGCACTTATCACCATTTATTCGTTTCTTTTCTTCCACTGTCTCTCCATGTTTCCCCAAGGTAGAGTTGAATATACTCTTATCTCATCTAATTATGCATATTCTCCACATCTTTTAATTTCCAAGGATGACAAGGTAGCAAAGCTGGATAACTCAACAAAAGAAACATGAACCAACTTACCACCAACTCCATACAATCAAAGACTTTATTCTGGTTCTGTAATATTTTCTGGTAGTCAGGCTTTGTATTAAGGACTTCACTCTGGGAAGACCCAAGATATGCTGTAGGTTCAACTTCAGTATTTTTGGTTTCAGTTGATCCTCTAAACACAAAACAAAAGAGCTTTCAAATAATTTTATAATCATTTTCTGGGGAAAACAGTAAAGGTTACCTAGGGAAAAAACCTCCTATAAGGCTTTATTAACCTGAATCAATATTCTTCCACCCTGTACTGAAAGTACAGGCTCTCTAACTAACAGAAGATTCTGAGATCATTATCCAATATTAATATTTTTATACCCCTGGACTCCAGGAAATGCTAGAAGGTTAGCTGACTCCACTTAACAGTAAGGTCCATTTACAAAAAGGACTACGCTTGGGGTAAAGCCAAAGCTTGCTATCCTGAAGTCAACGTCTATAATCTTCTCTTTTTTTTTTGCTGTACGTGGGCCTCTCACTGTTGTGGCCTCTCCCTTTGCGGAGCACAGGCTCCGGACGCGCAGGCTCAGCGGCCATGGCTCACGGGCCCAGCCGCTCCACAGCATGTGGGATCTTCCTGGACCGGGGCACGAACCCATGTCCCCTGCATCGGCAGGCGGACTCTCAACCACTGCGCCACCAGGGAAGCCCCGTCTATAATCTTTTACCAAAGAGATGCTGGCCCACTTCAATTATCTAAAGTAACTGAATATAGGGAATTCCCTCGAGGTCCAGTGGTTAGGACTCCGTGCTTTCATGGCCGAGGGTGTGGGTTTGATCCCTGGTTGGGGAACCAAGATCTTGCAAGCTGCACGGTGTGTGGCCAAAAGACCCCAACGACAACCACAAACTGAATATAATGGACAGTTCACGAGAACTGATGATGACTCTTCAGTAACAGCTACTACAATTTACTAAGCGCTTACTGGGTGCCAGACACAGCCGAGCACTTTGCATTTAACCTTATTTAACCCTCATAATAACCCAACGAGGTATGAACTAATATTATCCTCATTTTCAAATGAGGCACTTCAGATTGCTCAAGGTCACAGAAGTAAGGAGTAGTTAGGATTTGAATAGAGACAGTCTGCTTCCAGAAGCATTCCTCTTAACTATTAAGCTATGCCCCCATCAAGTTTTTATTCTGAAACTGCCATCTTATACATTATCTATCTTCATAAATAGAACATTTAAAGGGTGAAGAAAGTAACTGGTAACCATCAATGCTTAGATTGGGGGAGTTTTTCAAACTGTGTTCCTCAAAGCACCTCTCTACTAAGAGGCCACTTTTGCGATTACCATTTTGGCTAATGTTTTATAGTTACATTTCTAGCTAAGATTCTGTTTGGGAAAAAAAGCTTAAAATCATTGGTTTGGATGGTAAAATGAAATCAAAATCTAGCACTTACCCATTTTCTTATGCCTTCAAGACCCAGATAAAGATCCTCTCTCTCCTACACCTCATCTGCCATTACCCATTTCATGTCTGTATCTCCATGAAGGCCCTGGCCAGGGTTCTCTCCCATACCTGCAGCTCAAAGGCCATGTGCTCACTGAAGTCCCTTGATACTGTTCTTGACCCAGCCCCAGGTTGCCAGGTACAGGCCAGAAATGTGCCTGTCTCCCCCACGATGTGGAATGGCAGCCAAGGACACAGAACAGAGGCAATTCTGTTCTTTGACTGAAAATAGTGACAACTCTTCCTTCCCTTCCCCCTCACTCTCCATTTACAAAGTGCTAATATACCCGTTACAGAGAGCTGATGAGTTGATTGGCCTCTAAGAATGGATTCATCGTTCAATTTGTGCTCAGAGAACTGAAATCAATTCAAATCAAATTCCACAAGGTAAAAGCTTCCTATTTCCTGTCACAGATCTAACCTGGATATGATCTCTTCAGCCTCCTCCTGGTAGCGCAGCAAGAGCTGATCCCAACTCTGACGTTCTAAAGAAAACCTATAGGAACAGAAAAAAATTCAGTTAATTTTTGATCACCTCACTCTGAATCACTCAGGGCAACAATAGGTGTGTTAGGTGTCTACTCTGGTTCTAAGATATGAATAAAAAGGTCATAAAAGGATGAGAAAGCATGACCAATTCAGAGGCTATTAATTTTTTTTTTTTTTTTTTTTTTTTTTTTTTTTTGGCGGTACGCGGGCCTCTCACCGCTGTGGCCTCTCCTGTTGCGAAGCACAGGCTCCGGACGTGCAGGCCCAGTGGCCATGGCTCACGGGCCCAGCCGCTCCACGGCATGTGGGATCCCCCCGGACCGGGGCACGAACCCGCATCCCCTGCACCGGCAGGCGGACTCTCAACCACTGCGCCACCAGGGAAGCCCGCGAGGCTATTAATTTACTCAAATCAAACATGAGTTCTTAATATCAAATCCAGATCTTTAGTCTCTAGACTCCATTCTATGAAACTGGCCATCAGTACAGCCCATAAAATCCCAGTGTGCAGCTGTCTAACTTCCAGTGGGGATACACTAGTATTGACACACTGAACAGGATGTTTACTATTCCTTTTTCCCAGGTTTAGTTATTTCCCCCAGATGAATTTAGATTTTCCAACAAAGGTTCACTCATTTTCACTTACTTTGTTATATATTCCTTCATCTCAGCCACTGATGTTTCCAGAGACAAATCTGGTGCTCTTCTAGAATACAGACAGGGTGATGAGATTAACACAAACCTTCCAAGAGCACTTGCTATGGACACCTTACATAATTTTAATGGCAATAAAACATGTTCAGAATTTATCTTTCTTTTTAAAAAAAAACTTTTCTGAAGATTTAAATTTATTTATTTATTTAAAAAGTTTTAATTTATTTTTTTTTGGCTGCGTTGGGTCTTCCTTGCCACATGCAGGCTTTCTCTAGTAGCGCTGAGCAGGGGCTTTGTTGTGGTGTGCGGGCTTCTCATTGTGGTGGCTTCTCTTGCTGCACAGCACGGGCTCTAGGCACGTGGGCTCAGTAGTTGTGGCACACGGGATCTAGAGCACAGGCTCAATAGTTGTGGTGCACGGGCTTAGTTGCTCTGCGGCCATGTGGGATATCTTCCTGGACCAGGGCTCGAACCCGTGTCCCCTGCATTGGCAGGCGGATTCTTTTTTTTTTTTTTTTTTAATTAATTTATTTATTTTTTGGCGGCATTGGGTCTTAGTTGACGGTGGCTTCTCTTGTTGCGGAGCACGAGCTCTAGGCACGCGGGCTTCAGTAGTTGTGGCGCACAGGCTCAGTAGTTGTGGTGCACGGGCCTAGTTGCTCCATGGCATGTGGGATCTTCCCAGACCAGGGCCCGAACCAGTGTCCCCTGCATTGACAGGCAGATTCCCAACCACTGTCCCACCAGGGAAGCCCAGGCAGGCGGATTCTTAACCACTGCGCCACTAGGGAAGTCCCAGAATTTATCTTTCAACAAATATTTATTCTTGGGCTCTATTTCACTTTTGCACCAGGTAACAGCTTTCTCAGTGGTCTCTTCATCATCTATTTCTCTCACCAATTCTAATTCGCACACAGCCAGATTAACCTTTCTTAAAATATTCCTTTAATTTTTTTCCTTGCTTAAAAATTCTGTGACGCTCTACTGCATTCAGAAGAAAAGCCAAAACTCCTTAACCTGGCACTTAAGGTTCACTTAAGGTTCTGGCTCTGTCCAGCTCATTAACTTTGATTCCTATTACCCTTTATCTATTCTGTCTCATATAATGCCATTCAGCATCAAACATCTGAGGGTTTCAATCTCCAAAGTTTTGTTCGCGCCATTTTTTAGCCTCTTCCCTTCCCACTAATCAAAACCTTAGTATCTTTTAAGAACCAACAATACTTTTCCATATAACCATCTTGTCTTCCCACTTAAACTGAAGCTACTGGTTGGATATGTTTTACTTAAACCAATGCCTTGGCTCTGTAGGGCGATTAATCCTAAAGGATAAGCAGGAGGCATTGAAAATGCCAAAATTTTGCAGAGGTACATGGTACTCTACCTGGCAAAAGCAAATCAGTTGTGTCACCGTTCATGTTTTCCTACCAAGGCCTGTGAAAAACAGCCTCTATCACCTCTGGCTGTGATGCAGCAGCCTGTGGCTTAAATATACTGCATTAAGTTATGGGAATATAAACCTTAGTGCTGTTTCATTACCATGCAGAGGCCAAATATGAACAAAAGAATAGCATCCTATATTAATCTACCAAAGATTGGTTATGGGTAACCCAAGTGATTGTATTATAGTTTAATTAATGGAATAAGAAGGGAATAAATAGCTTCAGTGCTGCCTGATAAATGTAATTCTCTCACGGTAAGATATGTACAGTGAAAAACAATAAAGGAGTGCTGATGGAAAAAAAATATATATATATATATACTGTATTAAAAGAGAAGCTATGTTGAACTAAAATATTTTTCATTTCCTGAATAGTAATGTTAATTCTAAGGATCTACAGAAAGGTAGACCTTTCTGAAGTCGAAAGTGTAAGCCCAAGTTACATGATTTGTTACAGGCAGTGGATAGAGGGTTGGGTGCTACCCCTGAAGAGGAACGACCAGTTTGGGGGTGCGACTGCAAAATTTCTCCTAATATTCTTGCTTGCCAACAGCTAAAGAACATAAATTTATCTCCAACTTGCATGGCTAGTGAAGATCTGAAGAGCACTTTTCCTCTCATCTTTCCATGGCTAGTTCCTTCTCACCATCCAGGTCTTATAGGTCTCAGTGCAAAGGTCAAATCACTAGAGGACTTCTCTGAACACTCTAGCTAAAGTTGCCCACCCCTCAAGTCACTCTCATATTTACTGACTTCTTAGATTATCACTATCTGAAATCATTATTTTCTATGTATTTGTTTGACTGTCTCTCCTATTACAATGTATAAGAAGAGAGGTTTTGTTTGATTATTTACCACTATTTATCTCCAGCTTCTAGAAGAGCCTGGTACATAGGAGATGCTGGATAAACATCTGTTGAGTGCATGAACAACTGTCTAATTAAAATAAGAAGTTTTATTTCTCCAAAGAAGACACACAGATGGCCAACAGGCACATGAAAAGATGCTCAACATTGCTAATTATTAGAGAAATGCAAATTAAAACTACAATGAAGTATCATCTCATACCCATCAGAATGGCCATCATTAAAAAGTCTACAGGGAGTTCCCTGGTCTCCTAGTGGTTAGGATTCCAGGCTTTCACTGCCGTGGCCTGGGTTCAATCCCTGGTTGGGGAACTGAGATCTCACAAGCCGTGTGGTGAGAAAAAAAAGTCTACAAAATATGCTGTGGAAAAAGGGGAACCCTCCTAACACTGCTGGTGGGAATGTAAGTTGGTGCAGCTACTATGCAGAACAGTATGGAGGTTCCTTAGAAAACTAAAAATAGAATTACCATATGATCCAGCAACCCCACTCCTGGGCATATGTCCAGAAAAGATGAAAACTCTAATTCAAAAAGATACATGCATCCCAATGTTCATAGCAGCACTATACAATAGCCAAGACATGGAACCAACCTAAGTGTCCATCGACAGATGAGTAAAGATGTGGCATATGTGTACACACACACACACAATGGAGTATTACTCAGCCATAAAAAATAATGAAATAATGCTATTTGCAGCAACATGGATGGACCTAGAGATTATCATACTAAGTAAGTCAGACAAAGAAAGACAAATTCCATATGATATCACTTATATACGGAATCTAAAATACAACACAAATGACTTATTTACAAAACAGAAACAGACTCACAGACATAGAAAACAAACTTATGGGGGACTCCCCTGGTGGTCCATTGGTAAAGAATCCGCCTTACAATGCAGGGGACGCGGGTTTGATTCCTGTCAGGGAACTAAGATTCCACATGCCACAGGGCAACTAAGCCCACGCACCACAACTACTGAGCCTGCACGCCCCGGAGCCTGTGCACCACAACTAGAGAAGAGAAAACCTGCACAACTAGAAAGAAACCCACGTGCTGCAATGAAAGATCCCGCATGCCTCAACGAAGATCCTGCGTGCTGCAACTAAGACCCAACGCAGCCAAAAATAAATAAAAGTAAATAAATAATAAATGTAAAAATCTTAAAAAAAAAAAAAAAGAAAAAAGAAAACAAACTTATGGTTACCAAAGGGGAAAGGGGGTGGGGAGAGATAAATTAGGAGTTTGAGATTAGCAGATAAAAACTAGTGTATATAAAATAGATAAACAACAAGGTCCTACTGTATAGCACAGGGAACTACATTCAATATTCTGTAATAAACCATAATGGAAAAGAATATATGTACATGTAACTGAATCACTTTGCTGTACACCAGAATCTAATACAACATTGTAAATCAACTATACTTTTTTTTTTTTTTTAACATAAAGGTGTCACATTTATTTATTATCTTTGGCTGTGTTGGGTCTTCGTTTCTGTGTGAGGGCTTTCTCTAGTTGCGGCGAGTGGGGTCCACTCTTCATCACGGTGCGCAGGCCTCTCACTGTTGTGGCCTCTCTTATTGCGGAGCACAGGCTCCAGACGTGCAGGCTCAGTAGTTGTGGCTCACGGGTCCAGTTGCTCCGTGGCATGTGGGATCTTCCCAGACTAGGGCTCGAACCCGTGTCCCCTGCATTGGCAGGCAGATTCTCAACCACTGCGCCACCAGGGAAGCCCCTACTATACTTTAATTAAAATTTTTTTTAGGGACTTCCCTCGTGGTCCAGTGGCTAAGACTCTGCAACCCCAATGAAGGGGGCCCAGGTTCGATCCCTGGTCAGGGAACTAGATCCCACATGCTGCAACGAAGATCCACACACGGCAACAAAGATCCCGTGTGCCGCAACTAAGACCCAGTGCGGCCAAATAAATAAATATTTTAAAAAAATTTTTTTAAATAAATAAATAGAAAGTCCTAATTCAATTACAATTTTGGACAGAAGGGGAATTGCTCTTACCCTTCTGAATCTTCAAAACATTTTTGTAGAGTTCCATCATTTTCCAGTCTGTCTGCAAAATGTTTCAATTCTTCAGAAAGAGAAGATGCTAGAGAGAATAGAATAAAATTATATGTTATAAAATAAAGAGAATATAAATTTTCACAGTGAGCTGCTGACAAATATATAATGTACTTAATGTGGTCCCAGCTCTAGGGTCACCTGTTACATTCTCACCCATTTAAAAAAGTGGTATAAATATGCAGGAAGATTTTATCTTTTTTCTTTGGATAGGTATAGATAAAATGAAAGACAACTCCTTTTTATAACATTTATAATAGTGTTTTTTACACTTGACTGGTGAAAAAGCATTTAAAAAGATGTATCCGCACGGACATTTCATTCTTTTCAACAGATTTGATCTGCTGGCACTGGGTGGAAGAACATTACAGAAGTCAGGCAATGGGCAAGAGTGTAATGAGAAATGTTGGAGGCAAATAAAGAATTATGGGCATAAGGTAAAAACAGGTCTCTGCTTAAATTTGGAAGAGTTCACAATTAAATTCAGGTGAGGAATGCAGAGGGGAAAAGATATGTTAAACAGCTATCAAAATAACCTGGGCATATCTACTCTAATTATGGTGATAGTGCAGTTCTGAGATACATAGCTTTAACTGGCAAGTAAGTCTGAGTTCATGTATTTTCTAGGTCTTTTAAGTGGGTAACACTGAGTATTTCTGACCTGGATGATTGTGTAATGACACTGTAAGGAGAACAGCTACTTTCTGGAAAGCTGAAAACTGATTTCTAGGAAAGAATATTTATAACTTACATCACAGACAAACAGCTAATTTCCTTAATATATAAAGAGTTCCTACAAAATCAATATAAAAGAGCCAATATCCCAATTTTTAAAAGTGAACAAAGGATATGGACAGACAATACACAGAAAATAAAGCACAAATGGCTCTCCTCTAAAAATATGAAAAAATTATTATCCTCTTCAAAAGAAAAAGAAACACAGATTAAAAGTACAAAAAATACCTTTTATCACCAATTAAATAGTAAAATATCTAAACTTTTAGGTACAGTATAATTATACTAGTTAATTTCCAATCTAGAAATTTATCTTACTTTTACTTGAATATGTGCCAAAAGGCTGGTATAAAAAGGTATTCATTATCCATTCATTGCAACAGTAGAAGACTGAAAACAACTCTAAAAGTCCACCAGTAAAAAACTGGTTAAATCAAATATGGTACACTTATAAAATGGAGTATCATGGAGCTACTAAAATGTCAAGACGGCTCTGTAAGTGTGATATAGAACTATCCGCAAGATAAATTAAGTTAAAAAAAAAACACAAGGTAAAGAACAGTGTAGAGTGGTTTACTCATTTGATTTCAATGGATAAATGTTTAGAAATGCAATAAATCTCTCTGCAAGGATACACAAGAAGCTGGCGACTGCGGTTGCCTCTGGGAGGAAAGAACTGTGATTGGGGTCACGGTGGAAGAGAGGCTCACTTTTGTCACTTTTGGACCTTCTGAACTTCATAAACATATACTCTTATTTTTTAAAATGCAACTCCCCCAAAAAAGGAGGGGAGCTGGTTTTGTGAGGCAGCAGTTCCTGTAAGTGGGGATCCTGAGAATATGGGGCTTCAATTGACCTTCACAGGTACAGACCAAGGTCAAAGCTCACTGGTCTAGTCTTAGTAACTTACCTTTGGCTCTAAAACTTTCAAGACTGAAGCCCTCAGTGCCCCTTAGGAAAGGTTCAAGTTTCTGAACAGAGAACTAAATAAAGAAAAGCATTTTCAGTACAACAACCAAGATTACCCAGGCCAGTCCCAAGTTCATGTAATTTTATGACGTTTAATAAATGTGAGTAAACATGATTTAATTCTACACCCAAGATTTTTCACATAAGCAAAACAAAATGAGAAAATCAAAAGGTAAGGGGAAAACTCTCTGTTGCCTAGACTATATGATTTGATTTTTGATTCAGGAAAAGAAATGGTCATTTAATTCACACAAATGACTTGCTTATCTAAACTGATGTGATCACCGGTCAGCCATATAACACCAACTTAGAATGCAGTCAGACCTCAAATGACTGCTTAAACTTAGATTTGACCTCCACTCACTGTAAATTCCCATCATTTGCTGCCAGTGAGCAAAATATACTACATCAGGGAAGTCTGACTGTTAAGTGCTCAGCAACAGCAGCCCCGATGGGACTGGTAGAGCCTAGTCCAGAGACAGATCAGCTCGTGGGATTAAAGCTGGCTTTTAAATGAATCCCACTAGAGAGAAGTATCTTTTACCCTTTACCGATAAATCACACAGTACTGATCTCTCTTTGGGGATGTCACAGTAACAGTTTAAAAAAAAAAAAAAGAAAAGAAAAGAAGAAGAAAGCATTTCCCAATCGTGAGACTCTCACCTGGAAACTGGAAAGCAGGAGACAGCCCAGCCGTTTGCTTTCTGCTATGTTGACACTGATGGATCTGCAGAGCTCTAACATAAAATATCACCACATTGAAGGAGATGGATACTTAGACAGGTAGCAAAGTAAAAAAAAACTGAAAAATTCCCTCCCCCTTGATGCAGTCCAACTTAGGAAAACCCAAGCAGCCTTCTCTAATTAAAGGGAGAATTCATATATAGTCACATCTAATTTGTTTAAGATCACCAAAGAATGACATTTACCCATCTGTGCATCCTAACTTTGAAAAGTTATAAGAACCTTTTATGTACTACATTAAAATCTTGTCTTGCTAAACAACGTAGATTAAAAAAAAAATTTAACTCCTTTTATGTTTTATATTCACCATTTTCAGAAAGGAGGTGGGAATATTTCAGTATTTCTATGACAGGCACTGCAGTGTGCTTTAAATACACTGTCTTGGGACTTCCCTGGCAGTCCAGTGGTTAAAGACTCTGTGCTCCCAGTGAAGGGGGCGGGGGTTTGATCCCTGATCGGGGAAGTAAGATCCCACATGCTGTGTGGCGCAGCCATGAATGAATGAATGAACGAATGAATAAATACATACATACATACATACACTGTCTTTAAGAATCTTCTTATAAACTATGAGCTCCATTTTACGGATGGGGAAATTGAAGCTCAGAGGGGATATAACTTGTTTGAAGCCAGAGACTGGTGGAGCCAGAATTCAACCCCAAGTCCATCACCAAAACCTGTTTTCCCACTAATACCATGCTGCCTCTCTATAATGACCTAATGATACATTAATAGTAATTTGTTGAACACTTGCTATCTAAAAGGCATTTTATTAAACGCTATACACACCTCATTAAAACTTGAGGCAAGTATCTTATCTGGGTGAATCTTTATTTTTTTCCCCACACTGCCCGGCATGTGGGATCTTCCAAGACCAGGGATCAAACCACTGCCCCCTGCAGTGGAAGCACAGAGTCTTAACCACTGGACCGCCAGGGAAGCCCCAAGTATCTTATCAACTCCATTTGACAAAGGTTAGGCAATAGGTAACTTGCCCAAGGTCACACAGTGAGTCAGCCAGAACTGTACGGGCATTTTACATAATTATGCCACTGAATCCTCAAACAATTAGAAGACATAGATACTGTTTTTTCGATGATGTTCATTTAAAAACATCAACTATTATACAGCAAAGGAAATTTGCTTTGAGAATTGGGAGAGATACATGTCTTTTTGCCCTCCAGCTTCAGCTGGCTGTGTTTTTAAAGTTCTTTTGTGCCCTCTCTTGATTACTTCTCCTTGCTTTTAGTCATGAAAAACTGGATACCTTCTGCCTATAACCAAAGAAACTTGGCAAGTGGCTGGTAGTGACCAGGAGATAACAAATCTTACTATGCATCAGTAATTTTCTATTGCACAGAACTTTAGGCCCACATGCTCTGGAACAGAGATGCAGGTTAGGGCAATCTTAGGAAACTGAAGTTTCTTGGCACGTCCATGGAGTAAAGTGAATGAGCCTAATTGTGGCAGCAATTTTCTGATATGCTACATGGCTGTTTTTACCCAGAATTCCTTCTAAACATCAGACCATCTGGAAGTGAGGTGATGTCTTTAAAATAATCATCACGCTTAACACTTGAACTATTTCTTTACCATGTGCCAAGTACTGTGCTATATATCAACTCATTTAATTCTTACACAACCCCGTAAAATAGGTATTATTTCATCCCATTTACTGATGAGGACCGTAAGGCAAAGGAGGTTAAGGGACCTGCTCGAGGTCATACAGCTAGTAAGGTCTTCCGGAAATGTGTTACTTTCCACATTAAATTTTGTACTTCAATGCTTACTGAGATGCTATTATTATAAATTCATACAAAATCACATTCAAATACAGCATGTCTAAAAAACTAGGTTTTTACCCTAGATATTTTTATGTGTCCTTCCCTCTGAGATATTTTCAGTTATAAAGCCTAAAATCAGGTAGCGACCCATCCACCTTCTGTTCTGCTTAAGGATATGAGGCCAAAAGCCACAGGAAGAAATCTTTACTTCTAGCAAAGGCGAATGTTGAACATTCACTTAGCAGAGGTGAGTGTTGAACAACCATAAATCAGGTTTTCAGTTCATGGTATAGATTATAGTGGGTAGCTAATAACATAATATAAATAGCAATGATACTGAATACTTACTAGGTGTTTGACATCAGTACTTATAATCTTAGGATACTCCTACAGATGAGGAAACTGAAGCTCAGAGAGATTTGCTCAGTCACATAGCTAGTAAGCAGCAAAGTCAAGTCTATCTGTCTCCCATACCTCACTGCCTCTTACTGAGCTGGAACTCCATTGTCTTATGTACATGGCACCCCACCTGTGATGCCCTGATGAAAGGGAGGCAGTGACTTCCGCCGGTTCGTTTCTTTCATACTTGCTCGCCGCCAGGATTGCCTCCTGTCTTGATGACGGGCACACTGTTCTTGGGGGGACAAATAAAGGGACCTGGACTGAAGTCCTTCCTGGTGGCTGGGATCACAACTTTCCCCTTTTTTAGGGCTAGAGCCAAGGTGAATCTGTTCCTTTGAAACGCCTTCAGTCATCTCCAGGGAGGTGGACGAATTACCACACGCTTCCGCAGGCTTGCGATCTGATTCCAATTGATGATCATGAGTCTTGGATGCCACTGGTTCCTCTTCTAGCACTTGTTATAAAAAAAGTCAAAATACAGAATCAAACCCATCACAACTAAGTATCTGTGCAAAAAAGTGGAAAAAGGAAATGTATGCCCCAGATCATCGAAACACTGAGGAAGCATCTCTGCAAATACGTGAATAAGTGCTTTCAAGTCCACCAGGAGCCAGTAAAGTATTTAGGTAAAGCTCAGGAACCTGAACCCAAGAGGTACTGAATGTCACTACAGTACTCACCTTCTACAATCTCTGATCTAGAAGTCATCCTGGGTGGAGAGCCCTGAAAACAGGAAAATGAGGTGATCTGTTCTCCACATTTCAGTCCCAGTCTTGCTGGGGCTTTACTACCCCAGAATCGGCCTTGTGCTTTCTAATCTCTTTGAACTGCCCCTCTTTGCCCCATGAAATTCTACCTGCCTGACAAGGCCCAGTCCAACCCCGCCTCACCCACCTCCTCCAGAGAACATCTGCACAGCTCATCACCTCCTGTTCTCAATTTCTACAGAATTCATCACTAGAAATACTCACCTTAACGTGTAGCCCATCTTATTTCCCAATTATTTTGTGTTTAACAAGTGCCTAAGTGCATAATTCAGTTGATGGCATTATGATCTACATGGTCTTCAAAACATCAAAAAATCACATTATCCTTGATTAATTCTAAGATCCAAAGGTCTGTTCATTCTACTTCCAACAGTCTCTACAACTCTTCCCCGTTTCCCATTATCGATTTAGTTCAGATATCATAATTTCTACCACTCTCCCCCACATCCCCCAAGAATCTAACAGTCTCTCCACTAGTTTTTCCTACATGCAGCATTGCTCCTCTCCAATCCATTCTTATTTATTTTATTTATTTTACTTTTGGCCGCGCCGTTTGTGGGATCTTAGCTCCCCTGCCAGGGACTGAACCCTGGCCCTCACAGTGACAGCACGGAGTCCTAACCATCGGACCGCTGGGGAATTCCCTCCAATCCATTCTTTAGACAGCAGCAGAGATTCCTCCAGTGTACTCAACACCTTCCAGAAGCTAGTCCTAACTAGTACCCATTCCTGCTTTCTCCTGCCACTCCCATTCCATGCACCACTTTTGACTCTTTGCACACATTGCCTGTAAAGCTTATTCATCCTTCCCAATCGAGCTCAAGTGTGACGCTTTCACACCACTTCTCTTTGGCAGAGTTGGCTGCTCCACCCCTAGGTCTCCCTAGCACTGGCTGTAAAGTCCGTTTACATGTCTGCCTCCCCGGCCAGACTGTATTTCTAGAGCCTGTTACAGACAACTAACGGACTGGAAAAGGGCAGGGACATGACTGAGGCATCTCTACATCGTCCATGCTTCCCCACCCCCATCCCCAACAGAAATCGGTGCGTTGCGGGGTGCTTAGTAAACAGAAATGAATATATGCGAAGGGACAACATGGCAAAGATAACAGAACAACGAGGGGTAGGTCGAGGATCTACATCGCCCCAGTAACGACTGTATCACTCAGATGAAAGCCTGGATAATAGCAGCAATCACTGTCGCCCGTTAAGCGCTTATTACATGCCAGGACCTGTGTGTGTATGCAAACAATTTACTTGCATCACTATCCCGTTTAATCCTTTCCAAGCTCTGTAAGTACCATCATCAATTCCACGTTGCAGATAGGAGGACTGAGGTTCAGAGGGGCAAAAGCCTGGCCCAAACTTGTTGTGCAGCCAGCCTGGAGCAGAGGCGAAATTCCAACCCCGGCCTGAGACCCACCCCCAGCCTTCAACTACTGTTCTGGAGTTTAGACCGCTGGCTCGGCAAACAGGCCCCGACCGAGAGGCGCCGCCCGGCCTCGGGTCTCCTCTTACCCGGAGATGGCTGCAGCGCCCCCCTAGTCCCCGCTGTCGGGGGTGACGACGGGTTGGGTCTGGGCTGGGCCGAGGTGTCCGATCCCAAAGAGGATGGTGCGCGGGTAAGCGGGGCCGCGTCCAGGGAGAGGTCTGCGACTTCCTGACCTCAGAGCGACGCCCGTCCAGCCCAAAGCCTCCGTCCCCGAAAAACAAGGCCGCAGGCCACTCTCCGCGGCCCCGGAGACCCCCGCACGACCTGCGCTAAAGCGTCTGCTCCTTCCTGGTCTGGGCCCGCTTGGCGATCCGCCGCCCGCGCCCGCCCCGCCTCTGGTGAAACTCCCGCCAGCCGAGGGCGCATGCGCCGCCGGCGACCTCCAGGGCTGGCGCACGCGCACGCGCAGAATGTCGGCTTCACTCAAGGTGCATGCGCAAACTGGTGTTCAAGACTCTTGTTGCCCCGCCCTCTTCGTCCAAGTTCTTCCCAACCCAGACTTTGTCACGTTACACCTCCTCAGTTACGCCACGCCCAGGGAGTCATTAACTGGGTCCCATCACACCAGTGTATCCTTTGCGCCCAGTATGCCTAGAGTCTTGCTAAGATGGGGAACAGAGGTCCAGGGAGGTACTTGCCAAAGGAATACAAGGCATTAGCGGGTGGGCAGTGATGCCTGCTCCGTCGCTAGGCCATGGTCACCCCTCCTTTTATCTTCTTAACGCTGAAAATGTGGACCATGACTCTCACACTTTTTCCAGTCCTGCTCTAGCACATATTCTCCCTTTGTGGTCCCTTCTATACTTGGCAAAGTTCAAGAACTCTCCTTTGTAACCTCACTGCAGGCCAGCCCCTCCCCAAACTGCTTGCCTCTCCTCTCGTCATCTCCCATTGCTTCTACTCCTTTGCTCAAGCCATTCCCTCTGCCTGGGAAGCCCTTCAAGCCTTTTGTTCTTGGCAAAATTCTCCGATTTTAAGCCTCAGCTGAGGATTCATCTCTCTCAGAGCCTTCTCTGAGGCCCCAGGCTGAAAAGCAGATCCCCCTTCTGTGCTCCCAGGAGCCCAGCCTGTGCCTGGTCCACTATCCCTTGCTGGCTTGCGGGCTCCCAGATAGCAGACTGCTGCTTTAGCACCCAGCATGATCTTCCAGCCCCAATCACGCCTTCACATGATTGCAGCCTGATTGACACTTGACTGCACCCTCAGGAGACCCTGAGTCAGAACTACTCAGCTCCCGAATTCCTGACCCACAGCATCTGTGATATAATAAACATTTGGGCATAATTAATTCTACTGTAATAGATAATTAATCCATGTCCTTTTTTATGATAAATTTTGGAAAGTCTTTTGTAGAAAGTTTCAATTCCTTTTTTTTTTTTTTTTTGGCCAGCAGGATCCTAGTTCCCTGACCAGGGATTCAAACCCATGCCCCCTGCAGTGGAAGCGCAGAGTCCTAACCAATGGAGCTCCAGGGAATTCCCTCAATTCCATTTTTGATGACTCTGCATTTATTTCTCAGTGGCCATACCATCCTTCATGGGAGACTCTGAGGTGTCAGCAGTCAGTAGCCAGGAACCCCTGGTGGCTCCTCCCAAGTGACCCCCAAACCAGCCAGCTGGCTGTGGCATTCCCAGGGCTCCTTCCTTCCCAGGCAGCTGGGTGTGGGGTAGAGTCAAGTTTCAAATCTGCTGAGCACCCCACCCACCCAAAATGAGAAATCAGAGAAGAGGCCAAGTCCATGGAAACTGTTCATATGACATACTTTATTTCCAATCTACAACCATTAAAAATGCTTTGTAAGTTTACACTGTACAGTTAGTTATTCTCATGTCTGAAATAAGACACGGGGGCAAGGAGAGCTGGCGGATTGGACCATGGTTGTCCTAGCACCCAATCCATCCTGGGAAAGAGCCTTCTGAAGACAGGAGTGGGGAGGAGAAACAGCGGACAGGAGAGGTGGACAGTTTGGCCCAAGGATGCCCTTAGTCCCTTCCCTCCCAAAGACCTTTCCCTGGGGAACCCTTAGGGCCCACAGCTGCAGGGTCCACACCAGGAAACCAGGATGGTTAGGAAGGGGGCTTCACAGTATTGGCGGGGTTTGGGGAGGGGGGCCAGGAGGAGGAGGAGGAGGGACAGCTTCTGGCTCTCTTCCCCAGCCACTGGGGGTTGGAGCTGCTTTTTGGCCCTGTCTACAAGGTCTCCCTAGAGGTGAGAGGAAGAGGAGCTGGCTGGGGATTTAGGAGTCTTTCTTTGAGGAGTTGTTTCTTTCCATTTGAAGAGAGGCCATAAGCCTATGGTGAGGTTCCCAAGGGATAAACGGTCTCAGGGTCTTTTGTCTCCCACCCCCACCCCCCAGGACGCCCACCTGCTGCCCGGCTGGCACAACCCTACACAATCTTTTGTAAAACCCAGACAAGTAGGAGAAGTGGGTAGAACTGGAACCAAGCCAGGGGCAGGGAAAGGAAAAACGTATGCCTTCTGCCAGCCCCCCAGTTTCCAGGAAGAGGAGAACATAGTTTTGTTTTGCTTTGGGTAGGGGCAGGGAGGGTTCACAATCTCTCAGGAGTCCAGATGAGGTTGGTGTTTCCTGTTCCTGGTCAGGGCCAGCCTCAGTCCCTCACCAGGCCACACTATTTGCTGGTCTAGATCAGCAGGTGGCAAACTCCTGTGTATATCAGAATCACCTGGAGGGCTTGTTAAACCCCAGCTTGCTGGCCAACCACCCCCCCAAAGGTTCTGTTCCATAGGTCTTGAGTGGGCCCAATACTTTGCATGTCTATCAAGTGCCCAGGTGTTGCTCCTGCTTCTTTGAGAACCTCCAGGCATCTCATCCTCAGCAACCTGGTGCCCCAAGACAGTGCCAGGGAGCTGGGCCACAGCTGGCAAGGCCTTGCCTTAGGGGCACCAAAATATCTGGGAAGCTGCTGGGCACAGACTTGTGGTGAGCCCCCTGTGCGGAGAAGTAAACTAAGGCACAGAGATCAGTGGCGGAGCTGAGAGAGGAGCCAGGATACCAGGGCTCAGTGGAGAGAGGATGATGATGCAGGACTCCAAAACATGAGGGGTGCTCTGGGGCCCTAAGGACCATCCTCGTGCTTATCATAAAATCATACAACCAGCCAAACACAGAGAAGTTAAGACATCTCCTGGGCCAGGTCTCCAGACTCCTGGCTGAGGTTCCTTTTCATGGGAGCAGTCTGAGTGGTATCAGAATGGAGAGTGACAAGGTGGCCAGGCCCTGAAGACTTCGGCCCTTCAAGGATGCTTAGGGGAAACCAAAGCTCCTTTCCTTAGACCCTGGGGTCCAGGGGGCTGGTGAAGGGCAGTAAGGGAGTGGAGTAGGGCTGATGGGATACACAAGGTAGGGTCCAAGAAGAGTGCAGGAGGGGCGGGGAAGAGCCCTGGGCAGGGGACTCAGGCCCAGCATCATGTCACCAGCCCCCTTCCGTTCTTGGGTCTGTGGACTTTCCAAACCGCAAACACTGTTGGGAGGGGTAAGGGGTAGTGCCAGGGTGGGCTACAGGTTCTGCCAGGGAAAGCTGTTCCAGAGGCCGTGAGGTCCAGGGAAGAGTGGAGAGTATGGGGGATGTCAAATGGACAGACAGATGGACGGATGGCCAGGGAGAGAAGAACCCAAGCCAGGCTGTATCTACTTTCCAAACAAGGCCATGTGGGACTGGGCAGGATAGAGAAGGCCAAAATGGGGGATCCAAGTTCCCCCCCAGTTCCCAGTGGAAAGTGTTGAGGTCTTGCCGGGAGGCTGTGGACAGAAGAAAATGGGGCTCAAGGGTGGGATGGGGGGATGTCTTTCTGGCCTTGGGTGGGGGGGTGGTCACTGGGGCCAAGCCCAGCCTGAGGCATTGGGGAAAGGTTCCCCCTTGGGTGTGAGGAAACACAAAATAAAACAGAACCCAGGGAATACAACCAGGTCTGAAAGCAAACATCCGGAGTTGGGAGACCACAGACACGGGACGATGGGAATGTGAGGCTGAGGGCACAGGGAGGGGGTTGCCGAGGTTACAGGGAAATCCACGGGAGACGAGTGGAGCTGGGGAGGCCGTTCTGGGAGGGCTGAGGCATGGGTGCTACAAGGAAGCCTGGGGCTCAGAAGAGGAAAACCTGGCCATGGGTCAGGGCCACTCACTCTGCTGGTGGGAATCAGCTGGAGAAGAGGAGGGAGGAGGAGGGGAAGCTTTGGAGGAAGATGTTAAAAGAGAGGATGGGTGGGCAGTAGGGAGCAAACATACAGCCCAGAGAGAGGAAGGGGTTCAACCAAGACCACGGAATGGTAGGTGGGGGGTGTCTCACTCACCACTGGGGATGCAGAACCTGATGGGAGTCAGGAAGCCTGGGTTCTGGTCCTGATTCAGCCTTTAACCTGCTGTCTGACCTTGGGTGAGCCACTCTCTCCCTTCTCTGGGCCTGACTCCTCATCCAAAAAAGTGAGGGGATTCGACACAAAAGGACAAACACTGTATGTATGATTCCACTTATATGAGGTGCTTAGACTAGGCAAATTCATAGAGACAGAAAGTAAAACAGAGGTTACAGGGGCTGGGGGAGAGGGATGGGGAGTTATTGTTTAGTGGGTATAGAGTTTCAGTTTGGGGTGATAAAAAGTTCTGGAAGTGGAGAGTGGTAATGGTTGTATCAACACAATATTGTGAATGTATTTAAAGCCACTTAAAAATGTCTATGTCTTATGTATGTTTTGCCACAATTTAAAAAAAAGCGAGGGGGTAGGTCCAGTTTATTTTTCTTTCTATTCACTAAGACTAGTGAAGGGTGTATCACCCCTAGGGCCAGGGCACCAGGAGGCTGGTGTGGGGACAATGAGTGTGATCAGACCACTTTCCATGGGTGTAGAACCTTATGCTTTCCCAGGTAGATTCACAGGCACAGTACTGTATTTGGTCCTCAGCACAGCCATGCCAGGGCATTCTCCCACTTTATAGCTGGAAGAACTGAGGACAGACTAGCCACAGGCTCCGGGGCCAAGGTCATTCAAGTTGGTGGCCATTTATTATTATTTTAAAAATAGTGACCTGGAAACCATCCTTGCATCTTAGGTTCACACTGCAACCGGCTTAGTGGACTTTGAAGGAAGGACACATGCTCGAAATTAGCAGCAGAAGAGTTTGTCCCCTGGGGCAACTATGGTTACATCCCATGACTGGATGATGACATGCTTCCCTTTTTACCGTGATGTGCTTCCCTTTTTACTGTGGCTGCCAGGAAACTCAAGAGTAAAATTTAATTGCAGGATTATGGGAATCATGTCAGATAGATTTAGGGCATGATAATTCCTCTTGCTTTTTTACTTTCTTTGTACTTTTTTTTTTTTTTTTGGCTGCGCCGTGAGGCATTTGGGATCTTAGTTCCCCTACCAGGGATCGAACCCGTAACCCCTGCCGTGGAAGCACAGAGTCTTAACCACTGGACCGCCAAGGAAGTTCCTGACTTTCTTTTTTTCTGTTGTCTTACTGATCCTTATGACTAAGATTGTAAATTGCCTCCAGTGCTTTTTGGAAATTCTCAGCATAATTAAATCAGAGCTGGCTTGAGGACCAGGTCCCCTATTTACCAGCTCAGTGCTCTTTTTAAGATAGAACATCATGGTTATCTGGTTAAAAAAAGATGGCCTAACTGTCAGGGCTGTGAACATCAATGGTGTGGCCACTGGTACTCAGGATATCCCTAGGAATTTGTTAGATACGCAGATTCCTGGCCCAGAGGTTGAGGCGGGTCCCAGGAAGCTGCATTTTGGACATGCCCTAAGAGGATTCTGATGCAGGGGTCCCCACACCACCCTCTGGGACACACAGGTCCAGTGATTCAGAGTTGACTGGTTTTATGTCTGGGTTGGGCAGTGGCATATTCTCGGTGTCCTATACCCACACAAAGCCCCCAGTGGGGCAGTGGGTTGACACAGCAAGCAGGACAGCGTTGGGCTGGGGGGTCCAGTGGACCCAGGTTCTAGTCTAAACTTGATGACTTCCCAGTTAGGTGACTCAGCGATGAGACCTGCACTTCAGTTTCGTCACCTGTAAAATGGGAGCACTAACCCCTATCCTGCCAAGGTTGCCTCCCAGAGTTGGCCCTTAGAAGTCTGAAGGAGATGCGGCATGGGGAAGCAATTCCTAAACAGCAATGTGCTCTAGGAGGGGTGTATGGGGTGGGGGGGGATGATGCCGGTGGGGCTGGAAGGCTGGCAAAGCTGGGGTGGGGAGGACATTCTAGATGGGAGAGGAGAGGGAAGAAGGGCCTGGAAGTTGGATGGGCAAGAGGAGAACAGGCCAGGTGATGAAACCATGAAAGGTGCATGGGGGCAGGCATGAGGGAGCCATGTGGCAATTAGGGTGTAAGAGGGTCAAATCTTGGGCCCTCAACTTTGTCACCTGGGAGAGCAGCTGGTAGAGGAGCGTCCCTCGGGAGACCAAGGGGAGGGCCATTTTGAGCAAGACCTCTTGGAGGAGTTTTTGGGGGTGGGGGGGGGAAGGGCTGCCAGGGTGACAGGGACTTGGATACTGATGCTTTGTGCATGCAGGATCTAGGGACCACTGATGTGCCAAAGTGGTTTGACTTTCATTTCAAATACAGACATCATTGCCCCCAGGAGGGTTTAATTTGGCTCTGGGAAGAGGTCAGACATAAGAAACACAAGATCGTCCAGTTTGGGGTCAACCATGCCAACTGGTCTCCCATTTCCCCTCAACCAATTGGTGCCAACACAATGGATCCAAGCCTAGGGTTCTGTAGGGAATTAGGACCCCAGGGTTCCTTGGGACTTTGGCTGCAGAGAATAGAGATGGGGAAAGGAAAAAGAAGGCTAGAGGAGGAGGAGGAAGAGAAGGAAGAAGAAGCTGCTAGGAGTAAAAAGGTAAGGGGCAGCAGGAAGGGGAAGAAAGGGGGAAAGGGCAGTGTTCCTTCCTGGGACCCAGTGCTCCAGGGGAGTCCCCACAGAGGGCCAGGCAGTTTTCTGCTTTGGGAATGTTACCAAGACTTAAAAAGGCATTTGAAGAAACAAACTTAGAAATTACATTCCAAAAGAGTAGAGAGTTTTTACAAACCAACCCCCCACCCCAAAAAAGAAAATACAACCGTTACTAATTAAAATGCTAAAAATCAAACCAAACCAATATTTACACGTAACAGTTTCAACCCCATCAAGCCCCTCGTCCAGAGGCTTCTGTAGGAACAGTGATGAGTGACCTTGTACAGTGGCATGCAGGAAGCAGAAACTGGGACTTTATTGAAAACCAAGATCTGGGGTCTCTGACACGGGCTGAGGGCTGGGTGGCCAGGCTCTAAGACAATGAGAACGCAAGGACAATCTTGGATGAGAACGACGGTAAGGCTGAACGGTCCGCAGGGTTCAGATCTCACGAGGATTTCTCCCCAAGGCTAGAAGCACAGCCTCCCTGGCCCTCTGCAGCTCTGGAAAGTGCCAGAGGCCTCTGGTGGCTTGTGGCCTTGTGTGAATCCCCTCCCTTGGAGATAACCTTGGAGGGGCCCCCTGACCTCTTGGGTGGGAGCAGTGGCATCCTAGAGGGGATTGGCCCATGGCTCCATCAGCCTGCCTGCTCTGCCCACACAGGTCACTATGGCATGAGGAAGTGGCTGCTTGCACTAACATAACCCCAAGTTCTGCTGATAGGGAATGGCAATGAAGGAATTTGGGTAACTGGTCCAGGCGCCCCAGGAAGGGCAAGACCGGGAGCTGGTAGGTGGGAGCGCAGAGGCATCTCCTGAGTCCTGGGGGCAAATTAGCCAAGCTGCTGGCTTTTGGTCTTCCTGATGGCAAATTCACAGATAAGCCACTCTATCCTGGTGTTTCCACTCTGAGCCCCCAGCCCGTTGCAGGCAGATGTGTGGGCATGTGTGTAAACAAAACGGGTTCACTGGCACCAAGGGGGAGGCCATCTGCGTACCCCTCCCCCATCACCACACTGTGATGAGCCACGGTGCAATCCATCCGATGGCTCAGGCAGCTCACATGGGACATGGGGAAGGGTGGGCAGTGGAATTGGGGCTGGGAGGCGAGCCGGGAGAGCCCATAGGCTAAGGAGAGAGGCTGGTGAAAAAGCTGGCAGGCTGGTGAGAACTGAGGCAGGCTGGCAGACACTCTCAGATCCATGTGCAAAGCTGCAATAAACAACATTCTTGAAGTTCAGTCCTGTTTTCCTGTGAGTTCTCACTTGGGGAACTTGGAGAGATCTCCATGCTCTTGATGAAGCCTTAGTAATCCGTGTTTGACTCATCGAACCAAAAAAGGTGTCAGAGGGAGGGAGGAAAGTGAGAAAGAAAATGGAAAATGTTTGGGAAGCAGTCCAGCCCTCCACCCTGTCTGTGAGCATTTACAGACTCACGTCTGGGGGTTGGGCAAGTACCGGGTGTTGAGTGTAAAGTGGTGCTCTGAGGCCAAAGGGTCAGCAGTTTTGGGGGAGCAGACTGCAGGGCTCCAGCTTTGCTGGGGGACCCTCCAAAGCTGACCTGGAGACCAGAGCTCGGCTGCTGAGTTGCCTCATCCACACAGGGGACCCTGCGCCTGTCCATCGTGTTAAAGCCTTGCATTGTCCCAGTGGCGAGAGTACATGGATCAACCTCCAATAAATTACCTTAGGGGCTTTGGGGTAAGTTAAATTATTAAAATAAAGTAAAACCACCTTAAATATTTATAGTAAGAAAAATTCAAATAAACAACCGAGGCAAGAAACGTGTTTCCAGGCCCCAGTCTATTGCCATGTCCTGGGGCACTGGCCTCTCGGAATGCTCCTTGGCCTGACCTGGCCTTCTGGGAGTCTCTTACTGGGAACGTCTTTGCCCTCCACCAGCTGCAGGATGTAATCACAGTGGAGATGCAGTGCCCCTCCAGGGTGCCAGGGAAAGAGACCCCAGCGATCAAGGCAGTGGGCAATTAGGCATTTATTTATCTGTGCACCAGGTCTTGAGATGGACTTTACCTATTTCTGTCCTCAAGGAGTCTCCTGGGAAGGTTGGGGCCCCCCAAGTCACCTTGGCAAGAAAGGCAGTTCCAGTGGCTCCCCAACCCTGAGCCCCTCGTCTTCTAGTCCTTGCTGCATCCAAGCTACGGGCAGGGAGATCCAGGGCTCCAGGATTCCAAGCAGATACTTGACCCTGGTTACCGCCCTATCATATCCCCTAGAGCCACAGCAATCCAGAGCAGAAGGCTGGGAGGAGGAGGCGGTGGAGGGAAGAAATGGACGGGGTGATGCCCATTTCAGCTCCACCAAGAACCCCAAGTTGAGCCCTAGAGCAAAGCCTGTTCTTCTCATTGGTGTTTCTTCCCCATGAAGAGGGATGTGGTTGGCAGGGAACGTCTCTGTGAGCCCTTTTCCCTGAGGGGCATGGCTGGAAGTGTATCCTTTCCTTGGCTCTTCTGAGAAGTGGGTGTGCCTAGAACCAGGCAAGGCTCTCCCTTATGACCCAGGGATCAGCTCCCAAGGGATCTCTCTGGAGATGCTTCTGAAGCCCAGTTTTGGTCTTTCTCCCACTCGCTGCCTTCCCCCCTGGGAAGTCAGAGATCGCCACCCAGCAGTCAGCAGGAGGCCCCGCTTTACCTGGATGGGAAAGCCCTTCTGCGGCGGCGGTGCAGCTGCTGTCCCTCCTGGGCGAGAGATGCAGGGGGCGCGGGCCCCTCACCTCGTCTCCTCTCCGCGGGTTCCCTTTGGCTGTCCAGGGACTGGGCTGGTTGAGGTGGGGACCTCGGCTGCTCTGTCACTCGCTGGGGGGGGCTGCCCTCTCCTCCCCACCCCAGGCACACTCCGAAGGGTGCAGCCTGCACTTGGAAGGAGAGTGGCGGACGGCAGAGCGGGATGGCCGGGCGAAGCAGGAGGCGAGAGACTGGGTGCTACAGTCACACACGGCATCCTGGGAGGAGGGAGGAAGAAGTCGGGAGGAGCCAGGAGGCACTGCCCACCCAGGGACTGGGTGGCCAGGCAAGAAATTTGGACTCAGCTGTGCCCAGGGACCAGTTCCCAGGGGCTGTAGCCCCTCTCTGGACCAATTTTTAAAAATTATTTTCTCCCATTAGAGTAGTAATGAATGCTCACAAACAACCATCCAGAAGGTAATAAATTCTGGAATATACAAAGAAGAAAGTAGACATTGTCCATGAAAGATAAATTCTCAAAACATTGCACACACATGCATTTACCCAAATGGATTCAAGCCCTACAGCTTATTTTGTAATTGCAAAACATGAACACTTTTTTGTCATGTATGTCCAGATCTCCTTCTTTTTAATGGCCACATACTATTCCACTGAATGGAAGTAGCTTGATTTATTTATCCAATGCATTTTTTATGTGGATATTAGGTAGTTTCTAATTTTTTTTTACTATTACCAACACACAGGGATAATGGTTAAAAGTGCTGCTGTACATTATTTACAATTGCCAAAACCTAAGTGTCCATCAACAGATGAATGGATAAAGAAGATGTGGTATATATCTACAATAGAATACTACTCAGCTATAAAAAAAGAATGAGATTTTGCCATTTGCAGTAACATGGATAGACTTGGAGGGCATTATGCTAGGTGAAATAAGTTAGATAGAGAAAGACAAATACTGTATGATATCATTTGTATGTGGAATCTAAAAATTACAACACACTCCTGAATATAACAAAAAAGAAGCAGACCCACGTATACAGAGAACAAACTAGTGGTTACCAGTGGGGAGAGGGAAGGGGGGAGGGGCAATATAAAGGTAGGGGATTAAGAGGTACAAACTATCAGGTATAAAATAAGCTATTGTACAAGGATATATTTTACAGCACAGGGAATATAGCCAGTACTTTATAGTAACCATAAATGGACTATATCCTTTAAAAATTATGAATCACTATATTACACACTTGTAACTTATATAATATTGTACAGCAACTATACTTTGAAAAAAAAAAGTGCTGCTGTAAAACTCAATTGCTTGGTTCAAATCCCAGCCCAACTGTCTACCAGCTGTGTGAACTTGGATAAGTTATTTAACCTCTTTGAGCCTTGATTTTTCCTGCTCTAAGATGAGGGATGTGATACCTCTGTCAAAGTTGTTGTGAGGGTCACATAAGATATATGTGAAGCATTTGATAGAGCCTATTAAGTATTCAATAAATCTTAGCAATTTTTATTAATAATGCAATACATTTCTTTACACACGTATCCACCTCTGTGAATATTTCCATAGGCTGCATTCCTAGGAGAGCTACTGGGTCAACAGGTAATAAGCACATTTTACATACTGAAAAACATTTGGATCAACTGTGAAACCAACATTCAAAATACGGCCAGCTTTGTACCTCTGTTTCTTTATGTAGAGTGTGGTTATGTGGGTGTAATGATTAATTTCATGTGTCAGCTTGACTGGGCCGCAGGTCCAGATATTTGGTCAAATATTATCCTGGGTGCCTCTGCAAGGATGCTTTTGGAAGACAGTAACATTTAAACCAGTAGACTGAGTAAAGCAGATGGCTCTCTCTAATGTGGGTGGGCCTTATCCAATCAGTCAATGTACTGAATAGACCACAAAGGCTGACTCCCCCTGAGTAAGAAAGAATTCTTCCTTCCTGATGACCTTTAGATTGGAACTACGTCAGCTACATATGCTGTACCGGAGCTATATTGGCTCTTCTGGTTCTCAGACTTTTGGACTCAGACAGGAACTAAATCATTGGCTTTCCTGGGTCTTCAGCTTGCAGTATAATAAATCTCTCTCTCTCTCTCTCTCTCTCTCTCTCTCTCTCCACACACACACACACACACACACACACACACACATAACCACAAAGCCTATTGGTTTTGTTTCTCTGGAGAACTCTAATACAATGGGTGTGTTCAGTTTGTGAGAATTCAATAAGCCATATTCTTACAATATGCTCAGTATGTATATTAACCTCAAAAAGGGTTTTCTTAAGTTAAAAAAAGAGGAATGAATATTTAAAAGGTTTTTTTTTTTTTTTTTTAAATGCAGCCAGAGAGTATAGAGAAGTAAGGCACTCACCATACACTCCTGGGGGTTCCAGAAATTAAACAAAGTCTTTGGAAAGACAATTTAGCAACACTTATCAAATACCTTTAACAATTTACAGTCTTTTATTCTGGAATCCCACTTCTGCAACTCAAATGTAAGGAAATAATCTGCAGTATGGAAAAATGCTTTAGTGTCAAGATGTTCACCACAGCATTACGTATAATAGGGAAAAACTAGAAACCAGCTAAACATACAACACGTACAAATCACATGGGTCAATCCCAGCCCATGCCACCTCTCTGTGCCCCCACCTACAACCTTCCTTCACTCCGTGCACTGCAGACCGTGATACCACCCCTGACCACAGCTGACTGGACCAAGGGGTTACACTGGATTCAAGTTACACTAGTCAGTTTCTTCCTGAAATGTGGAAAGGGGACAGAGGGATTTGAGTCAGTCTCCCTTAGGTGCTGGAACTGGAAGATGTTATAAAAGCAGAGTAGGCAGAGCCCACCTGGACCATATTCCAATACAACAGAGACAGAGGGAGGAAGAGGACATCAGAGAAAATGAAGCTCAAGAGAGAGGAGAGGGAGACAGAGCAGCCACTGGGGCCTTTGGGTCCCTGCCCTTGGGTTCCATGAGATCCTCTGCAATTTCCCTTTCTGCAAAGCTAACTTACATGCGTTGTTTTACTAACATGCACGTAATCCCTAACTAAATCTGAAATTGGTATCAGGAGTGGAGTGAGCAGCAAAACAGTCCCAGAGAAAATGGAAGCACTTAGGGATAGAGTCTTGGTGAGGGCAGTGGTGTGCTGGTACATGTTTAATGACTAGTTTCCCAGGAGTAAGAGGAGAAGCCCTGATTTGCAGCATTTCCAATTTTCACAGAGTAAATCCTCCCATGCAGCATTTCTAATTTTCACGGAGTAAATCCTCCCCTGGTGGCCGATCTCAAGGTACTAAGGTGACATCACTAAACACAGAGATGTACACGATTGGCTCTCATGAACCAAAGGAGCTGGCTGCCGCACACCACTGGGTAGCAGGAGGGCAGTGAGCATGCCTCCTCCCTGGAGGGGATGCCGGCAATCTCTGGGGTGTGATGGCAAAGCAGGTGGGTATGCCACCATGCTCACCAGTCTCTCGTATTCAGATGGTGTGTCCATCAGGTCTGCTGTTCCAGGTCTGGGGCCTTCCAACCCCCATCCCAGAGCAGCACAAGGACCTTTTGAAATACACAAACCACATGCCTGAGTTTGAAAACCAAGAGCGGGACCTTATAAGCCAATCTTACCTCCCAAGAAAAAGGGCAGACCCCACCCACCTACCTCATTGGGAAGGACCGTGGCTCCATCTCCATCACGAGGGACCCCATCCTTCCCCACCTGGGGGAGCATGGAAAGCCTGGCCTCCTCGCTGCCGCCTGACTTGGCTGCCTTCTTGTTCAGGATCCTGGCCATGCCCTCCGGCTGGTGGTAGCTGGCAGGGGAGATGGGCTCCAGCTTCTTGGCGCCCTCCTCCCCGGGTATGGACGTGGGGCTTGGCGCCCGGCCACACACGTTGCGGAAGAACTCCTGCACGATGCCATACTTGGGAGGCTCGGGCTTGGCCCGGGCCTCGGACACGCCCAGTTTCCAGACGGACTCGGTGCTCCCCGAGTGCTCCACCACGCTGAATAGGCTGGAAAGCCCATCGTTGATGTTCCTCAGCACGGGGCTGTCCCGCGTGGTGGTGGAGCGGGCCCAGGCCGAGCCGTTCTGCTTGCCCTGATGCAGGTTCCACAGGCTGCGGTCCTTGGCCCCGTCCAGCTTGGACACGGACCGCCTCTGGAGCTTGGGCGAGCCGTACTTGGGCGAGCAGCACGGCCGCTCGATGCGCGAGTGCACCTTGTCCAGGGAGGAGGAGATCTGCTTGCTGCGCACGGACACCAGCGAGGAGCCGCGGGGCGACCAGCTCTTGCCGTGCAGGCTGCTGCGGGGCGGGTCGGTCTGCAGGCCCACGCTGACCGTGCGGATGGTCTGCGTGCCCACGCTGGCCAGGCCCACCGTCTGGCTGGACGCGCTCTTCACCTTCCGCTCCAGCGAGCCCGAGCGCATGGCCTGGCGCACGCAGTTGGTGATCTCCTTCATGTCGTCGCTCATGTTCCCCGACATCTCAAAGTCGTGCAGGGCCGCCGGGAAGCCGGGCCCGGCCGCTGAGGGGCCGCCCCCGGAGCCCCCGTCCAGGCGCTGCCGGGAGAAGTTGCAGAGCCAGCGGCTGTAGGAGCTTTCCGCCAGCCCGTCCTCCTCGGCCGACTCTTTGGGCTTGGCTGTGGTGAAGAGGAAGCCGGGCTCGATGATGATCTTGCCCTCCCTGTCATGGACCACGGGGACGCCCAGGCGCCGGGCCACCGGGGGGCTGTAGTAGACGCGGATGCCCGTCTTGTCGGGAGCCGTGTAGCTGCGCTGCATCTGCCTCCCCGCCGGCTCCTGGCAGCCCAGGGCACCCAGGCGGTTGCAGTCACGTGGTGAGAGCCCTGGCTGTTCCGGGGCAGCCTTCTCCGGGTCCACCGGCTGGGGGCCCACAAAGGCAAAGGCAGGGCTGTTGGGCAGCTTCTTGCCCCGGGCGGCTTCCCCTGCGAGGTAGGGGGAACAGTCCAGCAGACTTTCAAACTCTGACATGGAGGAAACAGATTTGGTCCTGGGAAGAACAGAGGAGAAAGGGCAGAGTTAGTGGAAGATGCCTCATGCGGAGCAGGTACTCTGGTCTTCCTCCCTGGTCCGTGCACTTTGCGGGCAGGGGGCGGTGGGGCAGCGGGGAGACGGACCATGACGGTCCTGCTCACCTCTTGCGTTAGACGCTGTAGGTGCCCTGTCCCTCATCCCCTCCACACTCACACCTACACACGCAACACTGCATCTCTGAGCACCTGCCATTCTCCACCGGAGGGCTTTTTTTCTGTCTGCAGGAGCACACTTGGCCTCCACCCACAGGAAGCTAGACATTCACACAGTTTATGGTCCTAGGCACAGCCCTCAACAAACAATGAGTGGGGTTTGGTGGCTTGGTCCAGCCTCCCTGTCCCCAAGGTGGGAGAACTCATGTTCTGCTCTGGCTCCCAGAGATCCTGTGAAATTGAGCTCCAGTTGCCCACGTGTATCCTGGGTGATAACACCTCCTTTAGGGTGCCTTCCCTTCCCTGTCTCACTTCCAGGCTTTGCCTGGAATCCTCTCCCAAATATACCATTTGCACTTAAATCCTTGCCTCAAGGTTTACTTTTTTTTTTTTTGCGGTACCCGGGCCTCTCACTGTTGTGGCCCCTCCCGCTGCGGAGCACAGGCTCCGGACGCGCAGGCTCAGCGGCCATGGCTCAAGGGCCCAGCCGCTCCACGGCATGTGGGATCTTCCCAGACCGGGGCACGAACCTGCGTCCCCTGCATCAGCAAGCGGGCTCTCAACCACTGCGCCACCAGGGAAGCCCCCCAAGGTTTACTTTTGAGGGAACCCAATCTAGGACGCCATTTAATCTCCAGCCCAGACCTGGCACATGTGCTGCCTGATGACTGTAAGTGCCAGGCCTACGTGGCAACATGGCACACGTCAGACCATTCAGTCCTCCAACAACTCTAGGGGGCAGTTCCTGTTATCCCAGTAGGCAGAAATGGGAAGTCTAGCCCAAGGGCACAGAGCTAGAAATAATAGTGCTGGAATTCAAATCCCACACTATGACTCCAGAGCCACCCTCCTATCCTGGGGCCCACCTGGTTTCATGCTACTCGCACGGCCCCTGGGAGGTTCTGTTACCCTGAATGTTTTCATAATGGTTTCCCAGTGGTGGAGACATGGTCCTGATAGTGCTAGGGGTTTTCCTGGCTATAGCACAGGGCTGGGCCCAGAGGATGCTGCTCACTAGTCCCAGGAATAGATGTCCAGCTGGACTCTCCCAACTCCAGAGACAGGAAGAACCCCAAGAGGAGCTAAACAGTTTCTTTCCCAGCTAGGATATTCTGGGGCCCCAGTTTTCCACGCCCAGAATCAAAAAAAGCACAGGCTACAACTGCCATCACCCAAACTTTCCCAGCTCCTAAGTGGCTTGGGTTCCATAAAAACCATATCCCAGGGGACTTCCCTGGTGGTCCAGTGGTTAAGACTTCACCTTCCAATGCAGGGGGTGCGGGTTCGATCCCTGGTAGAGGAGCTAAGATCCCACATGCCTCCGGGCCAAAAAACCAAAACGTAAAACAGAAGCAGTATTGTAACAAATTCAAAAAAGACTAAAAAAATGGTCCACATCAAAAAAAAAAAATCTTTAGAAACCATATCCCAATGTTCTCCCAATTCAGCTGAGGTGCAGTGGTGGGTGCGCAGGGCAGAGGAAGAGAAGAGAGGCGAAGGGGCAGGGCAGCCTGCAGGGTGGGGCTGGGGGGCAGAGCATGGGAGGGGCTGCTATAGCACCTCTTTAAGCCGGTTCCCCCAAGCTCAGCTTCAGAAACAGCCTCCTTGCTGTGGATCTTCTCACTGTGTGTCTGCCATAGAAGAGAGACAGGAAAGGGTCAGTCTGGCCACTAGCACACAGAGGGAAGGTAACAGGGGGTCAGTGTGGGAGCTGGCCCCAAGCCCCACGCATGAGTCTCCTTTTGTAGAGCAGGAGTGATGTCAGCCCTGATCTAGAATGCTCATTGCTCAGTTTCTGGCTACAGTGCACCTACCTCCTCTCCACACACACATAGGTATGTGATCCAGGCATGGCCAATCAGTGGTCCAAGAGGGAACCCAAGGAAAGAGACTCTATTTAGAACTTACTCTGAATGTAGTGGCAGCGACAAAGCACCCGGTAGTCGCTGCTCAGCTGAAGGTGAAAGCAGTGACCTGAGGTCCTGCTTGGGGTTTGCCCCACCCTGGTTCAGAGACCTGCACCAGTTTTCTGACCCTGCATCACCAGCCCTCTTGAGCCCCTAATGAAATCCTCTCCTGCTTCAGTTCCCCAGAATTGGCTTTTATTGCTTCCTCAGGCTATCATGAGCAAGGGCCCATATGTTCACTGTTTGGTTACTCAGTGTGTGGCTATATGGACAGTGCACCTGAGGCTTAGAAGCAAACTTCACTGATGGATCTCCACAACCAGGGCTGGGCTAAGGCAGAGAACGTGATGCTCGTTTTACCAATGAGGCAACTGGGGCCCAGAGAGGGAGAGTGACTTGCCCAGGATCACACAGCTCTTTGGAGGCTCTGCTTTTAAGAAAGGCACCACTGAAACACAGAGAAACACCTAGTCTAGCCTTTGTCCCAGGCATGGAAGGATGGAGCTAACAGGGGGCTCTTTACAGGTCTCAAGGCTGGAACCATGAAGTAGAGACCTCAGGATTGAGGAGCCCAAGGGGGTGAGGGTGTGTGATCTGTGGGACAGGTTTAGCATCCTCCCTGTCACATTCCCCACAAGTGAGAGACTTTCCAGTGTAGCCAGGAGCACAGCACATGGGTGGCCTGCCACCCCGCTCACCTCTTTCCAGCTGTTATCCTGCTTCTCCAGATCCGAGTGCTTCAGGACCCAAGGGTCAGCAGCCTTCTGCAGCTGGGCAAGAGTAAAGAAGATGGTCATGTGCAGGCTAAGATGGTGAGCAGGGCCCTATTCTGGGCAGGGCCATTCCCCAGGCTCCACTCTGCAGCCCAGATGACCCAGGTCATGGACTCAGAGCCACCTTCCCAGTGGGCAGCAGCTCTGAACCAACGGAGTGGGTTTGACAAATGATCATGAAGCCAACCACTTACAGGCGTCCTTGTAAGTGTAATATATCAAGCACGGTAATGGTTGTTATTACCGTGTTAATTCATGCTACAACGCCTGCAACAGCTATGTTAGCCAAGCAGCAGCCGAATGACATCAAAGTGGTATCTCCACCTACGTATGCGAAGCAGCAATTAAACCGAATGAGAGTGGCCTCTGCATTCTGTCATGAACAGCTCTCTATGAAAGAGGCAAAGTGTAAATAATATGTATATTAGGATTCAATTAATGATTTTAAAAAATCTCTGAATGTAAATTTTTTTTTATTTTTTAAAGGGCTTCAAATGCTTGGCTTTTATTTAATTAATTAATTAGTTTATTTATTTATTTATTTATTTATCTTTGGCTGTGTTGGGTCTTCATTTCTGTGCGAGGGCTTTCTCTAGGTGTGGCAAGCGGGGGCCACTCTTCATCGTGGTGCGTGGGCCTCTCACTATCGCGGTCTCTCTTGTTGCGGAGCACAGGCTCCAGACGCGCAGGCTCAGTAATTGTGGCTCACGGGCCTAGTTGCTCCACGGCATGTGGGATCCTCCCAGACCAGGGCTCGAACCCGTGTCCCCTGCATTAGCAGGCAGATTCTCAACCACTGCGCCAGCAGGGAAGCCCTGAATGTAAATTTAAACAGCAAGATAGGGAGGGAGTGGGTTGGAGTATGCTTTTGTAATATTTGAGTCTTATATAAAGATGAGTCCTGACTTATACGATTGAAATAAAAAATAAATAAAGGAAAACGTCACAGTGGAGCATAGCAGCTTGATAAGCCAGGTGCATGTTAACTGTAGTGGGGCTGTAATGGTCAATGATTGTTTTTCCTATTTCCCCCTTTTGGTCAGAGGACTCTAATTTTCATGGGAAACCTCTTGGTTCCGAGGTTTTGGCAGGTTCTAGGTGTGGGCACGTGACTCATACCTGGCAGATCACAGCCTTGTGGAAAACGAAAACTCTCTTTCCATTGAAACTGCTCAGCTGTGAGGATATGAATACAACACTAACAGAGGCCATATTTGAGAACGGCTTGCTTCAGAATAAAACACAGAGGAAAGCAAGCCTGTGAGACTGGCAGAGAGGAAGACCTGGTCCCTACTGCAGTCTCTGAGCATACAGATCCATCTCTACCTGAAGGAGTCTTCCCCCTGGTCTGTGCCTATAGCAACTTCCCCCTTGTGGCTTAAGCCATCTTGGGCTGGGACAGACCTCACCTGGCTCAGGCGATTCTGCAGCTCCTTTACCTGCTGCTCCACCTGCTGCTTCTCACCCTGAAGCCGCTCCACCAGCTGCAGCTTCTCCTGGCCCCAGTTGTGCTCACTGATCTGCAGCTGCCGTGTCAGCTCCATGACTGCACTGTAGGACTCAGCCAGGAGGTGCTGCTGTTCCTCCCGTTCCCTCTGCAGGGCTGCCTTCCAGTCGGGCCCTATCCGATCTCCAGCCCCCTTCCCAGCCTTCAGCTCCATCTGCGGAAAGAAGAGTAACCTGGGTGGCTGGCACCAGGAGGACCCTCCTCTCTGCCCTCCCTCGTCCCTCCCCGGGCACCAGCAGGGGGCAGGGGGAGGGTGCTCTCCTCAGAGGACCCCTCACCCAGGAACCTCCACTGACCTCCTCGGTTAGAGCTAAACTTTTCTCACAGTCAAGGCTTGTGTAGCACAGCTTCTACACACCAAGCTCCGTGCTAAGGGCTTTTCAGGCATTATCTGTGCCCTCAAGAAACCTCAGCAAGATAACCACCACTGTCGATATTTGACAGAGGAGGAAGAGGTTCACAGAGGTTATTTGTCCCTGGTCACATAGCTACAGAATGGCAGAGGTTCCTAGTTATTGCTTCTCATGATATTTCATCAACACTTACCCATGTTTACCAGGGTTTACGGTTAGGGGGGGACATGCACAGTCACATAAAGAATGTGGGCAGGAATCACCTGAGCATGATGGCTGTCTTGGCCCAAATCTTGGGGGGCAGGAGGGAAACGTGCAATCTCTAGAATCAATGTACCCCACACCCCCAAGCTGTGGTCAGATTCCCATGGCGGGAGGGACACCTGGAATGCCTGGGGTTGGGGGGGCAGTGGGAGCAGGGGACACTGTGGAAGGTTCAGGTGGGGCGGGAGCTGTGAGATCAGCAGGGAGGGTTGGGAGGAGAGAACGGTGGCACCAGGAAGCCAGAAGTCTGAGAACTGGGAAGAAGGTGGGACCAGGGTCATGAGGAGCCAGGAGGGCAGAGGTTGGGGGAGTGAGGGTCAGGTCTGCCACTGCCTAGCTGGGTGACCTTGGGAAAGAAGCTTAACTCCTCTGTGCCTGTTTTGTCACTTGCCCAACAAAGATAATCAGGGTACCCACCTCTGAGGGGCCCGTGATGCCTGGGAAGGCAGACTGCAGCAGGGGCAGCGGGGAGGAAGCTGGGCCCCGCAGAGTTCTGGCGTGGGGTAGGGGTTGGGGTGGTGAGAACATTCTTTCTGAGTGGGAGGAAGCCCATCCCCTCACTTCTCAGGACAGAGTGGGGGGCAGCACCTTGCCTCCAGGCACACAGCAAAGACCAAATATCCAGGACTCCTGGTTAAGGCTCTTTTGATCATCTGAGTTGTAGGGAGGGGAGCCCCCCAGTTTGGGTGGAGGGAGCAAAACAGAGTCAGGTAGCAGGGGCTTAAGGGGATCCTTATGAGGACAGCAGGCAGCAGAAGTCTGGGTGTGAGGATGAAGGATGTCACCAGGTGCAGACAGGCATTTAAGTGTTCCGGCCTCACCTGTGAGCTCATGGTGCGGCAGAGGCACCTGTGATGTCCCCATGGCTCCTTTGTCAGTCCCTCACCTGCCTTCCCTAGCCCAGGGACCTTCAGTTCCCACTGTTTCTGGTACCCTTGCTGTGTGACTCTAGGTAAGTGTCTTGCCCTCTCTGGGCCACAAGGTAAGTGAAGGGGTTCCTATGCTTCTAGGAACATGGCTTGGGCATCCTCCTCCCCAGTCTGACAGCTGAGGCCTTCGCAGAGAGGGGAACAAGGAGGGGGATGTCTCTGACAGGTGGGAGACTCACCAGGGCAGTATGGCTCTTGAGCTCTGCCCGCTCTGTCTCCCAGGTGGCCTTGGCCTTGGCAAACTGTTGCTGAAGCTCAGTCAGACCGCGGCGTTCATCCCGAAGCAGCCAGCATAGCTCCTTCAGCGTCACCTTCATGTCGGCCAGTGTCTTGATGTACTCATTGGGCTGCAGATGGGGGCAAGGCCTGGGTCAGGAGCTTTCAGAGCGGCAAGGAGGAGAGGCTGGGCTGGGAACTCATCCAGAGTCCAGCCTGGGACTCTACCAGGCCTCAGGCAAGTCCCACGACCTCTTCGGGTCATCTCCCCGTAAAACAGGCATAACAAGCCCAGCCCTGGCCACCTCTTAGACTGACACATGCCCCAGTCTCACAAAAACACAAAATTCTGTAGTTACAGCAATTATTCAACCTAATCTGAGCTGGGCCCTGGCTTCTCTGAGGCTCTGCAGCATCTAGGCCTCCGTCTTTCTCCTTGCCCAAGATCTGCCTTCTCTGACCCACCATAGGCCAGATGGGGAGTCTGAACCACGGAAGCTCCCCGACTGCCCGACTTGGGCCCAGTCTTCTCTCCTGGGCCCATGACCTGTTTCCCACCTGTAACCCAGCTTACTGTGGGTGCCCCTGGGAGCCTGACCCTACTGCTCTATACTACCCCGTGGCTTGATTTGATGGTTCCTGATCCTCGGCCACAAGGTCCTTCTTCATACAACTCACTCTAGCCTGATGTCCTTACCCCCACTATGCACATCCCAAGCTGCAGCCAGACTCAGAATACCTTGCCACATCTCTGTATATACAGTTCTCTTGGTACAGAATGGCCTTTCCCCTATTCTCTATTAGGCAAGCTCCTATTCATCCTTCGAAACCCACCACCTATGACTCCTTCTCTGTAAACCATCCTCTATACTCCAAACAGAATTAACTGCTCTCTCACCTGAGACCCCACAGTCCATCATCTGACCCTCTGTCACTGCCCTGGGGCGACTTACATACCCCATAGCACTGAGCATCTGGGGCCAGTGACCACGCAATTAACCCTCTGCCGCTCCAGTGCCTGGTGTAGGACTGGGGTCAGAAAGCAGCAAGATGTGATCACTAAACAGACAAAGGAACAGATGGACAGGACAGGACTGGAAATGGGCTGAGAACGCACCGTGTTTTGGGTCCAGCTGTCCCCCGTGCAGGTCTTGTTATCAGAATGCTGGGCGTTTAATTCCTCTTCCTCCATTAGCAGGTACAGCTCCTTCATGCTATTTACCTGTTTTTTTAAAAACCACACTCAGTAGCGGGTAGGAGGGCATCATGCCTGGGGGTCTGACCCTCAGGGGGAGGGGATACAGGCTAGTGGCCCAGATAGAAAGTGGGCTGCACAGCCAGGCAGGAATAAAGACAGGGGGTTTATGGACCAAAAGTACCCCAGCTGGGCACTGATTTCCCAGATTTTAACTTTGAGCCCTGGGCACCGTCCAGGTCAAGGAGCACAGCTGGAGAGTCAGACCCTTCCTCCCCCAACACCATCTCTTCTGCCCCAAGGACCATGAGGCATCCCTGAGAGCTACTCAGAAATAGCTATGCTGTCAAGGTAGGCACTGTGGTTGGAATAAAGGGCCACAAGGCACCCTCATAATTATAGATAACGGCAACCAGAGGCTTGGGTGGGCAGAAGGGACCCTTCCTGGGAGCGGAGGAGTTTGCTGCTGATGGATTCTGGGCAGGAGTCCAGAGCCAGCCCAGGAGACCAGGGTCTAGTTTATGACGGGAGTGAAGCAGAAGAAGTGGGTGCTCATTCACTATTCATTTCATTCGTTCATTCATTCATTTGACAAATATTTATTGAACATCTACCACACACCAGGCCCTGTGTTCAGAGCTGGGAATACATCAGTGAGCAAGACAGACAGAAGCCCTGGTCCCCTTGAGCTTCCATTCCAGTAGCAGGAAAACAAACAAATATGTGAAATATTGATACATGAAACATCATTAAATATATGGAATGTTCCATAATAATAAGTGCTATGGAGAAAAAGAGAGCTGGGAAAGGAGCTAGGATGTGCTGCACTGGGTGGTCAAGGAAGGCCTTAGAGAGAAGGTGATATTTGGGCAAAATCCTGAAGGAGGTAAAAAAAATAAGCCACGTGAATATGTGCAGGTTGAGAATTCCAGGTTAAGGTCACAGCAAATACAAAGGCCCTGAGATGGGAACACATCTATTTGAGGAAGAGCAAGAGAGCCAGGGAGGAAGAGAGAGGTACGGGGACCAAGGCTGGTTGAACAGGCTGTGTAGGGGCTTCGGCTTCTGCTCTGGGTGACATGGGAGCCAGGGGAGGATTGTGCTGAGGAGTGACATTGGCCTGACTTTCAGTTTTACGAGATCACTCTAGCTGCTGTGTTGAGATACTTTATAGGGTAGCAACAGAGCTCCATACTGCACAACACCAGGGGGCACCATCCACGTGGAGTACACGCGGCCTGGTACCTCCCTGCTTTGAATAGAAGATGCTTAGTGGAAGGGTACAAGGGCAGAGGCAGGGGGACCAGTTAGGAGGCTACGGTGATAATCCAGGCAAGAAGTGGTGATGGCTCAGATGGGGGTGGTGAGGGGGTAGGCAGTGCAGCTGGGTCAGATTCTGTAGATTCTAGATAGATTCGCAGTGTGCAAGAAAGGCCACGTAAGCCAAGTGCCTGGACAAGCTCCCCAAGGAGGCAGGTGAAGGTCAAGGAGAGACGTGGCCTGAGGGCTGAGCCCTCGGGACTGTTGACGTTAAGGGGTCAGTTCAGGGAGAAAATGAGGGTCTAGCCAAGGAGACTGAGAAGGAGCAACCAGTGAGGTGGAAGGAAAACCAAGAGAGTGCGGTGAAATCAAATGAAGAAGGGTTTCTGGGGTTCAGGGCAGGCACTGAGGCTGGAAATATGTGGGGTGGAGCAGGGCCTGTGTGAATAAATACCCAGTTCCCTCCCTGGTCACCAGTATCTAAACATACTGATTTTTGATTATCTGTATACACAGGTGCACAATTCTTTCTCTGAAATTCTTTGGGCCGGGTGTGCTTGGAATTCAGAAGTAATCGGGATTTAGAAAGATAATATGGTACCTACACTGTATATTGTAAAACAGCCCCGTCTGGTGAGATACCCTATGCTCGTGTACACCAATATTTCCCCTTCAAACATGTGAGTACTAACAGGAAATGGGGTAAATAAAGGTTTTGCTGCCAAATGAATGTCAGGTCAATTTTTTCCAACTGAGTTAGACCCAACAAAACACAGTTCTCAGAGCTTCTGGATTTCAGAATTGAGGACAAGGAATCAAAGATCTTTATCTGCAGTAGAATGGGAATAATAATTGTTTCCACATCATAGGGTATGTGTAAAAGTGAAATGCAATTATCCAAATAGAGCATTTAACACAGTGCCCAGGACACTATAAATACTCAATATATGAGGTTATCATTCATATATATAGTTTTAATTCTACATGTGTGGACACATTCTTTAAAAGTATGAATGTACATCAAGTTTGTAATTTATATGGTTATCTGTATTTTATTATGTACTTGTTTATATGTATTTTATACACATGGGCTTTATATCATATCTATGTATATATGTATTTTTTACAATGTGGGTGGTTATGTTTCTTATCATGTCTATCTCAGTAAGTATGTATATTTCTATTTATTATAGGCATGTATATTATTTTATTTTCTATGGTTACACCTTATTTTTTTCCTAAAGTAAGTTTCTGTTTCTCTCTGTTATCCCAGTACATTGAAATGGATAGAAAGATTTTCACCAAATATAGAGAGTTTGCCTGAGACAACCTGATTTAAAATCAGGCTACGTGGCCTGAAGGCAATTCATTTTTTTTGGTGGAGGGAGAAACATCTTCCCTAGCAGCCAAAAGTGGGCTTCAGCTATGGAAAACAGTATAGAAGTTTCCCCCAAAATTAAAAATAGATCTCCCATACGATCTAGCAATCCCACTTGTGGGTATATATCCAAAGAAAATGAAATCTGGATCTCTCTACGTTCACTGTGGCATTATTCACAGTAGCCAAGATATGGAAACAACCTAAGTGTGTGTCTATGAATGAACGGGTAAAGAAAAAGTGATATATACATACAAGGAAATATTATTCAGTCTTAAAAAAGAAGGAAATCCTGCCATTTGCGACAACATGGACATGGATGAACCTGGAAGACATTATGCTAAGCAAAATAAGCCAGAGACAGAAAGAGAGATACTACAAGACCTCATTTACATGTGGAGTCTAATGAAGTCAAACTCATACAAGCAGAGAGTAGAATAGTGGTTGCCAGGGCAGGCGGAGGGGGGAATAAGGAGTGAATGGGTAAGAGTTTCAGTTTTACAAGATGAAGAGTTCTGGAGATGGACAGTGGTGATGGTTACCCAACAATGTGAATGTACTTAATGCCAGTGAACTGTAAACTTAAAAATGGTTAAAATGGTAAAATTTGTTATGTACAATATATTTTACTATAATATAAAAAAATAAATTAAAAAAAAGTTATTAAAAAAAAACAAACTGGGCTTCATCCAGAGGCTTGTGTGGGACTTCCAAACAGGAGGGACAGTCCTAAAGCAGACAGTGGCTTCAAATAGGAGTCCCCAGGTGTCACAAAGAGTGATGCTCGAGGGGCAGCCATGCTGGGCTTTCCAGGTGCTTCTCACAGGGGTGCCTCCATGTCAGACATTCCTGGGAGAGGGCAGCAGGGAATGTGTTCATCTGAAGATGGTCAGCAACTCTCTCTAGAGGCCCTTGGGGAGGAGGCGGGTGGCCTATGAGCCCCACTGGGGGTGGGGGAGGAAACTCCTGCTACAGATTCAGGTCCAACCACCATCCCCTGCTCCTGGGATTCAGGCTACTCTGGGGGACCCCTGACAGGGGTACATGGGGACTGCCACTGGTCCCCATTGGCTCTGGAATGAGTAGCTTGAACCGGAGAAGCTTGTACCTAAAAGGCCAAGGCCAAGGTGAGCAGTGCCAACTCAGGTGGGTGTGACTGAGGTATGACGTCCTTACATGCCCCCTTCTCCTAGCAATGTCAGCGTGCTGATCGTGACAGGAGGAACGGGATTTGAGGACAAAGGGTCCTGCACAGGCTGAGGGACAAATGGGCCACGTGAGTCCTTCCCAAGCTTCACACATTCCCAAAGCCCCACCCTTCATGCTCCCTGCCACACCCAAATACTACCTGTACTATCAGTAATGCTTTTAAGTCAACCTACTCTTTCTAGTTAAATAAACATATCTAAAAAAGGAAGTTGACATCACTAAAAATGGAAGGCCAGTGTCCACTATCATTGTCAAAGGTAACATTAAAAATAAAATAGGTATGTGCTTCCTTGGTGGCGTAGTGGTTGAGAATCTGCCTGCTAGTGCAGGGGACACGGGTTCGAGCCCTGGTCTGGGAGGATCCCACATGTCGCGGAGCAACTAGGCCCGTGAGCCACAACTACTGAGCCTGTGCGTCTGGAGCCTGTGCTCCGCAACAAGAGAGGCCGCGACAGTGAGAGGCCGGCCCACCGCGATGAAGACTGGCCCCCACTTGCCACAACTAGAGAAAGCCCTCGCACAGAAATGAAGACCCAACACAGCAAAAATAAAAAAATAAATAAAAAAAGAATAAGGTCTTTAAAAAAAAAGAAAGGTATATTCATAAGTGAAAAATAAGCAGCAATAAAGAATCAATTATTTTTATAGGTAAAATGTGGATGAATCTCAAAGAATTATATTAAGCAAAAGCCAGACACAAAAGACTACATGCACTTGTATGAAGTTCTAGAATAGGCAAGATTAATCCATGGTGTAAGAAGTCAGAATAGTGCTGACTGCTGGGGTGGGCACATCCCCTGTGGCACCCGGGAGCCTTCTGGAGCACTGGAAATGTGCTCATTGTGATCTGGGTGATGCTATACTATGTATCTGAAGGGTGTGTACTATAAAACTTCATCAGCTGTACACTTAAGATGTGTGCACCTTACTGTATATAAATTGTACCTTAAAAGAGTCAAAAACATGAACATGTACTATATTTGCATATAGTGCAAAAACAACGAAACCAGATCATTAAACGCATCTATATCCTATTGCCAGCTCAAGACTCAGGTTTGTTAAAAAGGGAAACCAACAAATACCAGAGAAGTGTTAAAGACCTACTGGCCCCCCAAGCAGATTTCTTCCTGGCAAGGCCGGGACAGAGTCTGTCGTCTTCACCACGGTCTCCCCGGCATCTGCCACAGCACTCAGTAAAGAGCTGGTTCTCAACAAACCGATGCTGAAGGAATGAATGAATGAATGAATGCAAGGGTGGAAGCTGCAAGCTGATGCCTCGTATCTGAGCCCCAGGGCTATGTCCCTCCTGTCCTCTCCCCTCTACCCCACCCCACCCCAGTCCCAGTCCCAGGGGGACCATACCTCAAGGAAGTCATCTCCCTCGCTGGGCAAAACCTTGCCCTGCCGCCAGCGCTTGAGGAACCACCTGAGCTTCATGAAGAGCAGGAGGAAGTTGTGCTTGAACTGCTGGGACTCCTGAACCAACATGTTCTTCTCCTGGCTCCAGAATTTCTGCTCCAGCCTCCGCTGCAGGCTCAGACTCTGCAGCTCAAACTCCCGCCGCAGGAGTGCCCTCTGTTGGTCCTCCTTCAGCTGCAAGGGGGACAAGAGTGTGAGCTACCCCAGCTGTCTAGGGGACCCTAACTCACCCCATTCCAGGCCTCACACAAGGGCCGAGAGGAAATTTCAGGTGGTGCCCGGTGGTGACCCCCGACAGGGATTCCAACATTAGCAGTTCATTGTGTTGAAATAAACAGTTTCCTCTGCTACTCCAGGGGAGAGAGACTCATAAAAACAGCAGCAATCACAGTAACAATCAGTGAAAGAGCTGGGTTCTGAATCCGGCTCTGTCTGATTATAAAAACCATGACATCATCTAATGAGCCCATACCAGGAACCAGTGTTTCACATGAACTCTCACATTCACTGGGGCACCTGGGAGGGTGAGCAGTGATGGCAGGGAGGGGTGACCCACATGCAGAGCAAAGGGCATTCTTGGGGTGAGGAAGGCTGACAGCATTAATACCCTAGTAAGCAACGCGGTGTAATGGCTCAGAGGGAGCCAATAACCTGGGTTAGAATCCCAGCCCCAAGGACTTCCCTGGTGGTCCAGTGGGTAAGACTCCACGCTCCCAATGCAGGGGGCCCCAGGTTCGATCCCTGGTCAGGGAACTAGACCCTGCATGCATGCCACAACCAAGAGTTTGCATGCAGCAACTAAGGATCCTGCATGCTGCATTGAAGATCTTGCGTGTTGCAACTAAGACCCGGCGGAGCCAAAGAAATAAAATAAATAATAAAAGAATATTAAAAACAAACAAAAAAGAGAATCCCAGCCCCACCTTGCCCTGCAAGTGCAACCCTGGGCAAAGCACTTCAGTACTCTGGGCATCAGTTTCCCCACCTGTAAAATGGGGACACACTTCACAGGGGAAAACATGAGGATTAAAGGACATGATGTGTGGCAAGTGCCCTGACATACAGTAAGAGCTTAATAAATGCTTTCTACTAGCAGAGCTACCATCTTGATTACCAGCCAGGCCTACGGCCTTGCTAATACAGATTTTCAACTCTGACGGGGCAACATTTCATAGACGGGAAGCTGAAGCACAGAGAGGAGACAGAATGGGCCTGAGGTCACACAGACAGTCAACGACAAGCCCAGGATTCCAGCCCAGCACAGCTAATGCATAAGCACCAGTGCAGCGCGGGGCGAGAAGACACAGGTTTCCCCTGACATTCCTGCCTCTGAAGACCCAGAGACCGCTAAGGTCCGGTTCAGGGAAGACAGGTTGCAGTAGGTGCAGGAGAGCACTGGGCACCACCCACCTGCACCACTTTCTGGTTGAAGTTTTCAGCCTCCTCCTTCCGCAGCTGCCGCTCCTGGGAGAGCTGCTCTTGCAGGCCCCGGAGGCTGTCATGTGCTTCGGCCAGCACCAGCTGCAGCTCCTTGATCTGGGGTCGAGATGAGGGACACAGATAAGGAGGAGGGAGAGAGCAGGAGGAGGACAGAAGCTGCGGTCAAAGGACGAGAGTCGTAGGAGAGCAATTGCAGCAAGTCAGGCCCAAGCTGTCCTTCCAGTATAAACCTGGCACGGCAGCTGTCCCTACCTCTGTGGGTTGTCATGACGATGAAATGAAACAGTGCACATCAAACCTAGCTATTGTTATAATTTTAGCTTGATAATTTCGTGCAGAAATTTATTTGTAGAAAATAAATACTATGAAAACTCAGTTGAATTCACAAAGATGTTCGTCTCGTTTATAATTGCAGTAATTTACAAACAACACAGGTAAGTTGGGGATCAACCATATGTGTTTAATGGGTCTATACTTATGTTAAAATCCATACAACTGCACACTTAAGGATAGCGCCCTTGGGAATTCTCTGGTGGTCCAGGGGTTAGGACTCCACACTTTCACTGCCGAGGGTGAGGGTTCGATCCCTGGTCGGGGAACTAAGATTCTGCAAGCTGAGTGGCATGACCAAAAATAAAATTAAATTAAAAAAAAAAAGGATAGTGCCCTTTACTGTATGTATATTATTATGTTATACTTCAATAAAAAGTTAAAAATATATATACTCAATAGAAAAACATGAAGGACATGGACACACACAAACTAAATGTTCACAGTGGTTAATTATGTGATAATCTTGTGATCTTGACTTTCTTCTTTATGTCCTTATGCAATGCTGCTTAGGGACTTTATTATAGTTATTTGTTGTTTATAATGACTATATAATAAAACCTTACAAAAAAGACAATAAAACTCCACCTTTGGTGTGGGGAGGGGCGGGGGCATTGGGTTTATAAGGATTTGTAGCTAAACAAGCAAAAAAAATCTATTTTGTTAGAAGTCAGGATGGTGACTAGATGGGGAGTAGAAGGGAAGCTTCCAGGGCCAGGTCATGCTCTGTTCATTGATTTGCTTGCTGATTACACAGTAGTGTTCAGTTTATGAAAATTATTTGAGCTGTACACTTACAATATGAGTGCTTTACTGCATGTATGTTATACTTCACTTAAGATTTCTAAAAGTATTTCTACTAATAAAGGGAAATTCTTATGCTGTCATGTTAAGCAGGAAAACAAAAAAGGGAAATGTCAGCTCCAACACCTACATAAAAGGTTTCCAGGTATGGCAAGATGTCCCTCTGTGAAAAAACCAAACACTCGTTATCTGGCCAATAATGTAAAAATTTGGCACTGGAAGGCACTCTGGCTTGAGGTATATCCTGTATGCCTGTTTTTGTTTTTAATATTTATTTGGCTGCGTCAGGTCTTAGTTGAGGCACACAGAACCTTTTGTTGCGGTGCATGGGCTTCTCTCTAGTTGTGGCGCATGGGCTCCAGAGCACATGGGCTCAGTAGTTGCAGCACATGGGCTCTCTAGCTGTGGCGTGCGGGCTCAGTAGTTGCAGCATGCAGGTTTAGTTGTCCCGAGGCATGTGGGATCTTAATTCCCTGACCAGGGATCGAACCCATGTCCCCTGCATTGGAAGGCAGATTCTCAACCACTGGACCACCAGGGAAGTCCTGTGTATGCCTGTTTTTTATTAAAAATCCTTAAAGGGCTCAGTACTACCTATCTCTGGTATTTTCCTTAAACTCAGTGCCCAACATGGTGCCTGGCGAATTGTGACTTCTCAGTAAAGAGTGGCTGAATGAAACAATAATTGAGGGCAGGTAGGGAATTATTTTCTCTGCAGGGGAGCTGGCCTATCTCTTTTTCTCAAAACGTAAGAACTAAGTATCTCATGATTCCTGCCCCCGCCCCTCCTCTTTTGCCATGGCCGCTAGGACGCTCAGACCACTTCAAGAGTTTGATCCATCAGCTTCACGGGAGCTGCTCCCCCTTCACAGTTGCAGACTGGCTTCCCTGGGACCAAAAGTTGCCTTCCTAGGGATGCTGAGAAGAAAAGGACGCTCAGGTTGGGGCAAACATGAGACTCTCCATGGTTCTGGAGTCTCAGGGAGGCCCCATCCAGTCCATAGGAGACTTTTCCTGCTTCAGGTTCATTATGAAGTGCTGGGCAGAGGCTCAGTAGGCTTGGGAAGGGCTCAGAACCATCCAGAATTCCTCAAGGACCAGGGAATCCTAGAAATTCTACAGCCACCATCCACTCTAATCCTCCCATATTACAGGTGAGGAAGCTGCAGCCAGCGAGTGGGAACATGCCTGAGGCCACACAGCCTGGCAGGTCTCTCCTGAGGCCCAGTGATGTGTCGTCATCCTCCTCCTCACCCAACATGGACCAGGCCTTAAGCTAAGGCTTTTCACGTATTTAATCCTTTCAACAACCCTATGACACATTACCTTTATTTTAAAGGTGAGAAAACTGAGGATCAGAGAAGTAAAGTGACACTTTTACAATTTTACAACTAGTATACATAGATCCACAATTTGAACCCAGTCAGCCTGACTGTAGAGACTGCTGCCTTCCTGCTAAACAAATTACTGTTTCCATTAAATGATATAAATTATTAACTTCCCTGTGGAATTCAGTAGTATAGGAGAACAAGATCAATTTCCTCGGATAAGTTTATAAACTTCCTTTCATCAGGCCCTGAGAATGGCCCAAACTTCCTTGTTTCCCTCTCAGCCCTTGCTGTCAGGAAGCTTGGAACCAAAGGAAATACTCAAACCCCATATCATCACCAGCTAAGATTCTCCACAGCTCATTCTGCCCTTGAGCGGCCTCAGCCATTCTCCTCCTACCCTCCCTGCTGCCTGCTCAGGCCTATGCCCACCTCAGAGGCATAGGAATCATTGTCTTCAGCTCGGTAAGGCCTGAAGCTCCGGCTGGGGTCGGGCTTGGAGTCCAAGTCGCCGCTGCGGAAGGCCTCTCGTATCCTGGGCTCCCATTCCGGCAGGTCCCTGAGGTCAGGTGGCTGCACCTAGAGGCAAAGGCAGAAGAGACTAAAGGTAACCATGGGGAGGGGACACAGGGGTGCTAGAAACTGCACCCACCCAGGCCTCTGGCTCTGTAAGAGGCCTCTGACTGCACACCTGAGGGCAGGGGCCTAGGTGGATTTACCTCCGAGGCTCAGCCCCAGCCCTGGCTGGCACACTGCGACTGCCCCGTGAATGTCTGCTGAAAGGCTGAATGACTAGCGGTGAGTGAAAACACTGATTCTGTGAATGCCTGTCTTGTGCACAAACCTTCTGAGCCAGCTTCAACTGTCCTCCCACACATGCGGCCCCAGCTCATTCCTACCCCAAGGAGAACCAAGAGGGAGACCCAACATAGGGCAGTCTGCTTGCTTAAGAAAAGCAAGATCGAGGGCTTCCCTGGTGGCGCAGTGGTTCAGAGTCCGCCTGCCGATGCAGGGCACACGGGTTCGTGCCCCGGTCCAGGAAGATCCCACATGCCGCGGAGCGGCTGGGCCCGTGAGCCAAGGCCTCTGGGCCTGCGTGTCCGGAGCCTGTGCTCCGTGGCGGGAGAGGCCACAGCAGTGAGGCCCGCGTACCGCAAAAAAAAAAGAAAAGAAAAGAAAACCAAGATCAAGCCAGATGCATAAGGTACTGATTAAAGAAATTAGCTGTCAAAAAGAAAGAGCTAACCCTCCCTGTACAGACATGGGAAGACGCCCCTTCCCCATTGCTCTCAGGATGAAGATCAAACCTCCCGACACTGAGGTCCAGCCGCACTCTTTCCCTTAGTCCTTGGACACATCCTGCTCCTTCTGGCCATGATGCCTTTGCCCAGGCTGTTCCCTCTGCTTAGAACACTCATCCCCTGGTAATCCATCCTTCTGATCTCAGCTCAGATCAGAGGTCCTCTCTGACCCAGGGTCTAGGTCAAGCTTCTCGTTCACAGAAGCCAGCACCTTTCCTAGCGAGCCCTCATCTCAGTTTGTGATTTCCCATTCAATGGCATGATATTTTGATTAACATCTCTTTCCCCACTAGATGATACAGGCTGGGGGGCAGGAATCATAACTGTTTATTTGCTTACCATGTCACCTCCAGCACTAAGAACAAAAAGCCTATGAACAATAAATACAGTGTCGTAAATAAATGAACAAATAGATACATTACACAAGAAAAACAAGTTGTGTGGTAGCAGGAGGTATAACATAAAACAATTTGAGGCAAAAACAAATATATGAGAGTACATGGAGAGAAAGAGTTAGAAGGGCATGCTGTGACGATGAAATGTTCTAGGCCTGCACCACTTGACACACGCAGCTACAGAGCCCTGGAGATGTGGCTGAACTGAAGAAGTTAATTGTCAGTTATATGTATCGTACTTTTTCTTAATTTAGTTTTAAGCAGCCCACATGTGCCGCTGACAGCAGTGCTCCAAAACCAGTGTCAATAGCAAAACCTTGAAGGAGTAAGAAGCAGGGAGGAGGAGGCTTCATCTTTTTTACCAGAGGCACTTCTGAAACTCTTTGCATGTTTATGGATTACTCTCGCAGTGATGCTTTTTGAGGGGACAAGTGCTTTGGCTATTTTAAGTTTTCTAAGTAGTAGTTTATAGATATCAAGGCTGGAAGTTCATTACCTTTAGAAAGCCAAGTTTCTGGCCTTTGCACAGGATCTGACCAAAGCTTTTTTTTTTTTTTTAATAATACTCATTTTAAAATACAGCGTTGCAAAAGAAACATGAAGAGGAGAAAGGGCGACCTGGCAAAAAGATAGGGCTTTGGAATGAATCCCTTTATCAACAGTAAATGACTAAGAGAACTGTGGTATATTCACCCCAAGAGATCATATTCAGTCATGAGAACACACAAATTATTGCCACCTGAGACAACAAACATAATGGTGAGCGAAAAGTCAGGCACAGGTGAGTGTGTTCTGTGTGATTCAATTTATGCAACGTTCAAAGACAGGCAAAACTGAATTGAGAGGGGTTACCCTTGGGAGTGGGGATAGTGGCTAAAAGGGGACCTGAGGAGGGCCTTCTGGGGTGCTGGCCATACTCTAGTTCTTGTCCTGGGTGATGCTTACACAGGTGTGCTCACTTTGGGAAAATTCATTAAGCTGTGTACTTGTGTTTTGCCTGCCTCTCTGTATGCATGGTTCAGTAAAAAAAAAAAAAACATACATACATATATAAAAAAAGTAATAGGGCCTGTGACTGGGACATCTTACCTGGAAGTCTGAGCCAAGGTCTTTGGCCAGAAGAATCTCCTTGGAGGGTCCCTGGGAGCCCAAGGCAGGCAGCGTCGAGAAGGGCTCTGGCTGCTCCTTGTTGGGGCCCCCGAGGACCGAGTCCGCCTTCCGCGTGAAGGCGTGGAGCTCCTGCTGGAGCAAGGTCAGCCGCACCAGGAGGGCGTGGATCAGCTTGGTGTCCCTGGGGCCCTCGCTGTTGTTGCCGGGGGCCTCGTGCAGCCGAAAGTCGGCACACTCGTTGTCCAGATACGGGCGGAGGCCGGCCGTGAAGCCGTTGGCATCGGCCACCAGGACGTCGATGGCCTTGCTGACCAGGACGGCCTGCTCCCTCAGCCCCGGCAGCACCTCGGCCTCCCGGGCCCTGCAGAGCCGGGCGCTGTGGGGTCCGTGGGCCTCGCCGAGGGCCGCGGGCACACACTGGGCCGAGTCCCCGGCCTCGGCGTCCGTCTCCAGCATCGGCCGCGTGCTCTGGCAGGAGGCGAGGTCACAGCGCTGGAGGTTGGAGAGGAGCACCCGGTTCTCGTACTGCAGCTTCTTGACCTTGCCGCTGAGCTCGCCGATCTGCAGCTTGGCGGCTGCCAGCTCCTCCTGCGAGGGCTCGCTGAGCACGGAGCAGCTGTCCTCCGACAGCGTCACGTCCAGCTCGTGCTCCGAGCGGTACTTGGCCAGCTCGCTCAGCAGCAGCTTGTTCTGGTCCTCCAGCTCGGCTGAGGAGCGCCGGAGCAGCTCGGCCTCCTCCTCCACGAACTGCAGGTGTCGCCGCAGCTCCGCCAAGCTCTCCCCGCACTCGCCGCCGCCCAGAGCGGAGAAAGCCAGGCGGGCCTCGGGGCCCCCGCAGCCGCCGCCGTGATCCTTCATGTCGTCCATCTCGGCCCGCAGGCCGCGGTTTTCCACCTCCAGCTCCACGATGCGGCGGCTCAGCAGGTTGGCTTCCTCCTCCACCAGCTTCAGATGAACCTTGAGCTCGGTCTCCCGCGAGTGGGGTGCGTCCGCCAGCTCCTCGGCCGACAGGGCGCCATCCAGGTCCCCGTAGAGCGAGCGGTACTTGAGCAGCTCCTCCTTCATGCTGTCATTCTCCTTGGCCAGCTTGGTGAGCTTCTTGCACATGAGGGCCGACTCCTCCTTTGCAAAGTGCAGCTGGCACTTCAGGTCGGCACTGTCCTCCTGAGGCCCGAGGGGGAACAGGGACAGGCACGACCCAGCAAGGTTAGTGTTGGGAGCCTCAGCCACAGCATTTCAGGGAGCACTAACTACGTGCTGGGGACACAGCCCTGACCCTCAAGGAGCTGTGGGTCCAGAGGGGAAGCAGAGAGGGGGACATACCTATTGCAGCACAGATGGGACACCGCATGTAGCCTGGGGAGTCCAGGAGGGCTTCCTGGAGTAGGCAACATTCTGCCAGGGTCAGTGTTGCTGCTACTACTACTACCATTACTACTGCAGTTTTCTCATCTGTAAAATGGGGCAATAACATTCCCTCCCTCACAGACCATGAAGAAAATTAAATGAGACAATATATAAAAAGTGCCTGACACCCTGACCATCCAGGACCACTAGAAACTAACTATATTCTGTGCCTGACCTGTGCTACATATAGCCCTTTCTCTAGCAGAGCATGTGAGAACCATGGGCTCAGGGTGTAGTTTGGGGAAGTAAAGTACACAGCGAAGCTAAGAGAGTGAACAAGGGGAGGATGGAGTAGAAACTGGGGCAGGGTGGGCACCTCTGGGGACTCCCCAAGCCACATGGAGTTGGGCCTGGGGCCTTCAGACTGAAAGCGACTGCTGGGGGCTGCACAGAGGCTGTGGAGGCTGATGGGAGGTACCTGCATGGAAGGTTTCTTGTCCGTCTTCCCAAGGGAGCGGGTTCCTCTTTTCTTCAAGGAATGCTGGAGCGAGATTAAAAAAAACTGAACTGAAAGCTCACAAGGGTAATACACATCCAAAGAGCAGTCACAGTGCCTAGGGTTCCGCTGAGGGCCCCTGCCCTCCCTGGCCAGCGCAGCCCAGCCATGTCCAGCCTTGACCAGCATCAACTGCTGAGCCAGAGGAGTCTCAAGACCACCCAATGGGTTGCAAATGGGGAACAGGACAGAAGCACTTGAGACGATTGTGAACCCACCTGCCCAGGGTTCCTCCCCTCTCTCCCACCCTGAAATTGTGATCCAGTTGGGTTGAGCCCAAGACCCAGAAATCGGGATTTCTGTTCTTGTTTGTCTTTCATTCATTCACCAAAGACTCCCTGAGCACCTATCACGTGCCAGGCATAGTTAGGCATGGAGAATACAGCAGGGACCATGACAGACAGGGTACTTGAGGGGGATGCTGGAGTGTTATGCCTAGATCCCCCCTTTAGGATGGGGGCACGCATTCCCCTGGCTAAGACCTCAAAGTTGAGTCCCTCCCCCAGCGATGGCCATTGGCTGAGGGCAACAACCTCATCCAAGGTCATGTGCCCTCCCTGGGTGGGGGTGCTGGGGGGGGGACGGGGAACCCACATCCAGTGACTGGTCCATGCCCCCTTCCCACTTCAGCTCCAGAGCTCCCCATGGGATAAGCTGAGGCCATTGGTGTGAACACTCTGCAGCTCAGCTTCTCCCTCTGCCTCGATCCCTGATGGTGTTATTCCAAGGGGATGTTTCCAGAAGCCTCTTGTATGCAAATCTCCATCTCAGGGGGAATCCTGAGCTCGTGGAACTGACATTCTAGTGAGGACTTTAATTCAGCATGGATACTAATAAACAAAATGAATATGGTAAAACAGATCATAACTATACAAGAGGCTTAGAAATGATGAGGAACTGATCATTTTTTACAATTTAAATGGTAGGTTTTCATGCAGATTAAAGCAAAATAAGCCTATAATAATCATCATGATTCAAAACTACAGAAGCAATAGGGGAAGAAATCGATACATTTGATTAGATAAGCAAATTCTACATGGGAAAAAAAATACCCTAAGAAAAGTAAAAATAGAAATGATTAACTGGGAAAAAATATTTGCAATGTATTACACTGACAAAGGGTTAATATCTTAAATAGGTAAAGAGATTCACAAAATAGAGGAAAAAATCCAACAAACCTATAGAAAAATGGGCTAGAGATATGAAAACCGGTTCAGATGCAAAAAAAGATAGATGGCTCCAACCACAGGAAGATGCTCAACCCTAATCATGGTAGAGAAATGTGAATTAAAACTATACTGAGATACAATTTCTCACCTATCAGATTGGCAAAAATCCAAACACCTGACAACACATTCTATTGATGAAACTATGGAGAAACAGGATCACTCATATTTCACTGGCAAGAATGCAAAATGGCACAAGCCCAATGGAGGGGAATTTGAGGAATTGTTATAAAAATCATTTCTGAACTTTCTCAACGTTGAAAAAAGTCACTCAGTTAGATGCATGAGTCCACTGAACACTTCTTCCCAAGAGAGGGGTGATTCATGTTAGTGGCATATAAAATCACCCTTGCGTTACATTTGACTTTTCAAGTCAGGCAGGTAATTTTCGAGCATGCTCCCAGGTAGTCCGAATACATGGGCTCCTGATCCCCCACCTCTCACACCCAGTCGCTGAAGGTGAGAACCACTGATCTAATCCAAGCCCCCAGTTTACTGAAGGCTAGAGGGAGGTCCCACAGCAAAACCAGAGCTGACCTGGAACCAGTTCTTTTTTTCTTTTTAAGTCTTTATTGAATTTGTTACAATATTGCTTCTGTTTTATGTTTTGGTTTTTTGGCCATGAGGCATGTGGGATCTTAGCTCCTGGACCAGGGATCGAACCGGCACCTCCTGCATTGGAAGGTGAAGTCTTAACCACTGGACCGCCAGGGAAGTCCCTGGGACCAGTTCTTGACAGAGCTCTTGTTCTGGCTCCAAAGACATGGAAGGAGAAAATATGCCTTCTTGGACAAGGAACAGAGTGGAGCCAGCACAGTGGTTCTCAACTTGGGTGCACATCAGAATTACCTAGGGAAACTTAAAAAGAAAAAAAAAAGATGCCCAAGGTCCCAACCCCAGAGAGTCTCACATCATTGGTCTGGGTAGGTCCCAGGCATCAGTATTTTTAAATAGCTTCCAAGGTGATTCTAATGTGCAGCTAAGCTTGGAAGCACAGAGCCAGGGAGATGAACCCCAGACAGGCTCTTAAGTTCATCTTAGAGCCGAATCAATTCCTAAAGAGACCTTTTGAAATGCAAATGAGGCAAGAAGGCAGAGGCTGATATTTCAGACGCTGGGTGCCAAGAGCAGGGAGCCAGTATTTGAGAAGGACTGATGGGGGATCTTTCTAAGGCAAGGAGGAAAGGGTAGGGAAGGCGGGGGTGAGGGCCACAAAACAAGTCCTTCCCCAAAGACCCCCTCCTACAAAAGGGGCCTGGGAAGGGGATGCTCAGAGACCCCTCCTGGAGTGGTGAGGTGGGGGCCCGGGAGTCAGGTGGTCAGGCTTGCAGATCTGGGCCCGCCCATCACAAGCTGATGGGAGGGGCTGTGAACTCAGCTGGGACCCCGTCAACACTGAGTTTATGATCCTGGGTGAACCCCTTCCTCTCTCTGAAACTCCATTTCATCATCTATCAATACAAAACTGAACCACGGATTAGGGGACCACTGTAGACTTTCTGGAGGAGGGAAGTGGGGGGACAGTAAGGGGAACCAGGGGTCTCCAGGGGCACTGAGAGGTCCCAGCCATTACATATAAAGGAGTGAGATAACACAAAGCCTGAAGCCATGAAAAAGGACAGAGGGAGAGTGAGATTCACTGACATGGTAAAATCTCCGAGACAGCTTGGCAATGGAAAGGAGGAAGCTGCAAAACAAAACCTGCAACCCTATGTCCACCAACTGATGAATGGATGAACAAAACGTGGCATAGCCACACAAGGCAATATTAGCCACGGAAAAGAATGACGCCTTGCTCGATGCTACAACATGCTTGAAAACATCATGCTGAGTGAAAGAAGCCTGTCACAAAAAGCCACATAGCGTATGAATCCATTTACGTGAAGTGTTGAGAAGAGGCAAATCCACAAAGGCAGAAAGTAGATTAGTGGTTGCCAGGGAGGAAGAGGAAGAGGGAATGGGGAGTGACTTGGGGTTTCTTTCTAGGGCGATGAAAAGGTTCTGGAATTAGAGAGTGGTGACGGCTGTACAACTCTGAATATTCTAGAAACCACTGAACTGTATCCTTTCAAAAGCAAACTATATGGTATGTGAATTATATCTCAATAAAGCTGTTATTTTAAAAAAAGCTAGAACATGTTACCATTTTTATAAAAATAAGACGTGTGTGTGTGTGTATACACGTGTGTACATGTGCATGGTGGGGGAATATGGTCTGAAGAATATGCACCAGGCTGATAACAATGAGAGTACAGGGAACTTGCACTTTGCACTTTTCTTCCCCCACATTTTTTCAGGAGGGAAGACATAGTCCTCCAGCGTTTTCTCTTTAAAGTTTTTAAAAATTATACAATATTTTAAAAAATAAATTAATATATAAAGACACATTCTCACTGTAAATCTGTACTGTTCTGACGAAGCAGAAGCCCCCCTGTTTACACCCCCATCCCTTCTCCTCCTGAGGGTGACCACAGCTGAGGGTCAGCTGGAGCTCCTTCTAGATCTCTGGCTCTGTGTTTAAAATACTGAAATAGATGGTGTTCTTTTAAACTTTCCTTCCTATGTTTACTCGACTCTGTGATCTTTGACTTTTATAATAAGCACCTTAAGCAGAAGAAAACCCCAAAACATCCAGCATTTAAAAAGACAGTCTGTGTTCATGCTATATTATTCTGTATGTTACAGAAACTGTGCATGTAACATAATCCCATCTTTATGAAAAAGAAAATACATAGAGGAATATACATCATATAAGCACAGAGAAAGGCCTGAAAAGACACAAACCAAACCAAATCACAGGTTAGGCTGAGTCAGGCGTCGAATTGAGGGAAGTGGTTAGGGGAGCCTTTCTTCTTTTATTTTATGTATTATTATTATTTCTTACATTTTGGAGAACACACTCACATACTTCAAACTTCAAAAAACCCAGAAAGAGGGCTTCCCTGGTGGCGCAGTGGTTGAGGGTCCGCCTGCCAATGCAGGGGACACGGGTTCGTGCCCCAGTCCGGGCGGATCCCACATGCCGCGGAGTGGCTGGGCCTGTGAGCCATGGCCGCTGAGCCTGCGCGTCCGGAGCCTGTGCTCCGCAACGGGAGAGGCCACAGCAGTGAGAGGCCCGTGTACCACAAAAAAAAAAAAAAAAAAAGTAATACAGTGAACCCTGTGACCAGCTCTCTTGCCCGAGGCAACCAATGCAACCAGAGTCTGATGTGTCCACCCTTAGAGGCATGCATTTATACGTTTTTGTAATGAAATTTTTGCTTCACTGAGCTTATATTACTTTTTTAGTAAAAAATAATGCATATATACATTTCAATATGTGTGTGCGCATACATAGAAAAATGTATTGGAAGTACAACATACTGGGAAGTACTCCCACCCAAATAGTAATTTGGTAATTACTCGGAGGAATTCCCTCTGAATATTGGATTACAGTTGAAATTTTTTCTCCTTATGGCTTACTTGTATTTCCTAGTCTTTCTCTACTACGCATATATTTTACCTGTTGGGTGGGAGGAGAAAGTTATAGTAAAATGTTTTTAAAATGTACTTCCCCAAGAAAAGTCATGAACACCATTCCAACACATTTGCAGAGGGTGAGTTCTGAGTGCCCAGCAGAAAGGGAGGGCAGTGGGCAGAGAAGAGGGGCTGAAGCAGCAAACCTTTTCAGGACCAAAGTGGTTCCAGCCTTTTCTGGATGGAACTGCCCGTCCCTGCCCCCCACCTCATCTAAGCCATTTGGGCTCCCACACTGCTCTGCGGCTCTGGAGGGAAAACAAGGCAGGCTCACAGAGCACAAAGACCTTCCTCCTCTCTGCAGGGCAGCAGCTGGCCAGGCGGCCTGGGGGACTGCGGTGCCCCTGCAGGGAGCCAAGGCCCGTCAGAGCCCCTCTGTCGAGCCCCCAGGGGCAGATGTTCTGGCCCTGGGCCTCAGGTGGGCGGGCTGGGGCAGGGCAGGACAGCACCCGGGCACCAACAAGAATGCCAGTCACAAGCGCCGGACCCCGAGGGCACAGTCGTTGGCCTGGCACGCAGCAGGGGCTTCCCCACCCACCAGCAACTCACAAGGCCGCTTTTGAGCAGCCAGGGTGGTGCCTCTAAGCATCCTTGGTCTAACGGCTCCTAGTAGGAGCAGAAGCTTTGCCCTCCCTTGTCCCTCTCCAGGAGATTAGAAGAGGGTACCTCCGCCCCTCCAGCCCACACGGAGAGGCTGCCTGAGCACAGCTCTGGAGAGGCCCCCTGTCTTCTAACACCTTCTATGCTTCCATGCTGCCAAGAAACAAGGACCAACCTTCAAGGAATAAAATGAGCCTTCTGCCAAAACAGTTGGGTAGATTTTCATCCAATTTAGAGGGGATGTTTGAAAAGGTCTCACTGAAAACACAGACTGTGCTGTGTGTACCAAATTTACTCCAGGGGGGAGCCTGGGGTAGGGGTGCATCTCAAAGACTGAGGCATTCTTCCTCCAAAGTGGCTGAAGCAGCTAGAGAGGTGGTGTGGCTCCGGGCTGAGGGAGACCAGTTGGGTGGAGGAAACAGAGTGGTTTGACATGGACCCCAAATCAAAGTACAGGGGCAGATGCTGCCAAGTGCAGGCGTTGATTTGCTACTTAACTGCTCCTTCCATGGGCTACTGGCAGTTTGATAATGGAGAGCTCCTTGCTAGAGGCAGCAGAAGGATATTTATTGAACTAAGGTAAATGCTTCTCCAGGCCCACAGCCATTGTAGAGGCTGTGAGGGTGATGACACTGATAACCAGTATTTACCGAGCTCTTATTCTCCACTAAGCATTTTACCTGCTTGTCTTGATTAATTCTGATAAACACCTCTGAGATGTAGGGATTCACGTTCCCATTTTTTTAAAATTTATTATTTATTTATTTTGGCTGTGCTGGGTCTTAGTTGCGGCACGTGGGATCTTTAGTTGCAGCAGGCGAACTCTTAGTTGCAGTCTGCATGCGGGATCCAGTTCCCCGACCAGGGATCAGACTTGGGTCCCTTGCATTGGGAGCGTGGAGTCTTACCCACAGACCACCAGGGAAGTCCCCATATTCCCATTTTATAAATGAACAAACTGAGCACTGGAGCAGTTACATGATTTGCCCAACGCTACAGTTATTTGCAAATAAGTGGCAAAGCCAGGATTGAAACTCAGGCCCGTGTGACTCCAAGTTCGAGTTTGCCCTGCAGCACACAGGCCACGGCTAGGCTGCATCAGATGATGCCGCCAGCAGAAGCGAGATTTGAACCGAGGTGAACTGATACTATGGTGAGTGCCCTTTCTACCCCATGAGAGTGGGAATCAGGCCAAGAAGCCTGGGCCAGAGAAGGAAGTACTCGTTGGAGTGAGTGGCCACTTCAGAGGTTCCAAAACACAGCCGGGTTCTAGGAAGGCCCCTGGATGGGGCAAGGAGGGCACGGGCATCGCTGTAAGAGTTAGTGTGGCTTTGGGAGATGGAGAGTCCTGGGTTAGGATCCCATCCTTGTCTTTCCCCTGTCCCATCTATATACAGCAAGTCCACGCTTTCACTGCCGAGGGCCTGGGTTCAATCCCTGGTCCCGCAAGCTGTGTGGTGCAGCCAAAAAAATAAATAAACAAAATAAAATAAAATGGGGACAAAATCACGATGTACCTTGGGAGGCTGCTGGCTACACAACGTGAAGACACACATAAACTGCTTAGTGCAGTGCCTGGTACAGAGCAAGCACTCAGACACAGCAGCTATGTTATTATAAATCCCATCAACACTGATATTGGCTTTCTGCCTAAAATACAAAGACGGGGAATGATACTGGATTGGGGGTGGCGGTGGCTCGTGTTACGATTTTTGAGCTGCAGCCCAGCTGGCAACGGTGCCACTGCAGAACACAGCTGGGGCAGGCCACCCTCCCTTCTCTCTAGTGAAGAGCCATCTCCATAGAAACCACATCAGCTCAGGCCAGGGGCTCCTGTTCCCAGCCGGGTGACAGCATTGCCACAGCAACCTGTCAGGATGGCAAAGGCAGATCTCGATGATGGGACTGGGAACAGCTCTGGCAGAAGAATTGCTAAGGGACCCTCGTCTCCATAGAAACCATATCAGGAAGGAGAGGGAGGAGAGAGGGCAATCAGCAAATAAATACAGGGCCACGCCTCCTTCCGCAGATCTAAGACACCGAGGGGCACATCAGGGAGGGCTAGGCCAGCCTCACTGACATCACCTCCAAGAGGAAGTGAACCAGTGTTTCCTGAGCACCAACTGTGTGCCAGGCACCACAAAGGGCTCTTTACATGCTTGACTTTATTTAAAATTTCACTACTAATAACCACGCCCCCCCCCAAAAAAACCCCTAAATACAGCAATCATAGAATAAAAAGCAAAAGCCATTGCCTACCATACTCCCACCATTTCTAATGCCTCAGTTCAGTGGGTTTTCCTCCAGGCTATGCATTTGCACATATAGACACATGCTTCAAAATCAGTTCATTCTGTATGGCTTTCCAAAATAATTAGTGGGATTGCACAATCTGTATGATTCTACAGCTTTCTCTTCCTGCTTGACAATGTACCTTAGAGATCTTTCCACATCAGTGCATATGTATCTGCCTTTTTTCTTAAATCGTGGGAAAGTACACCTAATATAAAATTTACTACTTTAACCATTTTTTTCTTTTTTATGGCAGTAAAATATACATAACATAAGATCTGCTATTTTTAGCCATTTTCAAGGGTACAATCCAGTGGCATCATCACCATTCACCTCCAGAGCTTTGTCATCATCCCAAACTGAAATGCTGTACCTATTAAACAATATCTCCCTACACCTGCCTCCCTCCAGGCTCTGGTAACCTCTAACCTACTTTCTGTCTCTAGGAATTTAGCTACTCTCAGTATCTCATCTGAGTGGAATCATATAATACTTGTCCTGTTGTGTCTGGCTTATTTTACTGAGCACAGTGTCCTCAAGGTTCACCCACGTTGTAGCCTGTTTCAGAATCACGTTCCTTCTTAAGATTATACATACACTGTAAGTATATACCACATTTTTGTTTGTTCATTGATGGACATTTGGGTTGCTTACACCTTCTGGCTACCGTGAATAATGCTGCTATGAACATGAGGGTACAAATATCTGTTCGTGTCCCTGCTTTCAATTTTGGTATATACCCAGAAGTGGAACTGGCTTATTTGGAAATTCTGTTTAATTTTCTCAGGAACTGCTATACTACCTTATTCTTTTTAACTTCTTCACAGTGCTCTGTGGTTACCCAATCTTATGAATGATCATGAACAACCTCATAAACTGGGTACTGTTATTATCCTGATGTCACAGATGAAGAAACTAAAACTTAGGGGAGGTGGCTTCAGGGTCTCAGCCCCATCTCAGCCAAGGAGAGGCTGGGTGAACTCAGGCAGGCTTTCCCTCTCTGGACGTCTGTTCCCTCTCCTTTACAATGGGAAGAGGCTGACATCCTAGGCACCTTCTGAAACTGTCTCTCCTTTTCACTATCAAGGGTAGCAGCAATGAGATGTGTGAAGATGGTCCCCTGTTATTGGCCAGGCCATGGAGGGCAGGAGGCTGCCTGGGGGAGGGGGCCTCCCACGCAGCCCTGGGCAGCCCTGAGTAGCAAATACCTCCCATCTCCACACCGAGAAGCCTTTGGCATGTCACACCAACACACCCAGCGGGGAGGGCAGCAGAAGGATTGTTATGGCCTCAGGGCTGTGGTGTCTGTCCTGGAATGCTGGCACGCCTGCCCTTGGGAAGGTGAGAACTGTGCCCCAGAACAACGTTCGATCCTAGCATGCCTCATGAGCAGCCAGCCAGCTGAGGCCCAGCTGTGCCTCTGGGGGCAGAAGGCACCCAGGCCGCCTGGGACACAGACCCCTGGATTCTGGAGGATTCCAGCCCTTAAGCATCACCTGGGCTGATGGTTTCCAATCTGCACAGCCCACTGGGCCCTACGTGACCTGGAGGACATCGCTCCCTCTCTCAGGGCTGTGTTTTCATCCATAAAACTGGTACAATCACAACCTCATCGGGCCTTTCTGAAAATCATGGCGAGTGTCTAGCATGGTGCTTAACATGCTGTACACCTAACACACAGCAGAAGGAAGAATGGAATGCCAGGTGGAGGGACTCTCATGACCAAAGACGGAGAAGCTGGTGCCTGGGGTCACACTCAAGAAGCATCTGGGGCTTCCCTGGTGGCGCAGTGGTTAAGAATCCGCCTGCCAATGCAGAGGACAAGGGTTTGAGCCCTAGTCCGAGAAGACACCACGTGCCACGGAGCAACTAAGCCCGTGTGCCACAACTACTGAGCCTGCGCTCTAGAGCCCGCGTGCCACAACTACTGAAGCCCGTGCGCCTAGAGCCCGTGCTCCGCAACAAGAGAAGCCACCACAATAAGAAGCCCGCGCACCGCCATGAAGAGCAGCCCCCATTCGCTGCAACTAGGGAAAGCCCAAGCGCAGCAACGAAGACCCAACGTAGCCAAAAATAAATAAATTAATTTAAAAAAGAAAAGAAAAAAAAGCATCTGTGTCCTGGAAATGTGTTGAGACACCAGCCAGAAGCCCAGACCTGGCAGTGACTTTATACCGAGTGGCAGTGCCAGGCAGTCCCTAAAGCATGTCCACAAAATCTATACCACTTAGTCCTTCCAATGATTCAAAGTATTACTATCCCATTTGATAGATGAGGAAACTGAGGCACAGAGGGCTGGGTCCCCTGCTCAGCACTGTTGCATGTTTTCTCAGGCAATCCTCTCCCAGCTGTGGTCCTTTGATGGCTGACTGTCTCCTTCGTTAGCCTGTGGGCTCCTCGAGGACAGGAACCAGGTGTCTCTCACGCACCCCTGTGTCCTTAGTATCCAGCACACAGTGAACACAGTAGGTGCTCAGGGAGCGTGTGCTGGAGCAGTGAATGAATAGACAGCTCTGCCAGGGAGGCATAACTGTGCAGGGACAGAGGTTCAGAAACACTGGCTGGATGGGGCCGGCACATGCCTGCCCGGCCCAGGCCTAGCCCTGCCGGGGTGGATGCGGGCCTCACCTCTCTCGGCCGCTCCAGCTCCGTCTGCAGCACCTGCTTGGCCAGCTCGGTCTCAATGAGCCGCTGCCGAAGCTCCTCATTCTCCTCCTCCAGCCTCGCCCGTTTCTTCTCCACCGCCTCGAGCTCTTTATGCAGCCGCACGGAGATGTCCTTAGAGACCTGAGCAAAGGTGGGTGATGAGCAGGGCATGAGCAGGCCATCCTACCTCTACCACAGAGCAACCCCAGGGTAGGCAGGTACTCTCATCACCCCCACTTAGAGAAGAGGAAACTGAGGCACAGAGAGGTCAAGTAACTCACCAAGGGTCGCACAGCCAGGAAGTGGTAGAACCAAAACCCAAACCCAGGCACCCTGTGCTTCCTATGTCCACATCATAGTTCGGCTCCCAGAAAGCTACAGAGGCAGTGCCTGCTCTTAGCAATGCCTTTACTTTTATCTGGGCCTTTTGATGCTTCCAAAAGCCTCTCCTGTCCACGCTCTTGCCCAGTTCTCACCAGAGCTTAAGACAGGACCAGAAGATCATTTTATTTTTTTTAAATTTAATTTTATTTATTTATTTTTATACAGCAGGTTCTTATTAGTTATCTACTTTATACAAATTAGTGTATATATGTCAGTCCCTATCTCCCAATTCATCCCACCACCACTACCCCCCAAGAAGATCATTTTAAAGAGAGGGGAAACCCAGAGCAAGATGGGCATCCCCAGAGACATTTGAACCCCATCTCTGCCAGTGACCAGCACGCGTTCCTGAGCAAATTATTTCCCTACTCTGGGTCTTTCCTTAACTACAAAATGGGTACAATAATAACAGCACCAACCTCATGGGCCGACAGGAGGACTGAATCAGCTATTGCACAAAGGCTTGGCTGAGAGCCTGCACAGTGAGCACTGGGTAAGTGGTGGCTGCTGCTGGGAGGCGCTGAGTCCAGAGGGGGCATGACTTGCTGAGGGTCACAATGTGACACAGACCCTGAGGCCTATTTCCAGTTGTCTGGGATAAAGAACATGCCCCCAGTGACAAAGGCTGGGCAGATGTCCAAGTCATCCCTACAGAAGGAGCTAATGGAGTTGCAAACTCCAATCCGGTTCCAGGACTCTGCTGTAAGAGCACCCCGTTTCCTTGAGGACCCCTCTGTCCTGTCCCCTGCTGGCTGGGGTGAAAGGTAGGAAAGGGGGTCTCTTCTCTGGGGATGAGGAAGGCCCTCTGAGCTGGTAAATCACAACTAGCCTCCATCCCCAAGTGGACTAAGTACTAGCACTTGTTGAATACCTGCTATGTGCCAGATTCATTCCTCTTCACCCCAACTCTGCCCCCATTTTACTGGCAAGGAAACTGAGGCTCAGAGGGCAAATGCCTTGCTCAGAGTCAAACAGAGCTAGTGTGGGCCAAGCTGGAGGGAGCTCAGGGGCTTTGGCTGAAGGGTCAGCGTGGCCCAGGCTCCACAAGGGGTATGAGGGCTTTGCCAGCAAGGGGTATGTGTGCGGCAGACAGCCCAGTGCCTCGTGCCTGCCAGTCTCGGAAATGGCCATGGCACCTCCTCCCTGCCGGAAAGGAAGAGGGCCCTCCCTGGCTCTGCCTTCTGCGGGCCCAGGCCCAACTCAGCACGGACCCCTCGGCAGTGTGCAAGGAAGGCCAGGAAAAACAACGGCCAGAAAGGAAATCGAGCCCTGCCTCCCCCTCCTCCCTCCGTTGCCCACTGCCTCTCTCAGCCCCCTGAAGATCTCCTAGGACAGCTGGAAGCTGGCCCACGAGGCTCCTCCCACAGTCTCTCTAGGCCACCAAACCCTCCTCATCCACAAAGTGGGGGGAGCAATCCCTCACTAGCAGAATGAGGACTTTGCAGGTGGGAAAACTAGATTCAAGCCTGATTCCAGCCCTCACTGGGTGTGCGACCCAGGACAGGTTATTTAACTATTTGAAGTCTCAGTTTGGTCATCAGTAAAAGGGGGTTGATATAGCATAGTCACGAGGCCTGCTGTGAGGAATAAAAGACATAGTGCTTGGAATCCCACTACTAGGCATATACCCAGAGAAAACCATAATTCAAAAAGACACATGCACCCCAATGTTCACCGAAGCACTACTTACGATAGCCAGGTCATGGCAGCAACCTAAACGCCCATCGACAGACGAATGGATAAAGAAGATGTGGTACATATATTACAATGGAATATTACTCAGCCATAAAAAGGAATGAAATTGGGTCATTTGTAGAGACATGGATGGATCTAGAGACTGTCATACAGAGTGAAGTAAGTCAGAAAGAGGAAAACAAACATCGTATATTAACGCATATATGTGGAACCTAGAAAAATGGCACAGATGAACCGGTTTGCAGGGCAGAAATAGAGACACAGATGTAGAGAACAAATGTATGGACACCAAGGGGGGAAAGTGGTGGGGGGTGGGGGGGGGATGAACTGGGAGATTGGGATTGACATGTATACACTGACGTGTATAAAATAGATAACTAATAAGAACCTGCTGTAAAAAAAAAAAAAAAAAGACATAGTGCTTGGGCTGGTGGCTAGAACATAGCAGGTGCTCAAAAGTATGATTTTTAATGCATTGTCAAGATTACTGCTTCAGCTCTGTGCACTGATTTTAATCCAGGTTGGCCCAGCACCCCACAACCTCACTCTTGAGTTTAGTGTCCGGGTGTTCAGCCCCAGGTCCCAAGTTTTAGGCTATTAGGTCACCCAGTGAGTCCCTGTCCTGATCAATACTCTATTCATTCATTCATTTATTCATTCATTCATCTGCTTAGCCCCTGGGGGCAGGAGTGATGGAGCACAGAGGTCCAGGCCCCAGGCCATGCCGGGGCTCCTTCATATCTCTGTGTCCCGGTAGCAGCGCAGGGTCTGGCACACACTAAGTGCTTAATAAATGCCTGTTGGATGAACAAACAAATCCAAGACCCCAGCAAGCAAAAAGGGAGGGAAATGAAGGAGTAAATGACTGAAACATGGGGAGCTGCACATGCCCTAGCTTGGCTGGGGATGCTCCCCACAACTGCCCACACCCCCAAATGTCCAGAGAGGGCTGTGTCCCTGACTGGGATGAGGGATCAGCTGCTGGGAGGAGCGGGGGCTCCTCTCCCAACTATGCTCCCACCTGGGCCAGCTCCTCTCCACCCGGGGTTCACTCCATCCCCACCATGGCCTTGACCTGGGACTTGACACTCCCCACCAAGAAGTCATGATCCATGTAGATTCCTGGATCCTCTTGGGTTCATGATGGATTTCACCCCTTCTGTGAGGTGAGTCCCCAGTTGCCTCTGCCTCTGCCCCATTCTCCATGGAACCCCCTTCTCCAACTGCTTTCTACCCCCAAGGGTGCTTTGTTAAGAAGGCCTAGCCCCAGGCAGCTTACAGAATTCCAGTGTGGACAAAAGGGCCCTTAATCTCAGATCCCCACAGAGCCCTGTGCCCCTGATGGAGGCCCACAGGAGCAAAGAGCATGCCTGCCTGGAGGGCAGGAGCCCGGTTGCCTGCACCTCTCCCTTTCTCTCTCTGAGCCTCAGTGGTCCTGGGCCCCCTGGCTCTCACAGGTAATCAGGCAGAATCAGCTGTCGCTCCCAAGCACCCACCACATGCCTTTCATCCCCTGGGAACGTGCTTTGAATATCATCCCCACTCTGAGGCTCAGAAAGAAAAGGTCATTTGCCCAAGGCCACACAGCTAGGAAGCTACAGAACCAAGATCTGAAAGCAGGTGGGTCAACTCTGGAGCCTTGCTCTCAATCTGAGCCGCTGTTGGCCTGCAGCTTGAAGACACATTATATTAATATTAATAATAAGAGTATTAAAAATAAGCGCAACAGTGGGCTCACTGTGTCAGGGGCTCACGGGGCCCCACCTGCCTGTCTCATTTGATCCTCTCATGATCCTCCCAACTATCCCGAAGGTTGGGGGGCTGAGATACTACAGGAGGTGAAGCAGCTGCAGCTTCTGGAAACCAGGGCAAATCCCCAAAGCACAAACAAATACTCTCAGCCATGAGGTCACTGTTACAGCGCTGGCGCCTTCCAAATGCAACCAGCAGCCTCCAGGCCACAGCCACCTCGCTCATTGGCCCCTCGGCTCCTGGGCCTAAGGCTTTAAGGGGTCTCTGTCACTCTGAATCCCCAGGGTGTGGGATAGGAACCGTCACTAAGGAGCACCCCCTGTCCAGGCAGCATCTGGGTTCTGTGTGGTGAAATCCTCCCAGGAAACCCGGGAGGGTGGGAATGCCACCCCCATTGTACAGATGAGGAAACTGAGGATCAAAGAGAGAAAGTAACCTGCTCAGGTCACCCAGGGATTAAACCCAAAGCCAGAACTTTTTCTCCAGCAACATCGATTTCTAAGAATTGTTTTACTGGCGTGTCCTCGGGCCTCCCACAAGAGTCCCTTCAGGTGGGAATTTTCATCCCTGATTCCCAGGACCTGACACCCTCATACAGGACCCCAAGCCCTGAGGGTGGGGCCTGGGAATCTCCATGGTAAACAAACCTCCAGGCTATACTTATCTACCCAGGGAGGTAGAGATTCTGGCCCCCTTCTCCACCGTGGTCCAGCCATTTGTTCCACTAGTGCCTTTTAAGTTCTTCTCCTGAACAGTTACAAGCAACATTTGCTCATTTGCTGAGGGAGCATCCCGAGCCAGACTTTGTGCTCAGCATGCTCTTTACTTGAGCTATTTCATTTTATCCTCACAAAAATCTCTACAGGTAGAGACTTGTTGCATCTCCATTTTCCACATGGGGAAGCTGAGGCTCAGGGCTGTCAAGGAGCTTTCCCAAAGCCACACAGAAAGCAAGTGGTAGAGCAGGTCTCTGCACCCCCCCCACCCCTGCCCTCCTCATGCTGAACAATGTTCCTGCTGAGCTTCTGTGGGTCCTGCCAGCTGTGAGAACCAGCAGACAGTGAGAGAGCCTGGGGGTGGGGGTGAGGGAGAGGGAGGGCCAAGGCCTGAGGTTTCTTTCATGGCACCCTCACCAGTAATCTACCTGCTTGCTTAAACCACTGGGGCTGCAAAAGCCCTGAAGACTCAGCTGCTCTAAGCCCTCCTTTTAACAGAAGGGGAAACTGAGACTCCAAGAGGTGGCCTCACACCTGTCTACTCTTGCTGGCAAGGCAAGTCAGAGGGCCCCCGGGGATACCCTCCCAGGCAACATCCAGTTCCCTCCACACTTGGGTCTCTCAAGCCCTCCCAGGCGATGCCAGGGAAGTCAGCGTTCTGAAAGCCTCCAAAAAATGCCCCAGAACATCCCCAGCACCTGGGACACAGAGAGGCGGCCAAAGCTGTCCAGCCCAGGCCAGTGTGGATGAGCTCAGCGCTCCAGCTGCAGGCGCAGGGAGAGGAGGGAGGGAAGGGGCCAAGCCAATTGCTGATTGGCTAGTTCAAATCCCAACAGAAGGGGCCGCTCCCTTCCGCCCAGACTCCAGAGGGCCTCCCCCCCTCCCCATTCTACACACACACCAGCTGCTCTCAGCTCCTCCCACAGAGGCAAGCCAGCTAGTCTGCTCCCAGCTCCAGCCTTCCTCCACCTCTTCCTCACCTAAGGCTGACTTTTCAGTGTCTTCGCCCCAAAGCCCCAACTACCTGGACACAAACTCAGATTCTTCTAAGCTTCCAGGGCTCTCCCTCACCCCACACCCTCTCAATCTGATACCTGGAATTTGAATATTTGTATAACAATTTATCCCAAGAGCTGCCTTCTCAGGTACAGGTGACTTTGGCCTTGGAGATATAATCTTTCTGAGCTGATTCCTCACTTGTACAGCAGACCTACAATCCCAATGTGCCCACGGCACGTGCAAGACAATGGGAGACGCAAAGGCCGGTGTGGATCTGGTGCTCACTCTTCACCTCCCCTTACAAGGGCCCTCTTCCTTCAACATTCCTTCTTCCACCTCAGGCCTCACCTCAGAGGTCACCCCTGCAGGAAGACTCCACAGGCCCCCGGGCTGTGCCAGATGCCCCTACCCCCAGCTCCTACATCCCTGGATAACACTGGGCTGAGCTCTGAGAGCAGAGTGCTGGGCCAGGTCCCCTGGAGTTCTCAGCCCCCAGACCAGGGCTCATACAGACAGGCAGGGCAGACTTCTCTTCTGGAAGCCCCATCTGCCAGCCTCCAGGCCATCCCTTTCCTGCTCTCTGAGGCCAAGATCAGCAAAGTCAGGCAGCAAGCATGGGAGGCTGGTGAGTCTGCGCTCTGCCAGCTACATGGAGGGTCACATGAACTTGGACAGGTACTTCCTTTCTCTGAGATTCACTTTCCTTATCCGGAAAATGAGAATAATAATAATTATTATTAGCTAACCTTTTCCAGTGCCTACAGTGACCTCTTACCTACCTGATCTCATTTGATCCTCATAGAACCCCGTGAGGCAGGGGCTGCCGTTACACGTGTTTTACAGATGAGGAAACTGAAACAGGTGACTTGCTCAAAATCATAAAATTAGGGCATATTGGAGCCAAGATTTAAACCAGCCTTATTCAACTCCAGACTTTCACTACTCTCCATCAGCACAAGAAAGAAACCTCCATGGAACTATGCACGGATAACTTGGAGCCCGGCACCAGGTGTGTGGCTCACACAGCAGCTGCTGTTGGTAGGTATCATCTTATGATACCACTTTGGGACAACCGTGGTAGACAGCCTATCAGTTCCTAGGGATCCCCATTTTACAGATGAGGATGCTGAGGCCCAAAGAGATGATGGAACTCGTCCAAGGACACATGAGGAGGGAGCTGACCTGGGCACTCAGGCTCATGGTCCTACCCCCCAGCAAGGGCACCTGTGAGGGTTGGGAGGGCCCTGGGCTTACCTTGACGTCCTGCTCCAGGCCACGGATGAGCTCGCCGTCCACCTGGCCAGTCTGGGCAGCACGGAGGCTGCGGCGCTCAGCCTTGCGCAGCCGGTACTGCAGGATGCGACAGGTCTTGCTGGCCTGGTCCAGCTGCTGCCGCAGCTCCTGCAGCTGGTATACATCCTCCTCCATATAGACGTCCCGCATCTCCAGCATCTCTGCCCGCAGCTCCTCAATCTCATCCTGCAGAGGGAAGGAGAGGTCAGGTCGCTGGGCCCTATGGCAGTGGCCAGGGTACTTGAGTGCAGGGCACACTCGATGCTGTCCTAGGCACACCTCGGGGGGTCTGGGTGTGGCAGACTGCGTAATGGCCCCCCAAGATGCCCACGTCCTAATTCCCAGAATCTGTGAATATGTTACCTTACATGGCAAAGGGATTTTGCAAATGTGATTAAGTTAAGGATCTTGAGATTGGGAAATTTTGCTGGATTATCTGGGTGGGCCCAGTGTAATTACAAGCATCCGTATAAGAGGGAGGCAAGGGGCTCAGAGCGGGAGAAGGCGATGTGGCAGAGGTTGGGGTGATGTATATTGAAGATGGAGAAAGGGCCATGAACTGGGGAATGCAGGCAGCCTCTAGAAGCAGGAAAGGGAACGGATTCTCCCCAGAGCCTTTACAGGGATGGAGCCCTGACAACACCTTGGCTTTCAGACTTCTGACATCCAGAATTATAAGATAATAATCTGGGATTGTTTTAAGTCAAATTCGCGGTAACTTATTATAGCAGCAATAGGAAAGTAACACACTGGGGAAGCAGAAGAGGCTCACTCAACAAGCATTTATGAGCACCAACTGTGTACCAGGCTCTGTGCAGGCACAAGGGGTGGGGAAGGAGAGTGGTGACCAAGACAAACGTGGCCCTTTCTGTATTGTCTGCATGGAGCCCCAAGTCTCATTGGCAAGACACACAGTAAACTGAAAGATAAAAAAACCCCTCAGATACTGTTAAGAGCTGTGAAGACAAAAAACCAAAAAAACAGAACCAAAACACCTGGGTAATATGAAAGAGTAATGGGGGAAGGTGCTATGTTAGAGGACAAGGTTGGGGAGGCCGCCTCTAAAGGGACATTTATGCTGAGGCAAGAAGGAACAGCCATGCAGAGAGACAGGCAGGGAGCAGTGTGTGCAAAGGCCCAGAGGCAGGAAAGAGCTCAGTGTGTCAAGATACAGCAAGGCAGCCAGGGTAGCTACAGGGGTAAGTTGAGGCTGGGGAAACTGACAGGGGTCAGCCATCCAGGGCCTTGAAGGGTTGAGTAACGAATCTGAGTCTGGGTTTTAAGTGGAGGGAGTTGAGAGGGATGACCTCACTTCCTCAGGGCAGCTCCTGACCACCTCTGTCATCAACTCCCAGATGTCCTTCACTTCCCCTTTGTTATGGGTATATCAGCAATTCTTCATTTAAGACTTTGTCTCCCAGAGAGACCGTGAGTGCCTGGGGGGCTTCCCCACGTCTACCTCACTCCCCGCTGTATGCCCCACACCCAGCGCAGGGCCCAGCATCCTGCAAGCTCCTAACAAATACTGAGTGCAGGAAGGCACGTCTTGTTAGGTAAACAATCACAAAAAGACAAACCAACATGAAACAATCATTAGACACAAAGTGCAGGGGGATGAGTGGGGAGACCCAGGAGAAGAAATGGATGATTCCTATGTCTAACAGCAGATGTGAAAGCTGAGTCACAAATGGAAATAATAATATCTGCCCTTAGTGTGATTGAACAGATTAAATAAGATTGTACACTAAAAAGAGAAACCGATGGGCTTCCCTGGTGGCGCAGTGGTTGAGAGTCCGCCTGCCGATGCAGGGGACACGGGTTCGTGCTCCGGTCCGGGAAGATCCCACATGCCGCGGAGCAGCTGGGCCTGTGAGCCATGGCCGCTGAGCCTGCGCATCCGGAGCCTGTGCTCCGCAGCGGGAGAGGCCACAACAGTGAGAGGCTCGCGTACCGACGAGTCATAGGAGATGAATGACCTGCCAAAGTCATCCCAAAGGAGTCACAGAAAGCACCTAGAGGGCTTCCCTGGTGGCGCAGTGGTTGAGAGTCCGCCTGCTGATGCAGGGGACACGGGTTCATGCCCCGGTCTGGGAAGATCCCACATGCCGTGGAGCGGCTGGGCCCGTGAGCCATGGCCGCTGAGCCTGCGCGTCCGGAGCCTGTGCTCCACAACGGGAGAGGCCACAACAGTGAGAGGCCCGCGTACCGCAAAAAAAAAAAAAAAAAGAAAGCACCTAGAAATGGTGCTGATGGGAAAGCGGGGTGGGTCCAAGAAGCAAACAAACAAACAAACAAACCACTGTGCAGGCTCTGGAGAGGGACCACATCTGAGCTGGGTTCACCAGCCCTCTGAGCCTCCCTTTCCCCAAAGAAAATGGGTGGCTCCCTATGGGGGAATGGCCTGGGCTTCCCAGCACCCCTGAGACTGGATGGGTTGGTTTAATTCAGGGTTAGGAAGTGGCACCTTCAGGCTGGTTTTTAGTATGAAAGTTCATGGAGGTTTTTATATCCATCTGCACTCAGTTACTCCTGGGACTATTCCTCAACTGGTTCTGAACACAGGAAAGGAAGACAGAGGGGACGACAGGGTATCTTCTTCTCTCAACCACAACAGATACTGTCCCATTCCCACCAGCAACTGAAGGGTTTGATTCCCACCTGGCACCACAGCCTTGCTCCCAGTTTGGGGGGGGGGGTTCAGCAGCACACCGCAAAATGAATGATTCTGCCCGCATCAAGCTGCAGAGGAATGGTCCCCTCATCAGGAACCCCACCTCTACCCCAATATATACACAGACTCAGCCTCCCCCCCATGCCAAGCAGACAGAACTAAAAGTGGAGAAGGAGGAAGTGGGACAGTCAATGATCACACCAGTTAAAGAAATGAGGAAGTGAGGGGTCCACACGCATTTCAGCTGGCAAGATTAAGGAAGCATAAAGGAAACAGCACTCAGGAAGTGTGGGCCAGTTGGCTAAATCCAAGCTAAACCAGCCTCCAGATGGGCCTGTGTCCAAATCCTCACCGTACTATTTACAGAACACGTTGACAGGGAGGATTTGGGAGTCAGAGTGGACCCAAAGCGCAGGGTGAGCCAAAGGGAAGTGCAGGGGATGCACAAGCTAATGATGCTGGGCTACTTTAAAAGATGTATGACATTTAGATCATGGGAGGTGACATCCCACAACACAGGACCACACCCAGGGCACTGCAGTCATTTTTGGGGACCGCTTATTTTTCTAACTTTTAAATAACTGATTTTTTCGGGACTTCTCTGGTGGTCCCGTGGTTAAGAAGCCGCCTTCCAATGCAGGGGATGCGGGTTCGATCCCTGGTTGGGAACTAAGATTCCACAAGCCGCAGGGCAATTAAGCCCGTATGCCACAATTAGAGAGCCTGCACACCACAAGTACTGAGGCCGCACACTCTAGAGCCCGAGTGCCAAAACTAGAGAGAAGCCCATGTGCCGCAATGAAGAGCCCGCGTGCACAACAAAAAAAAGGTTCCTCATGCCGCAACGAGGATCCTGCGTGCCGCAACTAAGACCCGATGCAGCCAAATAAATAATTTTTTTAACTGATTTTTCTGTTTATAAAAGTAAATGACAGGACTTCCCTGGTGGCGCAGTAGTTAAGAATCCGCCTGCCAATGCAGGGGGCACAGGTTAGAGCCCTGGTCCAGGAAGATCCCACATGCCGCAGAGCAACTAAGCCCATGCGCCACAACTACTGAGCCCACGTGCCACAACTACTGAAGCCCGCGCGCCTGGAGCCCATGCTCCGCAACAAGAGAAGCCACCGCAATGTGAAGCCCATGCACTGCAACGAAGAGTAGCCCCTGCTCACTGCAACTAGAGAAAGCTTGCATGCAGCAACGAAGACCCAACACAGCCAAAAATAAATAAATAAATAAATTTTAAAAAATGTTAATCATAAAAAAAATTATTAAAAAAAGGAAATGACGATCATAAAGACAGTTTTGAAAACAGAAAACATAAACCACTCATCATTCCTCCACCTGGTCTTGAATCACAGTGGTTCTCAAAGTGTGGTCCCTGGACCAGCAGATTAGCAACACTGGGCGGGGGGGACTTGTCAGAAATCCTCACGCCCTGACTGAGAACTACTGAATCCGAAACCCTGGAAATGGGGGCCCCCGAGTGACTCTAATGCAGAGTGTTTCCTTCCAGTCTTTTGGCTGCATTGGGTCTTCGTTGCTGCGCACAGGCTTCCTCTAGTTGCGGCGAGCGGGGGCTACTCTTCGTTGCGGTGCACAGGCTTCACATTGCGGTGGCTTCTCTTGTTTCGGAGTACGGGCTCTAGGCACACAGGCTTCGGTAGTTGTGGCTCACAGGCTCTAGAGCTCAGGCTCAGTAGTTGTGGCGCACGGGCTTAGTTGTTCCACGGCGTGTGGGATCTTCCTGGACCAGGGCTCGAACCCGTGTCCCCTGCATTGGCAGGCAGGTTCTTAACCATTGCGCCACCAGGGAAGTCCCTTCCTTCCAGTCTCTTTCCTTAAATGGGCAAGAGTCACGTGTCTCAGCACACAAGTCCTCAGCCCAGAGCCTGGCACAGAGCAGGGTCTCAATAAGCATCTATTGAAGAAGTGAATGAATGAATGACCTTTCTCACATGAGCAGCTGTCTCTCCAGGCCTGCCCTTCACCACAGTCCATTTATGCAAATGCAGGATGTTGCATTCATGCCAGCTCCATCTCTCCGTGGTGGCCAAGGGGGGCCCAGGCCCCTCAAGGGCTTGTCCCAGCTGCAGGCAGAATGCGGTCAGCCCCTCCTGGCACCGTCCACGTGAGAGGGTGAGTCCACAAAGGCTGAATTGTGGCCCGCACGGCTGGGTCTTCTGGGGTGTGTGCAGCAGAAGCTGAGCTTTCGGGGTCTGAGGTGGGGGCTGGGAAAGGGGCTGCTGGGCCATGGGGAGGGGGCTGAGGGTAGGACTCTGCTTCCCTCCAGAGGTTCTTGGACCTCACCGAGGCTCCCAGTCTCCCAGGACTTCATCCAGGGACCATCTGATCCAACCGAGGGAGCTGGTAGGGAATCGCCGGCGGGTAGTGGGTGGGGAGTTCAGGCTTCCCTTCAAAGACAGCTCAGTGGGGATTCCCTGGTGGCGCAATGGCTAAGAATCTGCCTACCAATGCAGGGGACACAGGTTCGAGCCCTGGTCCAGGAAGATCCCACATGCCACGGAGCAACTAAGCCCTCGTGTCATAACTACTGAGTCTGTGCTCTAGAGACCTCAAGCCACAACTACTGAAGCCCGCGTGCTACAACTACTGAAGCCCGCGCGCCTAGAGCCCGTGCTCCGCAACAAGAGAAGCCACCGCAATGAGAAGCCCGCGCACGGCAACAAAGAGTAGCCCCTGCTAGCCGCAACTAGATAAGAGCCCGTGCACAGCAACAAAGACCAAACGCAGACAAAAATTTAAAAAAAAATAAATTAATTTTAAAAAAAGTTTCCTCCTTAAAAAAAAAAAGCTCAGTGTCTGCTGAGCCTCTCACCCCAGCCGTGGGGAAATGCGGAGAGAGGGGGCCAACACCACTGAACTAAGCCAGCCCAGTGGCTATACAACAAGGTTGTCAGAGACCCCCCAACGTCCGTGAGGAAACCTAGACTTCATCCCCCACTGCAGACAGGAAGAGGCCACACTGCCCAGCAGTGCCCACCTCAGAGCCCAGGGGCCCCTGATTCTCAAACCGCACCCCACCACCACCCCCCAGTCAGAATGTCTGGACTAAAGAAGCTGAGCAAAGGTACTCAGATCAGGCACAGCCTGCCAGGCCTCCAAACCCACCCCCTCCAGCTGCTCCTTCAAGGTAACCTCTCCTCCCCTTGAAGCTTAACCTGATTATTTAACCTGGACTGAGAACGCGGAGTGGAGCGGGGAGGATGGGGGACAGGATCGGGCACCCCCGCTGCTGCCAGGGTAGTCAGCCTTTCCCTTTACGAGAATGTTTATTTTGCTCTGATTATAGAGGTAATACCTGTTCATTGGAAAAAACTTGGAAAAAAAAAAGCAGATAGCTTTCTATCTCCTCCACTAGTTCCCACTGGTCTCTGCGTTAGGTACAAGCTTCTTACCCTGGAATCTGAGCACACGCCTCTCCCACCGCCCCCCCACCCACCCCGGGTCTCCTCCCCACTTCTGTCTTGCCTCTGCCCTCCATGTCCAGGTACACCACGACAAAGAAATAGCCACCACCTATCGGGAAGCTCACTAATTACCAGGCCCAGTCCAAGCACAGTACGTGCACAATAGTTTGATCCCTTACCAGCTCTGTGAGGTAGGTAGGGAAAGTGTTCCCACTTTGCAGATGAGGAAACTGAGGCTCAGAAGTTTCCCAGAGCTGCTCAAGCAAAGGAGCGGTGGAACTGGAATCCAAACAAGCCCTGTAACCCTGGGCCAGTGCATCTTAACTGTGTGTTCTACTCCCAGGGTTACTTGGGCTATTCCCTCTTCTAGAGAGCCTTTGCCAGGCTAACTGCTAACTTTCTCATCCTTCCAGAGTATTCCCTCCTCCCCCAATCTGATTCAAACCCCACGCTCTGAACTCCATTCTTCTTGTGCTAACAACTTTAGGTCGCATTTGCTCGTCTTCAAGTCTATCTTCCCCAAGAGCTGGTGGGGAGGGCAGGTGCTGGGTCTGACTCGTGTCTGGTCCCCAGCACAGCCCTGGACAGGACATGGGACGGAGCAGGCACCCATCACTGTCTATGGATGGGTAGATGAATGAATGAAAGGAGTATAGCTTCTGCCCTGCCCAGCCTCTCTCACAGCCCAGAGAGGGCAGGCCCTCCTGATCCCAGCCCCAGGTCAGCTGCAAAGAGTCAGGGAGAGCCTAGGCTGCTCCAGGGCTGGCCTCAGACCCCCATGCCACCTCAGGAGGATGGGCAGGGTCTCTCGAACCTCAGCTCACCCACCCACTCCCTGCCCACAAGTACACCTCTGTCCATCCTCCCTCACATGCTGTAATGACCCATGAGGTCAGCCTGCAGGAATCAGCCTTTCAGGGGCAGACCCGCTCCCTGAAATGGATTGGTTCCCAGGAATCCTGAGGGAATTGGCCAGGAAGAGTCTTTTGGTCCACGCTGGGCCGGAGGGCCAAACATGAGCTCACACTACCGCTAATAATAGCGTGGCATTGCATGGCAGCACGGGGCTTCACGGTTTACAAAGACATTCCATGTGAATCATCTCACGGGTCCTCAGGTCCACAGAAGCCCCATGGACAGGCAGGAGAGGAATCACCATCTCTGTTCTAGAGGCAAAGAACCGCAGAGGAGCACAGGGGAGGTGGGCTGTGTCCAGGGTCACACAGAGATACCTCCAAACGGGACTCGGGTTGCAGACTTCAGGTTCTTTCATCTGCACCAGAATGCAGGGAATCCATGAACTTGGATGGGAAGGGAAAAAAAAAATCACGCCTTTACTTTCACTAATGCTAACTAAAAATTAACATTTCCTTCTATTCTGGACAAGCCACGGTTGTATCAGCAGTACTTATAGCTTTATAACCAAAAGAAACCACAGATATTTTCATATCCCATAACAGTTGCTGCAGAAATGTCAAAATATTGTATACACTCATCAGTACTTTGAAATTACAGTAGTTAACAGACCTGTTTCCAGATTTTATGAGTTAATAAACACACATATTACTATATCATAATTTAAAAAATATACTTTGATAACTATATTTCAATATGCTTGCTTTCCTTTATATTTTGTTTTAAACATTTAAAAACATTATTCTGAGAATTACTCTCAGTAGAGAGCTTATTCTGAGAATTACTCTCAGCACATGGCGCAAAATACGATGGAGTCTGTGTTCCCTCTGGAGCCGCCTCATCTGTGGGGTCTGGGTTGCCACCCCAGACCCTCGCTCTCCACCATCAAGGAATAAAGCTGGAGAAACAGAGCTCCGCTTTCACGCCACATTTAAAATGTTCCAGGAGGGACTTCCCTGGTGGTGCAGTGGTTAAGAATCCGCCTGCCAATGCAGGGGACACAGGTTCGAGCCCCAGTCCGGGAAAATCCCACATGCCTCAGAGCAACTAAGCCCGTGCGCCACAACCACTGAGCCTGCGCTCTAGAGCCTGCAAGCCACAACTACTGAGCCCCAGAGCCACAACTACTGAAGCCTGCACACCTGGAGCCCATGCTCCGCAACAAGAGAAGCCCCCGCAATGGGAAGCCCGCGCACCGCAACAAAGAGTAGCCCCCGCTCGCCACAGCTAGAGGAAAGCCTGCGCGTGGCAACAAAGACCTAACGCAGCCAAAATAAATAAATAAAAATAAAATTTAAATAAATAAAAAAAATGTTCCAGGGAATTCCCTGGCAGTCCAGTGGTTAGGACTCGGTGCTTCCACTGCCGTGGACCCGGGTTCGACCCCGGGTGGGGGAACTAAGCTCCTGCAAGCCTTTCCGTGCGGCCAAAACAAATGTTCCAGGAAGGAATGCTTTCTTCAGGAAACCTACAGGAATGTAAGATGATTAATCTCCGCACAGTGAGGACAGAAGGCGGGGGTGAGATGTGGGGCTACTGGACACTCGCAGTGACTCCACATGCCTGGGTCTGATGGAACTGGTCTGGAAAGTAGATGGTGAGAAGGTCTCCCGACCCACGGGGCTGGAGGTGAAAGTGACCAAACACGAAGCCCCTCTGCAGAAACACAGCAAGCAGCAATGGGTGGGTGAGCCTCAGCAACAGCTCCCAGCTGGCCCACAGGGGACAGGGAAGGAACCAGGGGGACAGGAGGCTCCTGAAGGCACGAGGAGGCAGCCTCTTAACAGCCACCAAGGAAGAGACTGTTCCAGCGCAGAGGTCCCCTGGCCAGCTCCCACCCAAGAGAATCAGCCCCCACAGGGCTAGGGTGGACCCTGGGAGGGGGCTGTTCACCCAGTGTCCCCAGGGAACTCTGATCTGGGCCCTGCACACCACACTCTAGAAACCCTGGGATACTAAGGCTGGGTCAGGAGCAGGGAGCCGGGGTCTCAGCCCACCCAGCTCCGACGGGGACTCTGCACTGCCTGGGCCTCCTTCCATTCTGCATCTGTCTCCCACCTCCTCACTGCTCCACCTCAAATGTCACCTCCACCAAGAAGCCTCCCTGGCTACCTCGGAGCACAGCCGTTTTGTATGAACAATTAGTGAATATCTATGGTGGGCCAGATTCATCACCAAATCACTGGATTTAGTCCCCATGATGGTCAATCTATTCTTCACTTAGTACATGGAGTGATTTTTTGTAAACTGTTACTCTCCTGTTTAAAACCCTCCAACAATCGCCAAAATCTGGAAACAACCTAAATGTCCCTCAACTGGTGAATGGCTAAATGGTGGTACATCCATATAATGGAATACTACTTGGCAATAAAAAGGAAGGAAATGCCAATACCCACAACCACGTGGTCGGAGCCCAAATGCATTATACTAAGTGAAGGAAGTCAGAATCCATTGGCTACGTACTGTATTAAGCCATTTCCATGACACTCTGGAACAGGCAAGACTATAGGGACAGAAAACAGATCAGTTGCCAGGGGCTGGGGGAGGAGGGAGGAACTGACTACAAAGGGGCAACGGGGGAGTTTTGGAGGTCGGTCGATGGTTCTCTGTCTTGATTGCGGTGGTGGTTAACAGAGCTGTGTGCATTTGTCAAAACTCATTTCACGGTATGTAAATCACCGGACTTGAAAGCAAAACAGAAGGCTGATCCTGCCTACCTGTCCACCTTCATCTCCCCCCATTCCTCCTCTTGTTGGCTACACTCTATAGTCACTCGGGTCTTCTCCCAGCAGCCAGAAGACTGTCCTACCTCTAAGCCTCTGCCGGGATTCCCCTCCCCCACATCTCCCACTGCCGGCTCCCCGTCCTGCTTGAAGCCTCCACTTGAATGCCACCTCCTCAGAGAAGCCTTCCAGACCCTTCTAAGCCCATTGTGTTCATCTCAACCCCGTGTTTCTTTCAAGGAGCGTATCACAGGTCCCAGCCCAACTGCGTCCCTGCCCAATTTCAAACCTTACCCAAATTTATCACCTCCTGCCCAGGTTCTAGGGACCCAACCCACCAATGGGCAACAGACCCAGGAAGAATGACAGCTGAGCTAAGGGACCCAGAACCTTCACTCTGCGGGAGCCTCTGCCTGGCCCGCCTTCTCCCACCCCACCCTGCCTCCCACGGTCCCTCCCTCAGGCCAAAGCCCAGGCTGCCTGCCCATCTGCCACCCTGGCTCTGGCCCGGGCCACTCACCCTAGCCCGGAAGGGCTGACCTGCAGTTTGGGCCAGCAGTGGCCACAAGGGCGGCATGCCAGACCCCCGAGAGGCCAGGGCAGCCATCTGCTGTCCCTTCTGCCTGTCCTCCAGGGTCTGTCAAGGCTCCAGATGAGATCCTCACACTTGGACCCCAAGGAGGCAGAAGGCTCTGCAGAGCTCCACTTTCCTCCCAGCTCAAAAGCCAAGACTGTGGGAGTAGCAGCAGGCGGAGGGGAACCCAGAGACACCATCCCTTCACAAGCAGGGACACTGAGGCCTAGAGAGGGACTTGGGACAACTCCATAGTCCCCCAGACTGAAAAGAGTCAAGCAGGGAGGGACTCTGGGCTCCCGCCTCCCAGCTTAGCCTCATTGCCTGGAGGCTGGGCTCTAGTTTTAGGGGAGTCAGGGTCAAAGGTCCTGGAAGAGGAGGGCCAGGACCCCAGCCAGGCACGGCCATGCTACACAATGCCCCCTCCTACTGGCATGGAGGCTGCCTGGTCCCAGTGACCCACAGGGTCATGAGGGAAGACAGGGTCCTGAACTTACCTCTCCAACAGCAATAAACAGTAACAGGCACGGAGCTCGCTGAGCACTCCCCGGGTGCCAGGTAGCACACACTATCTCACTGTATCCCCACTGACCGGTGAGGAACTGAGGTCAGAAAGGTCAACTCAAGGTCACAGTTCAATGGCACAGCCAGGATTTGAGTCCAATTTGAGCTCTAGTAAACTAGACTAGACAGTCTCTATAATGGGACAACAGTGAGAATCATAATAGCTAACATTTACAAGGGTTTACTATGTGCCAGACACCGGGCTGAGCTCTGAATGAATGTCCGTTATCTCAATGACAGTCCCTTTGAGGAAAGTGTTATTACTTTATGCCCATTTTACAGGTAAGCAAACAGAGGCTCAGGAAGATGAAGGCTCCAAAGGCAATCAGGAGTGAGCCTCCCAGATGTGGCACAGCCCTGTGCATGAGACCACAGACACTCTCTCTGGTGGGGAGCTGTGTGTGTGTGTGCATGTGTGGAAGGGGTGGGCAGGGAGGAGATGCCCGGAGACCACTGCCCACCAAGGCCAGGCCTGGCTTGTCACTGCCCCATTCCAGGCCTCAGCCGCCAGAGCAGGGAGACCTCTGCAGTCCCTGATGCCTCTGGGGGGCACTGACAGTGGGGACACCCGACAGTGTCCCTCCTGTACTTTCTCTGTTGACAGGAAGGAAGGCAGCTTTTGGATCTGGATGTGTTTAAAACATCCCCCAAAGGGCCTCTGGGCTACAGCCAAATCTCTGAGCAAAGAGCATCACGAGACCCCAGTCCTTCTGCCTCTTGCCACTTGCAGGCTGTGTGACCTTTGGCAAGCCCTTTAACCTCTCTGAGCTTCAGTTTACTTATGCCTGTGTGAAAGGAAGGGGTTAAGTCCCACCCTGGTAAGATCCCTGCCCTCATGCAGAGCACACAGGGGGAGGGGCTGGAGTGAAAACTGTAATTATGCAATTAATAATCTAATTACTGTAGAGGTAAATTCCCCAAAGGAGCCTATAGGAAGCCCCTACGTGTCTAACACAGGAGGCTGGCCTGGAGCTGAACACATGAAGGTGGAGGAGGAAACCAAGGGAGGTGGGAGAGAACTACAGTAAAAAGGCCCCCACAGTGGGACGAATGCAGGGATAGAGGCTTGGGGTGCATGGAGCGCTCAGAACTTGGGTGGAGCAGGGGTGAGGTGAGGCTGAGAAAGGCAGGACCACACAGGCCACCCAGGCACTTGGGCAGGGCCCAGGAGGGGTGTGGAGGGGAGAGGCTGATGCAACTGACCCAGAAGATCCCATGCGGATCTGGGGCAAAACCAGGGGAAAGATGTTTAACTGGTCCAGCCTAGCCACAGGGACCCAAAACAGTTTTTCTATTGGAGCCCGAGCTTCTCTTTGCAGTGCAGGCAATGGGAGATTATTCACCCCAGTCTTAGAATGTGGGACCCCAAAGCAACCCTCCATCAGCAAAGGAGTATCAGCATCCCCATTTTACAGATGAGGAGACTGAGGCTTATAAAGGCAAAGCTCATAGAGGAAAAGGCGGAACCAGGATTCAAGCCCAGGTGGGCCCGGCTCTAGACCACAGTGCTCTTCACCACCTTGGACCCCAGAGAAGGGAAAGGCTGGCCTGCTGCTTCCACCTTCTCTGACTCCCTGCCATTCCTCAGGGAGGCCAGCGACATCCGCTGACCTGTGGGCCTCCAGTGAATGCCAGGGCCAGCCTGGCCCAGAACACCCCAGAGTCTTTAGATATTTCCCCATCCCAGCTCCAAGTTCCTTCTGGCACCAGAAGGAAGAGAATGTGACTACAGATGAGGTCATGCCTATGGGGCACCCGGGGCAATGAACGCAGTAATAACTTTGGCTGCTGGTCAGGCCTCTGCTTAGAACTTAGCCGAGCCCCTCCTCTGGGGCACTCTCTCTGCCCCAGAGGCTACACAGGACAGGGAAGGGATCCCTCCCTTCCACTGTGCCCAGGACAGTGCTGGATGTGCCATATACCTGAATACTAATCCTCCCAAGCGCTCTGCAAGAAAGGGATTAAGTTCCCATTTTACAGATAGGAAGACTGAGGCTTGATGAGGGGGCCTTGCACGTGGGGTTCATGTACAGGGAGGAGGTGACAAAGCAAGGTTTGGCCCCAGACCTGATCCCAAAGGTGGAATTTGTCCACCTCCCTCCCGAGAGGCCCTGGGGCCTTGTGTCCGGTGCTACAGACACATGGAAAGGAGGCAGCTCCTAGCTCTGCTATAGGTCAACACGGCCCCCTCCCAGCAAGGTGTTCACAATGCCTCGGCTCAGTTCGGCATTCAGTGCCCTTCCCCAGCAGGCCCAACTCCCCTTCCCAGCCTCTCCCTCACTACTGCCCCCCCCCAACTCCCTCCAGCTCTTCTGTTTTAAGCCTGCAGCTGGCCTGCAGCCCATCTGCAGACCCTGATCACTGCCTTTCCTTCAACCATGCAACAAATATTTATTGAGTCCCTACGATGTGCCAGGCACGGTCCCAGCAGCTGGACACAGAGGCAGTCATTCAAGGCTAACTCCTCAACTCTAATGCCTCCTCCTCCAGGAAGTCTTCCAGGTCCCTCCTCTGAGTGCCCACATGTCCTCCAACCTTCTCTATCCCGGCCTCTTTTCCCAGGCAGAATCAGGCGCCCTTTAGGGATGGCAGTGGCATGGCCCTCCACAGTCCCCAGCAGAGGGGGAGGGGGAGGAGGCCGGAGATGAGGGCAAGCAGGAAATTCCAAGGAAATTAGAAGGGAGTTGCCCCTGGGCGCTGGCAGGCCTGACAATTGCTGCATTTCACTCAGCTCATTGGGCCCTGGCCCAAGTGCTGGGTGTCCGGGGCCTGTGGGCCTTCGGTGCATCTTCTCCACCTTGGTGACCTGCCAGCCCCTTATCTGCCTACATACCACGCAGCCCCAGCCAGGCTCCTAGGACCCCCAGATCCAGAAGATTGCAAAGTCAAGCCCCTGCCACACTCCTCACTGTTCCCAGCAGCCTAGTGGAAGGAAGCCTCGTGGAGGAGCTGAAAACAGTAGTTTGTACACATGAGCTCCAGGGAGACACGGGCCAGGATTTCCTGTGTTTCTGTGTAGCTGAAATGTCACAGCCAGTTTGTGTGTGTGTGTGTGTGTGTGTGTGTCTGGGTAACCTGGTCTGTGGGTCTTTGGCTCCTGTTAGCAAATGCTACAGGCCTGACATCTGAGTGTTCTGTGCTCGTGTCCTGCTTCTATGTACGTGGCTACATGTGTTGCTCATGTGTGTCTCTTGGGTGTGTGTCTGTGAGCCCCAAGTGTGCAAGGACCTCTGCTGCTTGCTCTATTTGTGAAAGAGGCAGCGGGGGTGGCTGGGTGATGAGCTGTGTCTGTGCCCGCTTGGCAGGGGCGTATCTGGATTTCCGCGGATGCGAGCACCTGAGTGTAATGACTCTGTGTGGGTTTGTGTGTGCGCCCGCATATGCGTGTGTGCTTCCGATATGTCTGAGGGTGTCTCCAGAGTGTGCCCATCTCTGGGACATGGCCAAGTGTGTCTGGGGGTGTGTAAGGGTGTGTTTCTGAGCCAGCAGTCTCCTAGATGGTGTGAGTCTCTGTTGTGTCTGTTTGATAACTGCGGGTGTGATGAGACAGGACGTGGTGTATCTTGCATGGGTTTGTGTACTTCTCTGAGCAGGTATCCTCCCTAATAAGTCTGGAGGTGTGCTTCTGCAAACAGACAGCACAAGCATGTCCCTGGATGTATATGTGAGACATGTATGAATAGTCGTGGATCTCTGAGCACACGCTGTGAATATGTGTACATGTGTTTGTGTGTGCAAGAAAGAGTGTGCCCAGGGACACAGGCCAAACTCCTCTGTAAGGAATGCTGGGAGCCCTGGTAGCTTCGTGGTCCCCCTAAGGCCTCAGCAGCAGCCATCTCACCTTCTGCATCTCATTCTCCATCTCGCTGGAGCTGTCCCCCGCCCCCCATGACAGGCGACCAGCTGAGGATCTTTAAAGACCCAGTTCTCAGAGCAGCTTCTTTCAGGCCACCTCTCAGCTGCCACAGGGAGGGCTGGGACTAGCCAGGAGCTTTGCTGACCATGGTGACCACTCCTCTCCCCCCAACAGTGACAGATATACTGGAGTCCTCCCCCTACAGCTCCCAGGAACTGAGAGCTTCACAACTTGTGGGTTACTGCCCCAGACACCTGGCACAGGGCCTAGAAGCAGGTACGGGAATGGTGACAACCAGGACAGGCACTAACATTTACTGTGCACTAGATCTATACCATCACTCGGAAAAGGGTCCCCATGACCCTGGGGCAGGCATGCTTATCTCCCATTTTTCAGAAGGAAAAACAGACTCTGAAAGACTGAGAATCTCACCCAGAGTCACAAAGCTTATAACTGGCAAAACCAGGTGAGAACCCTGCTCTGTGAAACTTGGAGGCACAAGCTGCCTCCTGCATGGGAGAGGGTGGAAGAGAGACTGGGGAAGGGAGCTCCTTGGGGTTGTCTAGTGAGGTTCCCAAGTATATCGGCTGTGCAATCTCAGGCACATTACATAACCTCTCGGTTTCCTCATCTGTCAAATGGGTCTGATATCAGAACCCTCCACACAGGATTGCTGTGAGGAGTAAAGGACTGACTTAACCCAGAGCCTGGCACCCTGGACATGATCTAATAGTCGATGGCATTTGTGAGCAAGAACCACAGAAGGCCGGGGGTCAGCGGTCTGGGGGTCTCCAGGCCAGCTCTAACATCCCAGCACTCTGGATTCCAACCTAACCATGATCTAACCCTTAAGTCTTGATCCAAACCCCCATCACTTCCTCCAAGACCTCAGATCCCTGGTCCCAGTCACACTTTCTACTGGTGCAGGGTACATATTCATGTACACACACGCAGGCACATGTCCCCCACACACTGCCTGCAGGCTCCAGGTTCTCGGTCCCAGCAGATGTCATTCTCTACTTGCTCCCAAGAAGCCTTAGCCTGGAGCCCTGCACACAACAGAATTCCTCTCGACAACCTATGTCCCAGACTAGACACGTTGTTAGCGACCACAAGCTCATGCTCCAGTCGGACTGTAGAAAGAACAGGACCCAGGGTTAGACCAACCAGGTTTGGAATCCTGGCTGTGTGACCAGGAGCCTCCATTTACCCAAGTGTACTATGGGAACTGGAGGGGAATTAGATGCTTCCTCTGGGCCCTTCTGGCTGACATCTAGATTGGCTACACTTCAAACACTCACATGTAGAACCTCCAAGGAGGTGGGGAGGCCTCACTTCATGAAGCCCACACAGCATGGAATGTGATCACTCCTTCCTGGCCTCCTCGGAGCAGCTCCTGATTTATCAACATCCTAAAGCTAGGGGGATCCAGCCTCCTGGCTTCTCCCAGCTCCCTCAAGAATGAAGGCTTTGACATCCTATCTGCTCATTGGCTGACAATAATAACAATTCCCTAAAAGATGCGGAATTTCACTGCTTGCAAAATGTCTTCTTATCTATTCACACCTCCCTCCCTGATTCCTGAAAACAGTCCTGTGAAGTTGCCCAGGCAGGTTCCATCATCTTCATTTTATAGATGAAAAAAAAGAGCTCAGAGACACCAAGTGACTTGCTCATGGCCACACAGTAAATAGCAGAGTCAGGTCTCTAGACCAGGTCTTTGGGCTCCAACGTTCAGATTCTTCCATCCACACCAGGTGGGTTCCCAGCATGTCCTCAAAAGGTGCATGGGCAACAGTTAGTGGTGACGGGGAGATGGAAGACTTCAGACCACCAGGGTTTTGAAGGTCAAACAGTCCACATGTCTGCCCTGCAGCCAAAGCTGTCTCTTAGAATCCTGGAACCTTAAAAGTTAATAACCTTCAGACTTCCTTGGCTGAGGTCAGGCAACTCAACTACAGCCTCCACATAAATATCCTCCTCAAGTAATCACAACCACCACATTTTGTGCCGTTTGCCAGCTGCTTTCCACAAACCCCATGTCTTTATCCAACATGCAAGGTTGAATAACTCTGAATAGCTCAACGGACAGCAAGCTCACTCCCTTCTCTGTAGCAGCTCCTCCTATCGTCTCACTGAGAGAGAGCTGCCCCATTTCCACTTTTTCCACTCGGGCCCCAGAGTAAGCCTCATGCCACAGGAGATCTGCCGTCACCCGCAAGGTCTTCCCCAGTTGATGGTTCCCAGTGCCGCCCGCCAGCTGGGAGGTGAGCTCGAGCAGGGCCCCACTGGACTCAGTGGGACTCAACCCAAGGCAGCACGAGGACTGAACACGCTGGGGATCTGAAGTCCTTCTCCTGGTAACTCAGATCCTGCATCTTAGAAGCAAAGTGGCCCAGAGGGGCAGGAAACACGTCAAGAGTACAAGGTACTCTTACTCCAAGCCTGGCTGCCTGGAGAACAGGCTCTGGGACCTGGAACAAGTCCCCTCTCCGCTGTGGCCACAGTTTACCCATCTGTAGAATGAACAAAACAACACCTCCTGTAACAGCCTCTACATCTATGGCCCACATCCATGGCCTCTAGACTTTCATCTTGCCTCTGTGAGGCTGGCAGCTGGAGAGAAGTTCAGGGACTGACCCATGTATACACAGTGTAACCGCACAGTCTGGTCCTGCTCACCTCTCCATCCAATCTCCTTCCTCTCTCCAGCCTTGGCACTGATCCTCGAAATCCACGAGCTTTTTCCTACTTCCCTTGGCCTGGAATGGTCTTACTCCAGCTCCTTATACAGCTGGCTCCATCTCATCCTTCAGCCCCTGGCCTCCCTTAGCACCCCCAGCCCCAGCTTCATGTGCTCTCGGCACACTGTGTCCCTCCCCACCCTTATCACGATCCGTACTGTGACGCAGTGTGACTATTGTTTAATCCCAGTCTCCCCCACTAGACGAACAGCTCCATGAAAACAGACACTTCGTCCTCGCCCATGGCCGTATCCTCAGATCTGCGCTAGTGTCTGGTACACAGTAGGCCTTAAATAAGTAGTTGGTGAATGAATGAACGAGGGGCCGGGACTGCTTCAGGTGGGGAGGAGGATCTATTCTGCCCCCATGGAGTCCACAAGAGAACATGAAAAGCGCCCATGGAAATGTGTCACGTACCACTTGAGAATAGCAGTGATCGAGATTACCCTCATCTGAGGCTCGCTACAGGCCAGGCGCTCTAGTGGTGTTTGCACACATAACTCATTTAACCCTTAAGGCTGGAAGATGTGTGATGTCCCTTTATACAACGAGGAAACTGAGGTCCAGAGACATTAAGTAACTGGTCCAAGATCACACAGCCAGGAAGGCACAGACCCCAGATCTAACAGTGGCCTAAGGCCTGCACATGAAGCCAGAAACACTGCATGAATGGGGGAAATTGAGGCTGCACCCTGACCCAGGCAGTGGAAGGTCCCCAGCCTGGCCCTGGACCCTGTGAGACCTTAGGCTCAATCCCCAGCCTTCTGGAACTATTTTCCATCTTAACAGTCATGGGTGGCTCATAGGGACTCCAGAGCTCTGCCTGCTGACTTCCTGGAATGAACAGGAGCCCACAGGGGTGGGTGTGTGAGACCCTAAAGCAAAGCTCTATGGCCCATCTTCCCTTGCCAGGGGGAGCAGTTGGGGCCAGGAGACAGGAGTGAGAAGCTCGGGGTCTGAGTTTAGAGCAGCTCAGGCAAGGAGTACTGGAAGCAGCTCAGAGCACCAACTGGGCAGGGCCAGGCCTCCTTCTGGCTTGTCTCCCTCCTCTCACCCACCCTCCACTTGTCTTCTCCTCACCACTGGCTTTTGAATACTATAGGAGCTGACTGAACCCCTGATCGTCAACAGCGAATGGGGTCTTTAGGAAGGCTTCCCCTCTCAATTAACAGATGAGAAAACTAAGCCCTGGCCTGAGGAAAGGTTAGAAGCTAAAGGGGTAGATTATTCTGAGTCAGACAGACCCTGTCCTATTCTACAACAGTGACTAAACGTACGCTGGATAGCAGATGCTGGGGAAAATAGGGAGGGGGAGACACAGTTAAGTAAGACCTACAAACTCTAATGAGAGAGAAACCCTTTTGGCCAGAAGAGCTACAATGCAAAGCTAAGTGTTGCTGGACAGACATAAATTAGCAGAGTGCCGTGAACTCGGTGGCTCTTGGCCAGGGGTGCTCTGGGTATTGTGCCAGGACATCAACTAATAAGAGTAGGTACATTTCAGCCTCTTCCAAACCACGTCCAGCCAGTGGCGGCAGAACCCATGAAGCTTCCCAGGTCAATATCGACACACAGGGCTGGGCTGTCCCTAAAGCTGCCTCGGTGCCAGGCAGTGGGCAGACAGAGCCTGGCCTGCACCCAGCAGGTGCTTATGTCCACTGAAAGCGTGAAGGCCAAGCCTGCTCTCCCGGGGAAACTCTCAGGTCCACACCGCAACCCCGCCCCCAGAGGAAAGGCCCCTTTCAGATGTCAGTTTCCCTCCTCTCACTGGGAACATGGGAAGGAGATGGGCACTGCCGTGGGGCACCAATGCAGCTGCTGTGTGTACAGGGCCTGTCCCAAATTGGGCAGAAGACAATACCCTGGGATTTGGGAAGCTGCCTCTGAACCGGTTCTCCCACGACATCATCCTCCCAGGCTGTGGGACCGTTAGGGCGGAAGTCGGACTCTAGCCAAGGGGATGTTCCCAGATGTCAATGCTTTCAAACCGGACCCGCCCTGAAAGGCAGGCAGGGACAGGCCTGAGCCAGGAAAGCCCTGGGTAAAGACTCAGGATGGTGTTCTGGCCTCTCCTTGGCAGGGGATGGCCACAGGTCTCCCTGGCAGCACCGCACAGCAGTGCCTGTCCCAGAAAAAAGAGCCGCCAAAGGCCTGGCCTTTGGCTTCGGGGTGGAGGCTCTGAGCAGCTGCATCAGAGGTCCAGCCCCTCACTGAGTACCCACCCCCATCCCAAGTACCGCATCTAGGCATCCTCCAAAGTACTTTTCTCAAGCCCCCCTTCCCAAATCAGGGTCCTTTGGGCAGTCTCCTCTTCCAGGTTCCTTCCTCAGGAGAAGGTGTCCCAGATACAACGGGAAGCGGGATGTAAGGGAGCCCCTGAGGGTTTAGGCCCCTTTCCCAGCTCGTGCGGTAGGACAGCGGGCCGGCTGATGCCTCAGGCCGGTGGAGCTGACACCCGCGCCTCCCCGCGGCCTCCCTTTCCCGCACCAGCGCCCTCACCTTGAGATAGTCGTTTTCTGAGCGCAGCTCCTCCAGCTCTCGCACGAAACCGCCGGGCCCGCAGTCCAGCATCTCCTCAGTGAGGTCGGAGAAGGCGAGCGAGGCACTGAGTGGCAGGCGGCTGCTCCCCACCGACGACGCGGCCACCGACGGCTCCTCGGGGGAGGTGGGGGGCCGCGGAGGCTGTTGTGCGGACGGCGCAGGCTGGGACGGCTGCCCGGTGCGGGCTCCCCCCGGGCCCCCGGCCGCCGACTCAGCGTCGCTGCTCAGCGCCAGCTCCAGGCCCAGCAGGCGCGCCTCCTCCGACGCGCAGTCCGACACCTCCGAGCTGCTGTCGGTGAGGCTGGGCGGCGGTGGCGGCGGTCGCGGCCCGGTCCCCGGGCGCGGACGGCCCTTGGCGCGGACCCCAGTGCGGACACCGGCCACCCGGGTCCCTGAGCCCCGCGCCCCGGACGCCACCGCACGCCCCTTCTTGTCGGGCCGCGCCGAGGACGCGGCGCTGCAGGCGGCTGCTGAGCCCGGGCCTGGGCCGCGGCGGCCCTTGGCCAGCGACCAGCCGGCCACGTCCTTGGGCCGGGCCGGCGACGGCGCGCGGTGGCTCTTCTTCCTCTCCGGAGCGGGAGCGGGCGGGGGGCCGCAGCCCCGAGCCGGGGACTCCCCCGCCGGCACCTCCATCGCGGCCTCCCTCGGCCTCAGCGAGCGGCGCGCATGGCCCGGGCCCGCCCGGCCTCCGCGCCCCGTGGGAGGCTCCTGGCGCCCCTCCGGCCGCTGGGGCCGCGGCTCCTCTCGGCCCACCTCAGACCCCCGGCTGCGCTCCGGCCCCGACCCCCGCCGCACGGTCTCTCCGCTGCCCTGGGCTCGGAGAGAGCGGCCCGATCGCCTCCAGGCGCCCCGGCTCCGGCTCCGGCTCCGCCCGGCGCCCGCCCCTTCGGCCTCGCCGCGCCCCCGGAGCGCGCCCGGGCCCCGGCTGCCTGCACGCCGATCTCTCTCTCGGGCTCCGAGTCCGGCTGCTGCCCGGGCCCCGGCTCCGCCCGGCGCGGCCCGCCCCCCGCGCAGCCCCGCCAGCTCCCCGCCCAGCCGCCTCGGCTCGGGGGCGCGCGGCTCCGCGAACAAAAGGCGGACGCGGCGGGAGCGGCAGGGAGGGACACAGGCAGCGAGCGAGGGAGGGATCTGCGAAGCAACAGCGACCCCCTCGAGGGTCAGGCGGGCCGGGGCTGCCGTGGCCCGGGCTCCCTTCCCCTCCGCTCCGCCGCCGTCCCCTCCCCTGCTGGCCTGGGGAACGCACCCGGCGGAGGCGCCCCTGCTCCCCTCGTCCGCGCAGGGGTCGCGCGAACGGCGAGAGGGGGGACTCCTAGCTAGAGGCCGGGTGGACCTCAGATCGCGGGAGCCAGCATCCATATACACGCCGAGCACCTCGCCCCTCGAGGCTGTGCAGAGCGTGCGCGAACTCCGCCCCCCGAACCTCGCAGAGCAAGACCGATTATCCCAATGTACAGATGGGTAAACTGAAGCCAAGGGAAGACAGGCGATCAGCCCACGGTTAGCGACAGAGCCGGGATGGAAGCCAGACCTCGCGCCTCCAGGGCGTGCTCCGCATCTTCTGGCTTGGCTTCCTTCTCACAGTCGTGGGGAGCGTCGGGCCCTGGGTGCATGCCCGGCTCTGCACGCCGTGAGCGGCTTGTGATCCCAGGCATACTCCCTCCTCCCCTGACCCCGGTCTCAGGTTCTGCAGGGCTAAAATGGAGGCGACCCGTTCTCAGGAGTCAGACCAGCGCATGCTTTGGGAATAGGTTTTGGCTCCCGTGGGGGCTGGTCCGAGCTGGACACGGTTGCCCTGATCCCCACACGTCCCCCACAGGAGCAACTCCGGATAACCCCGGAGCCCCGGCTCTGGTGGGTGTCGTTTCTTTCCTTCCATAACTGTGCTCCTGTGTTGCTGATTTTCCCTTGTGTCTGTCACGCCTTCCCCGCCCCCGCTCCTCGCTGCTACTTCCCATCGCCACCGAGCCGCGGCTGGGCAGAGCCACTTGCAGTCCTTTGGCTACCCTGCGGGCAGGCGCTCATTCTCAGGGTAGCACCCCCTGGCGGGCGTGGGGGGCAAGGCTGGTGTTTACCGGTCTGCAGCCTCTTCTTCCTCCCTCTATTCCCCTTCCTTTCCTTTTCCTCCTCCTTCTCCCCCTTTCCTCCTTCCTTTTCTATTTCTCTCTTTCCCTCCTCTTCCTCTTCCCCCAAACCTGTTGCTTCACCTCCTCCTGCCCTTGACACACAGCTGGCCCAGGTCCACTCTGTTTCTGTGCCACCTGCCCCGCCGCGGTGAATACACTCCCGGGGTATGCCCTCTCCCGGTGAGGCACGGCTTTATCCCCATCTAGGTGTGTCTAGGTGTGTAAGTGCCCCCTCTATCCTCGGATCCTTCCTCTGGGTGCCCCCCCACGGAGCCAGGTAAGGAACAGGGCCACTCAGCAGGTTCTCTGCAAACACTTCTTCAGGGGCATTTCCACCCCCATCCTGGCAAGGCACCTGCTCTCCTGCCCCCACTGACTGTACACTCACCCAGTCCACAGGCACCAGGCGGGACCCTGAGGGACACACTGGTGGACTTGTCAATGGTGAGTTCCTGACCTCATGGAGCATGGCATTTCACAGGGGTAAGGGCAGCCCCAGAAGAGCCTGGGGAGCAGCAAGGCCCTGGTGGGGAGGGGCCCAGGGGTTGGGTCAAGGTGGGGCTCTGGACTCAGGTCAGACCAGGGCAACAGTGAAAAGAGTAAGACTAGCCAGGGGCCCAGAATTGGCTCCACGCAGGTGGGGAGGCCACCTGGGGTTTCCTGAGCCCTGGGCACTCATGCCAGGCTCTGTGCTCAACACTTCAGCAGAGGATCTCAGAAAGGGTAGGAACTTCTTGTGGCTGATTATATTTTCCAAAGATAGGCTCAGCAATATATAGCTCATCCCAATTATTCTTTTTTACAGTGTGGCATTGACACTCTTCCAGTTGAGTCACGTGGTCTATGTTCCCTCTCCTTGTACCTGAGCAGACTTTTGTGACTGCCTCAACCAATAGAGAATGGCAGAAGTGACAGTGTGAGGCTAGGTCATAAAAGGCCATATGGCTCTTCAGCTCAGTTTCTCTCTGCCTCTGTTTCTCTGTGTCTCTCAGTCTCTGTCTCTCTGTCTCTCTCTCAATCCACTCTCCCTTGGGACGCAGCCACCATGTTGGGAGTAAACCCAGGCCTCATGCAGAGGCCACGTGAAGGTGCTCCAGCCAACAACTCCAGCTCCGGTCCCTGCTAAGCCCCGGACATGTGAGAAAAGGAACTTTCATATGATTCAGCCCCCAGCCTTGGAGCTGCCCCAGCTGATGCCAAGTGGAGCAGAAATGAGCTGTCCCAAACTGCAAAATATTGTTGTTCTAAGACACTAATTTAGGGGGTAGTTTGTTACGCAGCAATGGATAACTGGAATGCTTGTTCAAGGTCATACAGCTTGGAAGTGGCAGGGCTGGGGTTGATTGGAACCCAGGGCCATCCAGCTTCAGAGCCTGTTGTGCTGCGCTGTTGGGTGGTGTCCAGCTCAGGCACACAGTGTGTGCCATATAAAGCTCTACTCCAGAAGGCATGAAGCGTTAAATGATTGTAAGAATTATATATCACATTGTACAAAATGAAGATGCTGATCCCCCAGCGGAAAAACAGTTTAGGTTCTCCCATTCAAGTGGCTAAATTGACCAACATGATAGAAACTGAATGGAGAGTAAATCCTGGAAGGCTCCAAAGAGGAGGTGATTTTTTTTTTAAATAAAGGCTATGTTCCTTATACAAACCACTGGCTGAAGGAGAATTAGAAGAATTAGTAGGGAAACCTGCTTTTGTTGTTGTTGTTGTTTTTGGCCGCACCACGTGGCATGCGGGAAGGATCTTAGTTCCCTGACCAGGGTTCGAACCCATGCCCTCTGCAGTGGAAGCATGGATTCTTAACCACTGGGCAACCAGGGAAGTCCCAGAACCTGCTTTAAATAGGGTAGTCAGGGAGGCCTCTCTTAGGAGGTGACATTTAAACTGAGTTATTCAAAGAGCCAGAATAAGAGAATTCCAGAGAGAGAGCACAGCAAGGGCGAAGGCTGAAGGAGGAACAAGCTTGATAGATGTTCAAGGAAGTAAGAAGGTCAGAACGACTGGCACTTGATGGGTGATAGAAGAAGGACAAGACAGAGCAGGACTGTACAGCGGGAGCCTCAGCAGCCCTGGGCAGGGCTTTATTGTTTGTTTGTTTTTAAAATATCTTTTATATATATATATATTTTTTAATTTATTTGTTTATTTTTGGCTGCATTGAGGCTTTGTTGTTGTGTGGCCTTCTCTAGTTGCAGCAAGCGGGGGCTACGCTTCGTTGCAGCGTGCGGGCTTCTCATTGCAGTGGCTTCTCCTCTTGCGGAGCATGGGCTCTAGGTGCGCGGGCTTCAGTAGTTGTGGCATGCAGGCTCAGTAGTTGTGGCTCGTGGGCTCTAGAGCGCAGGCTCAGTAGTTGTGGCACACGGGCTTAGTTGCTCTGTGGCATGTGGGATCTTCCTGGACCAGGGCTTGAACCCATGTCCCCTGCATTAGCAGGCAGATTCTTAACCACTGCGCCACCAGGGAAGCCCGGGCCTTTATTGTTGATGCAGTGACAAGCCACCGGGGACTGTGGAGTAAGCAGGGGTGAGATGTAATCTAATTTATGTTTTAAATAGATCACACTAGCTGATGGCAAGAAGATGCTAGAAGGTGGGTAAAGGGCCTATTGAACCAGCCTCTGAGAGGTAACGGTGGCTTGGATGAGGGTGGAGGCAGTGGAGCGGGAAGAAGAGGGGTAGTTTTGAGATCTGTTCTGGAGCTCTGAAGAGTTAGACACCCTTGGTTGGAGGTGAGGGATCAGAGAAATGAAGTCAAGTTCAACTCCCAGGTTACTGGCTTTCGTTACAGGATGAGTGACGGTGCCATTTAACAAGACAGGGAAAACAGCTTAAATGTGGTCGGGGGTAGAGAGACCAGGTTTAGAGGGGGAAGTGGAGAGTTCTTTCTGGACCCGATCAGTTTGAGATGTCTGTGGAGACATCCAAGTCATATAGGCAAGAGACCTATGAGTGTGGAGCCCAGGGTAGCAGTTAGCCTGGAGTCATGAAGAGTCATCCGCATTTAGACAATATTTAAATCCATGAGACCAGATAGGGTCACTTAGAGAGAGGGTCTACAGAGAGAAGAAAAACCAGGAAGTTAAGAATTCCTGGCTCTACAAAATTGGGTCATTTGTAGAGACATGGATGGACCTAGAGCCTGTCATACAGAGTGAAGTAAATCAGAAAGAGAAAAACAAATATCGTATATTAACACATATATGTGGGATCTAGAAAAATGGTACAGATGAACTGGTTTGCAAGGCAGAAATAGAGACACAGATGTAGAGAACAAATGTATGGACACCAAGAGGGGAAAGCAGGCAGGGTGGTGGTGGTGGGATGAACTGGGAGATTGGGATTGACATATATACACTAATATGTATAAAATAGATAACTAATAAGAACCTGCTGTATTAAAAAATAAAATAAAATATTGAAAATAAATAAAATAAAATAAAGAATTCCTGGTTCTATCACAGATACAGAGAACAAACTAGTGGTTACCAGTGGGGAGAGGGAAGGAGGGAGGGGCAACATAGGGGTAGGGGAGTATGAGGTACAAACTATTCTGTATAAAATAAGCTACAAGGACATATTGTACAATACAGGGAATATAGCCTATATATATATATTTTTTTTTTTTTTTTTTTTTTTTTTTTGCGGTACGCGGGCCTCTCACCTCTGTGGCCTCTCCCGCTGCGGAGTACAGGCTCCGGACGCACAGGCTCAGCGGCCATGGCTCACGGGCCCAGCCACTCTGCTATAGCCAATATTTTATAATAACTATAAATGGAATATAACCTTTAAAAATTGTGAATCACTATTCTGTACACCTATAACTTATATAATGTTGTAATCAAGTATACTTCAATTAAAAAAATAAAAAATAATATAAAATTTAAAAATTAAAAAAAAAAAGATTGATAGTTGTTACCTCCAGGAGTGGATGAGATTGGGAGAGGACAGTTGAAGAGGGCCTTCAATAATTGCTGCCAAAACATCTATCATGAATTGTTTGAATCTTATTAAATAAAACTGTATCCATATATCATTTCTTTCATAAAGTAGAAAATTGAAAAAAAAAAGGGGGGGGTGAATTCCTGGTTCTAGCAAGTGGTTAAGAGAGGAGAAGCCGGTCACAAAAGACAGAGAGGGAGGGAGTGGCTGAGGAGGGAGGAGGGAGATGAAGACCGCGTGTTGTCAGGGAGAACCGCTCTGTCAAGCGGCACAGGAGCTGAAGGAAGATGAGAGCAGTGTCCTCTTCCTAGGGCGACACGGAAGCTGCTGGGGACCTTGCAAGAGCAGGCATGGTAGAGACAGATGCCAAAGGCAGGGGGTTGAAGAGTGAAGAAGAGGTAGAGGTGGAGTGTAGGCAGATAGAGGATGGAGCAGTCGTGGAGGGGACGGTTGTGTCGAGATGGGCAAGCGAGAGATGGGTGAGGCCGAGAGAAGCCGGGCAGGAGAAGCGGAGAGCGACAGAGCCAGGGAGGCCCAAGGGACTGGCTTTCGAAAGCAGCAGGGGCCCTTCCTCCATTGTCCTGGAGGGAAGGCGGAAGAGATGGGTGAGATGCAGGTGGGTCTGTCGGGAAGGTGAGGGAGCGACGGATGGCTTCCGTTTTCTCAGTGAAGAATAAAGTTGCCGGCTGAGTGAGCAGCCAAAGGAGTGGAGCTTGTGTGAGGAGGGCAAAGACCGTCTGTCACAGCGATCAGAGAAGAAATCAGACCTCTCAGGATGTGTGAAGGGGTATGTCATGCACCCATCCGAGGGTCAGGGTGAAGCCAGTCGACTCAGCAAACCACAGAGCTGAAACTGTGCTGCATATCCAGTTCTATATCCAGCTTTTTTCATCTTACAGAGTGGCAGAAGCATTTCCCCGTGCATTTATGAACTCTTGGCAAACATCACTTTTAATACTTAGAAATAATCCACAGAGGGGATATTCATTCCATGGGTCGCTTAAACTTTTCCCCTTTTACTGGACATTGAAATTGTTTCCTGGCTGTGACTGTTTCAGTTCTCAAAGAGGCGGCCTGTGGTCTGGTGGGGAAAGGACAAGACAGGCTGCAAGGCAGAGCTGGGACATTCAGCACTCTGGTGCCTAGAATCTCATCGTGGAAGCTTTTTAGGGGCCAATTACATGGCAACTGGCTTTCCTGCCAGGTCGCACTCCTAGACTTGAGGATGAAGAATGGGACAGCAAGGCACATCTCACTGGCCTCCCAAAGTGCCCAAAGGTTCAGGGACTGAGTGTGGAGGAAATAGATTTGGGAGAGGGGTCCTGAGAGCAGGGAAGGCCAGACGTGTGACCCCCGAGCTGTTGACAGCTCAAACACATATAGCAACAGCCATGTTTGAGGTAGCAACAGGGCTCCTCACTTGAATGTTTTCCCCATAATACAAGTCCTTTTGGTATCCCACCTTCCCGGAGCGGGCATTGCCCCAGGAGACCTGGTCATGGGGAGAGGATCTGGGGACCCGAGTCTTTTCCACCAAGGCCAGCAGGAAGGGGGTCTCTTTCAGGTCTGTGAAGCTGGAGTGAGCCACCCGAGAGAGTGGGCTTACCCACCCAACACGCTGGGGGACCCTTGGTGGGCATATTTTTTCAGGAGTTCCTGCCCTGGGTGGAGACCGCTTGTTCTGGGACTGGCTGAAGCCCCTTCCAAACTGGAGGTTCTGTGTTTCAACAACAGCATTCACTGAAGTTCCCCTATGAGCCAGGGATAGAGAAGTACCCCACTGACAGTGTGCCTACTGTATGCCAGATGCTGGGCTTCCTGGACAAGATCTCACCCCATGGCACAACAGGCCAATGAGGAAAGAATCAGCACCCCATGTGAGAGTGGGAAACCAGCAAGGCTGCCCCTTCTCACCTCCCAGCCCCGGGCCTCCCCTGCAGCACAGGGTGATTGGTGGGGACCCCACAGAAGGACCCTTTCCTGGACACTTGCATCCCTTAAGGAAGCACCTTATGTGATGGGCTTCAGGCACCACGTGGCACCTAGTAGCTGTGGGTGAGAGGCTCCAGGTTAGAGACAAGGAGCTGAGTAAACCCCACCTCTTTGGGTTGGTGGTGGCAGAGCTGGGGGCCTGAGGTGACAAGGTCTTGTTTGTGGGATTTGAGTTTCTGATGGACGACAATGACTGCCAGGTCTTTCCAGCTGGAACCGGAGCAGGCTCGGGGCCAAGGCCTGCCACCCTCTGGGCAGGTATAAAAGCTGGGAGGAGGGCTGGAACTTGGCTGGGGCAGAGGTGCCAGCTGCCCGCTGGGGGACCAGGGTACAGAGCTAAAACTGCTTTGTACAGACCACCAGGTAGACAGGGTCAGTTCTGGAAGTGGCCCCTTCTCTGTGGGATCCAGGAGATGCACTAGGGAAGCCACTGGGCTGGACAGGCTGGAGGAGGTCACCTGAGGCTGAGACTCGGCAGGGTGAGTACATTCTTCCATGGTTCCTGCCTTTCCCTTCTCCACTGAGCTACTCCCCCGCTGCAAGTGACTGAGTGACTCTCTGTCCCAGAGGTGCCCAGGTGGAGACTGAGTGGCCATTTGTCAGGGACTTGAGCCCTGAATCTCTCAAAGGGGCAATGTGGGGGGATAGCCATAGCACTATCATTTGTCCAGTGCTCACCAAACACCAGCCACTGTGAACAGGAAGACGGAGGCCTGGCTCAGCATCCTAGTTCTTCAGGCATTATCTTCATTTACTCTTACAACAGCCCTATCAGGTAGATAGGTATTAGTATTTTACAGATAGGGAGACTGAAGCACAAAGATGTTAAATAACTTGCCCAAGGTCACACAGCAAGGAAGTGGCAAAAACCAGGATTTAAACTCCCTGACTCCAGAGTCTGTGCTCTTAATGACTGTGTTATTCTATCATGTGGCTGTGGTTAGTCCCTTCTACTTTCTGAGTGGCAGTTTCCTTATCTGCAGTTTAAGGGTGTAAAACATGATGATCAGAAAGATATTGTCCTGGGCTTCCCTGGTGGCGCAGTGATACACAGTATGATCTATTTATAAATGTGTGTATATACTTATATATGAAATAAATATAAAAGATGGGAAAAATACCCCTGGGGTTGAGAGTTTATCTCTGAGAGGTGGAATTATGAATATTTTTGTATTTTTCTTTATTCTTTTCTAAATTCCTCAAATTTTCTATAGTAAACATGTATTGTTTTAATTAGAAAAATGATTTTTTTTTGTTTTCAAGATCTGTTCTTTTGGTCTAGCTTGGCCCCTTTCAGGCTTTGAGAGGAAACTGAATTGCAGGCTGTCAGTCTTGTGAGGGCCTCTGAAATAATCTGGTCTCAGAAAAACCAGAGGGGAAACAGTGTAATATGTTACATGTGGGGAAACCCAGTTACATGTGGGGAAACCCAGGGGTGCAAGGGACTTATGCAAGGTCATACAGGGAACCAGAGGCCCCAGACCCCCAGTCTGGGGGCTCAGGCATCTGCCCAAAGGCTACAGTCCATGGGCCAGGCTGCCAGAAGGGCAAGGAGGTAGAAGGGAATCACAGCTAGAATTTACGGCTAACGTGTTAATTGCTAACTACAAGTGTGGCCTTGAATGCCCAGAGTAGCTGACCTCACAGACCCACCCAGGGACATACTGGCCTGGGAATGACAGGTGAATGACAGACAGGTGAGAGGGAGCAAAGGGTAGGTGGGTGGGCATGGAGCCAGCCGGGTGTGCCCCAGGTTTCTCCCTCTCATCTTTAGGCCTCACCAAACAGTGCTGCCTCCCCCAGCAAGGCTGAGGGCTCACTTACTGCCCTCAGCTGGGCTCGAACAGAAGAATGAAAAGTCTCCGCTGGCATTACACTCGGCTGGTAAGGGGCCAGCTTGGGCTGGGGGTTGGTCAGGAGAGGCGGGGGAGAGGGGGTCTGGGCCAGGATTGGATACAGGCCGGTGTCCCCCTTCCAAGCCCCTCCCCAGCTGGCCCAGGGTTCAGAGCAAGGACTCAGGAACCTGGGGCCTTAGCGCCCAGCCCCATGGTCCCAAGACCCTCAGGGAGCACAGGCCACTGTCTCCATCCCTTCCTCCCCGGAGTGGGTGCTAGATGGGGCTCTATCCAGAAGCCCACACAGCTAGGACCCCCTCCCTAGGCCTGAACCTGGGGAATAGGAAAGCAGTGTCCTGTCCTTCTCTCCTTCTCGAGGAGGTCTGTCTTTTATTTTTTTTCCTTTAATGGAGTAGCCCCTGCTGTTTTTTAAAATTAATTAATTAATTTTTGGCTGCGTTGGGTCTTCGTTGCTGCGCGTGGGCTTTCTCTAGTTGCAGCGAGCAGGGGCTACTCTTCGTTGTGGTGCGCGGGCTTCTCATTGCGGTGGCTTCTCCTGTTGCAGAGTGCGGGCTCTAGGCACGCGGGCTCAGTAGTTGTGGCGTGTGGGCTTCAGTAGTTGTGGCTCGCAGGCTCTAGAGCGCAGGCTCAGTAGTTGTGGCGCACGGGCTTAGTTGCTCTGTGGCATGTGGGATCTTCCCGGACCAGGGCTCGAACCCATGCCCCCTGCATTGGCAGGTGGATTCTTAACCACTGCGCCAGCAGGGAAGTCCTTGAGGAAGTCTCTCCTGATGAAAAGCCCCGAAGTCATTGTGTGTAGGCGTGCACACACACACACATACACACACACACATACACACTCTGGTACAGAGTGAGAGCTCAATGGAGTGAATGAATGAATGAATGAATGAAGACCCCACCATACATGCCCACTGACACACACATATATTTACACAATCCCAACTCACACTCACAAACACATTGACAGGTAACACACGAAGTCGCACTCAACACCTTCTCACACTGATTTGCCCACACAACTCTATTTTAAGCCCACACACCACACACATTCACACAGACAAATGTGCGTTTTATACGAATCTGCGAACCTGCATGCTGTCTCGCCTATGACTACATGCGTTGTTCCACTGGCTGAAAGGGCCTTCTTTCTTCCTTTGTAAAATGGGGGTAGTAAGAAGCACATTCTGGGGAGCTCCCTGGCGGTCCAGTGGACTCGGCGCTATCACCACCGTGGCCCGGGTTCAATCCCTGGTCGGGGAACTGAGATCCCACAAGCCACAGAGTACGCGGCCAAACGGAAAAAAAAAAGCAGCACATTCTTCTTAGAATTCTTGGGACAATTCAGAGAGATCACGCACAGCAAGCATTTCACATAGGCCTAGTCAAGTGTGTGCTGTTTATTGTATATGTCAGCCACTACTTTTGTTGTCATTATTATTATCGTTATTTCACGTACAAAGGCACAGCTGCGCCTCCCAGAGCTGGGCTGTCATCTGTCCTTCTCTCCTGCCCACAAGCTTAGAACGCAATCCCTGGCACCCACTCTGGATCCAGAGAAACCAGGCAGACAAACCACAGGGCCCACGGCCACATCTGATGGGCATGGCTGGCAGGGGCCTGGGCCGGGGTGACGAGGTGGCCGAGGCTCTCAGGCTCTGGACATGTGGAAGCTGGTGTCTCCTTGTTTCTCCACTCACCAGGCCTCTTTGTGTATTCACAGCCCAGCCAGGCGGAGGACGCTCTGTCTGGGGAGGAGGGTGAGGAAGAGGAAGAGGAAAAGGAGGAGGAGACAGCCCCAGCCCCAGCCCCAGCTCGTGCTCCTGAAGATCCAGTGCAGCCCCAGCTGGCAGAAGCCAGCCAGGTTCTGGGAGCCTCGGAGATGAGGCAGGTTCGGGCACAGTCCATGGTACAAAGATTTCAGCCCTGAGCCTAAGGGTCCCACCCCTCTGCCCCACCCCAGCCAGGCCCAAGGACACCCAGGGTCACTCCTGCTCTGTCCTCTGCTCACTGTGTCACCTTGGGCAGATCACTTCTCCTCTCTGGGCTTTTCTTCCTTTCTTGTAAAATGATCCAGTAATCCTAGCACCGCCTTCTTCCCTGGGCCAGGAGGTTAAGGATATAGTGAACTAATCTAGTCCTTGGGGATTGACGCCAAAGCTGGGGTGGGGGTGGGAGGATGAGGTGGGGGGATTAGGAGGAAGGGTTCAGCGTCTCATCTCTTCTCTGGCTGCTGGGGGCCAAGGTGACCCCTCTGACCTGGGTTCAAATCCTGGCTCTGCCACTTACTCCCCATGTGGGCTTCAGGCAGGTTGCTTCACCTCCCTGAGCCTCAGCTTCCTCATCTATAAAATGGGAATACTAATCCCTCTCTCTGAGGGTCCCTGCTAATTGGCGTGAAAGTCCCCTGGAAACAGTAAAGTACTCTGTAACCTGCAAAGCACCATGCTTGGGTGAGTGGTGGCTGTTCACCCTCAGTCCTCCTGGGACCCGAAGGATATGGGGCGAGGAGGGTGGGAGGACCGGGAACCCTCACTCACCTCCAGTCCTGTCCCTAGCTCAGCCTCCACCTCCCCCCGAGAGTCGCTGGACACTCCTGGACTCTGGCCTTTTGCACGTCGAGGGACGGCTTCAGTCTGCGGAGCCTGTACAGGCAGATGGAGGGCCACAGGGGGCCGGTGCTGCTGGTGCTGAGGGACCAGGATGGCCAGGTGAGCCGTGCTGGGAGTGTTAGTGGAAGGGATGCATGTCGATGGGCCCCCGAGGGCCTCTGCATTCCCCAGCTCTGCCGCAGGCTCCCCAGGAGCCTCTCTAGGACGGGCCTATGTTACCAAGCCTGAAGGGTGGTGCTGCCAGTGGACCTCCAGCTCCCTTCCAGCTGCAAACTGCAAACTCTTCTTTCCAGATGTTTGGGGCCTTCTCCTCCTCGGCTATTCGACTCAGCAAAGGCTTCTACGGTACTGGCGAGACATTCCTCTTCTCCTTCTCTCCACAGCTGAAGGTGATGTTCTTAACCTTCCAGGCAGGGAGTGGGATCTATGGCAGGACAAAGAACCCGGGGCCCCAGTGGCCCCCAGCTCCATCCCCCGTGCTGGGTGCCTGGTGTCCTTCCATCTTTCCACAGAGGGAGTAACAGCAGGGCAGTGGCAGGCAGAGCTTCCCCCTTCATTTAAAAAGTGCTCAGGGCTTCCCTGGTGGAGCAGTGACTGAGAGTCCGCCTGCCGATGCAGGGGACACGGGTTCGTGCCCCGGTCCGGGAAGATCCCACATGCCGCGGAGCGGCTGGGCCCGTGAGCCATGGCCGCTGAGCCTGCGCGTCCGGAGCCTGTGCTCCGCAACGGGAGAGGCCACAACAGTGAGAGGCCAGCGTACCGCAAAAAAAAAAAAGAAAAAAAAAAAAAGTGCTCAGTTCCTGGCAACCACTGACTGGCTTGAGAGGAGGTGTGTCGCTCAGCGGATACAGGCTGGAAAGACAAAACTGGTCCAAGTGCAGGTAGCCCTGTGGGTGTGCGGGTAGGAAGATGAAGACAGACATGCCCAGCGGCTTATATTTTCTTAGGCAGTGTCGGGTAAGGCCATCAGCTAAGGGTGAGGATGGAGAGGAGGGTGTGAAGGTTGAGGGGAGAGGAGGCGTGGCAGGAGTAGAAAGGGAAGCTGCTGGAGAAAACTGGAGAAACAGAAGGGCAGCTAGGCAGGGCTGACTGGAGGTCCGAGACCGCGAATGTAAAGGCCACTTACTTCGGTGTGTGCTCTTCTCTAGCAAATTCAGCTCCTCAGGTTCAAGCACGGAGAGCACGATGGGAGGGTTCAACCACGACTGGGGTTTTGCCAAGCTGCTCTACTAGAGGGAGACAGGCAAAAGGGAGTTGAAGGGCGTGGAAACACAGAATAGATGAAGCACTAGTTGCAGGTGCATTGGTTTGCCATTAGAAACCCCTGTCTCATGCACAGAGCAAGACACCTACAGATACATGCAACAACATAGGCATCTGGGTACATGACAAGGAGGTCACAAGCTTGGACTGACTGCCTTGCCGAAGGTAAAACACACCATATCTGCTGCGTTGCCTCCATCGCCAGCCTGGAAATCTTATCAGGGAAGAGGAGAGGGGCCAGTTGTTTACAATAAACCCATGCTGGATACTAGTCCTCACCGCTGGCCTTCCAGGGTTCACGTACTAGAATCCTCAAGTTGTACAAGGTTCCTCCTACTGCTCCGACAGTTCCTTGGCAGAATCCTTTGCCGGTTCCTCCTCATCTCCCCAACCTTTTAACGTCATGGGGTCCTAAAGCTCAGGTTTTGGTTGTCATCTCTTCTCTGACTACCCTCTTTTCCTTCGAGGTCTCGTCCATTCTCACAGCTTTCCATGCCATCCAGGTGCTGATGGCCTCTCCGCCGGACTCCACACTCACATACATCCAACCACTACCCAGTGTCTCCAGTTGGATCTAAATGGCATTTCAAGCCTCACATGTTCAAAGCTGAGCTCCTTTCTCCCAGAAAATTGGTTCCCCCTGCCACCTTCCCTGACAAAGTTAATGGCACCTCTATCTTTTCTGCCGTCGAGACCAAAAATTTTGGAGCCCTTCTTAACGCCTCTTTCACACCCTACATCTGAGCTGTCAATGAATCCTTGGCTCTTCCCTCTCTTTCTATCGCTATCCAGAATCCATCACTTCTCACCATGTCCTTTGCTGTCACCCTGGTTCAAGCCACCATCATTACTTGCCTGTGTTCCTGCTATAGCCTCCTAATGCTTCCACCTTCAGTCATCACAGAGCCTGGAGTGAGCCTTTTAAAAGGTAAGTCAGGGCACGTCACTCCTGGGCTCCAAGCTGCTGATGGCTTCCTTTCTCCCTCAGAGAAAAGCCAAAGTCTTTACAATAACCTACAAGTCCCTACGTCTCCTGGCCTCTCTCTGATGTCATTTCTTGCTACTTTCCCTCTCTCGCACTCTGCTGTAGCCACACAGACCTGTCGGTTTGTTCTTAAACAGGCAGGCCTGTTCCTACCTCAGGGCCTTTGCACACACTGCTCTACCTAGTGTGCCCTCCACAGGATCTCCATGTGGGTTGGTTCTCACTTCCTTCAGGACCCTGCTCAGATGTCACCCTCTCGGCAAGGCCCTCCCTGGCCACCTGCTTTAAATTTGTAACACTCCAGCCCCTAGAAATTCTTATTGCCCTTCTCTACTTCTTTCTCCTTAGCTTTTGTCGCCACCTAATATACCATTTATTTAACTTATTTACCCGCCTCCTGCCACTAGAGTGGGAATTCCAGGAGGCAGGAATTTTTGTCTGTTATGTTTGCTGTTCTCTCCAGTGACTAAACAGTGCCTGGTGCTAAGTGCCAAAAAAATTCTTCAAAGGAACTTATGATTTTTTTTCAGGGGATCACTATAGCCTTCCCAGGGTACTGTTATGGAATCTCATCCTTTCAAAAATTGGTTAATTTTTGCCTGTCTTTGGTCTTCTGGCACCTCTTGTGTTCTTCATGAATTCCCAGCCGTTCCTTGACCGCTCTTCCAAGAAGCACCATGAACATGGCCTTAATTTTTTCTGCAGCAATGTTTATCTTCCTCCTTCAAGTCTGAAGGTCATGTTCCTTGAGGAAAGTAGAGGAGGAGCTGAACGGTTCTGTCTTCTCGTGGCCACTTGTTAATATCATCTCACCTCTTCTGAGCCCAGGTCTTACCTTTTATTAGTCCATTTTCTTGCTTAACACCCTTTGGTTGCTCAGAGCATTTTTGGCAACTAATTACAGGCAATAATATGCTATACTTTTGCAGCCTTTAAAAAATCTTTTTATTAGCTAAATTGACTCTTGAATAATTTGTTTATTCAACAAACATCTATACCATGTCTCAGGAATACTGCCGGAATCAAGGCAGCCTTCACAGAGCTTACCTGTTAGCTGGGCAGGCAGTGGCATATTCCCACATGAACAGGGCCTGGGAGGAAGGGCTACTTTCAGTTCCTCTGGGATGACATTTGGGCTGAAAGATGAGAAGTGGGCCATTTGAAGATCTGGGGGAAGAGCATCCTAGGCAGAGGGATCAGCAAGCGTGAAGATCCTAGAGCAGCAATAGCTTCAGGTGTCCCGGGGACAGAAGGGCCAGGGTAGATGAAGTGCAGTCGTTAAGGGGGAAAAGAGGTCGGAGAGAAAATCGGGGGCACAGCAGGCTGGGCTTTCGGCTGTTGTAAGCGGTTGGATTTTTTTTTTTTTTTTTTTTTTTTTGCGATACGTGGGCCTCTCACTGTTGTGGCCTCTCCCGTTGCGGAGCACAGGCTCCGGATGCACAGGCTCAGCGGCCATGGCTCACGAGCCGAGCCGCTCCGCAGCATGTGGGATCTTCCCGGACCGGGGCAAGAACCTGTGTCCCCTGCATCGGCAGGCGGACTCTCAACCACTGCGCCACCAGGGAAGCCCTGGATTTTATGTCCAGGGCCATTGGAGGGCTTTAGCAGAGGAGGGCTAATATCCGATTGGATTTTGAATAGGTCACTGACCGCAGTACGGACATGGGCTCTGGGCAGGAGACAGTGGAAGCAGAGACCCATTAGGAGGCTGTGATCCAGGGAGGAGTGACTGGTGGGGATGGATGGGACAGAAATGGTGGTAGTGAGGGTGTCTCTTTGGGGTGGGGCCCACAACACTTGCTGAGGAACTGGGTGTGAGGCAGCACTGGGGAGTGTGCAGGCTTGGTGTTGTCTCCAGCGAGGGGAGGAAACAGTTAGGGTAGAATCAGGGCCCCGCTCCTGACCTGGACTTTCCGCCTCCTCTCTCCAGCTTTGGAAGCAGGAAGCCTCAGAGGGTTCTGGTCTATTCCTAGAACAGAAGGGCTTTGGGGCTGTGGGAATTCAGACTGGAGGGCAAAAGGAGATGAGCTCCAGGGAGACTGGAGAGAAACTGCGAGTTCGGAGCGCAGAGTAGTTCCTCCGCCTTCGTTGGAGCCTGGAGGTTCTGTTTCCTCCACAACACTGCCGCCCAGTGGTGTAGAGTCAAAGTGCAAGGGCAGGACTCACCCAATAACCGCAGGTTTCTCCTATCATCACAGGTCTTCAAGTGGACAGGAAACAACTCTTTCTTCGTGAAAGGAGACTTGGATTCACTGATGATGGGCTGTGGCAGGTGCGTGTCTCAGTCCTCCCCGAGTCTCGAGTGTCGGGGTGGTCTGTGCTCGGATCCCTTCTCCCATCCGGAAATGCGAGCTAGGCTGCCCCAGACAAGATGGGGAGGCTGCTGGTTAACCTTCAAGCCTCTTCCTTCAGCAGCTCCTGGGGCCTGCTCAGTCCCCTAGCCAACCCCCTAAACCCTGCTCTAAGTCAATATTGAGAGGAGAGGGTGGCGTGAACTCTCCCCCAAAGTGTTTCGGTGGTGACAGCTTAGGCTGAATTTATATGTAACTTTGGAAACAGCATTCCATATGGTTGGATGAAGCTAGATTCAAGGGATGGGCAAGCCTCAAATTTACCTGTCAGCTCCATGATCGTAGGAACATAACTCACGGGAGGAAGGCAGGCATCTTCCTGGAACCGGGCATGCGTGCGTGCGTGTGTGTACGTGCACGCGTGTGTGTACGTGTGTGCGCACCTCTTGGGGGTGGGAGATGGAGTGCGTTAGGAAGACAAGGTTAGTCTCGCCTCTGGTATGACCTTCAAATTTAGGCAGAATAACCCTTATCCTGAGGGTACAGATGAAAGCATTGCTTACTTAGAACCAGGCAAGTTCTTTGCTCTCCCAGCTGCCTGAAAAGCCTCCACTGAGAGGCAGATTGACACAGAACGCACCAGCCACGGCTGATTTGCAGTAAGCCACTTCCCAGCTCCAGCCTAGGTTTGTTGTCAAACGAGGGGATTAGAATGGATGCCCTCTGACGTGTTTTGGGCTCAGAGTCCACGCTTGCAAGAGTCCCTCCTTTGGTTAAGCATTGCCATCTTTAACGTTCTGAATGTTCTAAAACTGGATTGAGGTGATGGTTGCACCACTGCATATATGTATCAAAATCATTGAACTGTAAAAAAAAAAATGCTCCAAACCCTGTGGGGAACAACATGCGAGCCCCTAACAATCAGGATAAGTTGGTTTAAGGGGAGCTGAGACAAAGGCGAAGTGTGGCTGCAGTGGTGGTGTAGCCAAGCACCGCCGGTGCAGGTCCGAAAGGTGTCAGCACCCAGGAGGGAGCGATGCCAAGACTCTCCTCTCTCTTTAGTGGCCACTTTGGGCTGTGGTTGGATGGAGACTTGTATCACGGGGGGAGCCACCCCTGTGCCACCTTCAACAACGAGGTGCTGGCCCGACAGGAGCAGTTCTGCATCAAGGAGCTAGAGGCCTGGGTCCTGAGCTGATGCCCCGGTGGGCAGCTTCCTGGGGCAACAGGGGCTTGGATCTGCCCCCGGATGCTGACGAGGCCTCCCTCACCCTGGGCAGTCCATTCTGTCCGAAACACAGATGGCGAAGTGTCCTAGTGTGGACTGTGGCTGTGAGCCAGCCTCCCGTCGCCTGAGGACCAAGACAGGCATGGGCACGGCCCATGTTCTCCTGGAGAGGGGACTTTGAAGGAGTGAAAGCACTTATACCTCACCCAAGCAGCACAAAGTTCCTCAGGAAAATGATCTTTTTAGAAAGTATACAGTTAATACATGTTTATTGTAGAAAAACCAGAAGATACAGAAGAATTAAAGTTGCCTAAAATTCAACCACCCCCCAAAACACTAACATTTCATGTATATCCTTCCAGACAATTTTCTAAGGAGATATATATATATCTTACAAAATGGGATTCTACTCTATATGTGTTGGACATTATTCTAACTTAAAGAATATTGTCGGGCTTCCCTGGTGGCGCAGTGGTTGCGAGTCCACCTGCCGATGCTGGGGACACAGGTTCGTGCCCCAGTCCGGGAAGATCCCACATGCCGCGGAGCGGCTGGGCCCGCAGCCTGTGTGTCCGCAGCGGGAGAGGCCACAACAGTGAGAGGCCAGCGTATCCCAAAAAAAAAAAAAAAAAAAAAAAAAAAGAATATTGTCAAACCACAGACACCAGGACTCAACCAGTGAAATCAATAAAGACTCCAGTAGCATCCTTCTTTTCCCAGAACAATGAGGGCTTTCTGTCTGCCACCAGTGTGCCACCGGGTGCTTGCAAATCTCTTATTTAGTTCCATGAGGAAAATATGAAAGCAGCAAATGAACAATATGCCTATTTGGGTAAAGAATTTGAAATTCTGTAGATGGGAACCTCAGGGAGGTTAAAAAGGAGGAAGGGTATGTTTTCTGGCAAAACAGGAGCTCAGAAAAACTAAAAAAAAAGAAATCCATACCCCTCCTCATGCTAGTGCCTGTCTCCTTCCAGAAGAAGATTCTTTATCAGACCATTACTTGCCATTATTGAATGAGGAAAACCAAGTAACATAGGCCCTGTTAATACCATCCCCTCTCGAAGACCCAATACAGTGCTGAGGTATAAAGAAATATCTGGACGCATTCCTAGACCAAACACAGTTCTTTTGCACAAAAGGGTCAAAACTGGGCACACAAGTGTGAGAGAAAGTCATCAAGGAAGACACGGTTGGTTTCAAGATAGAGATACATTCATGAGGTTTTATTGCAGCTGTTTCCCTCACCCAGATGAAATAACCAGTCACTTGAACTTGCAGTTCTATTTACATTCTCAATGTGACAATGCTCAGTAACTCTAGAGGCCAAGCTGTTAAAGTCTCCGTTTTTATACAAATAGTGAAGATGTTTCTTAAGAAAAAGTTAACCTTGTCAGTGGCACATGGTTCCCATAATTAAAACAGTTGCAAAGAACATAAAGTGCAGCTGCCTGGTATGTAACAAAAGATGCAAACAAAATAGATTCAAGTTGTTTCTCAGAGAGCACAATGATACTACAATACTGAGACCACAAAATTGCAGAGTAAAACAATGATTTAAAGTAGGAGGTGCAAAAATAAAACAATCTTGGCAGAGAAACATTACATTCTTGACCTTGGGTCCGGGCACATGAAGTCTGGGACGGATGCTTCTCCCTACTGAACATTTCAGAGGCACCTTGGTTAAAATGGACATGACCCAGTACCACGGACCACTTTCCTTGTGCTTCTATGAGCCCGTGTGTGATCACATCCCCACCACACAGCACCGTGGTGGGAGAGGAGAAGGGTTCTAACTACTCTATGAATTAGGGTCAACTCTTGATTATCTACTGAGGGATGGGGTAGGGGTGATAGTGCACAACGGCAGACATTCCAAATACCTGTCACCCTAGTGTCTACAGCAGAGAGCCTGGTTACACAGTGGAAGGTGCAGCACTCCTAAGGCCCTGTGGATAATCCACTGGCCTGTGGTCTGAGTTCCTCCCCACTCCCTCTTGCTCTTGCCCAGGGCCAGGGCTGGCTCTCCAGGCCCAGCCTGCCAGGGAGTGTCAGGCTTTTGTAAAGGAGTGTCGAAGCACGAGATGTTAGGGGCTCATGACTACACTCCCCGCTGCCCTGCCTCCGGCAGCCACCAGCTTTGGCTCTAACTCCAGACTTTGCTCTTAGTGAATTTCTGTAGCACTGGGGATGTGCGTATGGGAGGAGAGCCCTCAGTTCAGGAGCGCTGCTCAACCACAGTGGTGTAGAGACACAGAGGGGAACCTGGAGTTCACTGGGCAATCACTTCATCTCTGCACGGGAAGCTACCAGCAAAAAAATGAAGTCCCAGCTCTGAGGAGCCCTGAGGATGGATGGTTCCTGTCATGACTTCTGATCAGCACCCAAGCAAGATGCAGAGAGCAGGTGGGAGGGAAGCTGCCTTCTCCAGGCTGGGCAATGGTAGAACCCTCAGGGCTTGGGCAGTGAGCGCTCAGGAGAGAAAGAAACCAACACGGGCTAGAGCTACAGCTGACCCAGAGAACAGCTTGGTTTGGGGGATCCCTCTGCCACTGGGGCTAGGGGTCTCCTATAAGGTAGCCTTATGCCCCACTTCAGAGGAGGCCAGAGCCCTCAGATCTTTTCAGCAAATCAATCAGGCCTGTCATCAAAACGCTGGAGCCCCTCCTGGCCCTCAACTACTGTTGATCCCACATGGCAGCTTACAGGGGGCTAAAAGGGTGAGGGTAGGTGCCTTTCACTAATGTTCCAGCCACTCAAGGAGAGCTCTCTTCAAATTTGGGGTGATGGGCATCTCCTCAGGGGCGCAGGATTTTACGTTTTGCTTTTAACTGTGGCTGTTCGTGAGAATCCCAAATGCAAATTCCAGTGTGCACCTTTGTCTGATTTCCAAATTTTTAAAAAAACAATCATACGTCCTTAGAGTTCAAAGTACATAAAAGAGCGGTTATTCTAAGAAAACAGGCTACTAAAGAAGAAAGGCTTTGATTAGTATTAAAAATAGGCAAGGCAGTGCTTTCCATAGCTCATGTAATAAAGTTTGCCTAATACCTGTTCCTCTAAATAAAAATGACTTAGCATGTGCGTACATTCAAAATATAAAATAAAAAGCACTAGTTGTCAATACATTTGTAGAACTCTGTAATCAAATTCCCTAAATTAATTGTGCTGGGGGGAGGACGGAGAGGCTTTTTGTAAACAACTGATTGCAGACATTCACACTGAGTCATCTGGAAAAAGCTTGACTCTGAATTTGGATGCTTCTCGGGTGTGAGCTGGACCCTGGGCTGAATCTGTGTAATTCCACTCCAATTTTCGAGGCGTTATAAGTGGGGCTACAATATCACCATCCTGTCAAAGAGAGAGAAACTAGAAATAGAGAAAAGCCAGTTTTCATGGTTTTGAGCGAATGCCTCAGGTACACATATCTTTGTCCTGCAGACAGATTGCTTCTGGACAGACTTACTCTTGGGAAACCCCAGATTGTATATATGCTCAGTGTGTGGGCTGAATTAGAAACATCACGGTCCTAGGAAGGGAAGAGCCCTCAGAGCAAAAGCCACCAGACCTATTCTTTTCACATGGCTAGGTTTTACGGCCATCTCCCTTCACACACTTCCACGGCACACACTCTGTCCTGGTTTTCCAGGAGAAAGAGGGCCCGCACTTGGACCCTTGTTCCTGTCTTTCCTAGTCTCCCCTGTAATAAATGTCCCAGGTCCGTAAGACGGCAAAGGGGGGAAGGACAGCGTGCGCCTGCAGAACTTGAGCTTCGCTCCACAATCAAGGCTATAACTTTGGCCCCATCAGCACTGACTCCACCCAAAACAAGGGATGGTGTCAAAGTGAAGTGACACTACAACTTGAAAACAAAGAGTGTGAGAAGCTAGGCCCTCTAACACCTGACCCTATCCTGAATCGTTCTTGAACTTGTGGATGGATTCTCGAGGTTATATGAGGGTACAGGATCTGTGAGAGCCTTTACTGCACTAGGAAGAGAATGCTTGTGACAGAATATCGTGGCCCTCATTTGCCTACTTGCTCTCAGATCCACTCTTCGCCTCCCTCTGCTGTGCTCTGTGTAACAGGAGCTGCTCTTGTGAACTACGTTTCCCAGCTCCCGTGTCTACTGGCCTCCAGTCAGGTTTGGCCGATGGGAGGCACCGGTGGGAGGCTGGAAGAGAGGGGGCAGAGAAGCCAGGGTGTCTCTCCCCTAACCCCTCTGGCTGGGTACAGTGGCTGTGATTCTGCTGTGGTTCTATGCAGATGGCCCAGCACCTGGACTCCCACCTCCTACCCTACCCTCCTGTTGTCTCACTGTTCTGTTTGCCCATTTAGCTCTTCTAAAGCTTTCGGATCTCATGCCCCGTATCACATTTCTTCTGCTGACCTATGCTGGATCTGACTTATAGAGCTATTATTAAAAGCAGCCACACTACTGCCATGACACTCATATTCGGAAGACCCGTACCTCAAGTCAACATTATTTGTTTTCAAACTCATCTCTATTTCTACCAAACATCCTTATCTCTACCCATTCTAATTTCAACTCTAGTGAATTTTATGAACGCCGACTTGACTATGTCACTTTCCTGCTTACACACCCCAATGGCTCCCACTGCTCTGATGCTCTTGGCTTACAGCACTGTGCACAGCGCCCCACCCCCGTCCCTAAATGCACCCTGTTCTCTCTCACCTTCCGGCCTCCCCGGCACCCCCCTTTACCTAGCTGACTCCTCATCCATTCTTCAGGTCTCAGCTTCCAAGTTCCTCTTTAAATAAGCCTTCCCCAACCAACCAGACTTAAACCCTTCTCCTCTGTGCTCCTCTAAGACTGTCCACACTGCCCCTGACCCCAAAGCACTCACCACACCATTGTGATTGTTATTTACTCATGTGTCTGTTATCCCCAAATAGAGCGAAACCCGTGGGAACTGTCTCAGGTACTGTTCCATCCCTGGCCCCTAACATAGGGCCTGGTGAAAACATTCATTCCCTGACTGAATGTATCTGGATTTAAGGTCACTATCACCACATGGCTGAACTTGAATAGCCTCTTGTCTCTCTGCTTCCAGTCTCTCCACATTCCAATCCATCTGCTGCTAGAGTTTTCCTTCTTCATCAGGGGTTTAGTCTCCTTAGGAGCTACAGTACATAAGACAGACATACTTCCTTATTTCCTCTGGTCTCACTCTAGCTGGAGACAAAACCCAGAAGTAAATAATAATTACAGCAGCATTGTAAGTCTTGAATACTCTCAACAATTCCCTGCCCACTGTACATAACAATAAATCTTTCTTAGCTGATTACCCACGCTTCTCCACAATCCAGCCGACTCTTCCGTTTCCCCAGTCACCTCAACAATAAGACTTTGAGGCCCCCAAACACACCCAACTTGTTCCAGTTTCATTTTTGTGTAGCTCCCATTTCTCTCTGCTACTCATCCAAACACAATCCAGACTTCTGGATGTAGTAGAATCCTCCCTCCTGCCTAAGACTTTTCTTTCTTCCTTTTTTTTTTTTTAACATCTTTATTGGAGTATAATTGCTTTACAATGGCGTTAGTTTCTGCTTTATAACAAAGTGAATCGACTATACATATACATATATCCCCATATCTCCTCACCCTTGCGTCTCCCTCCCACCCTCCCTATCCCACCCCTCTAGGTGGTCACAAAGCACCGAGCTGATCTCCCTGTACTATGCAGCTGCTTCCCACTAGCTAACTGTTTTACATTTGGTAGTGTATATATGTCAGTGCCGCTCTCTCACTTCGTCCCAGCTTACCCTTCCCCCTCCCCGTGTCCTCAAGTCCATTCTCTATGTCTGAATCTTTATTCCTGTCCTTCCCCTAGGTTCTTCAGAACCATTTTTTTTTAAGATTCCATATATATGTGTTAGCATACGGTATTTGTTTTTCTCTTTCTGACTTACTTCACTCATACGTATGACAGACTCTAGATCCATCCACCTCACTACAAATAACTCAATTTCGTTTCTTTTTATGGCTGAGTAATATTCCATTGTATATATGCGCCACATCTTCTTTATCCATTCATCCGATGATGGACACTTAGGTTGCTTCCATCTCCTGGCTATTGTAAATAGAGCTGCATTGAACATTGTGGTACATGACTTTTTGAATTATGGTTTTCTCAGGGTATATGCCGAGTAGTGGGGTTGCTGGGTCATATGGTGGTTCTATTTTTAGTTTTTTAGGAACCTCCATACTGTTCTCCATAGTGGCTGTATCAATTTACATTCCCACCAACAGTGCAAGAGGGTTCCCTTTTCTCCACACCCTCTCCAGTATTTATTGTTTCTAGATTTTTTGATGATGGCCGTTCTGACTGGTGTGAGGTGATACCTCATTGTAGTTTTGATTTGCATTTCTCTAATGATTAGCGATGTTGAGCATCCTTTCATGTGTTTGTTGGCAATCTGTATATCTTCTCTGGAGAAATGTCTATTTAGGTCTTCTGCCCATTTTTGGATTGGGTTGTTTTGGTTTTTTTTGATATTGAGCTGTGTGAGCTGCTTGTATATTTTGGAATTCAGCACCACCAAACCAGCTCTACAACAAATGCTAAAGGAACTTCTCTAAGGCTTTTCTGACAGCTCTCCCAAAGCTCTGAGTCCTAACAGACTCACCTGTGTCCCTCCCTCTGGCATCTGACAAAGAGTCGATGTACTGGGCTACTCTTTCACGTCTCACCTTTGGTTTTTGTTTCCTTCAGCACCCAACACATGGGGGCGGGGGTGGGAAGCAGCTAAGGTGTTGTGAGAGACAGCACTAGGCCAGGAAGTAGAACTCTGTTTCCCACCTGCCTGCCAATCATATTCATTCAGTCAACAAATATCAACTGGTCACATTCTCTGTGCCAGGCACCCACCATGTGCAGGTCAATAAGGGATAATTTCAACAACATTCTCTATGGGATTGGCAACTAGAGAATTTAAATAGGTTACAGGTTTGGGAATGCTGAGTTTGAAATAAGTTAGAAAACTTATTATCAGTTATATGTGGCCTTCAATAAGTTAAAACTCAGCTTTGGTAACCTTCTCTTCAGGATGAGGACACAATATCTCACCTCCCAGGGTCACTGGGAGGACTGGGTGAGACAACTGGTGAGCACACTGTCAAGTACTATTCACATGTTCACCATCTTAAACTTTTATTACTAGGACAATAGTGATAAACAGAGCGCCCACTCACAATTGCTGTAGGAAGAAACTGCTGGTGGACACAGATTCAGGCATTTAAAAAGGAAAGCTTAATGTGGAAAAACCTTTTTTTCCCAAACCAAAACCAAATGACATTTATTTATTTATTTACTTTAAACTTTTTATTTCATATTGAAGTATAATTGATTAACAATGTTGTGTTAGTTTCAGGTGCACAGCAAAGTGATTCAGTTATATATACACATGTATCTATTCTTTTTCAAATTCTTTTCCCATTTAAGTTATTACATAATATTGAGCAGAGTTCCCTGTGCCATACAAGGTCCTTGTTGGTTATCCATTTAAAATATAGCAGTTTGTACATGTCAATCCCAAACTCCCCAACTATTCCTCCCCACTACCGTTCCCCCGAGTAACCGTAAATTCGTTCTCTAAGTCTGTGAGTCTGTTTCTGTTTTGTAAATAAGTTCATCAAATGACTATATTTAAATGAGAACTTTCCAGAGGGATGTAAGGATTGCTTGTGTTTTTTACTTAAAAATTTGTGCAACGTATGTGAATGTTACCCACCTGTGGCTTGGTGAAGTTATTGATTAAACACCAGTGAACGAAATGCTGTTGTGCAGCATGCAGACTCCTTTTATCCGTCTTCTTACAATAAACTCGAATCAGCTGCTCAGCAAATACCTCTGGCAAAAACTGTGAAACCTTTTTAAAGAAGGAAAAATTTCACTGTCACCTTGAATTCACACACTGAAGAGAGATCAGCTGTTCCTAAGCTCCATGCTTGATGTTATATTAAAAGCACCATGTTGTTTTGCTATTTTATCCCAATGATAATCCAGAGAAAAGAATTCAAGGCAGCTGTCATATTGCAAAATGTCCCGCAATTTTATGTCCATTAATAAAAGATGAAAGGTTTGTATGATATAATTACATGAAGACTACTGACTCTCACACAGAAGATATGCAAATACGCACATTTCACTTGGATGACTTCAACCATATGACACTCCCTTCCCACCAGACTTATAAGCTAGCCTCTAAACCAAAAAACAGAGCTTTCTTCTGTGTTCAGCAAACAGGAAAAACTGGCTCTTAAGATGGTCTAGGCTACACAAAATTAGGTATACTTTAATTTTAAAGATATGCTTCTGCTTCTTTTTTTTTTTAACGGTACACATTGACTTTAGGACTCAACCTGAAAGTAAAATGCAATTTACGGTAAAGTTCCAAATGCCACTGTAGTATATTTGTTTTACCTAAGTAGTTACCTGATTTTTAGTAATCATGATTGCCTGGCTGGGCTCACTCTTACAATAGAAGCGAACATGATCAATAGGATTCTTGTCTTCCATCCCATAATCCATGTTGATAACCTTAATACAAGCAATAAATAAGTGATCGTGTACATAATAGCAATGAGAGTTCAATTCAGGGTCATGGGGCATCACAGGAAACGAAGCAGAGCTCTCTGGAGGTTGAGAAGTAGGAGCCCTGGTAGGGTGGCTCATAGCGGAATAAAAGTAGCTCTGGTACATGACCCATAGGGAACTGGTCTTTGAAATCTGGGTGGGGTGGGAGGGGTATTTGTGCTTTCAATGTAAGTAGGGTATAACGTCAATACCTATTATGTGATAGACACGTGGCAGGCACTGTTGTGTAGAGATACAAGGACCCTTGATAAAATCCCAGCCCCCATAGACCACATGGCCAAGACTGAGGTAGAACAAATAATTTAAAAAGTAACTATCGGGAATTCCCTGGTGGCTCAGTGGTTAGGACTTGGTGCTCTCACTGCCGGGGCCCGGATTCCATCCCTGGTCAGAGAACTAAGATCCTGCAAGCTGTACAGCCTGGCCAAAAAAAAAGTAATTATCTAACCCCATTTGTTATAAGAGCTACCAAGGAAAAGCAAATGGTACTGTGAAACTTTGTAACCTGGGAACCTGGTAGTCTGGGGCTCCTAGGCAATGACTGGAAATGTTTTCCTGGGAAAGTGACTTTACTAATAAGTGAGCAGGAAATAACCAGGCCTAGGTAGGAAAGAAAAGAATTCCAGGCAGAAGAAAGAGCTCTAAAGCAGAGAGGACTGAAACTTGTCTGCTGGTTTCAGTAACACTGAAGTCACTGGTGATCTTAGTGAGAGTAGTTTTAATACAGGCTGACCTCAGAGATATTGCAATACAGGCAAAGTGCAATAAAATGACTTGCAATAAAATGAAATATAGCTGTATAGTGATGGTGACAGAGAAAAGGTTCAGAAGTAGATGAGAAGGGACTTCCCTGCAGGCTGGTGGTTAAGACTCTGCGCAGGGGGCACGGGTTCGACCCCTGTTCGGGGAACGAAGATCCCGAAAGCCATGTGGCGTGGCCAAAACAAACAAACAAACAAACAAAAAACCAAAGCAAAACAAAAAAGAAGTCGATGAGAAATGAGAGAGAAGACAACTTTTGGAAGTTTGGCTGTTGAGAGGCAAGAGGGGAGAATATGAAGCAGACCGTGGTACGCAGGAAAGGTAAGGGGACACAACTTTTCAACGAGTTTAACCCTGAAGAAGAGAAGATGGGTAAAGAGGAGTGCAGGGTTTGTTATTTTCTTAAGATGAAAGTCTGTTTAACTGCTGATGGGAAAGTCAAAGAGGGAGAGGAGAGAACGCATACTGTGTGGTTCTGCAAACATTCTGAGACAAATTGCTCTGTGGCTGCACTGCCCAATGGGGTAACCACTGGCCATGTGTGGATTTTTACATGTCAAGTCAATAACATTAAATATAAGAATAGGGCTTCCCTGGTGGCGCAGTGGTTGAGAGTCCGCCATTTGTGCCCCGGTCTGGGAAGATCCCACATGCCGCGGAGCGGCTGGGCCCGTGAGCCATGGCCGCTGAGCCTGCGCGTCCGGAGCCTGTGCTCCGCAACGGGAGAGGCCACAGCAGTGAGAGGCCCACGTACCGCAAAAAAAAAAAAAAAAAAAATATATATATATATATATATAAGAATAAAATTAGTTCTTCAACTGCAGCAGCCACATTTCAGTGCTCAATAGACATGTGTGGCTAGTCACTACTGAAATGGACAGCACAAATACAGACCATTTCCATCACCACAGGAAGTTCTATTGGACAGCCCTGGCCTGGAACACAATTAGAAGGGTTACCCTTAGCCTTTTGATAGGAAGAGAGACACTTCCCCACTGTACCAGAGCGAATTCTGAACACAGCTGCACGTGGAGGCAGGCTTGCTTGTTTGACGGTGTAGGTGGAGAGAGTTCCTATCTAATAACCTATATTTTATCTCTGAAATAAGAGCTGAAGTGGGGTTAGTCACTGAGAGTGAATACAGTTGGGGTTGGGAAGCAGGGCTGGAGATTTGGGAGGAGCGAAGATGGTTTGAAAGAGTCCCTATGGAGACTAGGAGAATTGCACTAAGCTTGCCAGAAAGTCCAGAGGGCCCACCTAGGGTTGGTGACCACGAACTGTCATTCAGCATTTTGCGAGGGAGTTGAGGGTAATTGCAAAAAGTGACTGAATTAGTGGAAACACGATCTAAGTTAGATTGGGAGAGAAATAAAGACAGAAGATCACTAACCAGCTGGAAGAAAGTCAGGAGACAGTAAACTGGAGGTCCCGATGAGCTAGGAACTCAGGGGACAGCCAGGCTGCAACAAAGGCAAAACGATAGTCAGAGAAGAGGCTAAAGATAGAGGGGAGTTAGTTAATTACGGAGTGGAAATTCCAAAGGGCTCCACGGACAGGTTTGGGACAAGGGAAGAGATTGGAAGTGAAGTAAGGGGAAGAAATAGAGTAATGTGGTGATGATGGTTCAGAAAAGAACAGATGATAAGAGGGGCTTATCCTGTGAGTGGTGACTGAAGAAAACCGGTATGTGAGCTTTGCTGGCTATGCTGCCAGTGGCCTGTGAGACAAGGGTGGACATCTGAGATTCAGCCATGGTCCAGAAGTGAGACCAGGGGTCTGCAGTACACGGCCAGCCCTCCCACTCTGCATGGTCTACTGGCTTTGATAGCTGCATTCCTTTGTCTGTGAGGGAGAATTGCTCAGTCCTCCCCACAATCCCAGGGCTGGTGCTGTCATAGGTCTCTCTCCTGGGTGTTGTTTCATAAGGGAGGGACCTGATACAGCACTGACATTTTACCCATCATGGTAAGGCATGAACACTAATCAAATTTTCAACAACTTAAGTGCCACTATCTCTTCGGTATTTATTTCCTTGGCTTTAGAATAGTAATAAAAGGCAATCCCTATTTTCTTCATAATGCATAACTGTAAATTCCTCCTTAAAGCAGATTTGATAAAACAGTTATTTTCCAGAAGAGCAATGTTATACAGAGATCCCATTCTTAACCAAGGACTCAAGAGTAAAAAAGTAGCTACAGATCAACAACAATGAATCTTTAATTCTAAATGGTAAATTATGTTTTACAGCCCATTACATAATCATAAGTTACTACATACAGTCCCCAAAGGGGCCATGTATGGTAAGATGCACCACGTAAATATATTACACTGTCAAGCTAAAACTAGATGCTAATTCATGGTAAGACATTTAATTAGCAATTTTATTGCTTTCTCAGAATACAGATAGGCTTTACCCATCTTAAAATGGAAACAGTTTCAGATTATGAAACTCTTGTACCATACTCACTGTAAAAAAAAAAAAATCACCTGCAATTCCACCACTCAGGTAGAAACAATGTTAACATTTTACTATTAATATATCCAAATTTTTTCAATATGTTCACTGCACACACACATTTAAATGTAATGTATATACATTTAAAGAAACAAAAAGAAAATCATTCTGTATGTACTTTTTTTCACTTATTATAAACATCTTTCGATGTTAAAAACAACTTTTAATGTTTGCATTATTCCACAGAATTTCCTATTGAGAGACATATATAGGGACTTCCCTGGTGGTCCAGTGCTTAAGACTCCACGCTTTCAATGCAAGGGGCGCAGGTTTGATCCCTGGTTAGGGAACTAAGATCCCACATGCCGCGTGGCATGGCCAAAAAAAAAAAAAAAAAGACATACACATTTTCCCCCTAATTTCACACTATAATAAAGCCACAATAAATATATTTGTGCTTTCTTTGAAAATCTGATCACCTCCTTTGGACAAATGCCCAGAATAAAACTGCTGGGTCAGTTAAAATTGACCCTAGTTTGGTCTTTTGTATCAATTTACACTCCTATTTTCACATACCTTTATTATCACAAAATCTTATAAAAATTTTTTTATCTTATACGTCTGATAATCAAAAAACTCATTGCATCAATTTGCCTATAGGTTAACAAGAAAGTTAAACTTCTTTCATGTCTATTGGCCATGTGTATGTCATCTTCTCCTGTGCATGGCAGCCACCTGGAGTACCTCTGATCCTCTAACCATTGGGAGATGGGGAGGTGGGGGACTGACTAGGAGTAATGCCTGCACTGAGGGCAAGGGCAGACACGTGGGAGCCCAGGGATAACATTCTGGAGAGTGAAGCCTTTCAGAGCCTCAGGAAGTCAGGATGTGAGATCCCTTTATTCTGGTGGAACCTCATCTAATGAAACAGGAAACTGCAGCCTGATCTGCAGATCTGAGGCACTTCAACACGCAGTCAGGCAAATAGAGAGAGGGTCCAAGGGCCATTCACTCACTGTGTCCCTCGGCAAAGAATGGTTATGGAGAGATTGCCTTTTGCTCAAAGATGCATCAGCAAGAGAATAACAAATGAGAGGCTTATGGAAAAAATACACAGAGAACACTGTCCTGAGATTTCAGAGGAGTAGAACTCTGAAAAGAATTTCTTAGAGGAAACAAGAAAATCTGAGAAAGCCATTTGGCATTATCATTAGGATACAAGAAGACACTACATCCTCTATGAAAATAGGTCAAAAAGTCTTAACTTTTTCCTTTGTGTGTGTGTGTGCAATTAAAATATTATTGGTATGTATTACTTTTTTGATCAAGAAAACATTCAAAAATCACTATATACAACGTTCTATTAATGACACGACCACAATTACATAAAAATATTTACAATATTGACATAAAAATGTCAAAGGTTTTAAAACTGCTTAATGTTAGTTTTTTTCTGTGATATCACAGGTGATTCTCTTTCTTCCACCTTTCTGTATTTTCCAAATTTTCTATAATGAACATGTACTACTGTTATAATGGGGGGGGGGTAGTGGTGCTTTATTTTAAATAAATTCTTTGCTTAGTATGTTATTGGACTAACTACTTACATCCACTATGAAATCTTCAGCCTTCAGTTCAGGTTCTAGCACCATGTCACTGGGTTTAGCACTGGCGACCCCTTTCGGAAGGCTTTCGTAGTTTTCCTAGAAAAGACGAGGCTCCTCATGTTAGAACTCCAGTTCTTCATTCTACAGTGTTTGTGTCAGGAAGAGGTTCCCTCTCTAAAAACGGCACTTTACCAAAAAAAGTGGGTAGAGATTTCCCTAACAAATATATGGCTTCTGCCTATGCCATCTTTTAATCAAATCACAATAGTGCGATTTTCATAACAGAATTTCACATTGAAAAAAATGTGGCATTAACATATTAGTAAAACAAGAAGTAAAGTGTGACCCAAGGAAGTATCATGAGGCAGGGTGTGATTATCAGTGTGGTTTTTGTTATGGGCTTTCTGGCAAAAGAAAACCCTTCAACAAGCAGGAGAGATAACTGATAACTGAACTAAAGAAGGCAAGCAAGCACCATCTGAGAGAACCTGATAATCTGCAAAAGAAAGTAGTAGTTAAAGCAGGTCCTTAGAGTGTCAAAGAAGCTCATGCAGATACCTCATTTTGAGGCCCCTTTTTCTTACATTCATTTTCTTGCCTTTGGATCTAGACAAAATTTGAGGCCCCCCTCTCACTTCTGAAATGAGAGAGTAAAGGTTTTGGAGTAAATGAGACTTGGCTTTGAATCCTGGCTCACTAACTGTGCTTCCATAGGCAAATTATTTAATCTCTCCCAAGCCTCAGTTTCTTCATCTGCAGAGCAGGCCTCAGAAGACTGATATGAAGATTAAATGAGAACGTGTAACGGGCTTAGAATACAGTCATGGTATTGTGATGGGCTAATGGTTTCCTCTTGGGGGTCAGAGGACCTTTCAACTTACCCTTTTAATCTTTATTTGTCCCAAAGGCTGAGTCTCACCCACAAACTTGTATAGATTACGGCATTCAATTTTCTTTAAAATCGCTTGTGCAGCATCCAATTTGGGATCAGCAGAGTATAAAATCTCCAGAAAAATGTTATCTGCCAATTTGATGAAATTTCAGTTACATTAAAATGAAAAAACAAGATTTTAAAAGACTCATACATTGCTGTATGACTCATACATCGTCTGAAATGATTTCAAGCAGTTTACAAACGTAGGTACACTATGATTATAACAATATGAAAAAAAATTTAAAGCCTGAAGTGAAAAAACCTTTGTAAAAGTGTTGCAGTCAATGTCTCAGATTTGCTTCAAGGTAATCTAATGAGTGGGAAAGGGGAGAGATGAGACAAGACTGCACTGGAGTTGATGACTTGAGACTGGGTTTTAGGTACAAAGGGGGGTATTAATTTATTGTTATGTTGGTTTTTAAAAAATATGTATTTATTTTTATTTATTTGGCTGCGCCAGGTCTTAGTTGCAGCATGTAGGCTCTTAGTTGCAGCATGTGGGATCTAGTTCCCTGACCAGGGATGGAACCCAGGCCCCCGGCATTGGGAGCTCAGAGTCTTAACCACTGGACCACCAGGGAAGTCCCTATATTATGTTTTTTTTTTTTTTTTTTTTTTTGCGGTACGTGGGCCTCTCACTGCTGTGGCCTCTCCCGTTGCGGAGCACAGGCTCCGGATGCACAGGCTCAGCGGCCATGGCTCACGGGCCCAGCCGCTCCGCGGCATGTGGGATCTTCCCGGACCGGGACACGAACCTGTGTCCCCTGCATCAGCAGGTGGACTCTCAACCACTGCGCCACCAGGGAAGCCCCCTATATTATGTTTTTTTAAAGAGAATGATACTTAAGGATTACAAAATTATGTCTGAGATCTGCTTCAAAATGGCCCAGGGTCTGATGGGGTGAAGGGATGAAGCAAAATTGTCATGCGTTGATAATTGCTGCAGCTAAGTGATGAGGCTAAGTGATGTAAATTTCCTTAATAATAAGTTTTTAAGGGAATTCCCTGGCAGTCCAGTGGTTAGGACTCCGTGCTTTCACGGCCAGGGCCTGGGTTTGATCCCTGGTCGGGGAACTAAGACCCCGCAAGCCTCGCAGTACGGCCAAAAAAAAAAGTTTTTAGAAGTTTCATTCCATGATGATAGAAGGTAGTTTATTTTCCTTCTTTCTTTTTCATCCAACTTTTTATTTTGGAAATTTCAAAATAAAATACCCTTCACTGAAATTTATCCACTGTTAACATTTTCCCACATGTGCAAACACTCTCTCCGTGTGTGTGCACACATAAATTTTTGAGGAAACATTTGAAAATTACAGACATCAATACCTTTCACTCCTAAATACTTCAGCATGTACCTCCCAAGAACAAGAACGTCACCCGACATAACCACAATCATGCCAAGAAATTTAATACTGATATAAAAATATCTGACATACAATCTATATCTGAATTTGCTTAATTGTTCCAATAATGCAATTTATGAATTTTTGTTGCTGTTTAGAGAAACCAATCAAGTATTACGGATGACATTAGTTTTTTTTTGTGTGTGTGTGGTATGCGGGCCTCTCACTGTTGTGGCCTCTCCCGTTGCAGAGCACAGGCTCCGGACGCGCAGGCTCAGCGGCCATGGCTCACGGGCCCAGCCGCTCCACGGCATGTGGGATCTTCCCGGACCGGGGCACGAACCCGTGTCCCCTGCATCGGCAGGCGGACTCTCAACCACTGCGCCACCAGGGAAGCCCACGGATGACATTAGTTACTGTGTTTTATAGTCTCCTCCCATCTAGAACTAGGATAATTTCCCTGACTTCTTTCATGATGTTGACATTTTAGAAAAGTTCAGGCAGTCATTATGTAAAATGTCCCAGACTTTGAACTTGTACGACTGCTTCTTCACCGTTAGATTCAAGGAAAACACTGTTGTTGAGAACACTGTGTAAGTGTTACAACATCTAAGAACACTATATAAGAGCTTGGCTCAGTGCATCACATCACAAGTCACATAATGAGCTTTGTTATATTTACGGGTTATGTTAAGTTCCAACAGCTGGTTACAGCAATAACCACCACCCCGCCCCGAATTTCTCTGTTATAAATGTATCTTTCCCTTTGTAATTAACAATCTGCAGGGTAATATTTTGAGAGAGTCTGACTATCCTAATAGGTTGTCAACCAATGGTTTAGCATTCATCGATAATCCTTGATTGAATCAATCACCGCATTTTGCAAAGTGAGTTTTATTAAAATGCCTTTTCTTGGCAAAATAAAATATTAGTAGTCTATGTCATTCACGTCACCCACAAGTATATGTACCAATCTGTGGTTAACACATTCCTCACCCTCTCAGTATGCTGTCTACAAACCCATCTCTCCATCTTTAGTTTTCATTATTTCTTTACACATTATACACACAGTTTGAAAAACAGAACAATTTTATTTTCACATAAACAAGACCACAGGTGGGATGAACTGGGAGACTGGGATTGACACATATACACTAATACGTATAAAACAGATAACTAATGAGAACCTGCTGTACAGCATAGGGAATTCCACTTAGTTGTACAGTAGAAACTAACAACATTGTAAAACAACTCTACCCCAATAAAAAACAACAGCAACATCAACAAAAAAAACAAGACCGCACTTTTCTTATCTATGCCTTTATCTACCCTATTCCCAGGTGAATTAAAGAAATGCTTTTCCCCATGACAGAATCTCACTTCCTGAAGGCCTAATCCCTGAGGTTCATCTCAAAAGGCACCTGGTTGTGAAACCTTCCCTAATTCTTCCAAACCAGAGATGTAATTCCTCTTTGAACCCCATGGAACTCAACTGATACTCTTCTTATGCCTTTCATCTTATTCTACCAGGTACAGGTTTTGGGGTGGACTTATATTTCCATTTCTGTTGGCTAAATGGGTAAAAGAAGGATTACTGGATCACAGGATACATATATGTTTAAAAGAAAATGCTCAACTTTTCCCAAGTGGCTGTACCACCTGCATTCCCACCAGCTATGTATGAGAGTTCTATTTGTTCTATGCACATGTTTTCAAAGAGTCATGTACAAAAGTAAACTGCTTGTCTATTAAATTTAATGACTAAAATATCACTAAAATAGTGTAAACAACATTCAACTTGGGAGTCAGAAGACTTGGTTTGAGTTCAGCTTTGCCATTTTTTAGGATAAGTTGCTTTCCCTCATTTGGCCTGTTTCCTCATTTGAGGGGTTTTAAGCAGATGATCTCTAAGGTTCTTTTGAATTTAACATTCTAAGACCTCAATTTAATTAAGGGTCTTGCAGGGGAAGCAAGGGAAGGGGTAAGGTCCACCTATTGCTTAGGAATATTGAGGGATAAAGACCAAGGTTTAGCATTGGTATTTGCTAAATGTATCAGCATTTAGAAAATGGTTACCTAAGACAGTGGTCATAACATTTGCAATGCTTAAGATAGCTACATCCAGATAAGCTGAAACATCCATTAGAAATAGGAATTTAGGAAGCAGAGAGAACAGATAAAGAAACAGCATATTCAGACGATAGACTACTACTCAGCAATAAAAAGGAATGAACTACTGGTACATGCAACCTGGATAAATCTGAAATACATAATGCTGAGTGAAAGAAACCTTACACAGAAGAATACATATGGTATGATTCCATTGATATAAAAGTCTAGCACAGGCAAATAGTGGTTGCTTCTCGGGGTGAGGTAGGGACAGGAATTGACTGGGACAGGGCATCAGGGAATTTTCTAAGGAGACGATAAGGTTCTGTGTCCTGCATTTGTTTAGCAAATGTTACACTTACCATTTTTACATTTATACAAATTGCATGTAACTTTTACATCAAAAGAAAAAAATCTATAAACAATTAGTGAACTTTAGTTAATCTGCATGCTGAAGGAGTTAGGGTAAAGTATACTGATGTCTGAAATTTACTTTAAAATGCATCAAACCTTAGATAGATTAATAAATGGATAGAGGGATGGTAGGTAATAAATATGTGATAAAGCAAGTCCAGTAAATGCTAGAATTTAGGTGGTGAGTATACAGGTTTTAACTGTAAAATTCTTTCAACATTGCTGTATATTTTCAACACTTACCCCCAAAATGTGAAAAAACATTCTAAAAAATTTGAAAATAAGAAGTGGAGATTTGGGACTGCCCTGGTGACACAGTGGATAAGACTCCGAGCTCCCAGTGAAGGGGTCCCGGGTTCGATCCCTCGTCAGGGAACAAGATCCCACATGCATGCTGCAAATAAGAAGCCCACCTGCCACAACTAAGACCTGGTGCAACCAAATAAATAAATAAATAACTAAAAGCAAATTGATTTAAAAAAAGAAGTGGAGATTTTTAAAATAAAGATAAGGTGAGTTGCTTTTGGAAATGCAGCAAAAGTAAGGAAGGCTCTCACATGGTCTTATTTCTTCAAGGTCATGTAGTTAAGGAGAATAAGGATTATATGACTGCTCAGAATAATATGCAAGAGAAGTACAATGATCCCTGTTCTCAAATGATGAAAGCTGGAAAGGCTATATGCTTATTCTCCCATACTCTGGCAGATAAAGCACAAAAATGTAACCTAATTTCTTGTCTGGGATTTTTGACATTGTTACAACATCCAAGTATGTGATCAGTGAACTCATCTTACTGAATGGGGTAAAAACCAGTTTGGGTGTTTTAGAACTTTCATGGTGAGCAAGAGCTATGTATAATCATGAGCACTTAAGACCTCATTAAAATGTATGATATTTTAATGGTTTGTCAGTTAACCCCAAAGTGTATAAAATGCAGAATTCATTTCTTTTCACCAAAAGATAATTTAAATGTAATATAATGTTACAGGATGAATGCTTGGGACTGGTCTCTGAGAAAAACTGAAGATGATTTTTTTTTTTTTTTTTTGTGGTACGCGGGCCTCTCACTGTTGTGGCCTCTCCCGTTGCAGAGCACAGGCTCCGGACATGCAGGCTCAGCGGCCATGGCCCACGGGCCCAGCCGCTCCATGGCATGTGGGATCCTCCCGGACTGGGGCATGAACCTGTGTCCCCTGCATCGGCAGATGGACCCTCAACCACTGCGCCACCAGGGAAGCCCCTGAAGATGATTTTTTAAAACACAGCATCACTTGCTTCATTATGGGCAAAAGTTAAAAATAAATATCCAGGGAGGCGCCTTCAAGATGGTAGAGGAATAAGATGTGGAGATCACCTTCCTACCCACATATACATCAAAACTACATCTACATGTGGAACAACTCCTACAGAACACCTACTGAACACTGGCAGAAGACCTCAGATTTCCCAGAAGGCAAGAAACTCCCCACATACCTGGCTGTTTGGCTGACACGGTCTGGTGCTCTGGCTGGGTGTCAGGCCTGAGCCTCTGAGGTGGGAGAGCCAAGTTCAGGACATTGGTCCAGCAGAGACCTCCTGGCCCCACGTAATAACAAATGGCGAAACGTCTCCCAGAGATCTCCATCTCAACGCTAAGACCCAGCTCCACCCAATGACCAGCAGCTACAGTGATGGACACCCTATGCCAAACAACTAGCAAGACAGGAACACAACCCCACCCATTAGCAGAGAGGCTGCCTAAAATCATAAGGTCACAGACACCCTAAAACACACCATCGGATGTGGTCCTGCCCATCAGAAACACAAGATCCAGCCTCATCCACCAGAACACCGGCACCAGTCCACTCCACCAGGAAGCCTACACAACCCACTGAACCAACCTTACCCACTGGGAGCAGACACCAAAAACAACGGAAACTACGAACCTGCAGCCTGTGAAAAGGAGACACCAAACACAGTAAGTTAAGCAAAATGAGAAGACAGACAAACACACAGCAGATGAAGGAGCAAGGTAAAAACCCACCAGACCAAATAAATGAAGAGGAAACAGGCAGTCTACCTGAAAAAGAATGCAGAGTAATGATAGTACAGATGATCAAAAATCTTGGAAATAGAATGGAGAAAATACAAGAAACATTTAACAAGGATCTAGAAGAACTAAAGAGCAAACAAACAATGATGAACACCACAATAAATGAAATAAAAAATTCTCTAGAAGGAATCAATACCAGAATAACTGAGGCAGAAGAACTGATAAGTGACCTGGAAGATAAAATAGTGGAAATAACTACCACAGAGCAGAATAAAGAAAAAAGAATGAAGGACAATCTCAGAAACCTCTGGGACAACATTAAATGCACCAACGTTCAAATTATAGGAGTCCCAGAAGAAGAAGAGAAACAGAAAGGGACTGAGAAAATATTTGAAGAGATTATAGTTGAAAACTTCCCTAATATGGGTAAGCAAATAGTCAATCAAGTCCAGGAAGTGCAGAGTCCCATACAGGATAAATCCAAGGAGAAACACGCCAAGACACATATTAGTCAAATGATCAAAAATTAAATACAAAGAAAAAATATTAAAAGCAGCAAGGGAAAAGCAACAAATAACACACAAGGGAATCCCCATAAGGTTAACAGCTGATCTTTCAGCAGAAACTCTGCAAGCCAGAAGGGAGGCAGGACATATTTAAAGTGATGAAAGAGAAAAACCTACAACCAAGATTACTCTACCTAGCAAGGTTCTCATTCAAATTCGACGGAGAAATTAAAACCTTTACAGACAAGCAAGAGCTAAGAGAATTCAGCACCACCCAAACAGATTTACAACAAATGCTAAAGGAACTTCCCTAGGCAGGAAACACAGGAGAAGGAAAACAACTACAATAACAAACCCAAAAACAATTAAGAAAATGGTCATAGGAACATACATATCAATAGCTATCTTAAATGTAAATGGATTAAATGCTCCAACCAAAAGACATAGACTGGCTGAATGGATACAAAAACATGACCCAGATATATGCTGTCTACAAGAGACCCACTTCAGATCTGGGGACACATACAGACTGAAAGTGAGGGGATGAAAAAAGATATTCCATGCAAATGGAAATCAAAAGAAAGCTGGAGTAGCAATTCTCACATCAGACAAAATACACTTTAAAATAAAGATTATTACAAGAGACAAAAAAGAACACTACATAATGATCAAGGGATCAATCCAAGAAGAAGATACAACAATTGTAAATATTTATGCACCCAACACAGGAGCACCTCAATACATAAGGCAAATGCTAACAGCCATAAAAGGGGAAATCGACAGCAACACAATAATAGTAGGGGACTTTAACACCCCACTTTAACCAATGAACAGATCATCCAAAATGAAAATAAATAAGGAAACACAAGCTTTAAATGATACATTAAAAAAGATGGACTTAATTGATACTTATAGGACATCCCATTCCAAAACAACAGAATACACTTTCAAGTGCTCATGGAACATTCTCCAGGATAGATCATATCTTGGGTCCCAAATCAAGCCTTGCTAAATTTAAGAAAATTGAAATCGTATCTGGTATCTTTTCCGACTACAATGCTATGAGAGTAGATATCAATCACAGGAAAAAATCTGTAAAAAATACAAACACGTGGAGGCTTAACAATATACTGCTAAATAACCAAGAGATCACTGAAGAAATCAAAGAGGTAATCGAAAAATACCTAGAAACAAATGACAATGAAAACATGATGACCCAAAACCTATGGGATGCAGCAAAAGCAGTTCTAAGAGGAAAGTTTATAGCAATACAATCCTACCTCAAGAAACAAGAAACATCTCAAATAAACAACCTAACTTTACACCTAAAGCAAGTATAGAAAGAAGAACAAAAAACCCCAAAGTTAGCAGAAGGAAAGAAATCATAAAGATCAGATCAGAAATAAATGAAAAAGAAATGAAGGAAATGATAGCAAAGATCAATAAAACTAAAAGCTGGTTCTTTGAGAGGATAAACAAAATTGGTAAACCATTAGCCAGACTCATCAAGAAAAAAAGGAAGAAGACTCAAATAAAGAGAATTAGAAATGAAAAATGAGAAGTAACAACCGACACTGCAGAAATACAAAGGATCATGAGAGATTATTACAAGCAACTATATGCCAATAAAATGGACAACCTGGAAGAAATGGACAAACTCTTAGAAAAGCACAACCTTCTGAGACTGAACCAGGAAGAAACAGAAAATATAAACAGACCAATCACAAGCACTGAAATTGAAACTGTGATAAAAAATCTTCCAACAAACAAAAGCCCAGGACCAGATGGCTTCACAGGTGAATTCTATCAAACATTTAGAGAAGAGCTAATACCTATCCTTCTCAAACTCTTCCAAAATATAGCAGAGGGAGGAACACTCCCAAACTCATTCTACAAGTCCACTGTCACCCTGATACCAAAACCAGACAAAGATGTCACAAAAAAAGAAAACTACAGTCCAAGATCACTAATGAATATAGATGCAAAATTTCTCAATAAAATACTAGCAAACAGAATCCAACAGCACATTAAAAGGATCATACACCATGATCAAGTGGGGTTTATCCCAGGAATGCAAGGATTCTTCAATATACGCAAATCAATCAACGTGATACACCATATTAACAAACTGAAGGAGAAAAACCATATGATCATCTCAATAGATGCAGAGAAAGCTTTCGACAAAATTCAACACCCATTTATGATAAAAACCCTGCAGAAAGTAGGCATAGAGGGAACTTTCGTCGACATAATAAAGGCCATATATGACAAACCCACAGCCAACATCATCCTCAATGGTGAAAAACTGAAACCATTTCCACTAAGATCAGGAACAAGACAAGGTTGCCCACTCTCACCACTCTTATTCAACATAGTTTTAGAAGTTTTAGCCACAGCAATCAGAGAAGAAAAAGAAATAAAAAGAATCCAAATTGGAAAAGAAGAACTAAAACTCTCACTGTTTGCAGATGACATGATACTATGCATAGAGAATCCTAAAGATGCTACCAGAAAACTAATAGAGCTAATCAATGAATTTGGTAAAATAGCAGGATACAAAATTAACGCAGAGAATTCTCTTGCATTCCTACACACTAATGACGAAAAATCTGAAAGAGAAATTAAGGAAACACTCCCATTTACCACTGCAACAAAAAGAATAAAATACCTAGGAATAAACCTACCTAAGGAGACAAAAGACCTGTAGGCAGAAAACTATAAGGCACTGATGAAAGAAATTAAAGATGATACCAACTGATGGAGAGATATATCTTGTTCTTGGAAGAATCAATATTGTGAAAATGACTATGCTACCCAAAGCAGTCTACAGATTCAATGCAATCTCTAACAAGCTACCGATGGCATTTTACACAGAACTAGAACAAAAAATTTCACAATTCATATGGAAACACAAAAGACCCCAAATAGCCAAAGCAATCTTGAGAAAGAAAAACGGAGCTGGAGGAATCAGGCTTCTTGACTTCAGACTATACTACAGAGCTACAGTAATCAAGACAGTATGGTACTGGCACAAAAACAGAAAGATAGATCAATGGAACAGGATAGAAAGCCCAGAGATAAACCCACGTACATATGGTCACCTTATCTTTGATAAAGGAGGCAAGAACATACAATGGAGAAAAGACAGTCTCTTCAATAAGTGTTGCTGGGAAAACTGGACAGCTACATGTAAAAGAATGAAATTAGAACACTCCCTAACACCATACACAAAAATAAACTCAAAATGGATTAAAGACCTAAATGTAAGACCAGACACTATAAAACTCTCACAGGAAAACATAGGCAGAACACTCCATGATATAAATCACAGCAAGATCCTTTCTGACCCACCTCCCAGAGTAATGGTAATAAAAACAAAAATAAACGGGACCTAATGAAACTTAAAAGCTTTTGCATAGCAAAGGAAACTATAAACAAGATGAAAAGATAACCCTCAGAATGGGAGAAGATATTTGCAAACAAATCAATGGACAAAGGATTAATCTCCAAAATGTATAAACAGCTCATGCAGCTCAATATTAAAAAAACAAACAACCCAATCCAAAAATGGGCAGAAGACCTAAATAGACATTTCTCCAAAGAAGATATACAGATTGCCAACAAACACATGAAAGGATGCTCAACATCACTATCAGTAGAAACATGTAAATCAAAACTACAATGAGGTATCACCTCACACCAGTCAGAATGGTTATCATCAAAAAATCTACAAACAATAAATGCTGGAGAGGGTTTGGAGAAAAGGGAACCCTCTTGCACTGCTGGTGGGAACGTAAATTGATACAGCCACTATGGAGAACAGTATGGAGGTTTGTAAAAAACTAAAAATAGAACTACCATATTACCCAGCAATCCCACTACTGGGCATATAACCTGAGAAAACCATAATTCAAAAAGAGTCATGTACCACAGTGTTCACTGCAGCTCTATTTACAATAGCCAGGACATGGAAGCAACCTAAGTGTCCATCGACAGATGAATGAATAAAGAAGATGTGGCACATATATACAATGGAATATTACTCAGCCATAAAAGAAACAAAATTGATTTATTTGTAGTGAGGTGGATGGACTGCGAGTCTGTCATACAGAGTGAAGTAAGTCAGAAAGAGAAAAACAAATACCATATGCTAACACACATATATGGAATCTTAAAAAAAAAAAAAAAAGGTTCTGAAGAACCTAGGGGCAGGACAGGAATAAAGACGCAGACGTAGAGAATGGACTTGAGGACACAGGGAGGGGGAAGGGTAAGCTGGGACAAAGTGAGAGAGTGGCATGGACATATATACACTACCAAATGTAAAACAGGTAGCTAGTGGGAAGCAGCCACATAGCACAGGGAGATCAGCTCGGTGCTTTGTGACCACCTAGAGGGGTGGGATAGGGAGGGTGTGAGGGAGATGCAAGAGGGAGGAGATATGGGGACATATGTATATGTATAGCTGATTCACTTTGTTATACAGCAGAAACTAACACACAATTGTAAAGCAATTATACTCCAATAAAGATGTTAAAATAAATAAATAAATAAATAAATATCCACAGCTTGCTCACATTGTCTTATAATCTCTTCTTCCAGTCCTATCCACACAACAATGGGAGACTATATACCTGCTATGATGTTATTAAAACAAAACACAGAAACAATTTAGATACATTATCCCCTATAAGTAACTTTGTCATCAATCCAACCCAGATTAATTAACAAGCAAAGAGCAAACTCACTTGTCACATTATAAACTGTAAGTACTGATGTACAGTGTTGTCAGTGTGCACAGACATTTGATACAGGGAATCACCATTTCACTTCTAATCTTTGATTTAGTTATAATTGGAAAATGACTAATATTTACAAGTGTAATGGGGACTCTCTGTATTATATGTATATAAAATAAAATCTAGCAGAGATGGAGCAGGAAGTTGATCTTGGCTGTTTCTGAGGCCACTCAGTTTCTGTTGTTCTTGCTTGGTTCAGAACCTCCAGCCTTTCCACTGATTCTGTCATGTTGTTTTTAGTTAAGCAGAGACAGTTTTAGGATTTGCAACTAAGAACTCTGACTGGTACATACTTTTTGGTTCACCTCTTTTGCTTTACTGATCTTTATTTCTCAGTCTACACTTTCCCACATTAAAGAATCAGCTGCAACCCCTCACCTCTCTTCCTTCACACCCTAAGCCGCAGAGTTTGCTTCTGCTGACGTGCGGAGAAATGTTTCCACATCCTGTGTTTTGCAACAAAAATCATGTTAAAAGGGCAAGCCAGCTTTTTGATACTGGTATGGTATTAGTCCAGCTGTATTATAAGTTAAATAATAATTAATATTGAGTACTTATGTGCCAAGTACTATTCCAGGTGCTACATGCCTCATTGAAGCATCACAACAAAACTATATGCTAGGTGTCATTACTCCCATTTTAGATGAGGAAACTAAGGTTCAGAGAGGTTAAATAACTTTATTAAGGTTACCTTGTTAGTACAAAGCAGAGATAAAACTCAAATCCAATAGTATACAATCACTTTAGAAGCTAAATACATTGGAATGTTTGGAAAATAACTCATCTGCAATCCAGGGAACGTTTATACTTTATCTGAGATGGACCACCTATGTTACCTTCTAGTTCTTACCTGTCAGCTTAGTGAAGGCTTCCATGTCATCAATTGCTGTAGAAATGTGATACTTTTTTCCTTCAGAACCTGTTATCTCTATGTAAGGGTCTGCTTTGAGGAAGGCATCTGTAATCCTAAAGATCATTTTATAAACATTTATGTTTATGAGAAAATTTGCTTTATGCCTTGCTTAAAGTTAAGGAAATCTTTCTACTTTAGGGAAATAAAATCTTGAGACACAATGTTCTAAAGACAACTGCTTCTCAGACTTACAGATATAGAGAACAAACTAGTGGTTATCAGTGGGGAGAGGGAAGTGGGGAGGGGCAATATAGGGGTAGGGGATTAAGAGGTATAAACTATTAGGTATAAAATAAGCTACAAGGATATACTGTACAATGAGGAATACAGCTAATATTTTATAATAGCTATAAATGGAATACAACCTTTAAAAGTTGTGAATCACTATATTGTACACCTGCAACTTATAATTTTTAAAAAGCAAAAAATAAAAATAAAAGACAACTGCTTCTCAAGCATGCTAAATAAATCCATGGTGATTTGTGAACTACTACATTTACTGTGTTCCAGGCACTATAACAGAGCTTTAAATACATCATCTTATTTAATCTTTCCAACTATAAGATAGGTGTAATCAGCCTCAATTTTACAGACGTAGAAATCAAGCAATTTTCATTTAATCAAGTTAGGAAGAAGCGGTACCAGGCTTTGTACCTACATCTCTCCGATTCTCCACATTAAAAACAAACAAAACAACAAAATCTCTTACCAAAGTGACAACCATACAAATAGGAGAAAGAATTCTAACTAGTGTGCTCATGAGAAAAGATGAGGAAAAAAGTAGAAAAGAAGGTAAATTTTCTCAACACAAATATTAAACATGAACATGAAAGGCTTAAAATAAATCAATTTAAAACTATTTTAGAGACATGGAATTAACTTGACTCACACCCAACTTTTGGTAGTTCCTCATGGGGTCTTTGAGTCACACAGAGACCTGGCTGTACTTTTCTGCTTTGGTTCTGACTGCATCAGGGAGAAGAGGTGAAATTCCTGTAGGTTTTACTATTTGCTACTAATTTTGATAATTGACAGGGTAAGGAGAGACATTAATCTTAATCTTTAAAATTCATTTTTGTCATTAATTTCAGAATATCAGTTATCCACATCCCACCTCTCACCTCCATGACTAATATCTGGTACCTAAGCGACTACCTGTGCAGAGGTCTAAGCCATCCCAGCGTGGCCTCCTTCCTGCCTAGCCTAAACCCCATTTTCTGCTTGAATCTATCCTCTTTACCCACTTTCCTCCTCACCTCTAACGAAGTTCACTTTATGCTAGTTTTTGTTTTATTTGTTTAAGGGAACCATTTTAGGTTTGTTCACTTAAAATTCACTTGAATTTACCTAGAAATCTCAACTTGACCCAAGTATGATACTCTAGCAAAGCATCATGGAAAATTTTATAGGGAAATAACAATCGAATTTCTTACATTGTATCAATGATGTTGCCAACTTTGTGTTGATAAGCTCTGCGATGCAAAGAGTTGCGTGTGTGGAACATGTCATACAGGTTTCCAACCTCCTGCAGAAGAATGTGGAACAATGTAGGATCAGATTAGGTCCCCTTGTTACTAGACAAGTATATAAGTCAAGGAAAAGGGATGGTGGCATAAAAGAAGACTAGGCACAGGAGCTACTTCATTAAAACCTCTGAGCCCACTAAGAAAGAGCAAGGCAGATTCATAAAACTACTAATTTGCAACTTTTGTTCTTAGTAAACCAAAATCTATTGAGTGTTTTAACTCAGTGACACATTCTGTTTTAGGCATCTTAAATATATTCTTTAAATTTCCCAATACCTCTAGAAATTAGGTATTATTATTCTTATAGTCTTCATCCTCAAAAGAAAGACCTTCTATAGTATAATATTGTAATATTCTTTAGTTACATGATTCTAACCTAGCAGGGGACTTAATGATTTTAGGATTTTAACTACCATGAAACACGTAATATAGTGATTAAGGATAATACTCAAGCCAGACTTCCTGGATTGAAATTCCAATTCTGCCATTAATTGTAAGTCTTCTCTGTGCTTCAATTTGCTCATCTGTTAAATGGGATAATAACAGTATCTATTCCATAGGGTGGATGAGGATTGTGTTAATCCCTCTAAAGCACTTATAACAGTGCCTAGAACAACATTCAATTAATGTCTATCATAATTTTATTATTTAACAATGCAGTAGAAGTGAAAAGAGCCTTAAGATATTTCCGAATGCTAAGCATGAAGTAAAGAGATTGACAATTTACCAGGTAGTGATTTTTCCAAATTAGTTAAAGGTTAGTTCTAGATTTCACACTAGGAACTATACCTTCCTCATTGTTCTCTGACATAGCTTACCTTTTCTCTGGTACAAATGTGCTTCCTATCATCTACCTCACAGACACGGGCAAACTTAATAAAGCGCTTGTAATCAAAATTATTTTGGATTCCAAGATGATGGCAGTCCCTAGAAAGATTCCAAAGCAGAGAAATGAAATATTTCAACAAAGGAAACTGTACCTTAAATATCAACACTAAATTTATACAAGAATTTTATTTTGTTTGTTTATTTAAATAAAAATTGTATATACTTAAAGTATATAAGGATTTTAAATAACTTTTCTGAAGTGTTCAGTGCATACCTGGCAAAATAATCCCATTTGTCCACATCAATGCCATTTCTTTTATTGGCCACTATCTCATAAAGGAAGCTTTTTTCTTTAGGACGCCCTTTATACAGCCACTGGAAGACAAGAAAACCCACAGAAAGTTTTAGGATAGGAGCCAAATCTATTTGTAAGCAAAGCAAAGGAACTGTATTAATCTGAAAATTATAAACAGACATTTGAACGGGAAGGTTAGGTAAGTGAGAAGGTCCTACTCATTCCTTCTTACATTTAATTCCTAAATTAGTAGAAAAGGGAAAAGAAATGCTAAAGTGTGATACCCTGTTAATACTAAACCTTGTGCCTTCGGAAGGATCCTAACTCTATTACACTTCCCATAACCAACAAGCTTTCTTTTTTTTCTTTTCTTTTTTTTTTTTACGCGGGCCTCTCACTGTTGTGGCCTCTCCCGTTGCGGAGCACAGGCTCTGGACGCGCGGGCTCAGCGGCCATGGCTCACGGGCCCAGCCGCTCCGCGGCATGCGGGATCCTCCCGGACCGGGGCACAAACCCGTGTCCCCTGCATTGGCAGGCGGACTCAACCACTGCGCCACCAGGGAAGCCCCAACAAGCTTTCTTGTTTTCTTTGTTTAAAATTATTTTTTTAATATAAGATCTAATTATGAACTAGTAAGAATGTTCCTTATATTCTAATGCTTAAATTCAGGCATGAAAATAGTATTGTCTTTCAAAGCAGCCACACATCTAGTCTAAATGATATGTACCATTCAAAGAATTTTTGGAACTCCGTATTTTGTTTGGGTTTTTTTTGGCGGTGCAGTTTGGCCCGTGGGATCCTAGTTCCCCAACCATGGACAGAACCCGGGCCCTCAGCAGTGAAAGCGTCACAGTCCTAACCAGTGGACTGCCAGAGAATTCCCAGGAGCTCTGTTTTTTGGAAATAGGATATTTGCTATAAAATCCACCTCTTTATCTTATGCCTTACAAGTAGCTTTGTATATTTTAAGGAAAAAAAAACTTTAAAAACCACACAGGGGGGCTTCCCTGGTGGCACAGTGGTTGAGAGTCCGCCTGCCGATGCAGGGGACGCGGGTTCGTGCCCCGGTCCGGGAAGATCCCACATGCCGCGGAGCGACTAGGCCCGTGAGCCATGGCCACTGAGCCTGCGCGTCCGGACCCTGTGCTCCGCAATGGAAGAGGCCACAACAGTGAGAGGCCCGCGTACCAAAAAAAAAAAAAAAAAAAAAAAAACCACAAAGGGAAATTCTTTTTTCTAAGTAAAATAAAAAAGATCAAAAAGGAAACAAAACATATTTCCCTCTGAACTAATTCAACTTTTTTCTAGGTCTTCACATATCTAAATATTTCAAATATGTTAATTTTAATGAATAAACAAGACACATACTTTTACATTTTCCAAACTAAGTTACTTTAGGCTTCTATATAAAATACTGCATACATATACATTAAAAATATTTATATATGTATTTTAATTTGGGGGATAACTTCTGAAGAACTCAGTTAAGAGTTGGAAGAACTATATAAGTCTTTTATTTTTTGCATTAAACAGTAGAAATGTATCACATATTTTATCATTTAGTCTCTCTAAAATAGCCAAATGTCACCTCTTTAAATAGATCTGAAGGAATCAAGCAGAGAGACTAGATGAATCAGTCAGTTCAAATTAAGTTGTACACAAACTTACCTTTGAAGAATTTTTGATGGGTGATTCAGGTGGTCCTGTAATTTGTTCCTTGATAAACCAAATATCTTCTTCAGGGATGAGACCATAGTGTTCCATGACATCTCTGAGTCCGTTAGAATTAACTAGGTGCTCAAACATCATAACCGAGCCCTGTTCATGCTGGGAAAAGTCAGCACAGTATGGTCTGTTGTAGACTCTAGTCCATCAGAGACCCCTGATTATTTAAATTACTCTTGGCTCCAGGTAATTCAGAGATAAGGTTCTAATGCATGTTAATTATCAAGTTTTCAACTACAATCTTACAGATATTTTTAAAAATCTGTCAAATTTTTCTATATTGGGACTCCCGTGGTAGTCCAGTGGTTAAGAATCCTCCTTCCAATGCAGGGGATGCAGGTTCTATCTGCAGTCAGGGAACTAAGATCCCACATGCTGTGGGGCAACTAAGCCCACGAGCTCTAGAGCCTGCGTGCCACAACTGGAGAGCCTGCGAGCTGCAATGAAGAGCCCATGTGCTGCAATGAAAGATCCCACATGCTGCAACGAAGACCCAATGCAGCCAAATAAATAAATAAATACCAGATGGGACTGGAAAAAAAAAACTGTCTATATTTTACCAGTCTTAAACCTTTACAAACCAGGTTCATCATTATTACATAAATATATTTAATGAGATATAATCATTTATAATACATAAGTATTGTACAGTACAACTGAATATTACCAGATCATAAAGATAGAATAACTTTTTTTTGTTTTCTGAGATGTACCACTTGCAGAATCTTAGTTCCCGGACCAGGGATTGAACCCGGGCCCCAGCAGTGAAAGAGCTGAGTCCTAACCACTGGACCGCCAGGGAATTCCCAATAGAATACCATTTTAATTAATATCACTATAAAATTTAGTTGTATTGTTTCATCAGCTTTGGAATTTGTGAAGATACAAGTTCTGTAAGCATTTCCATCTACTGATAAAAAGGGGGTAATTCCAGGGCTTCCCTGGTGGCGCAGTGGTTGAGAATCTGCCTGCCAATGCAGGGGACACGGGTTTGAGCCCTGGTCTGGGAAGATCCCACATGCCGCGGAGCAACTAGGCCCGTGAGCCACAACTACTGAGCCTGCGCGTCTGGAGCCTGTGCTCCGCAACGAGAGAGGCCACGTCAGTGAGAGGCCCGCGCGCTGCAATGAAGTGTAGCCCCCGCTCGCCGCAACTAGAGAAAGCCCTTGCACAGAAACAAAGACCCAACACACCCAAAAATAAATAAAATATAAATTTAATTTTTAAAAAAAGGGGTAATTCCAAACTTGCCAGTAAAAACAAAAATGTCTCAGAGCCCTTAAGTCAAGATCTGGAGTGGAATCTCAAATTAGACTCATTTTACTCATCTGTCTCTGCTTGCTCATTTATAATCGTTATAAAGATCAAATGGCCCCCTGGAGGGAGACATCTGCCCTATCACAGGTCTTAGCAAAAACAAACTCAAGAAACATGAAAACAAAACCCTGAATGGTCCTATATCTATTTTTTAATTGAATCAAGATATATATTAATTACATAGAGGAAAAACAGTAAGTTTATGAAATTTGGCAGCCATTGCCTTAATCAGGTGATTGAAGTTAATATTACCAGTAATAGCTTAAAAAGACCTTATGTGCCTCTGATGGGATACACTAAGAAGGTCACAACTTGGCATTCTGCCAAAAACAGATAGTCTGACAGTATGAGGAAACCGAAAACCGAAACTCAAAGTGAGGGGCAATCCACAAAATAATCTACCTGTATACTTCAAAAAATGACAAAGTCATGAGAGATAAAGACCGAAGAATTGTTGCAGATCAAAAGAAACTAAAGAGAAATGGCAACTAAGGGTAATGTGTGATGGATCAGGACCAAAAATGGTTTTCTTTCCCCTTTTCTATATGGACAGTTGTTGAAATTTGATAGAAAGTCTGTAAATTAGATAATAGTACTGTATCAATAATAATTTCCTGATTTTAATAAATGTACTGAGGTTATGTAAGAGAAATGTTCTTGTTTTTAGGAAATACCCACTGAAGCTTTAGGAATAAAGGGGCATGCCTACAACATACTTTCAAATGATTCAGAAAAAAACTTATACATACAGAAAAATTCAAGTTCCACAAAGATAGCACAGACAATAACTAAAATTATAAGCAACTTAGAAGTAAATATAATAAAAGAGGTATAAAACCTTTATGGAGAAAATTATAACATTTATAATAGAAGAGCAAAAGGCCAAAGATACCTAATAAAAGAAACAGCTGTCCTACCAGCTATCAAGACTTATTATAAAGAAGTAACAATTATGGAAAGTGTGGAATGGAACAGAATCCAGAAAGATTCATCATTGCGGAATGTTAAAAAAATGTTGGGGTTGGTTATCACAGAATCAGTAGGGACAGTGGTAGAGCGTTTGACTGCAGATCACTGGGGAAATTCAATAAACATTTATCCATATTAAAAAAGAAATCAGATTTCTACCACACATATGCAGAGAAATAAATTCCCATGAGGTAAGGACTTACATATTAAAGGCAAAATATTTAAAGAAAAAGACTTGGAGATGGCTGAGTAGATCCTATTTAAATCAACCTTGTTGGAGAAAAAAACTATTAACTCTGGACGACTTCTTGAAGGTATTGGATTACAACCAAAAGCAGGCAGATGTTAGAGGGAAATAAACACTTGGAAGAGAAAGGCAGTGGGCAATATTCCAGTTCTTTTATGGCTTTTAGCCTGAGGGAGGCCCTAAGGCTGCAGAACTGGAGAGAAACTATCCATCTTACTAGGTTGAAGAACCAGAAATACTTCATTAAAATTTAAAATTTTTGTTTCTTAAAAGCCACCTTCATTAAAGAAATGAATTGGTAAGTCAGAGACTGGGGTACGGACAGGGACTATATTCATAATACATGTATCTGACTGTATATATAATTACTCAAATTGATAACTAAAAGGCAAACATTCAAATTTTTAAAATGGGTAAATGGAAAAACTCTTCACAAAAGATGATTTATCGGGCTTCCCCGGTGGCGCAGTGGTTGAGAGTCCGCCTGCCAATGCAGGGGACACGGGTTCGTGCCCCGGTCTGGGAGGATCCCACATGTTGCGGAGTGGCTGGGCCCGTGGGCCATGGTGGCTGAGCCTGTGTGTACGGAGCCTGTGCTCCGCAACGGGAGAGGCCACAACAGTGAGAGGCCCGCATACCGCAAAAATAAAAAAAAAAAAGATGATTTATCAATGACAAAGTACAGAAAATGGTATTCAACCTAGCACAGAGGATGCCAAAACAAAAAAAAATCCTATAAGAGACTATTTCACACTGATTAGAAAGAATAACTTAAAAAACTAAATGTTGGGGAGGCTATGGAACAACAGGCACTCTCATATTGCTGGCAGAGTGTAAAATGGGAAACGTCTGGTAGTCGCTTATATTTTTATTTATATTTATTTATTTATTTATTTTTGTGGTACGTGGGCCTCTCACTGTTGTGGCCTCTCCCGTTGCGGAGCACAGGCTCCGGACGCGCGGGCTCAGCGGCCATGGCTCACGGGCCCAGCCGCTCTGCGGCATGTGGGATCTTCCCGGACCGGGGCACGAACCCGTGTCCCCTGCATCAGCAGGCGGACTCTCAACCACTGCGCCACCAGGGAAGCCCTGGTAGTTGCTTATAAAGTTAAGTATCCATTTATTTGATGACCCAGCAATTCTACTCCTAGGTAAGAAGAAATGAACCTAAGACAAATGAAAACATTTTCCATAAAAATCGTGTACAGTAACATGCATAGCATCCTTATTCGTAACAGCCAAAAAACTGAAAACAACCCAAATTCTACAAAAGGAGAAAAAATAAACAAATCATAACTTATTCATACAATGGAATACTACCTCAGCAATGAGCAGGGACCGACAACTGACTCATGACACACCAACGAATCTCAAAATCATTATGTTGAGTGAATAACAGCAAGACACAAAAGAGTACCTATTATAGGATTCTACTCTTATCAATTCTAAGACAGGCAAAACTAGTCTGTTTATAAAAATCAGAAGGTGATAGTGGGAGGGAGATGTAAGAACTGACTGAAAAGGGTCACAAAGGAATTTTCCAGGAAGATGAAAATATTCTATATCTCAACTTGGGTAGTGGCTACATGGATGTATACATTTGTCAAAACTCACTGAACTGTACACTTAAGATCTGTACAACATATTGTATATGAATTACCTTGAAAGAGAGAGAGAAAAAATAGTGGTTGACATGTAAGAAGTGTTCAATATGTATTAATACCTTTTTCTACTCCAAATATAGTGTGGTCAAAAATAGGAGTTGACCTAACTTTACTTCTCAATGTAATTGATTCCAAAAATACGGGTCAGTCACCTGCAAATCTGTAAGTATAAAATGAACTTAGCTGGTATTAGTTACTTTATGGTCATACAAAATGAGTCAAAGCCAGAGTCAGCCTTTTATTTTTTAGTTTATACTAGTGTGATAGAGTAGAAAGAGCATTAAATTAGCAGTTAGGAAACCTGGTTTTCTAGTGTTGGCTTTATCATTTAACAACTTTGTGATTTTTGGTGCATCAATACACCTCTATGAATTTCAAGTTCCTTTATACTTACAAAAATGGAGATAATGATTTCCTCCTTAGAGATTACTGTGAGGATCAAATGAAAGCATTATATATAAACACTCTGAAAAACTGTAAAAGGAAGAATACTTTAACACAGCAGTCATTGTTTAGTCTTTATTTTATTGACTATTAAATATATGAATACATACCGTCCATTTCACATCTGGGCGAGCAAGTGGAATAAATCTTCCATCGAACATATGAGAAAATGGCCCATGACCTTAAAAACAAAAGCAGCCTTAGAACAAGAAAAATGTTTGTAAATTGGTAAAATTTAAATCTTTTTAGGTAAATTTGAATATCAATAGAAATTAATAATCTATAAATGCATCACAAAAAGGAACAAATACTTCCTTCCTTCCTATTTTCTAAAACAAGAGAACAGGAAGCAGAACAATACAGGGAAGTAAGCTCTCCATTGAGGGGTCTCTGAGTCACCAGAGTTTACATAAATCTGATGAAAGGACAGTTTTGTGTTAACTAAAGGAATGTTAATGACAAAAACTTTTGGCTTCTTCAGATTATATATTGGTAGTGTTAGAACAGCAGTTTTAACACAATCCACTAGGGTTAGGAAGAAAATATTAGAACTTTATTACTCTCAACCTTTTAAAACATCTATTTTTATGTAAATTTTATAAAGTATGTAATTTATTGTATAATAAATATACACATATCAGGGTTTATCTTGGGTTTTTACTGATGATATGGGCAATCAAAAGTGGAGATCACTACTTTATCTTCTTCATAAGCGATCTTAACATTCCACAACATCTAGTAATATGAAACTTTGCTAAGGCACAACTCTGAAATTATCACAATTTCTGAAGGAGTTACAGTTGGCCCTCTGCATCCGCAGATTCGATCAACCTCGGACAAAAAAATATTCAGAAAAAAAATTCCAGAAAGTTCCAAAAAGCAAAACTTGAATTTGCCAAGCTTGCTGGCAACTATTTACATATAGTTTACATAGTATTGGTATTATAAGTAATCTAGGATTGATTTAAAGTACATGGGAGGATGTGTGTGGGTTATATGCAAATTTTATATAAGGGGCTTGAGCATCCAGGATTTTGGGTTGGTTTTTTTGTGTGTCCGCAGGGGGTCCTGGAGCAAATCCCCTACCCTCTTCCCTGATAAATGGGAGAGGGAGCCTACCTGGACCAGCCCTGGGTCTTTTTGCATGTTGCAGTCTGTACACAAAGGCTTGTTACTATAGAGCTCAGACTCCTAGAAATTGGCAAAAGTTTCCAATGATTCCCTCTCAAAATACGCAAAATCTGTTAAATTTATGATCTAGGGCTGATACTGGTCCTACTGAAATCTCCAAGGGGACATGCTGAAGAGAGTGCCCTATGCCTTTAAGTATCTGGCTACTGAAACCTCCCTTTCCCTGCACTGAGGGCACATGCAAACTCTTAGGATCCTCCAACAGGTAGGAATAAATTACAAGGATAGGGCTTCCCTGGTGGCGCAGTGGTTGAGAGTCCACCTGCTGATGCAGGGGACACGGGTTTGTGCCCAGTCCGGGAGGATCCCACATGCCACGGAATGGCTGGGCCCGTGAGCCACGGCCGCTGAGCCTGCGCGTCTGGAGCCTGTGTTCCACAACGGGAGCCCGTGTACCGAGGGAAAAAAAAAAAAATTACAAGGATAGGGGAAAAAACTCCTGTGATAGAAGAGAGCAGTCCTTTTTCTCTTTCTTTGACCATGGAAAAGGATGATATTCTTCTACTTGTATTTAAGTGGCCCAAGACCTCACATGGGTCAGGGAAGAAAAGGAGATCTCTTAATCTGTTGTTAATCTGTTAGAGCAGATTGTGTATTCTAGGTGTGAGAAGAATAGATCTGACAAATTATCTAAAGGAAAATGGCAATTTTATTTCAACCAAGATAAAGGAAAAATCAAATTCACATCATCCAACACACAGTAGTCAGAAAGAAATCACTATCAGAAAGTCCCTTCATATAACCTGCAACAAAGATGTTTAACATGGGAAATTCACTAAAAGACTACAAAAAAAAATAGCAATGCTTTGGGCTTATGAACCATTCTAGAAAGAAGCAATGGCACATTAATGTTAACTGAAGAATTAAAACACAACTTTCATATTCTCCTAGTTAGTTGGATTTTTTAATTTCAAAGAGAGGTACCACGTGGTTTTACATTAGAACTCTGGCTCTTGGAACTGCTTACCGAGATCATGACAAAGACCAGCGATCTGAACACAGAGCATATCTCGTTCACTTATCTGCAGCTCTGGTTGTCTTTCACTCAGTTCACGAACTAGACGTCCTGCTAGATACCCTACGCTGCAGAGCGGAAAAAACAAAACAAAAATGAAAAAGTTACTTTTCTGTTTGAAAGATGAGCGACTGTTAAGGTTTGTATTTGTCCTTGATAAATCCTTAAGGAGGCTGTGAATTAGACTTTGGGTGAAGGAGACTTCCCAGCAGTTTGAGTGTAAAAAGCCCTCTTTTTCCCTTTTTGTTTAAGAGTCTACCTGATTGAGCTAGCTATAGGCTCAGTCTCAGGTCATTGTGGGCTGTATTACATTTCTGATTTGTAGAGATTTGCAAGACAAAGACAGTTGCTTTTAATTCCCCAAAGAACTGCTCTGCTGCCTAAATGATTTTAAAAGATTGATTTGCCCAACTACATTTTCTTTAATTTGATTATTATTAGCTTCTGAATATTAGCCCCTAGTTTTACATTATATTGTGTGGGTTCAGGTAACCTTACTGGGTTTTTTATTTTTGGAAACTTAAATTAATATTTTCTGAGGGGCAGATTTACATACCCTGTCTTATAATACCAGGCAGGGGAAGCATTCCGCAGTGAGACATAATGTCTACACACAACATAGTGAGGCAAAAGAGATATAAACATCTTATATTAAGCCCACTTAAATATACCTACTTTTATAAACTGTCATCTCAATTCAGTCAACTCTTACACCTTTAACTTTAGCCTCCCTTAGGACCCCATCAACAAGCTGTGGTCTTACAAGGAGTCCTAGAAACTTTCCTTTTTATTCTCTGGTTATTTCATCTATTTTTTATAAAGGCTCTGGGGTCTCCAGGGAGGGGCTGAGCCAAGGGACACAGGCCTTTTAAAAAAATCTTTAACTTGGTCTAATTGTTGCCCCAAACAATTGTTCAACTGTTGATCAGGTATCTCAGTGTAATTTTCTTCCAGCCTTTTAAATATGTGTGTGTGTGTGTGTGTGTGTGTGTGTCCATCCAACCTTACATAGTGTTGTATAAAAACCTTTGTTTTAATCTCACTACCATCCATTTTATTTATCCAATTTCTTAATAACCACCTAAAGATTTTTATCCTGTTGGGACAAGTCCCTTTAAAATTTCCACCTTCTTGGGAAGAAGTCTCTTAACTTTCCCCTCAGCTTTTTTTCCCTATTAACCAACCCAATTAACATTAATTAACCTAACGTTTTTATTAGCATCTGTAAGGCCCATTGAGGGTAACCCTAGAGACTATAAATAAGGCTTCCCAAACTGGTTTATTTTTGTCTCTTTTAAACTAAGGGAATTCTGAAATTGGGTCATTTGTAGAGACATGGATGGATCTAGAGACTGTCATACAGAGTGAAGTAAGTCAGAAAGAGAAAAACAAATACCATATGCTAACACATGTATGTGGAACCTAGAAAAATGGTACAGATGAACTGGTTTGCAGGGCAGAAATTGAGACACAGATGTAGAGAACAAACTTATGGTCACCAAGGGGGGAAAGCAGAGGGAGGTGGGGGGTGTGATGAATTGGGCGATTGGGGTTGACATGTATACACTGATGTGTATAAAATTGATGACTAATAAGGACCTGCTGTATAAAAAAATAAATAAAATAAAATTCAAAAAAAAATTGGATAAAGTCAGTGTCAAGATAAATTCAACACCTATGTTAAGTCCACAAAATCAAGAAGAGATAAAAAAACAGAAAACAAAAACCAAAATACCGAGTATAGTTCCCTGTGCTATACAGTAGGTCCCTGTTGGGTATCTATTTTATATATAGCATTGTTAAACTAGATAATATGGTCTCTATTCTTAATGGAATATGTGGTGAATTTACAACAAAAGCTAACATTTAAATTAATGGAATTAAATCCACAACTTATGACAAAAAAAATGTATCAAATCATGTTATACACCTTAAACATACACAATGTTATACGTCAGTTATATCACGATAAAGCTGGGGGAAATAAAATATTCAACTTTTTTTAAAGTTAAGAAAAAAAACTAAAAATGCTAAAAAAAAAGATAAATAAATAAACTAAGGGAGTTCTTAGGTTAGCCGTTGTATATATACTACCATCTTCTAATTTGTTTTTTTATAGGTAAAAATAAAACAGCTGTTTGTAATGAGAGCTCTCTAAAAAATTTACCAATTTACCAAGTTTCTCCAATTTTAAGGATTCACTGTCTGGTCATTGATGAATAATATCTTTTTTTTTTTTTTTTGCGGTACATGGGCCTCTCACTCTGTGGCCTCTCCCGTTGCGGAGCACAGGCTCCGGACGCGCAGGCTCAGCGGCCATGGCTCACGGGCCTAGCCGCTCCGTGGCATGTGGGATCTTCCCAGACCGGGACACAAACCCGTGTCCCCTGCATCGGCAGGCGGACTCTCAACCACTGCACCACCAGGGAAGCCCGATGAATAGTATCTCAATAGTGACTCAAACCAATAAAATGCAAGAGGCATCCCCACAAGAGAGTGCAAAGGATGCAGCCTTCATAAGATCTAGAAATTTCCTCCCCCAAACAGCCTAAGAGAGTAAAGTCCTTCGTTGTACAGGTGGTTGCAATGAAGGTTGAGATGACAAAGGCCCCTTATGGGCTGGGACCCCTTATGACAAATTTTCCTGAGAGTTGACACAGCTAGACAAAAAGATTGCTCAGAATTCCAGTCTATTTGACTGGTTGCCAAATGTACACCATATGTGTACCTCCTGGGTAGCAGAGATCAAGCTCTCAGAACACAGGAGAAAAAAAAAAAGCCTAAGAAGATCAGGTAGAACATTTACATCTCTAAGACACAGGTAGAGAAATGCAAGTTCTCCCAGAAGGGCTTTTGTTTCTTTAAGTTCAGAATTTTGAAAAGATGTTTTATCAAGTTGGGTTTTTCTAGCTGTATATGAAAAAAAAATTAATTTTGGAATGTCCAAAGAACCCCAGTTTGGCCATTTTTAGGATGAGCTTTAATTCCCAATTAAGCAAGTACTTGCAAGTACAAATTCTGTACGTATATAATAAAAATTTCCCAGTGTCTGTCAATTGGGGTAACCCATCAGCGTTTTTTAACTGAGCAAAATCTTCCCAGTGTCTTTCAAGTGAGGATAACCCACTCTGTCATTCAACTGACCAAAATCGTCCTAATGTCTTTCAACTGAAGATTACCCAGTTACCTCTTTTTGAAACTAAGTTCAAGGAAAACCTACTCCTCCAGTGAGAAGTTTAACACCACCAAATAAAACTTAGGATCATAAGCGAATAACATGAGATCCAAGATCCAGGAGACACTCATCCAAATTCATCTGGACTCACTGAGGAGACAGACGGGCACAAGAGGCCTCTGCTAGTATTAAGGCTCCAGATCCTCATAAAGTTCAAGCAAAGGAGAAAAGTTGGCTCTGGATCCCTTCGTGGTCACTGAAACTGTCAACTGAAGAAAAACACTACCTAAAAGTTCCAAGTTATGTTTTATTCAGAGATCTTACTGAGGACTCTAGCCCGGGAAACAGTCTCAGACAGCACTGAGGCATTGTTCCAAAGAGGTAAGGGAGGAACCAGGGTATATAGGAGTTTCTGGTGAAAAAACAAAAACAAAAAAAACATTTAGTCCAACATCAAAAGACTACTGCTAATGACAAAAACCAGTCACCTCAAGTTAATAATTTTTAGCATTTTCCTATTTATGGGAAGATGTAAGAGTCTGGGGTCATTAAAATTATTCCTTAGATATTCATCTGATCTATCTAGGGCCAGGATGCTGTTTTTCTCCACCCTGAATTCCCCTCTGGGTGCAGCATCGGGGGCAGCTACAGTGGCTTGATGGCTTGATGGCGGGCAATATTTTTTGTTTACTAGAATGACAGGTAACATTTTTTTTGTCCACATTTGTGATTAGCAGTAATCTTTTTACACTTGACCACATGTTTTCCCCAGCAAAAAAGTTCACATATATACTGGCTCCTCCCTTACCCCTCTGGAGGAGTTCCTCAGAGCTATCTGAGAACTCCCGGGCTATAGTACTCAGTAAGGTCCCCAAATAAAACTTAACTCATAACTTTCACATCATGCATTTTTCTTTCAGTTAACACTCAAGAACTTCAATATGTTTTTCAAATGTTCTAATATACCTCGAGGGTAACTTAACAGAATAGTCTGTTTCAGAACTAGGCAGAAACACACAGATTCCCAAAAGCAGGACCTCTTGACTCAGAATCACTTATCATTAGGGAAATGCAAAAGCAAATCACAGTGAGACACCACCTCATACCCATTAGGAGGGGTTTTTTGTGTTTTTTTTTTTTTTTTTTGGCTGCTCCACGCAGCATGCAGGATCTTAGTTCCCCAAACAGGGATTGAACCCGTTCCCGCTGCAGTGGAAGCACAGAGTCTTAACCACTGGACCACCAGGGAAGTCCCTAGGATGTCTATTATAAAACAAAACAAAAACTAACAAATTTCGGCCAGGATGTGGAGAAACTGGAACCCTTGTACACTGTTGGTGGGAATGTAAAATGGTGCAGCCACTATAGAAAACAGTAGAGCAGTTCCTCAAAATATTAAAAATAGAATTACCATATGATCCAGTAATTCCACTTCTGGGTATATACCCAAAAGAAGTGAAAGCAGGGTCTTGAAGACATATTTGCACATCCACGTTCATAGCAGTCACAGTTGCCAAAGAGGTGGAAGCAACCCAACAGTCCACAGATGAATGAAGGGATAAACGAAATGTAACATATACAAACAATGGAATATTACTCAGCCTTAAAAAGTAAGGATATTCTGACACATGCTCCAACGTGAGTGACTCTTGGGGAAATTATGCTAAATGAAATAAGCCCATCACAAAAAGACAAATACTCTATGAAATCACTTATATGAGGTACCTAGAACAGTCAAATTCATTAGAACAGAAAGTAGGATGGTGGTTACCAGGGACTGGGGAGAAGAGGAATGGGGAATTGTTATTCAATGGGTACAGAGTTTCAGTTTTGCGAGATGAAAAAGTTCCGGAGCTTGGTTGCACAATAATGTGGATATATTTAACACTATTGAACTATAAACTTAAAAATGGTTAGGGGCTTCCCTGGTGGTGCAGTGGTTGAGAGACCGCCTGCCGATGCAGGGGACACGGGTTCGTGCCCCAGTCCAGGAAGATCCCACATGCCGCGGAGCGGCTGGGCCCGTGAGCCATGGCCGCTGAGCCTGCACGTCCGGAGCCTGTGCTCCACGACGGGAGAGGCCACAGCAGTGAGAGGCCCACGTACAGCACACACACACACACAAATATAATAATAATAATAAGGCTATTATTACTATTTTATAAAACTATTTGTTTTCTAAAAGGTACGATGTGACCGAGAAGGGACTTAATAACTGTAAGTTCCCCACCACAATACCCTTCTTACCCTAGACTATGCTCAAATCGATTGTGTGAAGCTCCTGGAAAAACATAGTAACCGCCTCCCAACTGCTTAATATATCGCAGGCGCTGAAATTGAGGTGTGTCGATGATTCGGATGAGAAGAGGGTGAAATTCAATGTGACCATGGATAGGATCATTAATCACCTAGAAAATTACAAATTAATGTGAATAACAATACATAACACCACATAAAATTTTTGTCCAGTCATTCCTATCTACAGTGCAAAGTCAAAGCTATTCATTTTTAAGTAAGAATAATACTAAGGGAAATGACAAGTTATGAATATCTTTACTTTATTTAGGTATCACTACCAGACAAAGCAAGTATATTGGACCTGATGGGTTCTAACAATGGATTAATGGATTCTAATAACAGAAGGGTAAAGATTTCAATCTTTCTTTTATGTATATGATTTCATTAGCCTTTAGTAAGTTAGTCTGGTATTCAAGTTAAACATACTCATTTAACACACTCATTCAGATCACATACACTATTTTACCACAGGCACCGTGTCTAATTTCTTTGTAAATGTATCCACCCATCACTATAATCCTTAATAAAAAAAAACAACCCTCCTACCATGTAGTAAACAATCATAGGCAGGAAGTACTATAAAACTCTACAGCACTTAATGTCTCTAAGAAGTACTTACTTATACTTAGTAAACCTACATTTCATAATTATTCATTACTCTAAGCTTAAACCGGGGCTTTAAATATGGGTGAAGATTTAATGCTCCTCTATGTTTCTTTAAATAAAGATAACATCTTTCTTAATTGTCCATAACTGTCTTTTAAAAAGAATGTTTCAGGGCTTCCCTGGTGGCGCAGTGGTTGAGAGTCCGCCTGCCGATGCAGGGGACGTGGGTTTGTGCCCCGGTCCGGGAGGATCCCACATGCCGCGGAGCGGCTAGGCCCGTGAGCCATGGCCGCTGAGCCTGCGCGTCCGGAACCTGTGCTCCAGAACGGGAGAGGCCACAGCAGTGAGAGGCCCGCGTACCACACACACAAAAAAAAGAATGTTTCAGAATAAAAAAAGAAACATGATAAATGATCTAATCCATGATTTTCAAACTGCTTCAAATGGTTCCATGAAGTTCCTAAAAAATGTATGGAATTCTGGGAGGTGAAGGGCTTTGTCTGCTTCATTTACTGCCATATTCTCAGAACCCATCAAACAGCACAGTGCCTGGCACAGAGTAGGAACTCAGACACATTTTGAATGACTACCGTTGAAACATTATTGCAAAGTAATACATGTTAACAAGCTATTATAGTTACAGTGTACCAAGTATATCTTTAATAATACACCAAGAATGATGTCAAAGTATCTCAGGAATAGAAGGATGTTGTAATTCAACCCTGTGAATGTCCTTATCAGAGAAGAAAAAGTTGAACAATTTTTAAATATATGAAAATCATATACTGGTCTATTCTTTCTCCCTTATACAAGATCAATGTAACCATGAAACAAATGAGAATCTATTTTTTAAATTAATGAATTTATTTATTTATTTATTTATTTATTTATTTATTTATTTATTTATTTTTGGCTGTGTTGGGTTTTAGTTGCTACACGTGGGCTTTCTCTAGTTGTGCAGAGTGTGGGCTACTCTTCGTTGCAGTGCATGGGTTTCTCATTGCGGTGGCTTCTCTTGCTGTGAAGCATGGGCTCTAGGTGCTTCAGTGGGCTGAAGGGCATTGTGGGCTTCAGTAATTGTGGCATGCAGGCTCAGTAGTTGTGGCTCGTGGGCTCTGGAGCGCAGGCTCAGTAGTTGTGGCGCACAGGCTTAGTTGCTCTGCAGCATGTGGGATCTTCCCAGACCAGGGCTTGAACCCGTGTTCCCTGTATTGGCAGGCAGATTCTTAACCACTGCGCCACCAGGAAAGTCCCAAGAATCTATTTTATTTTGAAAAATTATCAAAGAAAAATCCTATAATCTACTTTTAATCCATTTAAAGATCTAAAAGTCTTCACTGTCAATTTTTCAGTGGTTAATAACTGTTTTTAAAAGAAATCAATGAAAATTTTTTTTTTTTTTTGGTCTGAGAGATGTCACATCCTCTCATCAAAGATGCTGATTTTATTTTTTATTTCTTTTTTTTTTTTAATTTTTTGCCTTATAACAAGTTTAATCAGTTATACATATACATATGTTCCCATATCCCCTCCCTTTTGCGTCTCCCTCCCACCCTCCCTATCCCACCCCTCCAGGCGGTCACAAAGCACCGAGCTGATCTCCCTGTGCTATGCGGCTGCTTCCCACTAGCTATCTACCTTACGTTTGGTAGTGTATATATGTCCATGCCGCTCTTTCACTTTGTCACAGCTTACCCTTCCCCCTCCCCATATCCTCAAGTCCATTCTCTAGTAGGTCTGTGTCTTTATTCCTGTCTTACCCCTATGTTCTTCATGACATTTTTTTTTCTTAAATTCCATATATATGTGTTAGCATACAGTATTTGTCTTTCTCTTTCTGACTTACTTCACTCTGTATGACAGACTCTAGGTCTATCCACCTCATTACAAATAGCTCATGAAAATTATTTTTAACTTAATATCATAACACACTCTCCTTTCATGTCAAAATGCATCATCAACAGTTTCTCATGTTTTTACAAATCTTAATAATTATCACTGTAATGGCTCTATTTCATTGATAAACCAACATTTTAAACCATTTCCCTAACACTGGGCTTTGCAAAACCAGAAATTCTATTTAGTCAATTTCATATTCCCTTCACAACCCTTAGCGTGTATATGTGATATTAAAGTGTTTTGATCACTTTTTAAAATTAATTTTTATTGGGGTATAGTTGATTTACAACATTGTGTTCGTTTCTGCTGTATAGCAAAGTGAATCAGTTATACATATACATATATCCACTCTTTTTTAGATTCTATTCTCATATAGGTCATTACAGAGTATTGAGTAGAGCTCTGATCATTGTATATAATCTGTTATTTTTGTTCTTGCAGTATTTTTTTGAGGTATAGTTGACTTACAATATTATATTAGTTTCAGGTTACAACATAGTGATTCAAAATTTTTATAGAATATACTCCATTTATAGTTTTATAATATACTGGCTATATTCCCTGTGCCATACAGTATATCCTTGTAGCTTATTTTATACATAGTAGTTTGTACCTCTCAATCCCCTACTTCTATTTTGCCCCTCCCTCTTCCCTCTCCCAATTGCTAACCCCTCGTTTGTTCTCTATTATTCTTGAGGTTTTTTTCTGTTTTGCTATATTCATTTGTTTCATTTTTTAGATTCCACACGTAAGTGATAACATACAGTATTTGTCTTTCTCTGACTTATTTCACTAGGAGTAATACCCTCCAAGTCCATCCATGTTGTTGCAAATAGCAAAATCTCACTCTTTCTTTATAGCTGAGTACTATTCCATTGCGTATATATATCTTCTTTATCCATTCATCTGTTGATGGACACTTAGATTGCTTCCATATCTTGGCAATTGTAAATAATGCTATGAATATTGTGATACATGTATCTTTTCAAATTAGCATTTGTGTTTTCTTCAGATATATGCCTAGGAGTGGAACTGCTGGATCATATGGTAGTTCTATTTCCAGTTTTTGAAGAAACTCCATACTGCTTTACACAGTGGCTGTACCAATTTCCATTCCTACCAAGAGTGTACAAGGGTTCCCTTTTCTCTACACCCTTGCCAACATTTGTTATTTGTGGGCTTTTTGATGATAGCCATTATGACAGGTGTGAGATGATATCTCACTGTGGTTTTGATTTGCATTTCTCAGATAATTAGTGACGTTGAGCATCTTTTCATACGTTGGCCATATGTATGTCTTCTTTGGAAAAACGTCTATTCAGGTCTTCTGTCCATTTTCCTTCTACTAATTTGGGGTTCTGTTTGTTCTTCTTTTTCTAGTTCCTTTAGATGTAAGGTTGAGTTATTTGAGATTTTTCTTTTTCCTGAGGTAGGTTTTTATTGCTATAAAGGTTCTTCTTAGGACTGCTTTTGCTGCATCCCTTAGATTTTGGATTGCTGTGTTTTCATTTTCACTTGTCTCCAAGTATTTTTTGATATTTTCCTTGATTTTTTTCAGTGATCCATTCGTTATTTAGTAGCCTAATGTCTAGCCTCCACAGGTTTGTGGTTTTTTGCAGTTTTTTTCTTGTAGTTGATTTCTAGTCTCATAGCATTGTGGTTGGAAAAGACGCTTGACATGATTTCAATTTTCTTAAATTTACTGAGACTTGTTTTGTGGCCTAGAACGTGATCTATCCTGGAGAGTGTTTCATGTGCACTTGAAAAGAATGTGATTCTGGGACCTCCCTGGAGGGCCAGTGGTTAAGACTCTGAGCCTCTACTGCAGGGGGTGTGGATTCAATCCCCGGCCAGGGAAATAAGATCCCACATGCCACACGGCACAGCTAAAAAAAAAAAAAAAAAAGTGTATTCTGCTGCTTTTGGATGGAATATTCTCTATATATCTGTTACATTCATTTGGTCTAATATGTCATTTAACGCCTGTGTTTCCTAATTGATTTTCTGTCTGGATGATCTGTCCATTGGTGTGAGTGGGGTGTTAAAGTTCCTTACTATTATTGTGTTACTGTCAATTTCTCACTTTATGTCTGTCAATATTTCCTTTATATATTTAGGTGCTCCTATGTTGGGTGCATATATATTTACAATTGTTATAACTTCTTCTTGGAGTGATCCCTTGGTCATTATGTAGTGTCCTTCTTTGTCTCTTGTAACAGTCTTTGTTTTAAAGTTTATTTTGTCTAAGTTTTTGTTACCCTGTCTTGCTTTTGCTTTTGCTTTTTTAATATTTATTTATTTGGCTGCACTGGGTCTTAGTTGGGGCACACGGGATCTTCGTCATTGCATGCAGGATCTTTAGTTGCAGCATGCAGGATATTTTAGTTGTGACATGCATACCCCGGCTTTCTTTGGATTTCTATTTGCATGGAATACCTTTTTCCATTCTCTCACTTTGTCTGTGTTTCTTTAGGTCTGAAGTGAGTCTCTTGTAGGCAGTCTATATAAGGGTCTTGTTTTTGTACCCATTCATCCACTCCATGTCTTTTGATTGGAGCATTTGGTCCATTTACATTTAAAGTAATCATTGATAGGTATGTACTTATTGCCATTTTGTTAATTGTTTGGGGGTTATTTTTGTAGTTCTTTTTTGTTCCTTTCTTCTTCCTTTGTTCTCCTCCCTTGTGATTTGATAACTATCTTTAGCATTATGTTTGCATTCCTTTCTCTTTTTTGTGTATGTATCTATTATAGGTTTTTAGTTTGTGCTTACCAGGAGGTTTAGATATAGCAATCTGTATATACAAATGATTATTTTAAGTTGCTGATCTCTTAATTTCAAATGCATTTTAACAACCTTACATTTTTACTCCCCTCCTGCCATGAGTACTGTTTTTAGTGTCATATCTTACAGCTTTTTGTTTGGTGTATCCCTTAACTACTTACTGCAGATATAGATGATTTTACTTTTGCCTTTTAACCTTCCTACTAGTTTTGTATGTGGTTGACTGAATACCTTCACTGTATATTTGCCTTTATAAATGAGCTTTTTACTTTCATAATTTTCATGTTTCTAGTTGTGGTCTTTTATTTTTTGCTTAGAGAAGTGCCTTTAGCATTTCTTGTAAAGCTGGTTGTGGTGATGAACTTATTTAGGTTTTGCTTATTTAAAAAACTTGATTTCTCTATCAAATCTTACTGAGAACCTTGCCAGGTAGGTTCTTGGTTCTTGATATTCTACCACTCCCTTCTGGCCTGCAGAGTTTCTGCTAATAAGTCAGCTAATAGTCTACGGGAGTTCCTGCATACATAACTTGTTGCTTGTCCCTTGCTGCTTTTAATATTCTCTCTTAGTCTACCGTTGATTCCTTCTAGTGTATTTTTCATTTCAGTTATGGTATTCCTCATCTCTGCTTGGTTCTTCTCCATATTTTCTAACTCTTTGTTAAAAATTTCTAACATCTCGCTCTGTGAATCCATTCTTCTCCTGAGTTCTTTGATCTTATTTACTATCATTACTTTAAACTCTTTATCAGCTAGATTGTCTATCTCCACTTCACTTAGTTCTTTTGAGGTTTTATTTTGTTCAAATAAAATAAACATATTTTATTTAGTTTGGAACATATTCCTCTATTGTCTTGTTTAGTTTGGAACATATTCCTCTACTGTCTCATTTTGCCTAAATTGCTCTTTTTATTTCTATGTATCTGATGTGTTGGTTATGTTTCCTGATCTTGGAGAAGTGGCCTTTTGTGGGAGACGTCCTATGTGTCCCAGCAGCGCACTCCCCTCTGGTCACTAGGGTTATATGTTCTAGGGATGCCCCCAGTGTGAGCTGCATGGGTCCTTCTGTTGTGGTGGGCTGACTACTGTGGGTGGTCTGGTAGGCATGGCTGGCACCCCAATTTGCTTGGTTGCCAGGCCCTACCTTGTGTGGAGGCTGCTAGCCACTGGTTGGCAGGGCCGGGCCACAAGGTGGCTGGCTGCAGAGCCCCAGGGGATGCTGGGGCTAATGCTGGCTCGCTGGTGGGCAGAGCCAGGTTCTGAGATGAGTGGTTGTGAGGCTGAGGTTCCTGAATCTGGTGTTGGCCTGCTGGTGGGTGGGGCCAGTTCTTAACACTGCTGGCTGTGAGTTCCAGGGTGTCCCAAAGCTGGTGCTAGCCTGCTGGTGAGTGGGGATGAATTCCAGGGTGGCTGGCTGAGGAGTCCAAAGTACCTCAGAGCTGGTGTTGGCTTGCTGATGGGTGGGTCCAGGGGCTGGGGCGTCACAGGGCTGTTGTCAGCCTGCTGGTGGGCAGGCACAGGGCCCAGGGTGGGTCCCAGGCTAGTGCCAGCTCACTGGTGGGTGGAGCTGGTCCTGAGGTCTCTGGATGCAGGGCCCTGGGGGTCCCGAAGCTGACAGTCTGCTGATGGGTGGGCCTGGATCCCAGGGCCGCTGACGGAGGCACCCAAGTGCCCCAGAGCTGGAGCTGGCCTACTGGTGGGCAGGGTTAGGAGGTAGGGCCCCAGGACTGCTGCTGGACTGCCGATGTGTTGGCTGGGTCCTGACAGGGCAGGCTGTGGGGCTGCAGTGGTCCTGGGGCCCGTGTCTGCCCTCTGGTGGGCAGGATCGGGGTCTAGGAGCTCCTGGGACTGGTGCCCACCCACTGGTGGTAAAACTGGGTCCTGAGGCTAGTGCTGGCCCAATGGTGGGGGCACAGCTGGGTCATGGGGTCTCTGGCTGCAGGACACAGGGGTCCCAGAGCTGGTGTCAGACCACTGGGGGGGTGGGGCTGGTTCCTGACACAGCTGGCTGTAGGGTCAGGGCTGTCCTGAAGCTTGTGTCAGCCCACTGGTGAACGGGGCCAGATCCTTGGGTGGCTGGCTAAGGTGCCCAAGGTGTCTCAGAGCTGGTGTCTCCCAGTGTTATTTATATAATCTACTCCTTCTATAGTCACATGGTCCACTTACTTATCACTTTTAAAGGTATATGATATTCTATTGTGTTACTAGCCAAGCAGGATGAAACAATTCTATTGCCTTCTGTATATGCCAAGCACTGAGGATGAGGGATGAATAAGTTACCATTCCTGCCCCCAGGAAAAATAATAGAATCTATTTGTAGAGTAGTGGGGAAAGAGAATGGGGAAAAAGAAACAAAAGAAGAAGCGGTCAGTTCTACCCTGAAGAAAGGGGAACAGGAGCCCTCAGAAAAAGATTCAGAGGTGGTGATTCTATAATTTCACACATATTAGGTAGACATTTCACTGTTTTAAAATTCACCAGGGACTTTCCTGGTCGTCCAGTGGTTAGGACTCTGCACTTTCACTGTGGGGAGGGCACAGGTTAGATCCCTGATCAGGGAACTAGGATCCCCAAAGCCACACAGCATGGCCCCCCCTCCAAAAAAAAATCAATACATTTGACAAATTAGTGCCTACTATGTCAAACACTGCACTTCATCCTCACTACTATGCAATTCCTGGCTTCAGAGGCCAACTGAACTAAATTTAGCATGAAGAGAACTAAGCCAAGAATAAGAGGTTATAGTCTTGGGTTAGGCAATGGTTTCTTAGATATGACACCAAATGCATAAGAGACAAAAGCAAAAATAGATACACTGGACTATATCAAAATTTAAAACTTTTGTGCTCCAAAGAACACCATCAAGAAACTAAAAAGAGGGGACTTCCCTGGTGGCATGGTGGTTGAGAATCCGCCTGCCAATGCAGGGGGACATGGGTTTGATCCCTGGACCGGCAGGATCCCACATGCTGTGGAGCAACTAAGCCTGTGCATCACAACTACTGAGCCTGCGCTCTAGAGCCTGTGCTCTGCAATGAAAAGCCCGTGCACTACAATGAGGAGTGGCCCCTGCTCACCGAAACTAGAGAAAGCCTGCACACAGCAATGAAGACCCAATGCAGCCAAAAATAAATAAATAAATAAATTTACAAAGAAGCAATACTGATTAAAAAAACAAAACTAAATTAAACTAAAAAGATAGGGAATTCCCTGGTGGTCCAGTGGTTAGGACTCTGCGCTTCCACTGCTGGGAGCCCAGGTTCAATCCCTGGTCAGGGAACTAAGAGCCCGCAAGCCTCATGATGTGGTCTAAATAAATAAATAAAAAGACAGTAAAAAGATAATCCAGAGGATGGGAGAAAATATTTGCATATTATATATTTAACAAGGGAATTGTATCCTGAATATATAAAGAACTGTTACAATTTAAATTAGATTGTGGTGATGACTGAACAACCTTGTGAACTTTCTAAAAAACACTGACTTGTATATTTAAAATGAGTGAATAAAAGAACGTATCTGTGTGTAACTGAGTCACTTTGCTGTACAGCAGAGATTGGCACAACATTGTAAATCAACTACACTTCAATAAAAAATAAAATAAAATAAAATGAATGAATTGCAAGGTATGTGAATTATATCTCATTAAAGCTGTTTTTATTTTTTAAAAAAGGTTAAAAAAGGTAACTAACACACCATTGTAAAGCAATTATACTCCAATAAAGATGTTAAAAAAAAAATTAGGGTAGGAATCAATTCTTTGTTCAACTGTACTGCTGATGAAGCTAAGGTCAAAAAAGGTATCAATTTCATTACTAGACAGTGACTCACTGACTCAAGTACTTAGTAGCTTTAAGATCTATTTTCAATGACTATAGTTTATATATGAGGTTAAACAATTTTGTTAATGAAAAATAGAAAAAATAAATAAAAGGGGGCAAATGAAACTACTGACTGCCTTGAAAATTACTTCAAAAAGATTTTTTGTTGCAAACTGTGAAAATGTGACCTCAGAGATTATCTGAGATGATCTCAACTAATGAAGAAATCTCATCTTATCTCTGCCCTGCCTGATGAGAACACCCATGCTGCTGCTATTGAGAAAGGACAAAAAAGAATGCAGGACAGCAACTGTCTCCTAATTGCAGGACAAAATATTTAGATATCATCTTTGGTAAGTGATTCTTCTATTTACTTCTTCATGAAAATGAAGTATTTTAATATTAGGTAACTTTTTCAAAAAGGGCTGCGATTTGATCATTCCTCAAATAACAGATTTGCTCTAAGAACAACTACTTTGTCTGTAAAAGAAGATTCTTGTAGAATTGAACCAAACACATTTATTAAATATCTTCAAACATGATTTTCCATGAAAAATAAGCAGACTAACTTGTAACAGTAAAATTGAAATTCATGTGCTCATAGGATCTGAGATAACTCAATACATAAAACACCTCTGACGGGGCTTCCCTGGTGGCGCAGTGGTTGAGAATCTGCCTGCCAGTGCAGGGGACACGGGTTCGAGCCCTGGTCTGGGAGGATCCCACGTGCCGCGGAGCAACTAGGCCCGTGAGCCACAACTACTGAGCCTGCGCGTCTGGAGCTTGTGCTCCGCAACAAGAGAGGCCGCGACAGTGAGAGGCCTGCGCACCGCGATGAAGAGTGGTCCCCACTTGCCACAACTAGAGAAAGCCCTCGCACAGAAGCAAAGACCCAACACAGCAAAAATAAATAAATTAATTTAAAAAAGAAAAAGAAAAAAAAAAAACCACCTCTGATGAAAAGTGCAAAAGATGACTGTGTAAAAGGGGAATGAGACCCCATCCCCTCTTCCAGGTCTGAAAGTAAGTTTTCTTACCCTATAGCTGTCAAAAGCATAAACAATGTGGTGCATTTCCTGTCACCAACCAATCAAGAAACATTTAATTACGGTATTAGAACCATCCTGAAGAGCTTGTGAAAAATGCACATTCCTGGGTCTCTACTGTAAGTTCCCAGAATCAGAATTTCTGAAATGGGAGCTAGGCAGCTGACTGCTTGTTAAAATGATTCTTGGGACACTGAGTGTGAAAAACAGGGCTTTTGAAATGTCTGGAAGGGGGTGGGGGATGAGAAATAAACAATTATTGATAGATCAAATTGTAGGCATATATCTATTCTTTGGTCTACTATTTGACAAAAAAGTTTAACAAAACTGATAAGTAATTTTAATTTAAAAGTTATTCTGTGACTAAGGGGTAACTAGGGCTATATGTGTCGATATGGATATTTCTCAAAAATATAACATTATATGAAAGTTTAGAAGGTTACTTCTAATAAAATGAAATTCCATTTATAAATGTTTAAAAAATATGTAAAACAATACTATACACTGTTTATGGCTGTACATACATATGTAGTAAAAATCTAAAAAAACATTCAAGAAAATGATTAAACACTTGGGAAAAAAAGGATGGAAACAAAATTCAAGAGGGGTACAAAGGAGGCCTTCCATTGTTTCTAATATTTTGTTCTAAAAATAATAGATCTGAAGCAAATTAGGCAAAATGTTAAGATCTGACAAGCTGGGCAGTAGTCTATTTATGCTTTTCTGTGGGCTTAAAACATTTTAGTTTTTCTCGTGGTTATTTTAGAAAATGCAGAAAGTTTAGAAAAGTAAAAACCCATTACTCACAATCCTGTTACTGAAAAGAGATTTCTTTCCATTCTTTTAAAAATGAATTCTACATAATTGGTTATATCACTTTGTATTAAAAAAATAATAAACTCAGATTCCTCTTACCTTCATTGTATAAACGTGAGTTTGATCCAGTTGTTGGATATTATTAAGCAGCTTTATTCTCTTCCCATAGGAACTAAAATTATAACAGGATAAGCAAATCTATCATTATTTGCTAAATAATAATCCTTGGAGTATATAATAGTATCTAATCAACTTTAGGTTGTTAGAATAGAAGTCAGATTAAAAGGAACAGTTAATAATTCAAACATACTCCTATTAGAAACCCTCTCCCTTCCTTTGCTTCTACGACATGAGACTCTTCTGCCCTCAATCCTCTTCTCTCTTGGTAAATTCAGACTTCAATACCTCTCATACCTGCATCACTGAATGCTCAATTTACACTTCAAATTTATTTTAACCTAATTGAGGCCAACATCTACCCTCATGATCCTAAATTTGCATGGCTCACGTAAGCGAAATCTCAAGCTAGGTAAGTCTCTTTGAAGTAGAGCCCAGTGATAATGAAAAAGGTCTTTGGAATTGGGCAGAACTGGCTCACATCTGCACGTGGAATCTATATGATCTTGGAAAAGTCACTTAACCTTTTTTGGTACACTGATGTTCTCATCTATAGCACAGAGATAATACTATCTCCCTCACAGGGCTGGAGAGGGATTAAACAGTGTGTTCGGCACTGGGGATACAAAAGACTCAGTTCCTGCCCTCAAGAACTATAGGAGAATTTTAACTATGATTACAGGTGTTATAGAAATTATTATTGATGTTAAATTCAATATTTATCCCATCAGCAGTGTTTTAAGTACAAAAATCTGGGAGTTTATTAGTATAACCAAGTGGTGAATATGTGAACAAAGTTATCTAACTAAACTGGCCAAAGATGTTACATATAGGAAGACTACATTTGTTTGACAAACTGAGACTTTGTCATAACAAAATAACTTTCAAAGAGAAATAATTATTGCTTACATCAACTAAGAAATAGTCACATCAAATGCAAATGTCTAAGATACAATGAAAGGAAACACAGGACAATATAAGACTTCTTGGCAGGGGTGGTTGTCAGCCACGTGATCAGTCCATGAATGGATTTTTAAAACTCTTTATAGTGATGAGTTGCAAAGGTCCAAGTTTGACTTATGAGCATCAGGTATGAATTATGCATGAATCAAGTATATATGGTTTTAGCTTCATTTATACCTATTGTCCTCTATCAGTAATTACTCATAATGCTCCAGTCTTGAGAAAGAATTTAATAGGAATTAAACAACTCAAAATCCTATAATTCACTTTCTTGCTCCATTTACACTTACTAATTGGTCTAGGCATGTTAGCCTGATACCTGGCTGAAGCAGGAGGCAAGGGGTTAGCCTTTATCAATCCTTTAGCTAATTTGACTGAAATGTAAATCTTTTGCTAAAAGTCCTAGATAGACTCGGAGCCAGAAGTACTACAATTGACCTCTATGTTGTCCCCCGAGACCCACAGTAACTACAGAATCTAAGAATGATTTTTTTGGAATGTACAGAAGCATCATTACAGCTGATAAGCCATTAAAGCAGCATAGCTTGTGTTCTACTATTCCCCTACCCTCATCAGTTTGAAATAACAAGCACAGGGAGAGGCCAGGCTCCAAGAAGTACTTTAAGGCAGAGCTGTAACTGACACAGGTTAAGTATAGTTGTTGCACAGTGGAGCATAACCAGGAATCATAGCATAAAATAATACCAAACCTAAACCAACCTCACAGCCCAGTCTTTTCCTCAACTGATACTCAGTATTCATCACTTAATTAGAACTCAAAAAGAAACTACTGTATTCATAAAGAAATCACATGGGGGGGTGGGCAAAATGGGTGAAGGGGCTTCAAGAGGTACAAACTTCCAGTTATAAAATAAATAAGTCATGGGAATGTAATGTACTGCATGATGACTATAGTCAATAATGTTGTACTGCATGTTTAAAAGTTGCCAAGTGATGGTATACAATTTATGTTTTAAGCAGGGCAAGAAAATTTAAGCATAACATGTTCCCTGCTTGTACTGGGCCCTCCCTAATGTGCAATGTGCATTATACATTAACCAGACCTCCTCAAAGTTGGGAATGCCTGCTCAACTGTAAAAAACAATGCTTTTTTCCTTCTTCTGATGCCAACAATGTAACTCCTTAGAAGATTAATTTTTCCTCTCCTAATCCTGTAAGGGATCATGGTGACATACTGCTCCTATGTGCAGATCTGGACTATGTATCTTTGGTAAACTTTACATAAAATGTCAGTGTGTCACTTTTATGTACAATCTGTTTTCTCGAAAATGTATATGACTGTTCCTTTGACTTCTAACAGGCAGAAGAGTCCTCAGAGTTTTCTAAAAGACTGTCTCTTGGGTTATAATCCTCAGGTTGGCTTGAATAAAACTCTCCATTTCTCCTTTACATCGAATACTGATTAATTTTTTGTTGACCCAAGAGAGTAAATCTTTCTTTTGTTGTTTTTTGTTTTGTTTTGTTTTTTTGCACAGCTTGCAGGATCTTAGTTTCCTGATCAGGGATCGAAACTTCACCCTTGGCAGTGAAAGCACAGACTCCTAACCACTGGACTGCCAGGGAATTCCGAAGAGAGTAAATCTTAAAAGTTCTCATCACAAGAAAAAAAATTTCTTTGTAATTTTGTATGGTGACAGAGGGTACTAGACTTATTGTAGTAATCACTTCGCAATATATACGAACATTGAATCATTACATTGTACACCTGAAACTAATATAATATTATATGCCAATTATACCTCAATAAAAATATTTAATTTAAAAAAAATCACTGATTAAAGTATATTTTAAAAGCCACCCAAAACCTGGAGGTGTTTTTGTTTTGACAAAGGCTATGGCAAAATAAATACTTTAAACAAAGATTTGGGCTAGAATAGTTGGACTACAATAAGATTTTATTTCCATATTTCATCATTTCTGAAATCTGTTTCTTACAACTGATATGTACATTTAATGTGACAATATTTCTTATTTTTTTAGAAAAATCTTTTACCATCATCAGTTAATCATAAAACTGAGGAAATACAGGAGTACTTGTCTAAACTAGATTCCCCCTAGAAAGCAGAGTCTAGGACAAGAGCTTGCATACAGTTAATTTATTTTGGATGTGAATCCTGGGATATGGAGTGGAGGGCTAGAAAAGGTGAAACAGGAAACGAGGGGAAAATAATGCAAGGGTACATTAATAAGTTGGTTGCATTGGACCACTGTGAACAACTTCAACGGATCCCACTGAAATCCTCAAAGACAGCTCTGTCCAGGAGAACTTTGTCATGATGGAAATGGTCTGTATCTGCCCTGTTCAGCATGGTAGCCACCAGCCATAAGTGGCTACTGAGCACCTGAATTATGGATAGGATAACTGAGAAATTAAAATTTTCACTTCATTTAATTTTAACACATAGGTAGTGGCTGTTGCATAGGAAAACACAGCTCTAAGGAGTACTGCAGAATCCACCTCAGAGTTAAGAGGTGGGCACAAAAAGACATGACATATAGTGTTCCTTTTGGAATTTTTACTATTTTGTTAACTCATGTGTCCCAAGTTCCTGGAAGAATGCCTAACGCACAGTGAGCCCTCCATAAATATTTGTTGAATAAATCAACAGTATTTGGGTCCACAAAGTATATGGTTCCCTTTAAAAGCAAAGCTCTATTAGAAAAAATTCCATTCAGTTCAAACAATAAGCTACTATTATACATAAGAAATAGGTAGTAAGGGGGACTTTGGGGGGACAGAGGGGGCTGATACATAATTATGAAAGAGGCAAGATTAGGTTCCCAAGGATTCTGACCCAAAGGAGGCTTATTAAAAGTCAGTAAAATGTTCTAAAGTGATCTTTTCCCTCAATTTACTTGCATTATCAATTACTAAACAACAGTGCATGAAGTAATTCAGTATAATCTTTTGTTCTGATTCTTTGGTTACTGTTTCCACAAACAACACTTAGCTAAGTGGAATTCCAGAAGAAAAGACCATATTTTACCACTGTTGCCAACTCCCTAATAGAAACAAAGTCTCTACTTTAAGGAAGGTTTAAATATTGATTGGATCTTCAACTGAGATATTTAAAGTGGACTTACACAAAGCTAGACCCTAGGATCTCCAGTCATATACAGGGATCTCAACCTACATATATAATTTATGAAGGGCTTAACATGTGCTAATCACTCTACATACATTGTCTCATTATTATTATCCATTTCACAGGTGCAGAAACTGAAGGGTTAAATAAATTGTCCCAAATCATACAACTGAAAAGTGCCAAACTACTTTGGATAGTGTCTTTAAATCTAATACCAGGGAAGCATTCCAGCCTTAAGTAGCTTTAGAAAGACCTAGAAATATACTCAAGATAGGGTTGTAGCCTTGATTTTTCTTGCCAACATTTTTTTCCTATCAATTCTTCTACATTTTCTGGAGTGTATAATTCAATTATTCTGAACTTGAGAGTAAAAAGTTGGTCACTACAAACTTCATGAAGGCTTACTAGCAAAATTTTTAAAAACAGGAATCATTAGTAATATTTAACATAGGATTTGCACAGCAAAAACAAAAACAACTCTTAGACAGCAGGTGTGCTATTCTGTTTTAAAACCTGTGCAGATTTAAAATGAGGACACTTAATATCAGCAGTTTGGGGCTTTGTCTCCTCAGTGTGAATAAAAAGGTCTTAAGTATGCTTGGCTACAACGTGAATTTTATCATTCTTACCTTATTCCAAGGTCTTCAAGAAGAGACTCATCAAGAAAGGGCAGTATTGAACCTGTGATTTTCTTCTCTATGGAAGAAAAGGGAGGGAAAAAAATGAATGATTTCAATATTCACAGCACATGCTTTTTGATTTCTTTCAATTTGGATCCACCAGAATTTACTCAGATCAACATTTTTTTGAGCACCCAGTACTGGCAGCAAACTGTGCCAAGTACCACATTTTTGATTGCTACTTGGAAAGTCTTAATTTTATTTATTTTTTATTTTATTTATTTTTTAAAATAAATTTATTTATTTTTGGCTGAGTTGGGTCTTCATTGCTGCACACGGGCTTCCTCTAGTTGCGGTGAGCGTTGGCTACTCCTCGTTGTGGCGCGAGGGCTTCTCATTGGGGTGGCTTCTCTTGTTGCGGAGCACGGGCTCTAGGTGCGCGGGCTTCAGTAGTTGTGGCATGCGGGCTCAGTAGTTGTGGCTTGCAGGCTCTAGAGCACAGGCTCAGTAGTTGTGGCATATGGGCTTAGCTGCTCCGCGGCCTGTGGTATCTTCCCAGACCAGGGCTCAAAGCCCTGTCCCCTGCACTGGAAGGAGGATTCTTAACTACTGCGCTACCAGGGAAGCGCGGAAAGTCTTAATTTTAATTTGATAACTATACCAAGAGGATTTTTTTGATAAACCAGGTAAAATTTTAAAAATTATTTGAGTAAATTATTTGCAAGGAAGTCCAGCTGCAAAACTGGCAGCTTCCTCCTGAAACAGGTGAGGTTTAGGGTGGGGGCGGGGAAAGAAATGTCAGTCTATTGTTAGAATAGTCAGGTCAAAACCATAGCCTGAGGGATGCTCCACATGTTGACTTAGTTCTAAAACCTCCAAAGAAAGCACACAATCTGTTTAGTAAGGCTTATATACATTTTTTTAAAAATTAATTAATTTATTTATTTATTTTGGCTGCGTTGGGTCTTCGTTGCTGCACGTGGGCTTTCTCTAGTTGCGTCGAGTGGGGGCTACTCTTTGTAGTGGTGCACGGGCTTCTCATTGCAGTGTCTTCCCTTGTTGCAGGGCACGGGCTGTAGGCACACGGGCTCAGTAGTTGTGGCTCGCAGGCTCTAGAGCGCAGGCTCAGTAGCTGTGGTTCACGGGCTTAGTTGCTCCACGAATGTGGGATCTTCCTGGACCAGGGCTCAAATCCGCATCCCCTGCATTGGCAGGCGGATTCTTAACCACTGTGCCACCAGGGAAGTCCCACATGGTTTATTTTTCTTTATCTTTCTATATAGTTAAATCCAGACCTTCCTGACCTCAGATTCCAGAACACTGGACTATTTTCAAACAAACAGAAGTCTTTCTAAAGGTAACAAGAGAAAATGAGGATGTAATTTTCCAGAAAGAAAAAAATCATTTAAATGAAAATGGCATTTTTGGGGGTGTTTTTCAAGCATAAAAAATATTCAATGTAAAAAATCCAAACAATATAAAGTATAAAATATCAACTTACTCATATTCTCCCAATAATCATTAATATTTTAGACAACAACATTCAAGACATTTACCTATGCAATTATGAAAGTTACACAAATGAAATTATGTTGTTTATAATCTATTTTTCCCAACTAATAGGTCATAAAGATCTTTCTTGTCAATTATTAACAATTATTAATGATGTAGTTTCATCTTTTTTTTTTTTTTTTTTTTGCGTTACGTGGGCCTCTCACTGTTGTGGCCTCTCCCATTGCGGAGCACAGGCTCCGGACGCGCAGGCTCAGCGGCCATGGCTCACGGGCCCAGCCGCTCCGCGGCATGTGGGATCTTCCCGGACTGGGGCACGAACCCGTGTCCCCTGCATTGGCAAGCGGACTCTCAACCACTGCGCCACCAGGGAAGCCCCAGTTTCATCATTTTTAATGGTTGTCTTTTATTCCACAATACAGATGCACCATAATACATTTAACCAATTTCTTCTGAACCTTATGCTCCTCACCACTAAAATGAGTATAACTGAACCTATGTCACAGAGTTATTGTAAAGATTTTATAAGATGAAACATGAAGTGCAGAGAATAGTACTTCACGCAAAGTAAATGCTCCATAAATTGTTAATCATCAATATTATTTACTACCATTATCAATGGATATTTAGATCATTTCTACTTTTTTGCTATTTATAACTAGTGGTTAGAAGAATAATCTTGAATATATTTCTTTGGACAGTGTACAAATGTTTCTGTAAACTCCTACAAGTGAAATTTTCTGTAAGTAAAAAGGTATTCCCAAACTGTCCAGGGTTAAGCAAGTTGATACTTCCATCAACTTTATTGGATTACCAATCTTTAAATATTTTTCTATCTAAATTTTAAAATCAGTGTTTTTAAAATTACTGTTAAGACTGAACTTTTTTTCTGTTTTTATTGGCTGCTTGTCAATTGTCTGTTCTTGTGTTTTGCTCATTTTCCTACTGGGGTGTTTTTTTCCTTGTTCTTAGTTGATTTCATAACTTTGGTTATGTTCTCCATTTTTTTTCTTTTCTCATTGGTTTGTTTATTCCCTTATTGTTGAGGGAAATCCAATGTATTTTGATGAGAACACTTGTTAAGGTATAAGTGGCATGAATGCTGGAGTCCAAAGACCTAATTAAAATCCAGCTCTGCTTTTTTCTAGTTGTGTGGCCTTTGAACCTCAAACACGTCATTTACTAAAAAATACACATTACAGTCTCTAAATTCCTGTGAAACTGTATTCCAAAATGAGGAAAGGGACCCAGCACCTGTGCTTAGTTTTGTCAAATAAAAACAAATTTTGACTTGCAAGCTGCTGTGTATAAAACAGATAAAAAACAAGGTTCTACTGTATAGCACAGGGAACTACATTCAACATCTTGTAATAATCTATAACAGAAAAGAATCTGAAAAAGACTACATATATATATATATACACACACACACACACATATATCACTTTTCTGTATACCAGAAACTAATACAACATTGTAAATTAACTATACTTCAATTAAAAAAATCTGGACTTAGATAGGGACAGACTCTAATCAGGGAGAAAATTATTGCAATACGGAGAACGTTCTGACCTCAGAAATCTGCAAGTGCCTCAAAATCAAAAAGGTGTTTTTTGGTTGGTTGGTTGGTTTTTTAATAGGATAAAGTAGGGGCAAGCAGAGATAAGCAGAATCTTTGGAGGGGAAGTGACCCCAGTCTGACAGGACATTGGCTGTGGTCAGCCAGTTGTTAGGAGAAGCTGATCAGGGAGCATATTCCACTTCTTTAGTGCTTGCTCAAGTTTGGGGGCAAGTAGGAGTTCAGAGGCCAGTAGAAGAGAGAGAAGACCTGACTAAAGTTTGGTCAAAACAAAGCAGACAGTACGAAATTAGCAACAGTGAACACTTGGTCAGTTTTTACCAATTAAATCATGTAATGTCTTCTAGTATTAGACTGTGGGTCAAGAGAACAGATCATTCTGAAGACTGATGAATTAATCTACAGGACACCACTGAAACAGGCAGCCAACAGTATAGCCAATCACATTTTGAAGACATAAAGCTACTTCATCCCCACCTACTGCTACTCAAAAGAAAAATTCCACCCCAGAAAGGGAGGAAACCCAAGGCTGGGGGGTGGGGGGTGGGGGGGGCGGTGGTGGTAGGGAAAAAGAGAAGTGCAATTTCCTTCACCCATCAAGCTATCTTTAGGTCTTGAACACTTCTTTAGTTCCTCCCACCCAGCCTAAGCAAACAGGGCTCCACCCCCCAATTGCAAAAGTTTACTGCATTTGCAAATGACACCATTTTTCTATTGAACACTTCAGAGGGTAAAGCAGAGGTCAAACTTCATCCCCCTTACGGGCAGTTGCGTAGATTTCAAGTGGATGGATGCTTGAACTTAAGCCAGTGAAGTCGCTTAAAACTCAACCTACAGGCCAAGTTGTGGGCACCTGGGAGTTCAGTGGTCAACCGAACCACCCCAGGGTTCAGATTTAGCGAGGGAAACTTTTGGAGAACAAAACATGATCTTTACTAAGCTTTGCAAGTACAGTCATCACGCATGTATTGAGTCCTACCGGGATGCTACGGTAAGGCGATGCGGATTCAGAGATTAACAGAAAAGTTCTTTCCCGGTTAGACAAACCCCGAGTTGGGAGGGGAAAGGAGGAAACAAACTTTAAAGCACCCAAATATACTCTCACGTGGCAAGTGTTCAGGGAGCTGCATCAGCAGAGGGGGGGTCTCCCGAGCCTGGTGAGCTTGAATGACAGCAACCCTCCCACCAAGGGTCTTCTAACTAAAAAAGGGACCTGAGTCCCGCCTGTCAGGCGCTGGGGTGCCAAGTTCCTGAAGAAGCCCACCAGAGTTAGACCAGCTGCCCCCTCCCCGCCCCAGGTTCACAACCCCCAAAGTCCGCTCCCTTCCTACGGGTCCGCAACGCCAGACGCCCCATTTCTCCTTCCTCCATCTCAGGGTATCCCTCCTGGGCGCCGCCCCTCAGGACCACCCCTGCGGGTGCCTCCCGCGTCAAGTTTCCCTCCCCCGCCTCAGGCAACCTTCTCCGAGGGCTCGCCGCCTCAGGTTTCCGTTCTCCGCCTCAGGTCACCCCTCCTGGGCGCCCCCGCCTCAGGTCCACCCCTTCGGGTGCCTCCCGCGTCCGGTCTCCCTCGGCCGCTCTTGCTCCTCTTTGAGGCCCCCCCGCTCACGGCCTCAGGGAGCCCTCTCTCAGGCCCGGCTGTCGCGACCTCGGGTCGCCGGCCCCCGGCCCCTCACCCCTACAGCCCTGCTACCTCGGCAGCGTTCCAGCAGTCCAGAATCGCTGAAGCCACAGTCCCTTAGGAAGGAGCACACCTGCTCCGGGCCCCAGGTCCGGTGGTCGGGGTGAAGGTCGGGGCTCGGGGACCTCTCTGTGTCTGCGGGAGGGGTGTTTGGCGGGGTTCTCGGGCTATCATCGCGCCGGAGCCGCTTGGGGGGCTTCTGAGAGTCGGCACTCTGCATGGCTACACCCAGCGCCCCGCGCGGCACAGTCAAGAACCCCGGCGCCCGACCCGCGCGCAGGCGCACTCGCAGCTCAGTGGCGGCGGCGGCGGCGAGTCAGCTTAGGACTGCCAGCCTATTGGCCGGCCGCGCAGGCGCACTGACAGCTCAGACCTTGGGGCCAGGCCGGCCACCCGCTTCAGGCCCCCAACCCCCAGTCCCGGCGCAGGCGCAGTGACCGCCCAATGACCCTTAGCCCCACCCAGGCGTTTACGGTAAAGCGAGTGAGTAGAAGCAGAACTGAGAGTGGTGCTGATAAGGGCGGGGGCCGGGAAAGAGTGTGCCCAGGACACCCCGCTACAGTCCAGAGCAGGGGCTCTTCTGGTGAGCTGAACTTCACATGAGTGCCCCAGGCTTAACCCTTGGCCGTGTTGGTAAAAGGACTACTACAACTGCCACTACTAAAGCCAGTACACCTTCCCATCAACACAGCCATAGACCCATCCAGAAGATACAGGGTGAGTGAGGCAGATTATCATCAAGCAGCGTGAACTAGTTAGTGGTCTAGGGTTGAGCCAAATATTTTCAGCAAACACTTAGAGCTTTACTGTGTGCCAGGCGCTCTTCTAAGGACTTACAAATATTAATTAATTTAGAACCCAATAACCTTAAGATGTAAGGAACTGAGGTACAGAGAACTGAGTATTTTGCCCAAGGTCCCCCAGCTAGGGAGTGGTGAAGCCTGAATTCAAACCCAAGCAATCTAGCCTGGCTCTAAAGCCCATGCTCCTACTCACTTGCCAACAATTGCTCACTAATGGGAGTTTTGATATAAAATTATTTTATATTAGTTAACCCAAATTTTCCAATTGCTCCCTTATCCCATAGACCCGTGGGGGAAAGTATGGAGAGGTGACCTTGCCCTCCTCTGCACAGAAGGGCCAGGCCCAGAAAAACAAACCTTTAAACCACAGAATATTTTGAGAAAAAACAGACAGTTTTCAAGACTTGTGAAACCAAAACAAGGGGAGAGATGTCAAAGAGACAACAAAGAGCATAAATGTGAAAGACATATTTAAACTTGGAAATGGCTATTTGAAAATTTGTGTTTATAAGACTTGTGGGAAAATCTGCCCTGACAGCAAGGTTTCTTGGGCAGTAGAAGGTGATATAAGCAGGGTTTTAAGTTTAATCAGTTGGGTTTGTTCAAAGCAATTGCTTTTGAGAATTTAATTTTTATTTGTTTTTGCTTGTTAAAGAGTATATAATTTAATGCCATATTTATTATGTTTCCCCTAATCTCCTACTTTGTAAGGGCCCTAGATCTTGCACAAGGTGGTTTCTTGAGCAAGGTCCCATGACTAAGTGATAGAATCAACGTTTAAAGCTGACTCCAAAACTTGGGTGGTTCCTAGTTTGCCACTTCACTTCCACTTGGTCCTGGTGATCCTATTCCCTCCAGTCATTCCACAACGTGGAAACAAATGCCTACTAGACACAGGCCCTCTGCTCTGGTTGTACTGAGAGAAGTGAGTATTCAAGCTCTCCTCTGATGTCAGTCTCACCATAGTTGGGACTAGAAAAAACTCTAAGATCAATTAATTTAAGGCCCATTGCTTAATGACCTTGAGTACCCCCAGCAGTTCTTCCTTGCCCTTCCTTGCTTCCACCCACCCAGCTGAGTTGGGCAATTTTATTTCTGGCAGTATTAACCTTGTAGTTTTACATCTCCCCACAACGTCCTCTTAAACCAGTGCTGCTAGTTCTCAGTGCCACCTACCACCAATCCCTGGTTCTTTCTTTGAATCTAACCTCCTCAAGACATTCTTTTTTCCATCTGTCAAAATCCCAAAGCAAGCCAAAATTCATTTTTAAAAATGTATTGGTTTTCTTGTCTGATAAAAATAATGCTCAAGAAAGAAAACTTGTAAAACAAAATGTGTATACACACACATACAGATCCAAAGATCACCTCCTGGTATGTGCCCCATAAGTCTTTTTCTTTTTTTTTTCTTCATAAGTCTTTTTCTGTTCGTAGATGTAGAAACTTATTTCCAGATCTGTCAAGGAATTCTTTGAAAAAAAAAAAAGAGAGACCTGGCAAAATGATAATAGCTACCATATTTGAGTATCTACTATTGATCTTGGGTGGCCACAGCCTGCAGCGGCTTGGAGCAGGGTTTCAGTTCCTGGCCAGAGATTGAGGTTGGGCAGCGACAGTGAGAACGCTGAATCCTAGCCACTAGACCAGTGGCCAGTGACAAGGACCTGGCCCTTCAGCCTTGCAGAAATAAATTCGCACCATACATAGAAAGTAGTGAAACAAAGTGTTTGGTAGGAGGAAAAAGTACATGTGGATGGAGATACGGGTGGGCTCAGAGAGAGAGTCGCATCCTCGTGGTAGTTTGAACCACTTTCATGGGGCATTTCTTCCGGGTTTCCTTTGGTCAATCATCTTGCTTTTCCTGGTTCAGTGTCTGTATTTGGTATATCTCAGGGTTTTCCCATGTGTGCACACGCATCTCTTAGCCAAGATGGATTCTAGCGAAGAGGCCTATGGGTAGGTTGACATCACTTACTATGAGGTGACGCCCCCCTCCCTTTTGACCTCTGAGGAACCTTTCTGCGAATGTATAGTTGGGAAGGTCTCCTTGACCTCAAGAATAAGAAATATGTGATCTCTATCTTTTATCTGGGCAGGGCTCAGCTCTTCTCTCGCTTCTATTTTGGAGTTTCTGTCCACAGGGGATGAGCTCCAGCTGTTCAACCTGGGGCCCATCTATCTCCTGCTTCACTATGAGTCAGATTTGTGCTTTACTTTATATCTATAATTTCTAATCCTCATAGCAATGTCATTAGGTAGTATTATACTAGCTGGGCTTATTTAGTTATAAATACATTCATTCATTCAACAAATAATAATGTTTACTGGGTACTTACTAATTTGCCTGGCACCTGAGACATATCGATGAGCAAAAGAAACAAAAATCCCTGCCCTAGTGAAACATATTCTAGTGGGAGGAGACTGGCAGTGAATAACAATATAATTAACAGTAATAAACTTAGAAGATAGTACTTTGGAAAAAAGTGTATTTTAAAGAGAAGTAGAGGAGGATAGAGTCACAGTTTTGAATAGGGTGGTCATAATATGGCCATAAAAGGTGGTCATAGGCCTTTTGAGAAAGTGACATTTAAGCAGACTGGAAGGAGATGAAGGAGTCAGCCATGCAGGTGTCTGGAGGAAAAGCATTCCAGACAAAAACCATTCCAGCCATGCAGGTGTCTGGAGGAAAAGCATTCCAGACAAAAACCATTCCAGCCATGCAGGTGCCTGGAGGAATAGCAAGTGCAAAGGCTTTTGAAGCAGGAGCATGCCTGGTGTTGAAAAATAGCAGAGAGGCCCGTTTGGATGGGCAAAATGAGTAAAGGGGAAGAGTTAAGAGATAAAGTCAAGGAGGGTGCAAGCCATGTGGGAACATGAGGGCTACCCGCTGCAGGCAGCTTTGAGGTCCCAGCTTTACGGCTTCACATCTAGAGATGAAAGAAAGCCTCTCTCCTCCAGTTCCAACATAAGTGAATGACTTCAACAAGTCTGATAGCATTCATTCCTGGACCAATTGCTGTGTTATAAAATGATTGACCCAAACAGGTCACATGTTACCCATTGGGTTAGAGGGTAAGGTCTAGTATCAGGAAGAAGAGAATTGGTTTTGGATAAACACCCCAGGTGTTATTTAAAAGATTTGGAAATGAAGCCCAGGGAGGTGAAATGACTTGCCAGAGGTCACACACATGTGTTAAGTGCTTTGGGATTTTAACCTAGGTCAGCCTTGAAAACCATTGTTCTTTTCTGTAACTAGAGCTGGGTACAAGTTCTATTGCTTTTAGGCAGTCACAGAGAGAGGCCATCCCATCCTATAGAGTTTTGCTTGTGGTGGCTTCCTGGGAGTGCCTCAATGTTTGGGGTGGGGTGACCATGTATTTGGGGGTTGGGATGCTCAAACACATGAGGGAGTGGCCAGACTTCAATGGGTTACTCCTGAGTAAACATAGTTGATGAATCCTTTTAAACTCATTGCTAAGAGCCAATCTCAACACATATTTCAACTCATATTTTAGGAGCATTGGCTCCTAAATTCAAATGGTAGTTTTATCAGCCAGCCTGATTCCAACATAGATTTGCTTGGGAGCCCCTAAGATATGACAAAAGGTGAATTTGCCATTGCTATGGTTAGCTCTCCTGAAATCATTAGGAGGAAAGCTTTTGATAGAAGCCAAAACTGTGGAACAGACTTTGGGTTTTGATGAGACTATTCAGCCATTTGATCAACCAACCCAAAAATGCACCCTATCTCTGCACTTTGTGAAAGGAAAATCAAAATAAAGTCAGTATCACTAGGAGAGCTCTCTAAAATGGAGCTGAGAGGCCACTGAGGAAGTGGGATTTTTGCATGTCTCAGCCCGGATGAAATCTGAACTTTGGCCACTTATTGTCTTAAAACAGTGATCCAGAACATCTGCACAATGTTCTAGAAACTCAAGATACTTATGAGACCCTTACCCTAAATAACCTGTCACAGTCCATGATACTTACCAGACCATTACCCTAAGTAATTCATTAAAGCTGTCCCTTAAGGATGAATATTTCCTTTTTGCTTGAGAGCCAAACATAATTCTTACAACTTGAAAAACCTTGTAGCTTTTGCCCTAATTCTGTCCGTTCCCTGGAACACTCTTTTGGTTTTACCTGAATCTTAGGCATTGCAATTTTTACCAAATTGCAATGCCTAAGACCCCAAATAACACTCTTTGAACTGTGCAGCCTTGAAACTGATTATTGTTGGACATTACATGGTGTCAGAAGTGGGAGCCAAAGTGACTCGCTTCTACCCCTGGAGCTGCTGCAGGCACAAGTAAGGCACCTACAGGAGTCCTTTGTACTCAATCGTCTCCTCAGTGGTCTTGGGTCTTAGGGGTTAGTCTTCTTGGTTCCGAACCTCCCAATAGGGTTGAGGTTCTGAGCCTTTATTTGGGTGTCCTCTGTTGCTGGCTTTATCTGGGAAGGGAATGGTTCATCTTGGTGAGTACTCAGTAACGGGGAGTTGGGTTTCTACAGGCACTGCCACCATCCAGAACTCCAGATCAATTTATGTTTAAAACTTATGGGCCTTCCTCTTGTAAATTTCTTTCACATTGGAACTAAAATCACCCACAACAACTTGAAACTCTGTTGGTCCACTTGTGGCTCATTCAAAATTTCTAAATTAGTTTGTGTGCTCAATTGGAGAAAAGCTATAGAACAAGACAAAGAGAATGGGAAGCATATTTCAATTGGTATTTTGAGGCCTCCAATTGTAATAATGAATCCACTACTATTGCTTCCCCCAGAGAAACCAACTCTCAAAAAATTTCCAAACTAGAAAAATCCTCTGAGGCTTCTGAGAACTCTCTCTCTCCAAATCTGCTTTTTTCTGTCCCTCTGAATGTCCGCCATAAGGCTCTCCTTTCTATCCATCTCTCTCTGAACTTCCTTTTTTATAACACTGAGGTTGATCCCCTGCAGAAGACCATCCATACTGCCCATCCTGTAATGGCAGACCCTTTTAAAGCCAGGTCCAATGAGGATGGCACCAGCACCATCACGTATACCCCCTGGACTAAGGCATGTAAATCCGCCCTTCAAGCACTATTAATTGGACGTGCTAAAGGGAACCAACAACATTGCCTGGGCAAAACATAAACATTTTTTGACTTACATCTCAGTTAGAAATCTCCCTAATATAAAGAAGCAAATTGAGGATAAAGTAGCTGGATGGGTGGATCAGCCTATGATGTCATTTAAATTATACCATATGAATCTTTGTGAAACTGGAAATGCAGTTCTAGAGACAGTTCATAGTTCACCCATTTCTTTCTTTTTTTTTTTTTTTTTTTGCTGTACGCGGGCCTCTCACTGTTGTGGCCTCTCCCATTGCGGAGCACAGGCTCCGGACGCGCAGGCTTAGCGGCCATGGTTCACGGGCCCAGCCGCTCCGCGGCATGTGGGATCTTCCCGGACTGGGGCACGAACCCGTGTTCCCTGCATCGGCAGGCGGACTCTCAACCACTGCGCCACCAGGGAAGCCCCCAGGACTGGTGTCCTTATAAGAAAGGAGGAGATAGCAGAGATCTGTTTCCCTTTGTGCACACAGAGGAAAGGCCATGTGAGGACACAGCAAAAAGACAGCTGTCTGGAAGCCAGGAAGAGATATCTTATCAGAAACTAATAACACCATGCCCCATGGAGTTAACAGAAGCTGATAACTAATAGAAATTGTTGAACTTTTTACAGAACAACACATAAGGGAACCGCTTGTTAAAACTGCCTTCATTGATTAACTTCACTTTCATTTTCTTTCTTCCTTTTTTCCTCTCTTTAATTGCACACCTTCCAAGCTTCACAAAGCCCAGTTGTTTTACAGGAAGTTGGAGTCAGCTCCTGCCCAGTATGAGCCAGCTGGGGGTTGGTTGGGACCACCAGCCCTAAAACTGGGCCTGCACAGCTGTCCAGTGAAGGGCCTTTTGATGTTAGAGGGTTGGAAAACTCCACCCTCAGATCATGCTAAGCACCTCCATTTTGAATATGCAGAAGCATGTAACCCAGAAGCACCTGTGCAGAACACTGATTACCTCACCTTTTTCCCTACCTCAAGTCACCTTTCCCCATACGTAAGACTGTTACCAAAATGAACTTCGGTCCACTCACTTGCCGCAAAGCAAAACCAATTTACTGACACCCGGTTGTCATGAAGGAAAGTATAGCTTTTATTGCAGGTGCCAAACAAGGAGCATGGGAGGCTCATGCTCAAAAGGCCCAAACTCTCCACTGATGGGTTTCAGAGAAGAGTTTTTAAAGGCAACTTTTGGGGCGAGGGCTGCAGGGTGCATAGCTTTCTTCTGATGGGTGGATGGTGAGGTAACGGGTGGTGTTCCAGGAATCTTGTGCTCTGCATGAAGTCACCATCCTCCACCTGGGTTGGGGCCTTAGTTCCTATAAAACAAGTCTAGATATGTATCAGATTGTTATGAATATCTCTTGAGGAGGAACTAGGACTCTGTTTTATTGCTGCCTGTTGTCATCACTTTTCTTACTTAACTGCTTTTCCTTTGTTTTTGCATTCCCTCATTTCTCTAATTAGTATCTGCTTGAATCTGCCCTTTGGAACTCAGAGAAGGTCTAGGAGGCTGAAGCCTTTTTCCCACATATGAAAAGTAGGGGACATGGAAGGGCTTTGGAACCCAGGAGGGCCCTGCAGTGTCCTGCTCAGTTTCAAGACCACCTTGCTTATCCAATAAATACTTCAATCCTCTTGCCTTCAGGGAGGTGGACCTGAGACTTGTTCTCCCATCTCCTTGCTTGGCTGCCTTGTGAATAAACTCCTTCTTGGCTGTACACCTTGGCATCTCAGTGTTTGGCTTTGCTGCACGTTGGGCAAATGGACCTGGTTCAGTAATGCTAACTGTGCTGGCACCTTGATCTTGGGCTCCTAGCCTCCAGAACTGTGAGAAAATAAATTTCTGTTGTTTAAGCCACCCAGCCCATGGCGTATTGTTATGGCAGCCCTAGCAGACTGATACACACAGCCAACGTGTTTGTACTATGTGACATCTACTCCTGAGTTGATGGCCTAAGGTTGGGCATTTTGACTTAGTGGTTCCGTCTTTGGGCCCCAGGCTTCTGCTTCTGATGACTGTGGAGCTGGTTACAACCAGGAACCCCTGTGCTATTGGACACCATGCAAAATAAAGTCTCATATATACTTGTCTATTCTTCCACTCTAAGTGTGCTATCATTAACAAAGTAGATATTAATTCAAGTGTTAAGGAAGGCTTTGATCTTTTTTTAAAAAAAATATTTTGGCCGTACCACACAGCATGTGCCATCTTATTTTCCTGACCAGGGATCTAACCTGCGCCCCCTGCAGTGGAAGTGTGGAGTCCTAACCACTGGACTGCCAGGTAAGTCCCCTGATCTTTTAAAAAATATTCTTTCCTCAAAGTTAAATATCTTGTTACATAATAATCCTTCTCATCTGAAAACGTGACCCTTATCTCAAGGAGAAGGTCTGAAGGCATTCTAGTGTTTGGGTCTTGTTAATCACTGTGATTAACAAGGAAAATAGTTTCAGAATTTTTATAAAGGTGGGGTTTAAAGCCAGTAACCTGGGTAGGACTGGAGGGTTGTCTTTGGAGTTGCATTTGCATAACAAATATATTGTATTTCCCTATATTGTGAGTTGGAGTACACCAATACACACAGTAGTATTTAAGATGTTCTTATTTACATTGTTTATAAGACTGAGAAAACCTCAGTTATCCCTACTAATGAGAAGCATAATTTACATGTGAGGTGGCTTCAAGGGAATTGAACTTCCCCCTGTCTACTGTGCTCTGAGTATCTGGGAATAAGCTGGCAGTAGATTCTGAGAAGGAGAGCAGTGTTCCTTGGAGAAAAAGACCCTTTTCAGTGCCACCTTGACTCAGTCTTCAGAACATTGGTGAAAGCTAGTGCTAAGGCTTCTAAGGTGGAAAGTTTAGGGAAGATGTATTAAAGGCAAGTAATCTAGGGCTCCCAGGAGGCAACTGGGAGAGAGGGTTTGGAAGACAAGGATTGAGTGAAGGGAGAAGATTGTCATTGGACCACATTAATAACCCCTCCCCCCCAAATATTTGTTGTAAGCAACTTTTTGAAAGGAAATCTTTCAACAAGCTGAGTTTCCTCTGTGTGTGATGCAGGTGAGAAGATCTGCTCCAAAACAGAAACAAGGAATGAGAATGTTTCACATGGCAAAGGAAGAGAGAAGCTTAAGGAAGACAGCCCAGGACTTCCCAGAATACGGAGGATATAAATCTGTCACCTCAAGATTAATATCAAAAGACACAGTACAGCTTACAGATTAAAATTGAGGTGTAGTCCATCCAAGGGTGAATGGATAAACAAAATGTGGTCTATACACACAATAGAATATTACTCATCCTTAAAAAGAAGGAAATTCTGACACATGCTACAACATGCATGAACCTTGAGGATATTATGCTAAGTGAAATAAGCCAGGCACAAAAGCAAAACTACTGTATGATTTCACTTAGATGAAGTATCTAAAGTAGTCAAAATAATAGAAACAGAACGTAGAATGGTGGTTGCCAGGGGCAGGGAGGGAGGGGAAAAAGGGAGTTGTTGTTTAATGGGTATAGAATTTTAGCTTTGCAAGATTTTTGAAAACGTTCTGGAGATTGGTTGCACAACAATGTGAATGTTAATGCCACTAAACTGTATACTTAAAATGATTAAATGGTAAGTTTTATGTTATACATATTTTACCACGCAAAAACCCCCTAATTTCATTGAATTAAAAAAAAATTGGTGAACCAGAGTGCTTGGGTTTGACTCTTCAGACCTTGGGCAAGTTATTTAAAATCTATGAGCTCTAATTTCCTCCTCTGTAAAGTTTTGTTACAGGGCTTTATGAGAATTGAGTCTGGCACATAGAAAATGCTTAATACATGTGAGATATAATTATTATAAAAAGCAACCCTGGGGACTTCCCTGGTGGCGCAGTGGTTGAGAATCCGCCTGCCGATACAGGGGGACACAGGTTCGTGCCCCGGTCTGGGAAGATCCCACATGCCGCGGAGCGGCTGGGCCCGTGAGCCATGGCCACTGAGCCTGCGCGTCTGGAGCCTGTGCTCCGCAATGGGAGAGGCCACAACAGTGAGAGGCCCATGTACCGCAAAAAAAAAAAAAAAAAAAAAGCAACCCTGGGACATCCCTGGTGGTCCAGTGGTTAGGACTCTGTGCTTCCACTGCAGGGGACGCGGGTTTGACCCTTGGTTGGGGAATTAAGATCCCGCATGCCGTGCAGTGCGGCAAAAAAAAAAACCCCAAAACCAAGAAAAACCACCCCCCAAAATAAAAACAAAAAGTGTCCCTGCGTTTCTTCAATTCACGAATTTGACAAATGTCAAGCCCATACTTCCTTCAATGCATCATTCTGCACTCTGGGAAAACTACAGAAAAAATGTTCCACCTACATGGAGCTTAATTACTAGTGGTGGATTCAGATAATACATGAGTAGATTATAAATTCTGGGAAGAAAAATAAAACATGTTAAGAGTATAGGAAAGGCTGGGAAGTGCTGTGACCTGACACTTGAGCAGAACCCAAATGAAGTAAGGAGCCTGTGGGGTACTCCACTGTGTAATGAATATCTAGTATTTTAACAACCTTGTATCATAATGTTATAGATTAAATAATGCCTGATTCTTAACTTTGCGAACATTAGACCCACTAAACAAAATGTATTCCAAATGCCAGTATCTGAAACAAATTCAGCAAAGAAATAAAAAAATTCCAAAACCTTTTAATCTTTCCTGTATTTTTTTTCTTGAAAATACTAGATTTAAAAGAACATGTCACATTGTAAACAAGTCCAGTGATCCATTAGCCTAAAACAGAATGACAGCACAATCACATTATAAAACCTAAAAATGAAACACTGGTACCAAACACAGCAGTTAAAGAGAGGCCTGAGCCAGGCGCTGAAAGATCTTTCCCAGAAATAGAGGCGGCAGCAGCTTCAAAGAGGCACAAAAATTGGAAGAAGGAGGAGGCAGCATTCAAACCATCGAGGCATAAGAGTACAAAAAACCCAGAGCAATAGACTCATCTTGTGAACAAGGGGTGAAGGACAAAAGGGCAAAAGTGTACTTCCTGATGTTCTGGGAACATCAGACCACGCCACGTGAACCCAGGTGGGTTAGAAGGGCAGTTTTTTAAGTGGAGAAAGGATATTAGTCAACTTTAGAAGCACTTGGTCTGTTTCTTGGCACTCAACTCTCAGGGACACAGGAAACACGTCACTCTAGTGTTGTTTCTAAATTCATAATTGAGCTGCTTGCCCTGACCCCATCACCTTGGCTGAACATAACATTGAATCTTGGCCGTGTCTGTTGCTCCCGTGGATGTCCTACCTATGAATGAGTATGTATAAGAGAGGCGCCAGAGTGAGACCTTGGAACAAAACACAGGGCTCTCTTGGGAAAAGGGTTTCTGCCTTCCTCCCAGTGCTGGAGGGTCCGTGAGGGATAGGAGTTTGATGTGGCTGGGCCCCTTGAGGCTCCGAGTTCATCAGCAAAACTTTCTCTTTAGCCCCACCCACCCAAATCCTTCCCCAAGGAGGCCTCTGAGTTCATGGAAAGGCCAACTGAGAGAGCAGAAAAAAACAGCTGGGGAAAGAAAGTAAGGGATAGTTTTCTTCCTGTGGCACTTGTTACTGACCAGAGTGACTACTTCCTTATAGTGACTTTAGACATTGAGAGTTCCTTAATCTGGAACACTGATTCTCAAATAAGGGGCAGGCCTTCCCAAGAGGGGCTCTTAAGACTCTCCGAAGAGGTTTTGTCCAATATACATAAGCCCCAAACTCCCTCTCAACTGAGATCAGTGTATGTAATGACAGAAATTCCTGACTGGAGTGTATTGTACATCTGAACAGTGTTAGAGGCACAACAAAAAGCTAAAAACCCCTAATCTGTGGGGCAGACGTCAAAATTATATAGTGATTTTTTTTCTCATTAAGTTACAAATAAGTAGCTAAATTCCATGATTAGACTCCACACCGAACAGCCAAGAATGACAAGTTCATCCATTCAACTAGTAACCACACTAGATTAAAGCAATACAATTCTGTCCTCCTAAAGACAATTTCCAGAAAGACCCGCCTGTCCCAGTGAGGTAGTTGACACTAGGATTAGCACAGGCTAATCACTGTACGGTTTCTTAGAAGACTGGCTTTTCTCTGTTTCTTTCTCTTTCATAGTTCACAAGGGGTCCACCAACTTGTTATGAACAAGCACTAAACCTCTGAAATACTTGACAGTCTTCACTTTCAACTCTAGGGTGGCATCCTCGTCGCACATAAACACCGTGTGGGGATGCTACTGGAAGGCAGACATATGGTTCACTCCCTCCTCCATGGCCTTATACAGAGCAAACGCCTTGTGAGCACCTGAGATGAAGATTATCATCTCTCTAGTACCCATCACAGTGCCCACGCCCACCATCAGGGCCATGGTGGGCACCTTGGTGAGATTTCCATCAAAGAACCTAGCATAGGGCTTCCTTGGTGGCTCAGTGGTTAAGAGTCCGCCGGCCAATGCAGGGGACACGGGTTCGAGCCCTGGTCTGGGAAGATCCCACATGCCGCAGAGCAACTAAGCCTGTGTGCCACAACTACTGAGTCTGTGCTGTACAGCCCACAAGCCACAGCTACTGAGCCCACGTCACAACTACTGAAGCCCATGTGCCTAGAGCCCGTGCTCTGCAACAAAAGAAGCCACTGCAATGAGAAGCCTGTGCACTGCCATGAAGAGTAGCCCCTGCTCGCTGCAACTGGAGAAGGCCCATGCACAGCAACAAAGACCCAACACAGCCAAAAATAAACAAATAAATTTATTAAAAAAAATATATATATATATAAAAGAACCTAGCATTGGCCAGGATGGTGTCCATGGTCAGTGTCTTCACACGGGTCCTAGACAATAGACTGGAGCCCGACTCAAAAGGCAATGTGTCCACCAAGGCCGATGCCTCCCAACAAACAGCTCAATCCCTCCCGCAGCCTTGATCTTCTCTTCAAAGGCATCACACTTAGCCTGTAGGCCAGCTGCATTCCCACCCAGAATGTGGGTGTTTTCCGGGTGGATGTCAATGTGTTTGAAGAATTTGTTCCACATGAAGGCATGGTAGCTCTCTGGGTGGTCTCAAAGAAGGCCCACATACTCATCCATGTTGAAAGTCTTCACATATTTGAAGGACAGGTCTCCATTCTTATAGTACTCAATCAGCTTCTTGTAGCAGACAAGTGGGGTGCTCCCAGTGGGGAGCCCCAGGGTGAAGTACTTGTCTGGCCCTTGGCTAAACTGGGTGATGCAGTTCCTGATGTGTTTGGCCACCCACTCATTGGCCTGAGAAGACTGGTCCAGGATGGTGAGCTTCATTTTGTTGAGGACACCTCCTACGGTGGCTGTAGAGACTGTGCTAATCTTTCCTTGTTTAATGATAACATAAATAATTTATTGGAACATAAGCATTAAAATTGTCAGAAAAGTAACATTTAGACATTGCAAAGATGATATATTAAGTGACATATATGATCCATTTTTACCTTAAAAATACAATGATTTTTTCAATATGCACTGAAAAAAGTCTAGGAAGATTCACATCAAGAGGTGGCTACAGTGCAGCCATTATGGAAACCAGTATGGAGGTTCCTTAAAAAACTAAAAATAGAGTTACCATATGATCCAGCAATCCCACTCCTGGGCATATATCCAGAAAAGATGAAAACTCTAATTCGAAAAGATACATGCACCCCAATGTTCATAGCAGCACTATTTACAATAGCCAAGACATGGAAGCAACCTAAGTGTCCATCAACAGATGAATGAAGAAGATGTGATATATATATATATATATACAATGAAATATTCCTCAGCCACAAAAAAGAATGAAATATTGCCTTTTGCAGCAACATGGATGGACCTAGAGATTACCATACTAAATGAAGTAAGTCAGACAGAGAAAGACAAATATCATATCATTGATATGTGGGATCTAAAATAATGGTACAAATGAACGTATTTACAAAACAGGAACAGAGTCACAGACGTAGAAAACAAACTTATTGTTACCGAAGGGAAAAAGGGTGGGGCAGAGGGATAAATTGGGAGATTGGGATTGACATATATACACCACTATATATAAAATAAACAACAAGGATTTACTGTACAGCACAGGGAACTCTATTCAATATCTTTTAATAAACTATAATTGATAAGAATCTGAAAAAAATATATGACCAAATCACTTTACTGTACACCTGGAACTAACACAGTATTCTAAGTTAACTATACTTTAATTTAAAAAAAAGGGGGGGGGCTGTAATGTGGAGCAAATGGACCTCTTACACACTGCTGGTGGGAATGCAAAATGATCCACTTTGAAAAAAGACGTGGATATCTTACGAAGTTAAACACGTACTTACCATTTGGCCCAGCAGTGCAACTCATAAAGGAATAAAAGAGAAATAAAATTATATGTTCAAAGACTTGCATACATATGTTCATAATTATTAATAGCCTCAAACTGGAAACAACCCAAATGTCCATCAACTGGTAATGAGATAAAACAAATTGAGTATAACCAAGGTATGGAAAATTGCTCAGCAATAAAAAGAAATATTTATACATACCACATGAATGAATTTCGGAAACATTATACTAAGTGACAGAACTCAAATACAAAAGACTACATGCTGTGCATACATATATTTATATGAAATTCTAGAAAAGGCAAACCTATGGTGACAAAAAGCAGACCAACAATTGCCTGGGTAAGTGGTGGGGAGGATATGGGGAGGGCGGGGAATATTAGAGGGAAAAAGAAAACTTTTTAAAGTGATGGTAATGTTCTATATACGCATACCTCAGAGATATTGCAGGTTCAGTTGTAGACCACTGTAATAAAGCAAATATTGCAAAAAAGTGAGCCACACAAATTTTTTTGGCTTCCCAGTACATACAAAATCAGTTGTTTTTACACTATGCAGTAGTCTATTAAGTGTGCAATAGCATTGTCTAAAACAACAGTGTACATACTTTAATTAAAAAATACTTTATTGCCAAAAAATGCTAGCCATCATCTAAGCCTTCAGCGAGTTGTAATCTTTTGCTGGTGGAGGGTCCTGCCTCAATGTTCATGGCTGTGGACTGAGCAGGGTGGTGGTTGCTGAAGGTTGGGGTGGCTGTGGCGAAGTCTTTAAGACAACAATAAAGTTTCCCACATCGACTGACTCCTCCTTTCACTTGAACACTTAGAGGCCATTTAGACTTATTACTTGGCCTATTTCAATATTGTTGTGTCTCAGGGAATAGGGAGGACTAACGAGAGGGAGAGAGACTGGGGAACGGCAGGTCAGTGGAGCAGTGAGAACACACACAACGTTGCCATCTTACATGGGTGTGGCTCATGGCACCCCCAAACAATGATAATATCATATGTCAAAGATCACTGATCACAGATTACCATAAATATAATAATAATGAAAATTTTGCAATATTGTGAGAATTACCAAAATGTGACAGAGACATGAAGTGAGCAAATACTGTTGGAAAAATGGCGCCAATAGACTTGCTTGATGCAGAGTTGCCACAAACCTTCAATTCTGGTAAAAAAAATGCAGTATCTGTGAATCACAATAAGGCAAAGCACAATAAAACGATAGTTTTGTAGTGGTAGTTATACAATCATATATAATTATGATTATACAAACTATACACTTAGAGTGGGTACACTTTATTCTATGTAAATTATACCTCAGTGAAGCTGGAAAAAATTCATCATAATATAAAACTTAAGATTTACACAATTTTCTTCATGTGAAAAAATAATAAAAAATTAAAAAAAATTTGAACAGGTGACCTCTGGTTGGTGGGAATATAGTTTTTATTTTTTGCTTACATATACTGAATGTTATACAATGAATGTTATTTTCCATAATTAATCAATTATTTCTTGAAGTGATGATGACCTACCTGAAGTAAGTAAATAAGCCCAACTTGGTTTGGTGAGACAGCGTCAGGGTGGATGTTTGAACCTGGATCTCTATACTCTTGGCCATTATACAGGTACATTCCAAGCTTGCTGGATAAGAATAATAGCCTGGGATGCTTAACAAAACTGTTTGTATGCTACACTTTTAAATCTGCATAGTTAATAAGCCCTCAAAGGTGATTCTTACCACGGGGAAATTTGATGGAACCATTGCCTACATGCAGAATCTGAAACCTCAGGAACATTTTCTTTTATATTAAGGGTCTGTCATTGATGCCAAACAATCCCACATGTGTATTAGTTACCCCACCTGGAATCTATTACCATTAATCTTTCCTAGAAAGTCATCTTCCTTATGAAGCTATCCCTAACTGGGACCCCATACCTGCCCAGAGTTGGGTGACCCTTGGTGGTTCCTTTTCTATCCCCATTATCAGTACAGTAAAGCATATAGCTCTTCTTGTCCAAGTGTTTACTTAATTGGCACGACTGACACGGGGGCTGGATAAATTCTTTGCAGTGGGGGCTGTCCAGTGCACTGTAGGATGTTTAGCAGCATCTCTGGCTTCTACCCTTAGATACCAGTAGCATCAACCTCCCATGCCCAGTTGTGACAACCAAAAATGCAAAAATGTCTCCATTGTCAAATGTCCCTGAAGGTGGCAAAATTAACCAAGTTAAGAACCATTATCTTGACTCCCGTGTCAGTCTAAATAAACATCTTCTAATCAATTCTCTGCATAGATTCCAGATTTCTAAAACTTGCAGTTCAAAGCATAGTCCTCAGCCCAGCAGCACTGGTGTTAGGTATAAGAGCTTGTTAGAAAAGCAACATCTCAGGCCCAACCCCAGCCTCTGCATTTTTAACAAGATTAACAATCCCTGGTGATTCCTATGCTCTTAAAGTTTGAGAACTGCCAGAAAGTCTCTAACTTGCCTGACGGTTAATATCACTTGGAACAGAGGTTAACAAAATTCCTAAGTCCTTCTCCTGGAGATTTCATTCCATTGGTCAAGGGTGGGGCCTAGGAGCCTGCATCGTTAATATGTGTCTCAGGTAATCCTTATCTTTGGGCAAGTTAAGGAACTGCCAAAATAAACATTAGGGAATTCCCCAGAGGTCCAGTGGTTAGGACTCGGCACTTTCTCTGCTGGGCCTAGGTTCAATCCCTGGTTGGGGAACTAAGATTCCGCATGCCTTGCAGCTTGGCCACAAAAAAAAAAAAAAAAAAAAATTCAGATTTTGTCATTATCCACATAAAATTAAAACCTCTGGGCTTCCCTGGTGGCGCAGTGGTTGGGAGTCCGCCTGCTGATGCAGGGGACACGGGTTCATGCCCTGGTCCGGGAGGATCCCACATGCTGCGGAGCGGCTGGGCCCGTGAGCCATGGCCGCTGGGCCTGCGCGTCCGGAGCCTGTGCTCCGCAGCGGGAGAAGTCGCGGCGGTGAGAGGCCCGCGTACCGCAAAAAAAAAGAAACCCCAAACCCCCACAAAACCTCTTTTGTGGCTCCCCATGACCTGGAGCAGTGGTTCTCAACCTTAGGTACTCACCTAGGGAGTACTTAAAAATCCTAATACTAGGTTGTTCCTCAAACCAGTTAAATCAGAAATCTCTGGGGGAGAAACCCATTCACTGATGTGTGTTTTAAAACTCCCCAGCTGCAGCCAATGTTGAGAACCACTGGAAATGACCAAGCCTGAGCTCCTTAGCCTGGCGTAAAGCCCAACTAGAAAGGTCCCTTTCTAGCTCCGCTTTGCACTGCACTTTTATATATGTACACTTTACTCCTGCCTCACTAAACTATCTGAAATTCTTACCCCTATAGTACTTTCAAGTCTCTGGGCCTTTCTACTGGTTATGCTGTCTTCTACTGCCCTGGCAAACAGTTATTCACCCCTAACGACTAAATTACCACTTAGCCCCCACTTTAGAGTTAATTAATTAATTGATTGATTAATTAAGGGTGTGCCACGCAGCACACGGGATCTTAGTTCCCTGACCAGGGATCGAACCGGTGCCCTCTGCGGTGGAAGTGTGGAGTCCAAACCACTGGACCGCCAGGGAATTACCTAGAGTGATTTTTGATTTCCCTGACAAACTCGTTCAGGCAGAGTGAATCATTCATTCCCTTCTCTGTGCTAACACCATCCGTCTTTGTGTAGACTTGTATTACTATGTTTATCCCAGTATATTAGTAGGCTACAAATATTATATATTGAGGACAGGAACTATGCTTGGTTCACCCTTATATCCCTAGCACCTAGCAAAAGGCCAGGCATACAGTAAACAGCCAATAATGTCTGTTGACTTAGTGAAAGTACTGTAAGGAACAAAATAAAAACAAGCGGGAATACTACCTTCTTTAAAAAAATTTTTTTTTTGATTTAACATAATCTAACCACATAAAAATCTTAATTAGAAAAGAACTTTTGTTGAGAGGGAGACGCAAGAGGGAGGAGATATGGGGATATATGTATACGTATAGCTGATTCACTTTGTTATACAGCAGAAACTAACACACCATTGTAAAGCAATTATACTCCAATAAAGATGTTAAAAAAAAACAAAAAACTTTTAAGCTGTGATCCTCAAATGAAATACACCTGAAAGCACTCCTAAGCGAGAAGACTTTTCCTTGATTCAGCATCATAATTTGGTCCATTCCAAGGCTTTGAAGTAATTCTGTTTTTTTATATGTGTCTAAGGCATTTTTTTCAATTAAGGTGAAATTCACCTAACATAAAATTAACTATTTTAAAGTGTAAAATTTAGTGTCAGTTAATAAATTTACAATGTTATGCAATCACTACCTATATCAAGTTCCAAAATTATTTTCATCACCTCAAAAGAAAACCCTATACTCATCAAGCAGTCACTCACTCCCCATTCTCTTCCTAGCTCCTAGAAAGCACCAGGAACATTAACTTTTAAGTTACACTAAGATATTTAAAAGATATAAAGCAGATAGTTAAAGAGATACAGATTCTATATGGTTGCACAATTGCATCTAGTCACACAGAAGAGGTCAAGTGTAGTTTTTTCAATAATCTCAAAAAAACTCCATTATTTTATTAACCATTTTATGTACATTGATATTCAGTCTTGAAAACTGATAAAAACACGTCCAGAGTTTCTTATAAAGACAACGTACAAATGCTCATTTACATTCTGCACATTAATAACGATGATGAAAATGACACAATAGTTATAGCTACATAAAAATATATACAAGGATTCAAACAGACGATGGTATTTGGCTTATAACATGTGTAGATACTACACAAAAAAATGAGGATGTAATTTTCAGAAAAGTAAAATGTGACCAAAATCACTCTTCATCTTAAAAATTTAAAAATAAAATTCCTAACAATCGTAATTACTAGTTCATACTCAAATCTCAGACTAATTCAAATTAGCTACGGTTAGACATAGGTTAAGTTAAATTTTTTTTTTTTTTTTTGTGGTACACGGGCCTCTCACTGTTGTGGCCTCTCCCGTTGTGGAGCACAGGCTCCAGACGCGCAGGCTCAGTGGCCATGGCTCACAGGCCCAGCCGCTCCGTGGCATGTGGGATCTTCCCGGACCGGGGCACGAACCCGTGTCCCCTGCATTGGCAGGCGGACTCTCAACCACTGCGCCACCAGGGAAGCCCCGGTTAAGTTAAATATTTGTTAAATATTTTGCATTTAAAAAAATAAGGTCTGTGGTTTAAAAAACATACATTTGATAACATTTTCTCAAAATTAATTAAGAATGGCTTATCCATGTCCTTCCAGATTCTGGAAACATACTAGAAAAAGTGAATACCGAACAGCTGACTCTTTGGAAAGTTGCACCCCAAGCCCCGGAAAACACCCTTAAGGGGCCCAGTGATCAAACCCTAATGGGAAACTCATAATGCACCGATGATACTGAGAATGAAGAGGGGGAAGTAATATGGCATGAGGTGACATTAATGTGGTTTTGAAAAAGGTTTCAACTATTCTTAGTGAATCAATTAGACACTGAGAATGACCAATCTCATGATAACCTCAAAAACAGTATCTCACATATTATCCTGGTGCTACCTCACTAGCAGGAATATGGTTTCTAACAACTCTTTTCTGTATTTTACTCTACTGGCTTGAGAAGCAGCTTCCTATTTTGAGAATTATAGGACATAATATAATCATACATAACTAAGTTAATGGTTTGGAAAACAAAATGATAGTAGTTTTAAAAAGAAGCAAGTATCTCTTTTATCAGGTTGTGACACCAGGCTAAGAGGGCTTAGGGCTGGAAAGCAAGGAGTGGGGGTAGTGCAGGGGTTCAGGTACAAATCTGCTTCTGCTCAAGGAAAGGAAGGGCACAAGAAGTGTCTGGACAACCCAGAATGGTCTTGGCACCTGGATGTGGAGCTACCACACTGGGTCAGAGACAGGCCAGGCATCATCCTCTGGCCCAGATGCCATGGAACCCAACCCCTACTCAATACTAAATTAGGAACACAAACCTCTCAAACGACACTTACCAAAAACAGATTACTCACCCTCACATTACAAAGCTCAGAAGAAGAAGACATTTAATTATTTAAAAAAGTGAGCCAAAAAATTATGAGGTTTCTCCTTACTTCACCTGAAAAACCCAGGGAACAAATATTTTAACAATTCTATGACTATTAATATGTTTAAAAGGCACTTAAAACATTCCTTTACAATCCAACTCAAAATACATCTGTCAACTACATTTTGGATAAATGTAAAAAAAACCCAACTTTGGTGTAACTTTTCTTGTAACTCAGTGATATTTACTACCTACAGGGCTGAATGTTTTGAAAGATAGAGCCCTAACTTTCTGCAAAACAACCTGAAAGTGCTTTTATCATAGAAATGGGAAGGGCACTAATGATTTGCTCTTTCACTGACAACATCCTGTAGTCGTTTAAGTAAAACGTCATCATTTTCTTGACAGAGGCGTTTGGCAGGTGATTCTGCATCACCATCCATGGCTATTGCTCGCTTCTTGGTTCTCTGCTCACCTTGCCTTATCATGTTGTTGATATCTTTCAAACTCTGTGCAAAAATAGAGGACATGTGTGAGTAAAATGGGAAAAAGGGAGAAACAGCAGCCAAGAACTAAGCTAACTGCTTTTTCCTGCCCTTTATCCTCTATCCAAAGCTAAACACTGGGGTAGAGATTATTTTTTGAATCTAGGCCAACCTAATAAGGGTGATTAGAACTAATCTTTTCAGGTGATTTTAAAAATTGGATTTACCTTATAGCAGTAGTTTTCAAAATGTGGACATAAGACCAGAAGCAGCAGAAGCATTTGGAAACTTATCAGGAATGCAAATTCTTAAGCCTCGCCCTACACCTACTGAATTAGACATTCTGGGGGTTGGGCCCAGCAATCTATATTTTATCAAGCCTTCCAGGTGATTCTGATACTCCCTAAAGTTTGAGATCCTCCTCCTGAAGCAATGCTTTTCAAACTTTAATGTGCTTACTAATCATCTGGGGAATCTTGTTACTATGCAGATTCAAATTCCATTGGGCTGGTGTGAGGCCTGAGAGTCTGCATTTCTAACAGGCTCCCGGGTGAAGCTAATGTTGCTGGTCTGTAAGGCAGCCTTAGAGAAGTTGCTCCTGAAAGCTGTGCATCACAACAGTCTAGGGGACCTGCCTGCCAGAGCTCTGTGATACAGGAAGTCTATGGGACAGGTATCTGTGTTCAACAAGCTCCCCAGATTCTGACCTCTGACTGTGAAATCACTGCCTCACAATTCAATTGGTCCCATTTCTGATTTTATGCAATAATTTCTTCTAAAAGTCCTCATATGAAATCAACTTCTATAAAGAAGAAATGCAAGCCTGTGCAGTATATCTCAGTCAACTTTGTTTGCTAAGCATAGCAGGAACTTAATAGATGTCTGTGGAACTAAATGAGAAACTAATGAGTTAAGGAGCTGCCATGTATTTGGACTGAGTTACAATCTGTCCCACTACAGTTTCTTCCAGTTAGTAGTGATTCTGGCTTCTGGAGACATACTGAGTGTATCTACTTGATAGCCGTTGAATTATCTGAAAACAGCAATCATGTCCCTATCACATCTTTATCATTGTATGGGAATAAAGATGGGGATAACCATAGAGCTGTCTGTGTAAGTAAGAAGAGGCCTCTGTTTTCAGACCTTTCACTATCCTGGTTGCCATCCACCAAATGAACTTTCACTTCCAAGGCCTTCCTTTACACATATTGTTCCCCATGTCTGACCACTTGCAGGTGTTGCCTTACTGGTCCTTCTCAAGATCGTGCTTGAGCAGGGACACACCGGGCTCTTGGAGTGAACTCCCCTGATACCACGTCAATCGTAAAGGATTAAACTACCTCAACTGAATACACTGCTCTTGATCACAGGAAACTTGCCATAGTAATGGTTCATATTTATTAGCAGTAACTTTGCAAAAAAAGGGGTAAGATTAAAGATTACTAATTGGAAATCTGAAATCCAGTATTTAACACATGTACATCATTGTTTTGGAGTAAAGTTTGTGTGCAACTTACCTTGGAAGGGCTGCCGTTGAACTTATAGAGCAGAGCGCTCCTTGGTGGAAGGCCTGACCCGTTCTTGTGTGGGGACACATAAATGGAGTGCTGCTGGGAAACGCGGCGCGGGGAGCCTGGCTGTTGCTTAATATGCGGAAAAGGAGAGAGTGGTGGAGCTTCCATCTGAAATAATACAAAAGTAAAGTTTTTATAAGACAAAAGGTTTTCTTTCTTTTTTTGGAGCCCACCATTTTTATTCTGCACTATCCACCCTGTCCCACCCCAGCCCCAAGCCAGGTGAAGGGTCAACATGGAACATTTTTTTCTTTGCCATGTTTTTATTTTGTTAAAAAAATAATTTATTTGTTTATTTATTTATTTTTGGCTGCATTGGGTCTTTGTTGCTGCACACGGGCTTTTCTCTAGTTGCGGCGAGCGGGGGCTACTCTTCATTGTGGTGCGTGGGCTTCTCACTGCGGTGGCTTCTCTTGTTGCGGAGCATGGGCTCTAGGCACATGGGGTTCAATAGTTGTGGCTTGCGGGCTCTAGAGCGCAGGCTCAGCAGTTGTGGCACACGGGCTTAGTTGCTCTGCGGCATGTGGGATCTTCCTGGACCAGGGCTTGAACTTGTGTCTCCTACATTGGCAGGCGGATTCTTAACCACTGCACCACCAGGGAAGCCCTGTTTTTATTCTTATTGCTATCTCCTAGTTAGGAGTCAGTTATACTGTAATAGGTTATTTATGGCTGAAGAAAATCAAAAAATGGTTCATTAACCCTTGTTTTTCAACAATTACTAATAGATAAACTAAAATTTATTTTCCTGGATCTTTCAGGAAATTCTGAAGAATTCAGAGCAAGACACCAGAAGCAGTAAGCCAGGAGCATAGGAACCTTATGTCAATGCTCAGAAAGTGGAGCAAAGAGTAATCTATGTCCTAACACTTGCAATAAGAATCTCTCTCCACACGCACATCCCCACAACCAAATTAGTAGCACAGAGAATAAAAGAGAGGCAGAGCATTCTGTGGGCCAGCAGGATGAGTCCAATATGGAACAAATCTCCTAATGAAATGGCTAAGACTTGATACTGAAATGCAAAAGATTTAGAGATAAAGTGAGAAGGGACTCACTTTTAATAATCTATACAATGTTTCTATTCCAAGAATAAATGGAAATGACTCCTTAATTAATATTTCATTCATCATCTTCACTTGAAGCTAGGAAAACTAGTTTTGTTTTTTAATTGGCTGATAATAGAGATATTCACAGTATAGCACATGGTGGGGGTGGTGGAACTGAGGGAACAGAATGAGTAGTCATGGCTTCTGAGGATAATCATAGACCATATTCCTTGAAAGGGACAAAGACAGAAATATAGAGAGATACATAGACACATATATGGCTACTGCCTGGATGCAGCTTCTACTAGGTCCCTCTTTCTTATAACTGAAGTCTGGTCTCCTGTGAACCAACTTCAGCTTATACACTGATAATACTTTCAAAGGCCTGCTGGTACTGTCAAATCTAGAGTCTGCATAAAAATTTCTTAGTGTTGCTTCTATTATTGATTCAAGCATATTTATTTCCTTTTCTTTTTATCTTGAGAAAAATACTTATCTCAGAGATATAACAATAGGAATCAAAAACAAAGGAAAAACCCACCAGAATTGTTTTCATTTTTCCATGTTCCCATCTAGTCCTTGCCCATATGCATCCATAATTTCTAACAACATAATCACAGTGTGGATAAAATTTCCATGATTTCCTCTGGTCTCTGTTGTATCACAGCCTTAATCACTCTAATTACTAGTATGTTTTCTCCTATAAAATGTAACAGTAAGGCTTTAGCTTTGAAACACTTATCTAGCAAAATAAACTCATAGTAATCCAATTATGAGTACAGATATTAATAAAGTAGTAAAATATAAAACATACCACATGGTCCTGATTTGACAAGTCGTATTTCAATGCAAATGACTTCACTCTTCCTACATATATTGTATTGTAAAATTTGATAAGATCACCTCTTTCCTCTTTCACTGGTCCACTGGAACAGTCAGGTGTTTTTGTAGCATCTTCCAAATCTGCTAAAAGAATTCAGTGTTGTACAATGGAATATTACTCAGCCATAAAGAGGAATAAAACTGAGTTATTTGTAGTGAAGTGGAGTCTGTCATACAGAATGAAGTAAGTCAGAAAGAGAAAAACAAATACTGGATGCAGGGGACGCGGGTTCGTGCCCCGGTCCGGGAAGATCCCATGTGCCGTGGAGCGGCTGGGTCCGTGAGCCATGGCCGCTGAGCCTGCGCGTCCGGAGCCTGTGCTCCGCAATGGGAGAGGCCACAGCAGTGGGAGGCCCGTGTACCGCGAAAAAAAACAACCCCCCCCAAAAACCCCCAAATACTGTATATTAATGCATATATAAGGAATCTAGAAAAATGGTACTGATGAACCTCGTGGCAGGGCAGGAATAAAGATGCAGATGTAGAGAACAGACTTGAGGACACAGTGGGGGAAGGGGAGGCTGGGACAAAGTGAGGGTAGCATTGACATATATACACTACTAAGTGTAAATTAGATAGCTGCATATAGCACAGGGAGATCAGCTCGGTGCTTTGTGATGACCTAGAAGGGTGGGGTGGGGAGGGTGGAGGGAGGCTCAAGAGGGAGGGGATATGTGTATACATACAGCTGATTCACTTTGTTGTACAGTAGAAACTAACACAACATTGTAAAGCAATTATAATCCAACAAAGATGTAAAAAAAAAAAAAAAAAAGAATTCAGTGTTGTGATAGGTGTACCTTAATCTATAAGTTGGCAATTTGAATCACAACTCTGTCTACAATATAAAAGGAAAAAAAATCAAATAAACCCAAATCTTTATGTAAGATGATTAATGTTTTTAGAAAAGGTTCAGAAATCCATCTATATTATAGATAAATTAAATTGGAATCATAGAAATGCAAACACGTAAACTTAAGCTGGTACTCTATTCTCTAGATATCACTTCAGCAAGAATGTTTTCACAACCCTACCTTTTGAGCTCACTGTCACCGGTGGCTCTTAGAGGGGCACCAGCCCTGGGTTGAAGTTTACCTAAACTGAGCTTCAGAGTATGGGTAGCAGTGGTAAACCCTGAGTTTCAGATAACAAAAGGGCCTGCAGATATTCATACTGACTCTTTGAAAAAGGTGGAAAGACTCTGAAAGGTAAAATGTATCCTCATAGTTTAAGGAAGAAGCAAGGTGAATTGCTTATGTTTATTTTTCTGCAAATACATGGCAGGTGACAGGTGTTCAGAAAGTCTTATTTTCCCATGCACAAGAACCTTAGTGCTGTCTATAACTGGCGTCCTCAGTTGTAAAATGATAGCTTGCCCCAAGGTTCTTTCCTGTTTATTACCATAATTCTGGAGTAGCTTGTGACACCAGGCAGAACTTTATACTATTCTTTTTTGGGAAAGAGTATTACAAACCATCTTCTCCTTGTACCTACAAGAATCATCTATGCACAGGAGCTAAGAAAACTACCAGCGATTAAAAAGAATTCAACATGTAAAAAAACTTTCTCATTCTCAATACTGAAAATATGGGTAGAAACATGCTTCCACCTTTGGAAAACCAGAAAAACTCAAACATGGTCCAAGGGCCAGGCAGCCACAGGGAACCTCCATAGGGATCTCCATTTGGATGTCTTTTTTACTCTTGCTATTTTTGCAGCATCTTAATAGGGCAGAAAAAAGCTATGTGATCAAATAAGTTGAAAAAATGTTGCATAGTAGTATATCCTCCTCTTAGGAATTCAGAATACATGTTAGTATATTAAAGGTTCTGAGAACTTTTGCAATTAGAAAAAAAACACATGTTCACTTTAATTCCATACTTCTCAAATTTTCTACGCACAGTCGCTCTTCCCCATAACAGTTACTACCATCCTGGGGGACACCGTCCCAAGGCAGTAAACAATGGCTTAATAACAGCTGTTGTAGGTTATTCTTGTTATACAGATGAATTAAAATTATTATGTGTCCTCCTTGGATTAGAAATTTCTGGAGGCAGTTACTTCTTCATGTTTGTGTTATTCCATTTCCAGTTGTTAATAGTTACATAAGGTAAGGAGCTATACTTAATTTGAAGGAACCAAACATTTAAAACTCTCTGGGACCTTGGATTCTAACTAAACATGATTTTATTTAGCTATTTTCATTTAGTTGTTTAGTATTTTTTCATTTCAAAACAGAAAACAAGATGTCAGTTGTCCTTTAAGCAGGAAAAAGATCTCTACCTTTCCACCTCTTTAAGGACTTTAGCACTCAGAAATCAAAGCCTCAGTAGGCCTGGTGATCATCTTACCAAATATACATTAGGAGATGGAACTTATGAAAGACTGGGAAAGAGAATGAGATCTCCCTGCCTGGTGCTATAATTGTTTCGAATCTGTTTCCCCTCAGAAGGCAGGAGGGACCTCTGCCTAACATAATTTGAGGCACACGGTATACATTTGATATAATTTCATGAAACGAACCAATGAACTATTATGGTTTCATAATTTTCCCTACTGTTCCCATGAATAAGAGGAAAGTCTTTTTTGGATTATCATACAACACTGTCAAGCAATTAAAATGTGGTTTTATATAAACTACCAGTGAATGAGACTAGCCCTTAGAAAAAAGGAGATATTATCTGCAGAGCTCCAGAGAGACATGCTGAAATTTTTAGCCTGGATTTCTGGCTTCAGAATTTTCCAAGGGTCTGAAGTGAAAGTGGGAAGGGAGAAGGCAAATTACCCCAGGGCTGCAGGTGGCCAACAACTGCAACCATAATACATGCTTAATTTCATATCCCAGGACGATATAAATGCATTCAGGGGAAAAGACATTGAGGGCACAGTAGATACCCATTTCTCAGGGGAACGGTTTCAGAGGATGGGCACACCTAAATTGTTTGGGCTGCACAAATTAATGAAACCCCCAGCCATCACCCCCAGAGGAGTTGCTCAAGTGACTGACACTGGTTTCTTTGTATACTGTCATTAGTCTTCAGTCTGAGAAGAGGCATAAATAGTGATTCTCACCACTTAAAAATGGAGAAAGTAAAGAAGCAAAATTATTTTAAGATGAAAGTAAGACAGAAGATCACAATTTATTTATAAATCCAAGGGTCAGGTTGAGATATGATGGGCTTGATCAGCACAGCAGCGCTTCCCTGGAGTAAGCACTTAGTGTTTGTTTTCTACTTCTCCTACCACGTCGTTTTTGCTCCTCACCGTTAACAGTGCGCAGTAAGTATTTCAGACTGGCTTTCTGATTGAGAGGGCAGCGCCATTTAGCTCCAGTTATGCAAAAGTCACTGACCACAGGCCAATTTAAAACTACTACAGTGGTTTTAGACCGTTTCGGCAGTTTCTCATGAGCTCTAAAGGGCATAATTATAATCTAAAACCAAGTAAATCTTGTTTAGATTAAACAGTCTAGAAAGAAAATGTGCTCCATCCACATCTTGGTTGTCTATCTGGTGACTATAAAGTAGTTTTAATGTGAATAAAGTCACTTAATTATCAATTTGCAGTTATCGATGTTATACATCTCACATGGAAACAGAATTTTTGTCCCTTGAGAGGATTTGCTTTAAGTGTTTTTGTGTGTGTGACTTAGTTTTCAACATTTAAAGGATTTTATGTAAGGAATATGGCCTTAGAAAAATTAGCTTTAAAAAAAAGACATTTAAAGAGCCATATACTCATGAATAAAATACAATAAATTTTATACTGCTTATAAACAAAATAATAAATAATAACTACTACTACTTACTGAGGCCTTACTATGAGCAGGCCTTGTATTAAACACCACACACATGCATCTTTTTTTTTTTGCGGTACGCGGGGCACCCACCGCTGTGGCCTCTCCCGCTGCGGAGCACAGGCTCCGGGCCGCAGGCTCAGCGGCCATGGATCATGGGCCCAGCCGCTCCGCGGCATGCGGGACCCTCCCGAACCGGGGCACGAACCCGTGTCCCCTGCATCGGCAGGCGGACTCCCAACCACTGCGCCACCAGGGAACCCCATCATTTTTTTTTTTAATTCTGAAAACAAGCCTCTGAGGAAGTACTGTAAAGTTTTCAATTTACTATCATACACTTGGGCATTATGTTTGTGTTACTTAGATTAAGCTATAATCTGGGTCTCTCAAATGTTCTAATCAAGAATGCCAGTCTGGGGACTTCCCTGGTGGTCCAGTGGTTAAGACTCCGTGCTCCCAATGCAGGGGGCCTGGGTTTGATCCCTGATCAGGGAACTAGATTCCCCATGCCGCAACTAAAAAAGATCCCACATGCTGCAATGAAGATCCTGCATGCTGAAACTAAGACCCGGTGCGGCCAAGTAAATAAATAAATATTAAAAAAAAAAAAAAAAGAATGCCAGTCTGGGGTGCTCTGCTAATATGATAATGAATGCACAGTCCATGAGTATCCAGCTGGTGTTTTAATCAGGAAGCTCATTCTCCACAGGTGGCTACTATAAGGGCTTCTGTTAGGCATATCTCCATCAATGACCAATGCTCAACATCACTAATTATTAGAGAAATGCAAATCAAAACTACAATGAGATATCACCTTACATGGGTCAGAATGATCATCATCAAAAAATCTACAAACAGGGTTTCCCTGGTGGTGCAGTGGTTAAGAATCTTCCTGCCAATGCAGGGAACAAGGGTTCAAGCCCTAGTCCAGGAAGATCCCACATGCCGTGGAGCAACTAAGCCCGTGTGCCACAACTACTGAGCCTGCGCTCTAGAGCCTGTGAGCCACAACTACTGAGTCCACGCACCTAGAGCTTGTGCTATGCAACAAGAGAAGCCACCACAATGAGAAGCCTGCACATTGCAACAAAGAGTAGCCTCCACTCACCTCAACTAGGGAAAGCCCGTGCACAGCAACAAAGACCCAACGCAGCCAAAAATAAAATAAAAAAAACAAAAAACAAAAAAACCCCATCATTTACTTAAAAAAAATCTACAAACAATAAATGCTGGAGAGTGTGTGGAGAAAAGGGAACCCTCTTGAACTGTTGGTGGGAATGTAAATTGATACAGCCACTATGGAGAACAGTATGGAGGTTCCTTAGAAAACTAAAAATAGAACTATCATATGACCCAGCAACCCCACTACTGGGCATACACCCAGAGAAAACCATAATTCAAAAAGACACGTGCACCCCAATGTTCACTGCAGCACTATTTACAATAGCCAGGACATGGAAGCAACCTGAATGTCCATCAACAGAGTAATGGATAAAGAAGATGTGGTACATATATCCAATGTATATTACTCAGCCATAAAAAGGAATGAAAGTGGGTCTTATGTAGAGACGTGGATAGACCTAGAGACTGTCATACAGAGTGAAGTAAGTCAGAAAGAGAAAAACAAATATTGTATATTAATGTATGTATGTGGGATCTAGAAAAATGGTACAGATAATCTTATTTGCAAAGCAGAAATAGAGACACAGATGTACATAACAAGTGTATGGATACCGAAGGGGAAAGGGGGGTGGGTAGGATGAAGTGGGAGATTGGGATTGACATATATAAACTACAGATACTATGTATAAAATAGATAACTAATGAGAATCTACTGTATAGCTCAGGGAACTCTACTCAATGCTCAGTTGTGACCTAAATGGGAAGGAAATCCAAAAAAGAGGGGATATATGTATACGCATAGCTGATTCACTTTGCTGTACAGTAGAAACTAACAAAACACTGTAAAGCAACTATACTCCAATAAAAATTAATTAAAAAAATAAAATTACATTAAAAAAACCTTAGAAATAAACCTCACCAAGGAGGCAAAAGACTTACATGCTGAGAACTACAAAACATTCATAAAGGAAACTGAAGATGATTCAAAGAAATGAAAAGATATCCTATGCTCTTGGACTGGAAGATTTAATATTGTTAAAATGGCATGGTACCCAAAGCAAATACTACATCTATAGATGTAATACGATCCCTATCAAATAACCCATGACATTTTCCACAGAACTAGAACAAATAATCCTAAAATTTATATGGAATCATAAAAGACCCAGAATTTTCAAAGCAATCCTGAGGAAAAAGAACAAAGCAGGAGGCATACAAAGCTACAGTAATCAAAACAGCATGGTACTGGCACAAAACCAGACATATGGATCAATGGAACAGAACAGAGAGCCCAGATGTAAACCCACACACGTATGATCAATTAATCTTTGACAAAGGAGGCAAGAATATACAATGGGGAAAAGACAGTCTCTTCAGTCAGTGGTATTGGGAAAGCTGGACAGCTGCATGCAAACCAATGAAGTTAGAACACACCCTCACAGCATACACAGAAAAATGCCTCAAAATGGCTTAAACACTTAAATTTAGGACATGACACCATAAAGCTCCTAGAGGAGAACATAGGCAAAACATTCTCTGACATAAATCATACCAATGTTTTTTTTAGGTCAGTCTCCCAAGGCAATAGAAATAAAAGCAAAAATAAACAAAGGGGACCTCATTAAACTTATAAGCTTTTGCACAGCAAGGGAAACCATAAACAAAAAGACAATGTATGGGGAATTCCCTGGCAGTCCAGTGGTTAGGACTCTGCGCTTCCACTGCAGGGGGCATGGGTTCAATCCTTGGTTGGGGAACTAAGACCCTGCAAGCCACGCAGTGCAGCCAAAAAAAAAAAAAAAGTCTACAAATAACAAATGCTGGAGGGGGTATGAAGAAAAGGGAACCCTCCTACACTGCTTGTGGGAATGTAAACTGCTGCAGCCACTATGGAAAACAGTACGGCAGTTCCACAAAAAAACTAAAAACAGAGTTGCCATATGATCCAGCAATCCCACTCCTGGGCACATATCCAGACAAAACTATAATTTGAAAAGATACATGCACTCATATGTTCATTTACAATAGCCAAGACATGGAAACAACCTAAATGTCCATCGACAGATGAATGGATAAAGAAGATGTGGTATATAGACACAATGGATTATTACTCAGCCACAAAAAAGAATGAAATAATGCCATTTGCAGCAACATGGGTGGACCTAGAGATTATCATTCTAAGCAAAGTAAGTCAGAAAGAGAAAGACAAATACCATATGATATCACTTATATGTGGAATCTAAAATATGACAGAAATGAACATATCTACAAAACAGAAACAGACTCACAGATATATAGAACAGATTTGTGGTTGCCAAGGGGGGTGGGGGAGGGAAGGATTGGGAGTGGAATTAGCAGATGCAAACTATTATATGTAGGATGGATAAATAACAAAGTCAGATGCAAACTATTGTATGTAGGATGGATAAATAACAAAGTCCTACTGTGTAGCACAGGGAAATATATTCAATATCCTATGATAAACCATAATGGAAAAAAATATGAAAAAGAATATATATATGTTTTTTTTAAAAAAAGCAGATTGATTAACATATTTGAGACACTACCCACAACAGCATGATAGACATGAGAGATCCAGTGAGGTCTGTGGGGCTTTACTATTATGAATGATGTCCAGGCCTGAACTCTGATGCATGTTGTTTGCTTGATCTTGGCTTTAAGTTTAACAGAATCCTGCTCTGGAATCTTGGCATCTACTCTGAGTGAACCTTTTATGTGAGGAGGTGGTTGGTCAGGTGGCATAGGATGCATAAACTGTGTGTTTTTTAAAATAGTAATTATTTTATTCCTAATTATGAATTTGTTTATAGAACCAGAACTGTTCTTCCCAAGGTGGTGTTCTTTGGTGTGTCCAAGTCTAGGTCATAGCATCTAGCCACAGCTCCAGGAACTGGAACTTGTCTTATCTGAACACAGACTTGCGAGACTGTATCCTCCTCAATAACTTTGTCTCTTTTTTGGTGCCGGAATTCCTCAGTCTATTATCACTGGATACTCTCCCTGCTCTGTGCCATCACCAGTGGACAGGATCTTAAGAATGGTTTTTTGTTTGCCTGCTAATAAATATCTAGTTAATAAACTAGAACTGGACCTGAAACCTTTATGTTGTAGAGAGGGTAGCTAACCTTCAGTTACCTCAAACTTTATCATCAAACTTATCAAATTCTGTCTTGAACTTCACTGCTCCTTGTATCCCAAACACTCGCTAGCAGTTCCTTTTTTCTCATAGAACACAGTTTCCCAGCTAACCTGATGCCTGGTTTTGCAAGGACAGAAAAACCACCCAGGACAGGTGAGCAACATATATAACAAAAATAGGAAGGTTTTTTTTTTGTATTTTGTCATGTTTACTTCCTAATGTACTTCTTCTCATTACCTTGAAAAGGCTCAGGGATAATTTATCTATGTAAAAAGAATTGAGTTTGGCCTGTGTAACCTTAGATGGGATCAGATTCTAGGACATTATTATTAAAGAATTTTTTTGTTAAGATCTTAAAAGTTCAGATACCAGTAGACACCATAATGATCATGGATATTTGGGTAATTAAAAAAAAATGTCTTTGACCCAGTCAATTTTCTCTAAGAATTTACCCTAAGGATGTGGACCAAAGATCAACCTACAATGATGTTCCTCACAAAGCTGTGTATAATTGGAAACAATCTAAAAGTCCCACACTGTGAAATTAAATAAATTACAGTACTTATATACACATGTACACATATATATATACATTAAGTAATGGAAAGTGAGACAAGGAAAAGGAGACAGATGAGACAAGGAAAAGAGATGGGCTGAAAAGGCATTTTTACAACTTATCAACATATGAATACAGAACATTTGATTCTTCTTTCTTTCAAAAAAATTACTAGTGCCTGAAGTCTTAGCATGATGGTAGTAACAAGGTGGCGACCTTGCTTTTGCTGATGGTGGCAGAATACCTATACACTTATTAACGAACAGGACATTTCCTTAATGTTCTCCACAGGTGGATCACTGACAGCTAACTTACTTTCTCTGTCATTCAGATTTATTTTTGAATTTTATTGTCTTTTATGAGTTTTTATTAATGTGTATAAGTATACTAGAAAACTTCTAAAACACAATTAACATAGGATAAATTAATGGTTTCAATACAACCTCTGTGGAGGGAGGTACCTGACCCATACTTATCTCAAAGTCATTTGCTTCTTCCCAACACATATGCATTATCCACCCCACCTACACAATTAACTCCAGGACATCCACTGTATTATATACAATGTAACCAATAGTGTACTACATATAGAATCTTAAATTGGGCAACTTACCACAATCTGTCATTTCAAAATCACCATTCAGGTTTTTATTGTATGTCACAACTTCTCTTGGAATACTTTTCAACAGTACACTTCTGTAAACCTATATACATCAGAGGGGACAAAAAGGACTGCTGAGTCACAAAGAGGCACAGGTTAAGCAAAACCAAAATAAGGACAAGATATCAAGCCAATTAAAAAGTATTTGTCTGTATGGGTGATAATCAAGGGCAAGATGTTAGTAGCCTTGGTAAATGCAGATTACGGCAAACATCTTAGAAGAGGGGATACTGAAGCAGAGCTTACCACCTCAAATATAACCACTGCAGAAGGTTACAAAACAGAAGAATTAAGTAAGGAGCAACTAAACACTGATGAGCAGATTTTGCCAAATAAAAGCAACTTAAAAGATATGAACCTATTCCTTCTTCTTTTTAATTTCTTACATGAGACTCATTTGATCTCACTGGGGCTTGCTTTCCTGCTCCCATCCCATGCCCATCTCCTTTCAGATGGCCACATGAAAATCTGTTCCCCTCCCTGCCCCTAAACTGTTTTTAACCTCCAAGGTAGCTGAAAGGAATGATCCATTCTCCCTCATCCTATGGATATCGATATTGAGAGAATATTTAGGAAGCTGTGGCTTAAACCATTTTTGACCCATATTAACTTCACCTTAATGATCTTAAGGGATACTCTGAACCTCTCTAAGCTCTGTTCCTAAGGGACCTTTCTGAAGAGGCCTGGAAACCAGGCCTCTTCCACCCTGTCACAGGATGTAAGAAATACCTATACTTGGCTCTTCTAATATCTCTATATTGCTAGCAGTGTATTTGGGGCTTAAGTAAAGAAGTGAAACTAACTGTGGGGCTCTATAGAAGGGGGTATGGCTACTAGTACTGGGGCCAGGGATATCTGAGCTACCACATCTCTCTTTTTGTCTAAGGTGGCAGATCACTGGGCCAGAGAAGAGGCCATTATGCTCCTTTAGAGCAGAGCAATCAGGTTCTTGAATGACCAAGGCCTTAAGGTAACCTAATCCTGTGTTCTTCAGCTACAATAATAACAATAATATAGAGCTAACAGTTATTAAATGCTTACTATGTGCCAGGTCACTATGCTAACATTTTATATTTCCATGACTGAAAGGTTGTACAGAATTCTCACCAGGGCTATTATATCAGAAATGCCTGATATCTATTCAAAGATGCAAACATTAAGATTCTTATCAGATGGAAAAAGAAGCTAGACTTAAGTTAATATATCCTCAAATTTCACTGGATTTAAACATCATCAGAGAATCAAGTCTTATATAATTAAAGAATATTATTATAAATATTTTTCATTAGTGAAAGATTAAATAATTTTTAATTTTTCACTCAAATAAATGAACAAATGGAATAAGAGAACGTGTGAGAAGTATATGCATATATAATATATAGGGACTTCCTTGGTGGCACAGTGGTTAAGAATCCACCTGCCAATGCAGGGGAAACGGGTTCGATCCTTGGTCTGGGAAGATCCCACATGCCGCAGAGCACCTAAGCCTGTGCGCCACAACTACTAAGCCTGCGCACTAGAGCCCGTGAGCCAACTACTGAAGCCCGTGTGCCTAGAGCCTGTGCTCCGCAACAAGAGAAGCCACCGCAGTGAGAAGCCTGTGCACCGCAACGAAGAGTAGCCCCCACTCGCCGCAACTAGAGAAAGCCCGTGTGTAGCAATGATGACCTAATGCAGCCATAAATAAATAATAAATAAATAAATAATATAGATTAGTCAGAAAGAGCAAGATTTTTGGCTTCCACTGAAACTGTTTTTTAATTAAAACTGTCTCGAGTTTAACGGTGTCCATTAAACCAAAAAATCTATAGTAAAACTAGAAAAGAAGTTTACCTTTTACATGACTTGTCAGCAGAGAAATAGTACAAATCTATTTTTGGACAGGAGGAAAAATAATGTAACTCACATGACTATTAGCTTGAGGCTGATTCCTATAACTTTTCATTATTTCTTGAAAAGTTCTTTCTTCTTTTGTTACCTAAGGAAAATAAGAACTGCATTTATCAATTGCTTTTAAAAGAAAAATGGCTCTGAACAAGAACTTCAATTACAGGTCGGCATTGAGAGTAGTCTTGCAGAAAGCCATTAACCCCAGGCCACTCAATAACTAAAATCTACTACCATTTTATGACTTTTACTACCTTAAAAGTTCAGGCTTGGGGACTTCCCTGGTGGTGCAGTGGTTAAGAATCCGCCCGCCAATGCAGGGGACACGGGTTCGAGCCCTGGTCCAGGAAGATCCCACATGCCGCGGAGCAACTAAGCCCGTGCGCCACAACTACTGAGCCTGTGCTCTAGAGCCTGTAGGCCACAACTACTGAGCCCGTGTGCCACAACTACTGAAGTCCGTGCACCTAGAGCCCATGCTCTGCAACAAGAGAACCCACTGAAGTGAGAAGCCCGAGCACTGCAACGAAGAGTAGCCCCCGCTCGCCGCAACTAGAGAAAGCCCACATGCAGCAACGAAGACCCAATGCAGCCATAAATAAATAAAAAGTAAAATAAAATTAAAAAAAAAAAGTTCAGGCTTTGTGGCCTGTGGGGACTCAGCTAATAGTTTCATTAATCAAAAGCACTAAGGCTGCTATGGTATCACTACCAAAAATGCATCTCTTTATAAAAAAGAATGATATAAGAAAACTCAGATCTGCTGAATCCCTTGCAGTCTCCAGTTGTATTAGTTTTTAAGTACTTATTTAAAATTAACCACATACTAAAGGATAGAAAACGTCTTGTGATTCACAATAAGACAGAGGTTATTACAGGATTAGGTTTTTAATAGTTCAGAACAGACTGTAGGGTTTTAACACTTAGAAAAGTCACAGTGGTGGCCAAAAGAAAGAAAATAAATTAGTGATCCATAAAGGAATCCCTTCTAGTCTATTTATTATCACAGAGTTCACTTAAATTACTCTTTTCTTCTCCTTCACTGTCCATTAGCACTAAACCTGTTCTCCATAATGATGTTCTCCATAGAAATGGCAAAGCCTGAGCTATGGTAGTTTTCAAAAAAACACAAATGATTAGTTAAGATGGCAGACAGCAGAAGCAAGAAGAACTACAATCCTGCAGCGTGCAGAATGGAAACCGCAATCACAGGAAGTTAGACAAAGTGAAACAGCAGAGGAATATGTCCCAGATAAAGGAACAAGATAAAACCCCAGAAGAACAGCTATAAGTGAAGTGGAGACAGGCAACCTTCTGAAAAAAGAATTCAGAAAAATGATAGTGAAGATGATCCAGGATCTCAGAAAAAGAACAGAGGCAAGGATAGAGAAGATGCAAGAAATGTTTAACAAAGACCTAGAAGAATTAAAGAACAAAGAAACAGTGATGAACAATACAATATCTGAAATGAAAAATACACTAGAAGGAATCAATAGCAGAATAACTGAGGCAGAAGATTGGATAAGTGACCTGGAAGACAGAATGGTATAAATCACTGCCGTGGAACAGAATAAAGAAAAAAGAATGAAAAGAAATGAAGACAGTCAAAGAGACCTCTGGGAAAACATTAAATGCATCAACATTCACCTTATAGGGGTCCCAGAAGGAGAAGAGACAGAAAGGACCTGAGAAAATATTTGAAGAGATAACAGCTGAAAACCTCCCTAACATGGGAAAGGAAACAGTCACCCAAGTCCAGGAAGGGCAGAGAGTCCCAGGCAGGATAAACCCAAGGAAGAACACACTGAGACACAGAGTAATCAAACTGACAAAAATTAAAGAAAAAATACTAAAAGCAACAAGAGAAAAATGACAAATAACATACAAGGGAACTTCCATAAGGTTATGAGCTGACTTCTCAGCAGAAACTCTGCAGGCCGGAAGGGAGTGGCATGATGTATTTAAAGTGATGAAAGGGAAGAAACTACAACCAAGAATACTCTAACCAGCAAGGTTCTTATTCAGATTTGATGGAGAAATCAAAAGCTTTACAGATAAGCAAAAGCTAAGAGAATTCAGAACCACCAGAGCAGCTTTGCAACAAATGCTGAAGGAACTTCTCTAAGCAGAAAAGAAAAGGCTACAACTAGAAACAAGAAACTTACGAATGGAAAAGCTCACCAGTAAAGGCAAACATACAGTAAAGGTAGGAAATCATCCACATGCTAATATGATATCAAAACCAGCAATTACGAGAAGGGGAGAACACAAATGCAGGATATTGGAAATGCATTTGAAATTAAGAGGCCAGCAACTTAAAACAATCTTGTTTATATATAGATTGCTATATCAAATCCTCATGGTAACCGCAAATCAAAAATCTACGATACACAAACAAAAAAGAAAAAGGAATCGAAACACAACACTAAAGTTAGTCATCAAATTACAAGAGAAGAGAACAAAAGAGGAAGGGAACGAGAAAAAATGTTTCGTAACTCTACGTCTCTTGATTTTTTGTATTTTCCATCTCTGTGATATGCTGTTTTTTCGTTTCCTCAGCTCTATATTCTCATCCATGAGTCTTTTGGGTTGGAATTTGGTTTCCATTACAAGTTTCATTCAGTTCTTTTTGACATCTTTCAGGTCCTTTTTAAAGTGATTTGGCCTTTGTTCATAAAAAGAATTTTCCTTTATACATTGAATCATTTTAAACATATAATTGCATAATTTGAGATCAATAATTCCATTACCTGAAACTTTTGAGTATCTAACCTGCTCTAAATTTTATCTGTTGACATACTCACATTGGCTTATTTCCTTGACTGTTTTATAATTTTGGATTTTTTAGTTCTGTTTTAATTAGGATTTAATTTGTGTGAATACTGAATGGCTTCAGGGTTGAGTGTTTCATACCTCAAAGTAGTTTGTCTGCTGGGAACCCCTAGGACAACTTTTGGTTTTGTTGTTGCTATTATTGTTACTGTTTTGACTCTGGGGATTCTTTTTTTTTGGCCATGCCGTGTGTCTTGTGGGATCTTGGTTCCCCGACCAGGGATTGAACCTGCACCCTCGGCAGTGAAAGCGCAGAGTCCTAACCCTAGAGATTCTTGGAATGGTAAAATAAATGAGGTATGCAAATTGGTGTGGTTTTAAAAGTGGAAAGAGTGATACCAATATAAAGGATTATTAGTATGGATGCCAATGTAGAATGTGACTACAAAAGGGGAGTAACTATGTGGTCTTTTTCATGTTGTGTGTTATCTAGCTGTTGTGGAATAAATGTATAAAATCTGTAACCACAGAAGGAAATATTTGTAACTCTCTGTAAGTTATAAACCCAAGGCTGCTTTTTAGGGTTCTGGTATCCTTAAGAGAAATAATAAAAATAGTAGCAGCTTAAAAAAAAGATTAGTTAATAACATTTATTAATACCTATTTTGTATAGAGATTTTAAAAAGGTAATGTGAGAAGGAAGTCACAAAGGAGTTTGAAAACATGTCTTCTGCCTCAGAAAGCTGAAAAATTAGGTTGTAACATGTACATCTGCTAGGACTGGTAGTATGGCCAATATGATCAAGACCAAAGTTACAGATGATTGTTTCAGACATATTAGAATTTTTAAAAACATGTAAGATATGCCATTTTATGACTTAAAACATATTGTAGCAACTAGAAAGTAAAATGCTCTTCTGAGGCAACAGAATAAATCACTGGAAAGCAATATAGTATAGAAGCTATTTTATACCAGATTTCTGAATCAGGAGAACATAGGTTGTCACTTATTGTGTAACTTTGGCCAAGTTACTTTCAGCTCTGGGCCTCAGTTACTCACCTAAAATGTAACGATCATTTTACTTTAAAGTACAAGATTAGAGGTGTCACGGGGTGATGGTGGAAATGGTTCTCCATTAATAGTGTGGAGAACCATTTTACTACAAATGGTCTCTAAGATATTTTCCAATTTTTTTTACAACCAGTGAATTCTTATGAAGCGAGAAGGCTGATTACTATGAAAGTAAATGAAGGACTTCCCTGGTGGCACAGTGGTTAAGAATCCACCTCTCCCAATTCAGGGAACATGGGTTTGATCCCTGGTCCAGGAAGATCCCACACACCACATACCATGGAGCAATTAAGCCCGTGAGCCACAACTACTGAGCCTGCACTCTAGAGCCCACAAGCCACAACTACTGAGCACATGTGCCACAACTACTGAAGCCTGCATGCCTAGAGCCTGTGCTCTGCAACAAGAGAAGCCACTGCAATGAGAAGCCCACGCACTGCAAGGAAGAGTAGCCCCCACTTTCTGCAACTAGAGAAAGCCCGCACACAGCAACGAAGACCCAACACAGCCAAAAATAATAAATAAATAAAATAAATAAATTTATAAAACAAAAAAAAAGAAAGTAATGAAGAGTCCATAGAAATAGATATAGTAGCTGGAATTTACCACTGTTGGCTTGCAGCACTTAAGGCAAACTAACAATCAAGTGCAACAGATTTTCACCTCAGGTCTCAAATACAGGTAACTATGGCAAAGAGCTTCCCCCAACTTATACATTACCTTTGCCATGATGTAAAAGGCACAAAGGAGGAGCTGATCCAAATGTCTGTCTTTCATCAGATCAGGACAGTGAACTAAAGTGAATTCAAAACATGTCCATATCTTCCTTCTTAACTCATTTGAAACATCCAGTTTTAAACATAAATCACGTAAGCGTACACTTGCCAAATGATAGACCTAAGATGAAAGATAGCACATTGATGCAAAAAAACAAGTAAATAATTTCTCAAATTTATGTCTTACCATGAACATGGGCTTTTAGGCCAAGATTAATAAACACCTAAGGCTGCTGATGCATTAAATTACATAAAATTTTTATTTTATAGTACTAGTTCACTGCTATGGCAAAAGAAAATATATTAAAACAAAATTCTCTTTGGAAAACTACCTTAAACATTTTTTTGGTAAAGATGTTATATGCTATTATTCTATGCTGTCAACTATGTAAAGAGAGAAATACTAAAATTAAATGGTTTGATTTACCAGCATCAGGATCATTATGAATACATAATTTTTCAAGTGTTCAGAAGTCTCTCTCTTTTTTTGGTTCAGGTAAAATGACTAGAAAGCCTAAAATGTCACATCATACACTAAAATGTTTGACTCCAAAATAAGTCAGAAAGCAAAATCATTTAAAAATTTCCCCAATAGTCTACATTGTTTTTATGAGCACATGAAAGGAATGTTAAGCAAACGAGATACCAGATTTTGTTGTTGTTGTTGTTTATTGAGGTATAACTGACATACAACATTATATTAGTTTCAGGTGTACAACATGATTCGACGTTTGTATATGTTGTGAAAAGATCACCACAATAAGTCTAGTTAATATCCACACAGTTAACAGAATTTTTTTTCTTGTGATGAGAACTTTTAAGATCTAGTCTCTTAGCAACTGTAATATGGAATACAGCATTACTAACTATAGTCACCATGCTATACATTATATCACCATGATTTATTTATTTTATAACTTGAAGTCTGTACCTTTTGACTCCCTTCATCCATTTCACCCACCCCCTCGCCCCCTGGCAACCACTAACCTGTTCTCTGTATTTATGAGCCTGTTTTTGATTTTTAGATTCCACATATAAATATTATATAGTATTGTCCCTCTCAGTCAAGTTGTTTTTAAGTATGTCAGAGTAAATTCAGTTCAATGCCTTCAACCTTTCATATATAGAGTCTTTATATGAACTGATACTAATGCAAATGCCCCAAAGGTCCTGAAAGATTCTGATGGTCCTGATCATCCAAAAAGCATTATGTTTTACTATCTTAAGAACTGGTAATCCTACTGTGATATTCCTAAACTAGACTATTCTGTTTGAACTAAGTCTTTAAATCTAAATGTTCAGGGTAAAAAAAGTGAAAAATAGTAAGGCATTCTTTATAGCAAAGTATCTTTTGAGAGGGAAAAAAATCCACAAATTAAAGCTGAAAAATGAACTTTAGCCATCCAATACACTAATCTGATAGAAAGAGAGATAAGGGTTGACTCCAAAGCCACCAGTGATTCATTTTATAACAAACTCACTTTCTGCATCCCAACCCTTTGTTTCTGGTCTTGTTGGCTAAGAGATAAACAGGAACCACTGGGGTCAGAGCAGTGGGAAAGATGCTGGAACTTTACATTCGTGATAGGAGAAGATAACAGATACAGTCCTAGGTAGAAGGATTAAGAAATATGTCATTAAGTAATATTTGTGGGGCTTCCCTGGTGGCGCAGTGGTTGGGAGTCCACCTGCCAATGCAGGGGACACGGGTTTGGGTCCTGGTCTGGGAGGATCCCGAGTGCCGTGGAGCAGCAAAGCCCATGTGCCCAACTGCTGAGCCTGCACTCTGGAGCCCATGAGCCACAGCTATTGAGCTCGTGCTCTGCAGCGGGACAGGCCACTGCAGTGAGAGGCCCACACATTGTGGCGAGGAGTGGCCCCCACTAGCTGCAACTGGAGAAAAGCCCACGTGCAACAATGAGGGCCCAACGCAGCCAAAAATAGATAAATAAAATAAATAATATTTTTTTAAAAAGTAATACTTGTTAAGTATCTTTTACAAAGCTAATCCAATGCCTTAAAGGTACACATACTCTGGAAGGCTTCTAACAAAAAATTCTCAGTAAATTCTACTCAGGCATAGGATATCAGCATCACACTGAGTTCAGCATGGATAACATCTGCAACTTACTCAAGAAATGGTTATTTTGAACTCATTATAGATATGGACATTTCAATTCCCTTTTAGGGTAAAATTTTTCTAGCTTCTAAGTAGGCTATAATTAAAAGGAAAAGGACAAGCTAGATTCTGAAATAAATTCAGAACTAAAAATTCATAAATAAAGCCTTATTTTTGTCAATCTTAGATTCATTATCAAAGGCAGCAATTTTTCATTTTAAAACTTAAAAATAGGGAATGAATGGGGAAAATACTACATTTGGAGCTCTGTTTTTAAAACAGGCCTTAGGCACAAGATGTAGGCAGGAGTAGAGATGGTGGGACAGAGTACAGAAAGCAGTGGAAGGTGGAAAAAAGGGCAAGTGTCTCAAGAATTATTCTAAGAAAGACTAGATAGAGGAAATAAACTTAAATTTGCATGAAGAGATAATTGAAAAAAAAACCATGAATTTCTTAAAAATTTTAAGCCTTAAACCCTAATCATAATGCTAGAAAGAAACAAAAAACAGTGCCTTTTTTTTCATTTACAATTTTTCAGAATGGGCTAGATAGACACTAGTTATAGGGTAGACTGGAGAGGTATCTTCCAATTCTGGGATTTATTTTAGAGAAGCGGCATGTTTGGTCACAAATATCTGATTAACATGTCTATCTTATCAGAAGCTTTATGGTGCTTATAAAAGCTAGGCAGGATAAGCTGAAATTATTTCTATGTTAAATCTTTGCATTAATACTAAAATAATTTAGGCATTAAAATGAGAATTGGTCAATTCGTAAAAGGTAAAAAACTAGATTTATGATAAAAATTATGTAGACTCCCAGCAGTATCCCACCAATCTTAATAATGAATCTTCAGTAACTTAAAGTTATCCATAAGATCCAATGTACCCATCCCACAATAAACTCCAATCTAAAGCAATATAACACAATGGAGTTCCTGTAAATTCCACAGGATGGCCAACTGCTTAATCAAAGTTATGTAAAACAAGCCAGCAGGAAATGGAATTAAAACTCTATGAGCCTGAGTCCAAACATTAGCTCATCAAGATCATAATGTTCTTTTAGAATGTCAAATATGTTTTTAAAAAAGGCTAAAGGTACATCACCTGATACTAAAGCTAAACAAAGACACTCTAAGAAAACTACAGACCAATATCTATTATACTGATGTGAAAATCCTCCACAAAACCCTAGCAACTGAATGGAACATCATACACTAAAAGGGTTATACACCATGACCAAGTAGGAGTTATTCATGGAATGAAAGGATAGTTTAACATATGAAAATCTATCAGTGTAATACACTACATTAGCAGAATGAAGGGAAAAATGATATAATCATCTCAAAATTTGATGCAGAAAAAAAGCATTTATCAAAATTCAAAACCCTTTTGTTACAAACTAGGAACAGATGGAAACTACTTCAACATAATAAATACCATATATGAAAAATCCATAGCTAAGATCATACTCAAAGTAAAACAATGAAAGCTTTTCCTCTAAGATCAGGAACAAGGCAAAGATGCCCAGTTTCAGTACTTCTATTCAACACCATACTAGAAGTTCTAGCCAGAGCAATTAGGCAAGAAAAAGAAATAAAAGGCATTCAAATTAGGAAAGTAGTAAAACCATCTCTGTTTGCAGATGACAAGACTTTATGTGTAGGAAACCCAAAAACCCTGGAGTCCATAAAAAATGTTAGAACTAATAAATGAATACAGCAAAGTTGCAGGATACAAAATCAACACACAAAAATCACTTTTATTCCTATACCATAAACAATGTACAATCCAAAAATGAAATTAAGAAAATGATTTCATTTACAATAGCATGAAAAATAATAAAATACTTGGGAATAAATTTAACCAAGGAGGCAAAAATTTGTACACTGAAATTGAATCTACATATTCAATATAATCCATATTAAAATCCCAAAGATTTTTTTTTTTTGCAGAAATAGAAAAAAATCCATCCTAAAACTCATATGGAAGGTGAAGGGACTCTGAATAGTCAAAATAATCTTGAAAAAGAAGAACAAAGTTGGAGGTCTCACATTTTCTGACTTCAGACCTTACTACAAAGTTACACTAATCAAAACTGTGGTACTGGCATGAAGAGACCAATGAATAGAATACAGAGCCCAGAAATAAACCCTCACATATATAGTGATGAGTAACTTGAAAAGGGTGTCAAGACCATTCAATGGAGAAAGGCAGTCTTGTCAACAAGACTTAGTGAGAAAACTGGATATCCACATGCAAAAGAATGAAACTGGGTCCTTACCTTATACCATATATAAAAATTAACTCAAAATGGATCAAAGACCTAAATGTAATTTCTAAAACTATAAAAATCCTACAAGAAAACATAGGGGAAAAGCTTCATGACACTGGAATGTGCAATGATTTCTCGGATATGACACCAAAACGAACAAGACAACAAAACAAAACATAGATAAGTTAGGACTTCATCAAATTAAAAAACTTCTGTGCGTCAAAAAAAGACACTAATATATAACATAGTGAAAAGGCAACCCATGGAATGGGAGAAGATATTTGCAAATCATGTATCTGATAAGGAATTAATATCCCGACAATATAAAGAACTTTTACAACTCACCAATAAAAAACTCAAAAAATGGGCAAAGGACTTGAATAGACATTTCTCTGAGGAAGGTAGAAGGATTGCCAATAAGCCCATGAAAAGATGCTCAATATCTTTAATCATCAGGGAAACGTGAATTAAAACTACAGTAAGGAGGTAGCTTCAAAATGGTGGAGGAGTAAGACGTGGAGATCACCTTCCTCCCCACAAATACATCAAAAATACATCTACATGAGGAACAGCTGCTACAGAACACCTACTGAACGCTGGCAGAAGACTTCAGACTTCCCAAAAGGCAAGAAACTCCCCATGTACCTGGGTAGGGCAAAAGAAAAAAGAAAAAACAGAGACAAAAGAATAGGGAGGGAGGGGGAAGGGTAGGCTGTGACAAAGCGAAAGAGAGGAATGGACATATATACACTACCAAACGTAAGGTAGATAGATAGTGGGAAGCAGCCACAGAGCACAGGGAGATCAGCTCGGTGCTTTGTGACCACCTGGAGGGGTGGGATGGGGAGGGTGTGAGGGAGGGAGATGCATGAGGGAAGGGATGTGGGAACAGATGTATATGTATGACTGATTCACTTTGTTATAAAGCAGAAACTAATAAAAAAAATTAAAAAAAAATAAAATAAAAAGAATAGGGATGGGACCTGCCCCTCTGGGAGGGAGCTGTGAAGGAGGAAAAGTTTCCACACACTAGGAAGCCCCTTCACTGGCGGAGATGGCAGGTGGGAAGCTTTGGAGCCACAGAGGAGAGTGCAGCAACAGGGGTGCAGAGGGCAAAGCGGAGAGATTCCCACATAGAGGATCAGTGCCGACCAGCACTCACCAGCCTGAGAGGCTTGTCTGTTCACCCCGCCAGGGCGGGTGGGGGCTGGGAGCTGAGGCTCGGGCTTCGGAGGTCAGATCCCAGAGAGAGGACTGGAGTTAGCTGCATGAACATAGCCTGAAGGCAGCTAGTCAGCCACGGCTACCCGGGAGTGAGTCTGGGAAAAAGTGTGGAACTGCCTAAGAGGCAAGAGAGCATTGTTTCAGGGTGCGCGAGGAGAGGGGATTCAGAGCACCACCTAAACGAGCTCCAGAGACAAGCGCGAGCTGCAGCTATCAGCATGGACCCCAGAGATGGGCATGAAATGCTAAGGCTGCTGCTGCAGCCACCAAGAAGCCTGTGTGCAAGCACAGGTCACTATTCACATCTCCCCTCCCGGGAGCCTGTGCAGCCCGCCACTACCAGGGTCCCATGATCCAGGGACAACTTTCCCGGGAGAACACACGTCACGCCCAGGCTGCTGCAACATTATGTTGGCCTCTGCTGCCACAGGCTTGCCCCGCATTCTGTACCCCTCCCTCCCCCTGGCCTGAGGGAGCCAGAACCCCCTAATCAGCTGCTACTTTAACCCTGTCCTGTCTGGGAGGGAAACAGACGCCCTCAGGCGACCTACGTGCAGAAGTGGGGCCAAATCCAAAGCTGAACCCCAGGAGCTGTGCGAACAAAGAAGAGAAAGGGAAATCTCTCCCAGCAGCCTCAGGAGCGGCAGATTAAATCTCCACAATCAAACTGATGTACCCTGCATTTGTGGAATACCCGAATAGACAACAAATCATCCCAAAATTGAGGCAGTGGACTTTGGAGCAACTATAGACTTGGGGTTTGCTTTCAGCACCAAATTTGTTTCTGGTTTAATGTTTATCTTAGTTTAGAATTTAGAGCTTATTATCATTGGTAGATACGTTTATCGATTTCGTTGTTGCTCTCTTCCTTTTTTTCATATACATATATTTTTCCTTTTTCTCCTTTTGCGAGTGTGTATGTGTATGCTTCTTTGTGTGATTTTGTCTGTATACCTTTGCTTTTGCCATTTGTCCTAGGGTTCTGTCTGTCTTTTTTTTTTTTTTAGTATAATTTTTGGCACTTATTATCATTGGGGGATTTGTTTTTTGGTGTGGTTGCTCGCTTCTTTCTTTTTCCTTTTTTTACTTTCTAATTTTTTTATTTTTAATAATATATATTTTATTTTTCAATTTTATAACTTTATTTTATTTCTCTTTCTTTTTTTCTCCCTTTTCTTCTGAGCCATGTGGCTGACAGGGCCTTGGTGCTCCGGCTGGGTGTCTGGCCTGAGCCTCTGAGGTGGGAAAGCCGAGTTCAGGACAGTGGTGGTCCACCAGAGACCTCCCAGCCCCACATAATATCAAATGGCGAAAGCTCTCTTAGAGATCTCCATCTCAATGTGAAGACCCAGCTCCACTCAATGAACAGCAAGCTACAGTGATGGACACCCTATGCCAAACAACTAGCAAGACAGGAACACAACCCTATCCATTAGCAGAGAGGCTGCCTAAAATCATAATAAGGTCACAGACACCCCAAAACACACCACTGGATGCGGTCCAGCTCACCAGAAAGACAAGATCCAGCCTCATCCACCAGAACACAGGCACCAGTCCCCTCCACTAGAAAGCCTACATAACCCAGTGAACCAACCTCACCCACTGGGGGGCAGACACCAAAAACAACAAGAACTATGAACCTGCAGCCTGCGAAAAGGAGACCCCAAACACAGTAAGTTAAGCAAAATGAGAAGACAGAGAAATACACAGCAGATGAAGGAGCAAGGTAAAAACCCACCAGACCAAACAAATGAAGAGGAAACAGGCAGTCTACCTCAAAAAGAATTCAGAGTAATGATAGTACAGATGATCCAAAATCTTGGAAATAGAATGGAGAAAATACAAGAAACATTTAACAAGGACCTAAAAAAACTAAAGAGCAAACAAACAATGATGAACAACACAATAAATGAAATTAAAAATTTTCTAGAAGGGGCTTCCCTGGTGGCACAGTGGTTGAGAGTCCGCCTGCCGATGCAGGGGACGCGGGTTCGTGCCCTGGTCCGGGATGATCCCACATGCCGCAGAGCGGCTGGGCCCGTGAGCCATGGCCGCTGAGCCTGTGCTCCGCAATGGGAGAGGCCACAATAGTGAGAGGCCCGTGTACCGCAAAAAAAAAAAAAAAAATTCTCTAGAAGAAATCAATAGCAGAATAACTAAGGCAGAAGAACACATAAGTGACCTGGAAGATAAAATAGTGGAACTAACTACCACAGAGCAGAATAAAGAAAAAAGAATGAAAAAAATCAAGGACAATCTCAGAGACCTCTGGGACAACACTAAATGCACCAACATTCAAATTATAGGGGTCCCAGAAGAAGAAGAGAAAAAAAAAGGGACTGAGAAAATATTTGAAGAGATTATAGTTGAAAACTTCCCTAATAATCAATCAAGTCTAGGAAGCACAGAGAGTCCCATACAGGATAAATCCAAGGAGAAACACGCCAAGACACATATTAATCAAATGATCAAAAATTAAATACAAAGAAAAAATATTAAAAGCAGCAAGGGTAAAGCAACAAATAACATACAAGGGAATCCCCATAATGTTAACAGCTGATTTCTCAGCAGAAACTCTGCAAGCCAGAAGGAAGTGGCAGGACATATTTAAAGTGATGAAAGAGAAAAACCTACAACCAAGATTACTCTACCCATCAAGGATCTCATTCAGATTTGATGGAGCAATTGAAACCTTTACAGACAAGCAAAAGCTAAGAGAATTCAGCACCACCAAACCAGCTCTATAACAAATGCTAAAGGAACTTCCCTAGGCAGGAAACACAAGAAAAGGAAAACACTTACAATAACAAACCCCCCAAAATTAAGAAAATGGTAACAGGAACACATATATTGATAAATACCTTAAATGTAAATGGATTAAATGCTCCAACCAAAAGACATAGACTGGCTGAATGGATACAAAAACATGACCCGTATATATGCTGTCTACAAGAGACCCACTTCAGACCTAGGAACACATAGAGACTGAAAGTGAGGGGATGGAAAAAGATATTCCATGCAAATGGAAATCAAAAGAAAGCTGGAGTAGCAATTCTCATATCAGATAAAGTAGATTTTAAAATAAAGAATGTTACAAGAGACAAGGAAGGACACTACATAATGATCAAGGGATCAATCCAAGAAGATATAACATTTGTAAACATTTATGCACCCAACACAGGATCACCTCAGAACATAAGGCAAATGCTAACAGCCATAAAAGGGGAAATTGACAGCAACACAATAATAGTAGGAGACTTTAACACCTACTTTCATCAATGGACAGATCATCCAAAATGAAAATAAATAAGGAAACACAAGCTTTAAATGATACATTAAAAAAGATGGACTTAATGGATATTAATAGGACACCCCATCCCAAAACAACAGAATATACTTTCTTCTCAAGTGCTCATAGAACATTTTCCAGGATAGATCATATCTTGGGTCATAAATCAAGCCTTGCTAAATTTAAGAAAATTGAAATTGTATCAGTTATCTTTTCTAACCACAATGCTATGAGACTAGATACCAATAACAGGAAAAAATGTGTGAAAAATACACAAACATGGAGGCTAAACAACACACTACTAAATAACCAAGAGATCACTGAAGAAATCAAAGAGGTAATCAAAAAATACCTAGAAACAAATGACAAAGAAAACACGATGACCCAAAAACTATGGGATGCAGCAAAAGCAGTTCTAAGAGGGATGTTTATAGCAATACAATCCTACCTCAAGAAACAAGAAACATCTCAAATAAACAACCAAACCTTACACCTAAAGCAATTAGAGAAAGAAGAACAAAAAACCCTCAAAGTTAGCAGAAGGAAAGAAATAATAAACATGAGATCAGAAATAATGAAAAAGAAATGAAGGAAAAAATAGCTAAGATCAATAAAACTAAAAGATGGTTCTTTAAGAAGATAAAGAAAAATGATAAACCACTAGCCAGACTCATCAGGAAAAAAAGGTAGAAGACTCACATCAATAGAATTAAAAATGAAAAAGGAGAAGTAATAACTGACACTGCAGAAATACAAAGCATCATGAGAGATTACTAAAAGCAACTATATGCCAAAAAAATGGACAACCTGGAAGAAATGGACAAATTCTTAGAAAGGTATAACCTTCCAAGACTGAACCAGGAAGAAACAGAAAACATGAAGAGACCAATCACAAGCACTGAAATTGAAACTGTGATTAAAAATCTTCCAACAAACAAAAGCCCAGGACCAAATGGACTCACAGGAGAATTCTAGCAAACATTTAGAGAAGAGCTAACACATATCCTTCTCAAACTCTTCCAAAATATAGCAGAGGGAGGAACACTCCCAGACTTATTCTATGAGGCCACCATCACCCTGATACCAAAACCAGACAAAGATGTCACAAAAAAAAGAAAACTATAGGCCAATATCACTGATGAACATAGATGCAAAAATCCTCAACAAAATATTAGCAAACAGAATCCAACAGCACATTAAAAGGAACATACACCATGATCAAGTGGGGTTTATCCCAGGAATGCAAGGATTCTTCAACATACAGAAATCAATCAATGTGATAAACCATATTAACAAATTGAAGAATAAAAACCATATGATCATCTCAATAGATGCAGAAAAAGCTTTTGACAAAATTCAACAGCCATTTATGATAAAAACTCTCCAGAAAGTAGGCATAGAGGGAACTTTCCTCAACATAATAAAGGCCATATATGACAAACCCACAGCCAACATCGTTCTGAATGGTGAAAAACTGAAACCATTTCCACTAAGATCAGGAACAAGACAAGCTTGCCCACTCTCACCACTATTATTCCACATAGTTTTGGAAGTTTTAGCCACAGCAATCAGAGAAGAAAAAGAAATAAAAGGAATCCAACTTGGAAAAAAAGAAGTAAAACTGTCACTGTTCACAGATGACATGATACTATACATAGTGAATCCTAAAGATGCTACCAAAAAACTACTAGAGCTAATCAATGAATTTGGTAAAGTAGCAGGATATAAAATTCATGCACAGAAATCTCTTGCATTCCTATACACTAATGATGAAAAATCTGAAAGAGAAATTAAGGAAACACTCCCATTTACCACTGCAACAAAAAGAATAAAATACCTAGGAATAAACCTACCTAAGGTGACAAAAGACCTGTAGGCAGAAAACTATAAGACACTGATGAAAGAAATCAAAGAGGATACTAACAGATGGAGAGACATACCATGTTCTTGGACTGGAAGAACCAACATTGTGAAAATGACTATACTACCCAAAGTAATCTACAGATTCAGTGCAATCCCTATCAAACTACCAATGGCATTTTTCACAGAACTAGAACAAAAAATTTCACAATTCATATGGAAACACAAAAGACCCCAAATAGCCAAAGCAATCTTGAGAATGAAAAACAGAGCTGGAGGAATCAGGCTCCTTGACTTCGGACTATACTACGAAGCTACAGTAATCAAGACAATATAGCACTGGCACAAAAAGAGAAATATAGATCAATGGTACAGGATAGAAAGCCCAGAGATAAACCCACGCACCTATGGTTACCTTATCTTTAATAAAGGAGGCACGAATATACAATGGAGAAAACACAGCCTCTTCAATAAGTGGTGCTGGGAAAACTGGACAGCTACATGTAAAAGAATGAAATTAGAACACTCCCTAACAGCATACACAAAAATAAACTCAAGATGGATTAAAGACCTAAACGTCAGGCCAAACACAATAAAATTCTTAGAGGAAAACATAGGCAGAACACTCCATGGCATACATCACAGCAAGATCCTGTTTGACCCACCTCCTAGAGAGACAGAAATAAAAACAAAAATAAACAAATGGGACCTAATGAAACTTAAATGCTTTTGCAGAGCAAAGGAAACCATAAACAAGATGAAAAGATAACCCTCAGAATGGGAGAAAATATTTGCAAATGAAGCAACTGACAAAGGATTAATCTCCAAAATATACAAGCAGCTCATTCAGCTCAATATCAAGAAAACAACACAATCCAAAAATAGGCAGAAGACCTAAACAGACTTTTCTCCAAAGAAGATATAGAGATTGTCAACAAACACATGAAAGGCTGCTCAAAATCAGTAATCATTAAAGAAATGCAAATCAAAACTACAATGAGATATCATCTCACACGGGTCAGAATGGCCTTCATCAAAAAATCTAGAAACAATAAATGCTGGAGAGGGTGTGGAGAAAAGGGAACCCTCTTGCACTGCTGGTGGGAATGTAAATTGATACAGCCACTATGGAGAACAGTATGGAGGTTCCTTAAAAAAGTAAAAATAGAACTACCATATGACCCCACAATCCCACTACTGGGCATATACCCTGAGAAAACCATAATTCAAATAGAGTCATGTACCACAATGTTCATTGCAGTTCTACTTACAACAGCCAGGACATGGAAGCAACCTAAGTGTACATCGACAGATGAACAGATAAAGAAGATGTGGCACATATATACAATGGAATGTTCCGTAGCCATAAAAAGAAACGAAATTGAGTTATTTGTAGTGAGGTGGATGGATCTAGAGACTGTCATAAAGAGTGAAGTAAGTCAGAAAGAGAAAAACACTTGTATTTCACAATATTGTGAAAAACCCTTGTATGTTGCTATCAGGAATATAAATGGTGCAGCCACTGTGGGAAACTGTATAGCATTTTCTCAAAAATTAAATTTAGAATTACTATTCTACTTCTGTATATACCCAAAGAATTGAAAGCAGACTTGGATACCTGTACACCAATGTTCATAGCAACACTATTCACTCACAATAACCAAAAGGTAGAAAGAACCCAAATGTCCATCTATAGATGAATGGATAAACAAAATATGGTATATACATACCATGGAATATTAGTCAGTCTTAAAAAGGAAGGAAATTCTGACCATGCTGCAATATGGAAGAACCTTGAAAACATTATGCTAAGTGAAATAAGCCTGTCAAAAAAGGACAAACGTTATATAATTCCACTTATATGAGGTACCTAGAGTAGTCAAATTCATAGAGACAGAAAGTAGAATAATGGCTACCAGGGGCTGGGGGTGGGGGGAAGAAATGAGGAGTTACTATTTAATGGGTACAGAGTTTCAGTTTAGGAAGATGAAAAAGTCTGGAGGTGGATGATGGTGGAAGCTGCACAACAATGTGAATGTACTAATGATATTTAGCTGTACACTTAAAAATGGTTAAAATAGTAAATTTCATGTATATTTTACCACACACACAAAAAAAGAAGGCTAAAGCTGCCCTCTGTTACTCAATCTTTCTTGCATTGATTAAAGGAGACCTTTATAGATGCTATAAAAACACGTACCTTTCTATAAAACAGTGCTAAGGACCCAGTTCTCTTTGGTTTGCTTATTCCAACTGAATGTACCTCTTGTGCTTTAGTCAAATGGGTCTGTTTTGGAGAAGCACCAATTAATGACTGAGCCGTAAGTGATACAGGACTCTCGACTTTGGACTCCTGAGTTGTATTCATGGAAATTGGTATCAGTGTGATCTCTCCAGCATCATTTGCAATACCTGAATGTACAAGCAAGAGTTCTTAGTTTTAGAAATGTGTCCCAGAAAAGTTGTCAATTCTTCCTTCCTTGCTTCCTTCCTCCCTCTCTCCCTCCCTTCCTTTCTTTACTATCTATCTATCTACCTACCTATCTATCTATTTATCTATCATGCATAGGAATATGTTAGAAGCCACAAAAATAGTAATTCTAGGTTATTTTCTATTTCTGCTCTGAAACAATAAAATTGTTTTCTTCTGAGCTCTAAAGGAGATGTTTTTAATCAATAAACAAAATTCTTCCTCAATGCACTTATTTGTAAAACTCAGATAAGAAAATAAAATAAGTCCTAACAAAGAGGGTTGTAAATTTATAAAATGTGAAAATTCAAAAAACAGTGCAGGCATACCTCAGAGATATTGCGAGTTTGGTTCCAGACCACTACAATAAATTGAGTATCATAATAAAGTGAGTCAATGAATTATTTGGCTTCCTAGTGCACATAAAAATTATGTTTATGCTATATTACAGTCTAAGTGTGCAATAGCATTATGTCTAAAAAATAATGTACACACCTCAATTAAAAAATACTTTGTTGCTAAAAAATGCTAATCATCATGTGATAACACAGGGTTGCCAGAAACCTTCAATTTGTAAAAAAAAAAAAAAAGTATCTGTAAAGTGCAACAAAGCAAAGTGCAATAATAATAGGAATGCCTCTATAGGTTCAAAACAAAACAAAAGGGTGGAGCACAGAGGATCTTTAGGGCAGTGAAACTATTCTGTATAACAGTATAATGATAGATATGTGTCATTAGACATTTGTCAAAATTCATAGAATGTACAACACCAAAGAGTGAAACCTACTGCAAACTATGGACTTAGGGTGATAATGATGTGTCCATGAAAGTTCATCAGTTGTAACACATGTGTCTCTCTGGTGCAGGATGTTGATGACAAGGAAGGCTCAATTTTGCCATGAACCTAAAATTGCTCTTAGAGAAAAAAAAGTATGGGGTCAGGGACTTCCCTGGTGGCGAAGTGGTTAAGAATCCGCCTGTCAATGCAGAAGACACAGGTTCGATCCCTGGTCTGGGAAGATCCCACATGCCACGGAGCAACTAAGCCTGTGTGCCACAACTACTGAGCTGCACTCTAGAGCCCACAAGCCACAAATACTGAGCCCATGCGCCACAACTACTGAAGCCCATGTGCGCTCGAGCCGAAACTACTGAGCCCTCGCGCCGCAACTACTGAAGCCCGTGTGCTGCAACTACTGAAGCCCGCACGCCTAGAGCCCGTGTTCCGCAACAGAAGAAGCCACCACAATGAGAAGCCCGTGCACTGCAATGAATAGTAGCCCCTGATCCCCATAACTAGAGAAAGCCCGTGCACAGCAACGAAGACCAAACGCAGCCAAAGAGAAAAAAAAGTATATAGGTTCAAGCAAAAATACTGGAATAATAAGACCATGTGATCAATCCAATAAGACATTTCTTCAATTTTCATCCACCTCAGAAAAAATATAAAATAAATGCATCAAAATGTTACCATGCAATGGGATTGTAACTTTATGTCCTGTTGTCCCTGTTACTATGGCTGTGGCCATTGTTAGAAGACTTTGCCCAGGTGAAATTGATATATTTTCAGCAGTAATGCTTGAAGAAGGAGCAATTTTCAATTTTGTTCCTTCTGTTATGATCCTGTCCATAAGCATTTCCTTTGGGGGGTCTTCCCCAAAAAGTCTTCTCTTAGCACTCCCAGCGGTAGGAGAACTGTAGCGTTCATGGACAGAAATTGGAGACAATGGTTGCGTATCTAATAAAGAGAAAAATTTATAACAGTTTGACATGTATTCCAAAATAATAAGTCAGGTTTACTCACTCATTCAACAAATAGAGATTGAGTTACTATGCTAATAACATGGCCTCTGTCCTCATGGAATAAGCGAGTCTAGTGGGAGAGAGAAGAATGAAGTAAATCTTAAAATAAAATTATGAGAGCTCACCTTCCTGGTTTCTTGAACCTCTGCCTATATTAAAGAAGCAAAATATTAAGGGTAAAGTAGAAGATGAGAGGTAGAATGTGGTGACTGCTAAATTTCAAAAGTAGTCCAACTAGCTTCTGTCTCCCAATCTTATCTAGTAAATAACTCCTGATTAGAAGGAAAAATCAGTGATTTGGTTCACAATTTTGCCTTCGCCACATGCCCACACTTCAAACAGTTTAAGGCAGTAGCTGTGGTTTTCTGATTTAGTAGAGGCAGAATCATCTTTTAGAAGTCCACTAGAAGATAAAGATGAGTAGAAGTGTTATGACTCTGCTTAACTTGCCTTAATCTGAGGCATTAGTGTGTTGATCAAAAAGAAAGTAAGGTATGGATTAAACCTCTTTTCCAGTGCTATCCTTCTGCAGAAACTGCTCTCCTTTCCATCTCCACTAGGTGCAAAGCCTCTCCTAGCCAATCCTACATCTTTTCCCACCATTTTCCCCCTATTTCCCTCAACCCACTGTTTCTTTACAGGTATATAACATGTTTTTAAAGTAAAAACATTTCACTAATTATTTTTACAATTACTAGATAATTAGATAGCCATGTCATCTATTTGTAAAACATGTTTATAAGGTATAAAAATTACCTCTGGCAATAATTTGACAGCTCTCTGTATTACTGAGGTAAGTGGGGAATAGTCATGGTTTAATAAAAATCTCTCCACAATTCTGGAGGTTATAAAAGCAGCTCTGACTTCCAGTCTTAATAAAAAAGTGGAAAGTTCTATTGTAGCTCCCATTACCCTTTAACAGAAGTCTACCTGGATACCTTATATCTAAGAAAACCAATGCAGCCCTTGAATCTGGCTTGGAATGTTCAGAGCTGACATTTCAGGGGAAAACTCATGTTATAGTCATGAAGTTAGCTACAATCCCCTTGAAATGATTCTCTGCCTAGCACAGTACTGGAAAAGCTGCAGTAGACAATAAAAATTTAACAAATATATAAGTTAATAAATTGTCTTTTTTCTCCCAGAGTCAAGGCTCAATATTATTGTTTTCTAAGGCTTTTCCATTATTCGATTCTCTTGCCTGAACCCCTATAAGAAAATACCTTTTTCTTCTAATTATAAAAATAATATATCACCTGAATGTTCACAGCAGCGTTATTCATAAAAGCCAACAAGTGGAAATAATCCAAATGTCCATTAACAAATGAATGAACGAACAATATACAGTATATCCATACAATGAAAAATTATTCAGCGTAATGAAGTGCTGACACATGCGACAACATATATATACCTTGAAAACATGGTAAGTAAAAGAAGCCAATCACAATGGTCACATATTATATAATTCCATTTATATGAAATGTCCAGAACAGGAAGATCCATAGAGACAAAGAACAGATTAGTAGTTCCAGGGTCTTGGTAGAGGAGGAAATAGAGAGCGATTACTATTGGATACAGGTTTTTTTGGGGGGGGTGATAAAAATGTTCTGGAATTAGATAATGGTGATAGTTGTATAGTCTTGTGAATATACTGAATTGTATATTTTAAAAGGGTGAATTTTATGGGATGTGAATTATATCTCAACTTTTAAAAGCTCACTGAAAAAACTCAAACGAGGGCTTCCCTGGTGGCGCAGTGGTTGAGAGTCCGCCTGCCGATGCAGGGGACATGGGTTCGTGCCCCGGTCCGGGAAGATCCCACATGCTGCGGAGTGGCTGGGCCCGTGAACCATGGCCGTTGAGCCTGCGCGTCCGGAGCCTGTGCTCCGCAACGGGAGAGGCCACAACAGTGAGAGGCCCACGTACCGTGAAAAAAAAAAAACCTCAAATGATACCAAAAAACTGTAATGAAAAAGGTAACACTCAAAATTCCACCACCAGGACAGAATTACATTTTAGTGACCATTTCTTCATGATCTTAGTTCTGAGATCTCTAGCTAGGCTGCAAACACACACACACACACACACACACACACACACACACACACACACACACACACCATATATTATATACATAATATATATTATATACACATACACGTTATAGTCAGATACACACACACGCATACGCACAGAGTTCATGCTTTGTACAGTTTAAGTATGCATGACTTTCAGTTACCATAGCATAAATTAACAACAGCCTTAACAAAAAGGTTCAGATTTCAGTTGTCATGGTATATTAACTGTGAGTAACTGCATAAACTACAAACTTTTCCCATGAGGATTTACATAAATCATTGTGTGAAAAATAGATGTGCATCATGATCAGTGACCAATCCTGTTACTTCTTTCAAAGTCTGTTGGTGATTGTTCAGGGCAAATCTGCTGGTTCAATTCATGCAGGCAGCAAAGCCTGGTTGGTTATGTTGTCTCCTTATTTCCCAGTGATAAACCCGCATTTTACAAAATAGACAAATGAAAATAGACAAATGAAAGAGGGAATGGCTCCTCCAAAAAAGTGAAAGTCCAACAAAGAAATGAAAAGTGATAATGCTGAAAGTGAAATTAAAATTGTTAATGAAGTTACAGAAGAAATAGCTGACCCTAGGAATGCTGACACTGCTGCTATTCAAGAGATTAGATATACAGCCAGAAGAACTGTGTGAAGATGAGACTTATTGATATAAATGTGAAAAGTTGTTAAGATAAATAGGATGAAGACATCCAACAGGAAGTTATGATGGCAAAACACTTCACTTTAAAGGAACTCTCAGAAATATTTCACAACACTGAAAGCACAAAGGATAAAATGTTAAGAGCTGGTCCAAACTTAGAAAGGAACATGACAGTTCACCAAGGCACAGGAAAGAAGCTCACTCAGTATTGTAAGTTATATGAGAAGAAAGTAGCAAGCACCATTTAAACTATTCTTTATGACTTTTTAAAAAACAAAACACTTTCATTCTCAGTGTTACCAATGTTTTAAATTGTAGTGTACTAAGTAAATATTTTTACTATTTTTAAATTTGTTTAAATATTAATAATTGACAGTAAGAGAGTTTTTAGGTTTGACAAGATTTTTAAAGGTCATAAAACAATCCTAATTATTCCCCTTGCTTAATGAAGATTGTTTTGCATGCACAGCATGCACTTTTTTATGACCTTATACTACGTGTAAAGCAAGACACACACACACAATTATAGTCCAAAAGTGGGTCTTGAGCTACTTGTACATCTGAGGTTTACTCAGGGATATTGTCATCAGAAGATTTTAAGTGATTTTTAAAAATCCAAGAGTTAAATAATCCAGAAGATGCACACATTAGTTTGCTACATCTCAAGAGAAAATAAAGAATAATGCACTAAAATCTTCCTATTAGTAAGGCTCAAATGAACTATTTTGAGAGTATAGATAAGTAATTTATTGGATGAATTTAAGTATCCCAGAGTTCTTTGTTCTGCTTTAAATGTTTATTTTTCTTTAAAGACTTAAGAGATAAAGAATATAACTTTTATCACATTTGGAAAAGTAGGTATTTAGCTTAAATAGTTTTCCATTAGCACTGAGGAAAAATTGTATATATTTATGAAAAAGCCAAAATACTATTTCCACAATAATAGACATTGCAATTTAAAAAATAGATTAGATTCAAAATCAGAGTGGAAATCTTATTACTTTAATATAAAAAAGTATATAATGAGCCACATGGGGTGTTGGCATAAACATTAATCCCCTTTCAAATCCTGATAAAAAAATTGTATTTCTTAATAATATGTTAGGCAAGACTTGAAATTTTCTCTAAAAAAAGATCTTTGTTATTTTTTCATTGTTTTACCAATGTTGAACCTACCCTTTCGAAGACTCCCACTGTCAGTCCGAACTTCTTTGACCCTTGGATGCATTAGAGGAGACATTGGCATCATGGGAAGATGTCCCTGTACATTTCCCCCATTTCCTGTTTCAAAATTATTTGGGAAAATAACCTGTAGAAAACAAAAACCCTCTGCTTTACACACAGATAAACCCACTGATCAAAACATAACAGAAAAAATGAGAAAGAAAGTCTTCTTAACTTTTTTACTGTTTTATTTCCCTGTCCTTCACAAAATATACCAACTTGCATAAAGTGCTCAGTAGTTAACATTGTTAAAGATATGTAAAGAGTTCATCTCACTTAATCTTATAATATATCTAATAAAGTTTACTGACCACTAGAAGTAAACCTATGAGGTTGGCACTGCTATTCTTCACTTATGGATGAGAAAACCGAGGCTCAAAAATGTGAAATCTGCCCAAGGACACACTACTACTAAATATTAGAGCAAGGGCTTCAACCCAAATCCTTCTCTTTTAAGTTCATAGCTTTTTTTTCCACTTCCCAATGGATTCCATAATGGAAATACTGATGAATACTGAAGATTGCCCAATTAATCACAGTCTGCTGCAAAAGACCAAAGAAGCATGGAAGAGAAGCTTTAAGAAATCATCTTTTCAGTTCTTCCTAGTCTTAAATAGATCTTTCAGTTATTTGAGATTAGGGAAAAACTCAAGATTAATGAAGTATAAGGAGACACAGAAAAGCAAAGAAGGATGTATAGACAGGAGTTTAAAAAGAATAACACAGAGGTGAAGGGAAAAAACTCAATTTCTCATGATACTAAACTGTTAAATGTGCAATTTGTGTGCATTAGGCAGAAGCTTTTGATCTTTTTATTGTAAATACTACTAATTAGAAGTGTTTAATTCTTTATATGGATATTTAAAAAAATTAAAAATGATGGGATTAATGGTTTTTTAGATCTGATACTGAAAGCACAAGCAACAAAAGAATAGATAAACTGGATATCATCAAAATTTTAAACTTTTGTGTTTCAAAGGTCATCATCAGGAAAGTAAAAAGACAACCCATGGAATGGGAGAAAAGTTTTACCAATCATATATCGGATAAAGGAGTGTATCTAAAATATAGAAAGAACCCTATAACTCAAAAATAAAAAGACAACCCAAATAAAAAATGGGCAAAGGATCTGAGTAGATATTTCTCCAAAGATGATAAAGAAATGGCCAATAAGCACGTGAAATGATGTTGAACATCACTAGCCATCAGGGAAATGCAAAAAAAAAAAAAAAAACCACAGTGAGATAATACTTCATGCCTACTAGGATGGCTAGAATCAAGAAGACAGATAATAAGCACTGGAGAGGATGTGGAGATATTAGAATCTTTATACACTGATGGTGGGAAGGTTAAATGGTACAGCAACTTTGGAAAACAGTCTGACGGTTCCTCAAAAACTTAAAGAGAGTTACTATATGGCCTAGCAATTCCACTGCTAGCCATATACTCAAGAAAAATGAAAACATATGTCCACACAAAAACTTGTTCATGAATGTTCATAGCAGCATTATTCATAATAGTCAAAAGGTGGAAACAACACAAGTTTATCCATTGATAAATGAATAAACAAACTGGTATATCCATACAATGGGATACTAGTAAGCTGTAAAAAGGAATGAAGTGCTGATACATTCAACAACATGGATGAACCTAAAATCATTATGCTAATAAAAGAAGTCAGTTATACTCAGCCATAAAAAGAAACGAAATTGAGTTATTTGTAGTGAGGTGGATGGACCTAGAGTCTGTCATACAGAGTGAACTAAGTCAGAAAGAAAAACAAAATACAATATGCTAACACGTATATATGGAATCTAAAAAAAAAAAAAAAAAGGTTCTGAAGAACCTAGGGGCAGGACAGGAATAAAGATGCAAATGTACAGAATGGACTAGAGGACACGGGGAGGGGGAAGGGTAAGCTGGGACAAAGTGAGAGAGTGGCATGGACATATATACACTACCAAATGTAAAATAGATAGCTAGTGGGAAGCAGCCACATAGCACAGGGAGATCAGCTCGGTGCTTTGTGACCACCTAGAGGGGTGGGATAGGGAGGGTGGGAGGGAGACGCAAGAGGGGGGAGATATGGGGATATATGTATAGCTGATTCACTTTGTTATAAAGCAGAAACTAACACACCATTGTAAAGCAATTATACTCCAATAAAGATGTTTAAAAAAAAAAAAAGTCAGTTTAAAAGGACCACATATTGTATGATTCCATTTACATGAAATGTCCAGAACAGGGAAATCAATAGAGATGGAAAGTAGATTACTTGGTTGCTTAGGGGCTAGGTCAAGAAGACAAAGGTTAGGGAAGTGATACGTAAAGTTTCTTGTTGAGGTGGTGTGTTCCAAAAGTGACTGTCGTGATGACTGCACATACCTATGAATATACTAAAAACCACTGAATTGTATACTTATGGGTGAATTGTATGGTATGGGAATCACGTCTCAATAAAGCTGCTTTCATAAAATGATGGGATTATTAGCCTTGCCCTAACTCACTTCTTCACAGGTAGGAACTCTGTTTGCAGAAGCCTGGAGAGCCTCCCACAGCGCAGAATCATGACTCCATGCTAAACTCTCCAAAATCTGTTCTTCAATGCTGTTCAGGTGTTTCACCATGTCCCTGGAGAGTCCCTCCTCTGAGCGGATCACCACCTCAATAACCTGGAGAAGAGAAAAGTGAGAAAGTAATGTGGTCTCAAGCAGTCAGTTCTAGACTAGGCTTACATGTATGGCTAGCTCTGCTGTTATTAATGACACAGAACCAAGAATATCTTTGAACCATAGTTCTATGGCTTATTAATATATTTTTAATTTATAAAGAAGTTTTTAAGATTTTCAAAATACTTTCACATACATTTCTGGTTTTCATGTTTTATTTTATACATGGAAAACAGAGGCAATGATAGGTGAAAGTGGTCAACAGCCCAATAGTGGTAGAAGTCAGGTCTTGGGTTCCCAGTCCAGTGCTATTTTGAATTCACTGTCCCTTCTCAGACTATTCCTCCCAACAGCTCAAAAGAAAGAATGAATAACATATTTAAAAGGAACTTTGCTTATATACACTATAGTTCCATTTTAATAAGAGTAAATATCTAGAGCAAAGTCTGTAAGCATATATATAAAAATATTAATAGTGATTATTATTTGTAATTAGGATTATAATGTATGACTTTAATATCTACATTTGTGTGTATTTTCTGTTTTTCTTCAAGGAGTATGTATTATTTATGTGGTTAAAAAACAACATCATTGGGTTTCCCTGGTGGCGCAGTGGCTGAGAATCCGCCTGCCAATGCAGAGGACACGGGTTCGAGCCCTGGTCCAGGAAGATCCTACATGCCGTGGAGTAACTAAGCCCGTGCGCCACAACTACTGAGCCTGCGCTCTAGAGCCTGCGAGCCACAAATACTTAAGCTCGCGTGCCTAGAGCCCGTGCACAGCAACAGGAGAAGCCACCGCAATGAGAAGCCCGCGCACCACAACAGAGAGTAGCCCCTGCTCGCTGCAACTAGAGAAAAGCCCACACGCAGCAAGGAAGAACCAACACAGCCAATAAATAAATAAATAAATAAAAATTAAAAAAAAAATGAATTGTTATTAGGTGAGGGCAAAAACTAAACTTTTTCCTCAGATAAAACTACATATATTTCCTAAGGGAAAATCTGAAACACATACATAAACATTAAAGTAAATATAGAGAAGCAATTTTCCTTACAGAACTAAAAAGAATTTAAATTCCACTCAGTCAACAATTAAAATGGATAGGGTTTTCAGTGATCTGCATTTCTGTAACTTTAGGTATAAAAATTTAACTCATCAAACTAGATTTTCTATAATCAATAATTTGCAAGTAACACAGATGACAAAATATTAACTAAATTATGCCAACCAGTATAATAATAGCATCAGTCTTAAATTCAGACATCAGGTAACATTAAATGTTACTGCAGCTGTGACCTCTGTGTTCTGTAAGAAAAAGGTTCTAGCAGGTAAAAAAGGGTAAGTAAGTAAGATTCATCCACAATGAATTAGCTCAAATTTGGGGAAGGCGCACCTCCTGTTATTACAGCCTCATTAGCTAGACCGTGACCACAATTAATTTTAGACCTTTTCTTTCTCCTGAGAGAAAGAGTTTTTGTTCTTCATCATACATCTATTTAACAGGATTATGATTTTCATTCATAATATGGAAATCCAAACTTAACGACTTAGTTCCTGGCCACATTTCCAAGTCAATGATGGAAAAACTGAAGCTACGAGATTGGCTTAATTTACTGATCCCGTCTCTTCCTCTCCCTTTTGTCCTTGATTCCACCCTAAAAAGAATGCTTTCACAATACCTCTGGAAATATTTTCCAGACATCACTACAGCTCACTTCTTCAGCATTAAGACAAACAGAATGTTTACCTGAGGCACACCATAACAGAACTTTGCTCTCATCTCACCTTATAAAAATAAAATGGTCGCAGATTAAGAACTTGAATAATCCAGGGAAAAGTACGAGGTGAGCTATAGGCAAAGAGCACAATCTCCAAACAACAGGCCATCAAGGAATGATGAAATATATCCTGCTCTAAAAGAACCTTGGGGAAGAGAAAGACCACAGTTTAATAAATTTCTCAGCAATTTTAGCCTCTGCCATTATATAAAGAAGACTATAGAAACAAGAAAAAATAACTTATATCTTATGTAAGTTATAAACCATAACTTATATAAGTGCACATTATATTATACTAGATTACCAGAGATAAAAATCTGAGTTCTTAAACTGATAGTTTTCTTATAAGATATAATCTTGCTCAGTGACAGATGTTAAATTCAAATGAGGCATAAACAACAATCTACTTTGAAACTGGAGTAAATAATAAAATAATATTCCTGCCAAGAGAAAAGCACAAGAATTGGGTTCCTTTATTTAAATGACAGTTTTATGTCAATATGAAGGCAGTGTTTATTAATCAAAACACTAAAATCAAAGGTGTAGTATATCACAGCTAAGATTTTTAAAGTTCAGAGAAAGAAATATTTTACTAAGATAAAGTCTTGGGACTTCCCTAGCAGTCCAGTGGTTAAGACTCCATGCTTCCACTGCAGGGGGCATGGATTCGATCCCTGGTCAGGGAACTAAGCTCCCGATGCCACATGGCGTGGCGCAAAAAAAAAAAAAAAAAAAAAAAAGATAAAGTCCTATTTCACCACTGAGTTTAAAATTTAACATAAGTTTTCAGTTCTATAAATGGTGTTTGTTGCCATCCTTCTTTCAAATACCATTCCAAATCAACAAAGAGAATAAGCAATAGAAAATATCTTGGATAGAACAAGGAGTTAACTGTAACTGCCAACCATATATGAAAACTGAAACTGGATGAAAGGATGACAAATTACTCAGCAGAAAGTAGGATGGTCAAACAAGGGCCTGAAGAGAGACACTTAAAACAAATGAATCTGCTCCACTCGACTTGGGAAAAACACAGCAACTGAAGGCACAGGCAGAATGGAAAGTCCAGGTTAGGCAGTGCTGACATGGATGGGTGATTTTTAAGTTTTTGGTAGTCAGAAGTCCTCAGGTCCCCACCCAACATCCACTCTAAGGAGTCAGATGATAGGTCTCTAGTCTATCCCAACAAGGATCTAGAGAATTATTCTCTACAGAAACTGAACTAGAGAGAATCAGAGCTTGAGAACACCAGGTATAGAAGAGACCATGGTTTTAGGTGAAAGTCTGCAGACTGAATTGTGAGATCAAGTTTCCTTTCCTTGCTCTGCTCTGTAACACCAACAGCCAGGCAGATACTTTCCTAAAGAAACTGAAATATTCCAGAGAAGTCTTAAAGACACCAACAGTCGAGGGTCCCTATACTACATGATCACTTGAGGCTACTGGACTTTTATTCTCACTCTTGCACACAGAGCTTTGAGCCAAACTGTTTTGTCAACATAAGGGTTTTTGTTTTTGTTGTTGTTGTTGTTTTTGTGGTACGCAGGCCTCTCACTGTTGTGGCCTCTGCCGTTGCAGAGCACAGCTCCAGATGCGCAGGCTCAGCGGCCATGGCTCACGGGCCCAGCCGCTCCGCGGCATGTGGGATCTTCCCAGACCGGGGCACGAACCCGTGTCCCCTGCATCGGCAGGCGGACTCTCAACCACTGCGCCACCAGGGAAGCCCAACATAAGGGTTTATTAATGTCTCATTTTTAGTGATCATTCAAAAAGTAGACATTTGAGGAAAGCCTCCAACTGAAAGACAAAGGTGTAATCCAACATTTGAGGAATAATCCAACATTTGAGGAAAGCCTCCAACTGAAAAACAAAGATCAAAACAAATGGAAAAGAAACTCAGAGGAAACAGAGACAACGCAGGCATCAAAAGAAAACCTCAAAGAAATCTAAATTAACCTCAAAGAATAAGTCTTAGAAATGAAAATACAGCTAAAATAAAAAATTCTTTAGAATTGGATGGTGAAAAATTGAGTAAATATCCTTAGAAGTAGAACAAAAAGACAAAGAAACAGAAAATAAGAGGATTAATCCAGAAGGTCCTTTATCTGAATCATAAAAGCTCCAGAAAGATAAAATTGTGGGCAATACATTATCTAAGAAATAATGCAATAAAATGACCCAGAACTGCAGGATGTAAATTTCTGGACTAAAAGAGCAACTCTGTAGGAATGCCCAACACATGAATGAAAAGACCCACGATTAAGGCACTCTATTATAAATTTCAGAACATTAGTGATAAAAGAATGATAACTAAGATTCCAGAAAGTAAAAACAGGTCACATACCAATACAAAGAATTAGAATGCCACTGGATTTCTAATTAGCAATACTGGAATCTAGAAGATAATGGAGCAATGCCTTTAAAATCATAAAATTATACACAGACAACTATTAATCAAGTGTGTCTAAAATAAAGACATTCTGGACTTCCCTGGCAGTCCAGTGGTTAAGACTCCATGCTTCCAATGCAGGAGGTGTGGGTTTGATCCCTGGTCAGGGAACTAAGATCCCACATGTCACGTGGTGTGGCCAAAAAATTAAAAAAATAAAAAATAAAATCAAATAAAGACATTCACGCAGTTTTAAAAAAGACACTTAAGGCAAGGCAAGGTAAGGTTTCCACGCTATACTTGAGCTGATAAAATGTCTATACCACTGGATTGTGAAATTATGTATGTATAATGTAATACCTAGAGCAACCAGTAAAGAAAAAATCTATACAAAGATACACAGTCTAAAAATGCTCAAAGTGACCCACAGGAAGCTAGGAAAAAGAAAACAGAAAACAAAATATAAAATGGCAGACTTATGCCCTAACAAATCAATAATTAAATTTAATAGGTAAATTAAATTTACCTATTAAAACAAAAAGCCTGACACAGTAGATTAAAAAAAACATGACAACTATATGCTGCCTACAAGAAACTAATTTCAAAGGGTGTTACAGGTAGATTGAAAGTAAAAGAATGGAAAAAGAGGGCTTCCCTGGTGGCACAGTGGTTGAGAATCTGCCTGCTAATGCAGGGGACATGGGTTTGAGCCCTGGTCTGGGAAGATCCCATATACCGTGGAGCAACTAGGCCCGTGAACCACAACTACTGAGCCTGTGCATCTGAAGCCTGTGCTCCGCAACAAGAGAGGCTGAGATAGTGAGAGGCCCGCGCACCGCAATGAAGAGAGGCCCCCGCTTGCCACAATTGGAGAAAGCCCTCGCACAGAAATGAAGACCCAACATAGCCAAAAATAAATAAATTAATTAATTAAAAAAGAAAGAATGGAAAAAGATATACAGGCATACCAGGTTCCAGACCACTGCAATAAAGTGAATATGCAATAGAGCAAATATCGCAATAAAGTGAGTCACACAAATTTTATTGGTTTCCCAATGCATATAAAAGTTATGCTTACACTATATTATAATCTATTAAGTGTGTAATAGCATTATGTCTAAAAAATAACTTAATTAAAAAGTATTTTATTACTAAAAAAAATGCTGACCATCACCTGAGGCTTCAGTGGGTCGTAATCTTTTTGCAGTAGTAAAGATCACTAATCACAGATCACTATAACAAATACAATAGTAGTGAAAAAGTTTGCAATATTGCTACAATTAGCAAAATGTGACACAGAGAAATGAAGTGAGAAAATGCTGTTAGAAATATGGCACCAATAGACTTCATGCAGGGTTGCTGCAAACCTTTAATTTATTAAAAAGTCACTATTTGTGAAGCACAAAAAAGTGAAGCACAATAAAACTAGGTATACCTGTATAAACATCAGCCAGATGACTTCAGAGCAAAGACAATTACCAGACTCAGAGAGGGATGTTCTGTCATGATAAAATGATTAATTAACCAAGAAGACATAGTAATCCTCAATGTCTATGCATCAAACAGCAGAGCTTCAAACTATATGAATTTAAAAAAAATCTGATAGAACTGAAAGGAGAAAGAGACAAATCCACAATTTTATTTGGAGACTTCAATACCTTTCTCTCCTCTCAATAACTGATAGAACTAAACCAAAAATTAGCAAGGATACAGAAGAATTCAACACCATTAACCAACAAGATAGAACTGACATTTACAGAACACTCCACCCAAACAACAGCACACATTCTTTTCAAGTGCCCAGAACATTTACCAAGAAAAACCGTACCCTGGGTCATAAAATAAACCTCAACAAATATAAACAAAAAGAACTCATAAGAGTGTATTATAAAAGTTTAGATATGGAAAACAAATTAGTGCCTAAAGAGGCTGTGTGTCACTTAAAAAGGGGTGGTATGAGGGAGATCTTTGTGGCGAAAGAACAGTTCTGTGTCTTGATTTTGGTGGTGGTTACCTAATCTACACATGTGATATAAGGGTAAAGAACAAGACACATACATTGTTCTAATGTCAATTTCCTGGTTTTGATATACTATGTAAAATGTAACCACTGGGGGCAAATGGATACATGGGATCCCTCTGTACTACTTCTGCAACTTTCTGTGAATCTATAATTATTTCAAAATAAAAAGTTGAAAATTTACTTCTTTCTCCAGAAGCTATGGGAGCATATGCTCTATCAAGTGTTAGTAAATCATGAAAAAGAAAGACGTGGAATCCAGGAAAAATGGGGAACCAACACAGAAGAAAACTTCCATGGTGCAAACACAAAGAAATTTTATTACACTAGTTAAGCAGCACCTCCAAACATCAACTTGTTCTTACTGGAATTGAAGGTCAGAAGGCTCCAAGAGTGACAAGAGAGAGGAGGAGGAGGAAACAAAGATCATATGATAAGTTTGACTTCTTAGAAAAATTCCTTTACATAGCTATTGGAGAGAGTGATCAGACTTGATCAAATGTCCAAAGAAAATGAAGCAAAAAAAAAAAAAAAAAAAAGCCATCAACATTTTATTCCTCAAAACTCCCTGAGTGGTATGCCTAGATATCTTAATTATCAGTTGGTTTAATAGTTGGGGGATTTCATTATTAGCGAGCTAGGAATGAAGGACAAAAAAACCGACCAAAGGGAAAGGATAATGATGGTGCAACAAAGAAAAATTTTACATATTTCACATTTCTGCCTAGAGGTGGCTGGCACTGGGTGTGCCAAAGACAACTAAGGCCAAGTAATATGTCATCATGGGTAAGTTTGCCATTAACTGCTGAGCCCCACAATGAACTACAGAGGCTCTCAACACATTGCTTCCAGGCTTAGGTTCTGTAGACCTTGCCAGTGGCTGGGAGAGTGAATTTACTTACTGACATGTCCATTCCATGAAGTCTTCGTGTCTCCTGAACCATTACAGTCTCTAATATTTTATAATACAAAATTTCTGCAAGCTTTAGTCTGTTTACAGCAAAATCTATGGGAGGAAACAAAGGGAAAACATGTGCTAAATAAATGTAGCTGTTAAGAACTAAAGAACAAAACTTATATAAGCTTCAATCAGGTATATTAAAAATTGCAGGGAAAGAAAAAACTTGAGTTTCTATTTTTCTTGGAACAATCTATCTACTTTCAATGCTTTATCAATTTCAGTTTTGTCTTCTTACCTATGTGAGACCCTGGCTGTTCATCTGTTGATTGGGTATAGTGTTGGCAGAAAGTCTCTCCTATTACTTTCACTGTTTTCATAATGTTTTCCATAGGATTACGCATACAAGACCTAAAAAATACAAAAGGAACCTAATTAACAGAAAAAAAATTCCAGAGTACCAACATTTCTTCATTCAAGAATTAGTCTAGTTTTTAGTGACCGAAGTCCTATTCTCAGGTGTAAACCTAGATATGTAAACACAGCATATTTCAAACCAGTCTACAGCCTTTAAATAAAATCATTTGGCATATTATTTTGGAATTTCAACAGTAGGGGAGTCAATGTTCTCTCTATTATGCTTCTATTTATGTGAAATTCTAAAAAGACAAAATTCTAAGGACAGAAAACATATCAGTGGTTTCCAGAGGCTGGGGATGGCATAGGGATTGACTACAAAGGGGCATAAATTTGGGGGGACTGTTCTATGTCTTGATCGTGGTGGTGATGGTTATACAAGCGTATACATTTGTCAAATCTCATACAACTGTACAGTAAAAAAGATGACTCTTGTATATAAATTATACTTCAATAAACCTGATTTAAGAAATATTTCTTCATCTGATTTAAGACAATGATAGGCAGCATTTATGTATATATTGTGCTGGAACAATAAACTGCATTTAGTTCTTATCAAAGCCAAAAGAATAACAAATAAAAAAAATGTAGCATTAAAAAGGAAGATGAAAAAAAAAAAAAAAAGGAAGATGGACTTCCCTGGTGGCACAGTGGTTAAAGAATCTGCCTGCCAATGCAAGGGACACGGGTTCAATCCCTGGTCTGGGAAGATCCCACATGCTGCAGAGCAACTAAGCCCGTGTGCCACGACTACTGAGCCTGCGCTCTAGAGCCCGTGCTCTAGAGCCCGCAAGCCACAACTACTGAAGCGCGAGCGCCCTAGAGCCTGTGCACTGCAACTACTGAGCCCACGCACCACAACTACTGAAGCACTAGCACTCTAGGGTGCACATGCCGCAACTACTGAGCCCGAGTGCTGCAACTACTGAAGACCGTGCGCCTAGAGTCCATGCTCTGCAAAAAGAGAAGCCACCGCAATGAGAAGCCCGCATACCATGATGAAGAGTAGCCCCCGCTTGCAGCAATGAAGACCGAATGCAGCCAAAAATTAAAAAAAAAGACATTTGGCAAGAAGCAATTAATCCTGTTACTTTTATATTATTAACTCTGTTACCTTTCTATCAATAAAACACAGAATACAGGTCTTAATTCAGAAATGACAAACAAATCCAAGACTGTGAGAAACAATGTGATTTTACCAAAGCCAAATAACTAGTGCAGGGTTCAGAATTCCCAGTCCCATGTTCAAAAAGAAAAGCATCATGTGCAGCATCATGTGCCATGTAGCATACATGGCAAAAACATTTTATGTTCTTATCAAGTTCTTCTAATGCAAAGCTGTGCCTCTTGAGTTATATTTTCTTCCAACTAGGTTGTCTTTTTAAAATTTTATTATGTAGTAAAAACACGTAACAAATTTACCCTCTTAATTTTTAAGTGTACATTACTGTCAGCTATGTGCATGTTATTGTATAGTGATCTCTAGAACTTTCTCATCTTGCATAAATGAAACTCTATACCCATCAAACAACAACTCCCTGTTTCCCCCCTCCCCCACCCCCTGGCAACCACCATGCTACTTTCTGTTTCTATCAGTCTTATTACTTTAGATACCTCATATAAGTGGAATCATGCAGTATTTGTCTTTTTGTGATTGGCTTATTCCACTCCGTATAATGTCTTCAAGATTCATCCATATTGTAGCATATGACAAGGTTTCCTTCTTTTTAAGGCTAAGTAATATTCTGTTGTACATACCACATTTTCTTTATTCATTCATTCATCAGTGGACATTTAGGTTGGTTCTATATCTTGGCTCTTAAGGGTAATGCTGCAATAAATTTGGGTATGCAGCTATCTTTTTGAAATCCTGTTTTCAACTCTTTGGGATATATACCCAGAAGTGGGATTGCTAGGTCATAAAAATTCTATTTTTAATTATTTGAGAAATCTCCATACTGTTTCCCATATCAGCTACACCATTTATAATCCCACCAATGGAGTGCCAATTCTGATACTCACCAACACATTTGTTATTTTCTGTTTTTTTGATAGTGGCCATTCTAACGGGTCATATCTCATTGTGGTTTTAATTTGCATTTACCTGATAACTAGTAATGTTGACAATTTTTTCACATGCTTGTTGGTTATTTGTATGTCTTCTTTGGAGAAATGTCTATTTAAGTCTTTTGCCCCTTTTTCAAATCAGGTGTTTGTTGTTTTTTTGTTTTGTTTTGTTTTTTGTTGTTTGAGTTGTAGGAGTTCTTTATATACTCTGGCTATTAACCCCTTATCTGATATATGGTTTGCAATTACTTTCTTCTATTCTAGTAGGTTGCCTTTTCATCCTACTGATTATTTTCGATTCTGTACAGAAGTATTTAAGTGGGATATAGTCCCATTTTTCTATTTTTGCTTTTGTTATCTATACTTTTGATGTCACATGCAAGAAATTACTGCCCATTATAGTGTCATAAAGCTTTTCACCTATGTTTTCTTCTAGTTGTACAGTTTCAGGTCTCATGTTTAGGTTTTTAACAAATTTTGAGTTAACTTTTGTACATGGTGTAAGATAAAAGTCCATCTTCATTCTTTTGCATGTGTATATCTCAAAGAGATATTTGCATACTCAAGTTCACTGCAGCATTACTCACAACAGCCAAGATGTGGAAGCAACCTATATGTCCACTGATGAATGAATGGATAAACGAAGTGTGGTATGTATATATATACAATGGAAAATTATTCAGGCTTAAAAAGAAGGAAATCCTGCCATATGCTACAGCATGGATGAACCTTGAAGATATGATACTAAGTGAATTAAGCCAAACACAAACAAATACTGCATGATTCCACCTATAACAGGTATCTAAAGTATCTTTTGTATATGGTGTAAGATAAGAGTCCATATTCATGCTTTTGCCTGTGGATATCTGACTTTCCCCATAGTGTAGTCTTGGCACCCTTGTCAAAGATCATTTAATGATATACGTGAAGGTTTATTTTGGGACTCTAGTCTATTCCATGTCTAGTCTACATGTCTGTCTTTATGCCAATACCATACTGTTTTGCTTACTGTAGCTTTGGAATGTGTTTTGAAATCAGAAATGTGAGGCCTCCAGCTTTTTACTTCTTTCTCAAGATTATTTTGGCTATTAAAAGTCCTTCAAGGGCTTCCCTGGTGGCACAGTGGTAGACAGTCCACCTGCCGATGCAGGGGACACGGGTTCATGCCCTGGTCCAGGAAGATCCCACATGCCACGGAGTGGCTAGGCCCGTTTGCCATGGTCACTGAGCCTGTGCGTCCGGAGCCTGTGCTCCGCTATGGGGGAGGCCACAACAGTGAGAGGCCTGTATACCGCCAAAAAAAAAAAAAAAAAAGTCCTTCAAAATTCCTTATGAATTTTAGATTTTTTTTTTCTATTTCTGTAAAAATGCCATTGGGAATTTGATAGAGACTGTACTGAATCTGTAGATTGCTTTGGGTAATATGGACATTTTAACAATATTAAATCTTCCAATCCATAAACATGGAATGTCTTTCCATTTATTTGTTTCTAGGTTCTTTGTCTTTTGCATTCTATGTTTTCTTCCTTCCTTCCTTCTCTTGTGCTTTAAAATGTCTGCAAGATGCTTTGCCATTTCTTTTTAACTTGTTCATGCTAAATGGATAGTTCAGTTCAGATCTATTTATTCAAATGCTATGAGGGTAGATCTTTATGAGTCTTCCTACTTTACCTGCAATCTGCTTACCTTCTGAGCTGTGGTTGAGGCTGGGGATTCTTCTGTCCACTTTTCTATAGACTGAGGATTGGGGACTAGGGGGAGGACACAGATGTGCTATGTTCAGCTTTTGTTAAAGGACCAGGGCTTTGCTTTCTCTTCTGAGATTTAGTTAAATGTCCCCATTCCAGTGTTCACTATACCTAGGTCAGGGATATCTTCTAGTTCTATGAAGATCTCTCCCCAAATAAGCTAGGAACCTTGGGAAATGGCAGGCCCTGAGAATTTTTCATACTTCTGCTATCTTGGTGGTATACAGGGGCTTTCACTTGGGGAGGTTTCTATGACTTTTTACTCATCTGCGTACTCACTCCATTTGTTTCTCTCCACATCTGGGGTATTAATGAGTATTTTCAAGATCCTATCAACAGGACTTCCCTGGTGGCGCAGTGGTTAAGAATCTGCCTGCCAATGCAAGGGACGTGGGTTCGAGCCCTGGTCCGGGAACATCCCACATGCCGCGGAGCAACTAAGCCCGTGCATCACAACTACTGAGCCCACGTGCCACAACTACTGAAGCCCGCGCACCTAGAGCCCACACTCTGCAACAAAAGAAGCCACTGCAATGAGAAGTCCATGCACCGCAATGAAGAGTAGCCCCCGCTCGCCACAATTAGAGAAAGCCCACGCGCAGCAACAAAGACCCAACGCAGCCAAAAATAATAAATAAATAAATAAATAAAAAGATCCCATCAACACATCCTTTTCCCCCAGTAACGCTTCTTGGGGATGGACATACCAGAGCATCCATTTCCTTTCCTGACCACCACTTTGGAAAATTATAGCATGAAATCATATCCCTCTCCTCATTTGGTTTCTGCTGATAGACAGTCTGCTGATTTTTACTATTCTGTTATTTCATTAGGTATTAGGAAATAAGGTTCTCTAATCTGGCCTCACTTTATCATCTTTACTACGAAATATGCTTCTTTTTCTTAGACAATTGCATAAAATTCCATTTTACAGCTGTACCATCAATATGTAACCAGTCTCCCATTTGATGGACATTTATATTGAACCCATTTAAAAACAATGTAAAAAGAAAAACAGTAATGCATAAATTAGGGGTGTTACCAGAATGGAATGTTGGAGCTAAATAAACTTTAAGATGCATTTAACCTTGAAAGTCTATAATAATATGAAATAAAATTTATATATAATTTTTAATAGGTACTTCTATCTGATTTTAGGTCAACATACTTTGTGATGGAAATGGTACAGTAAAACTTGCCAGATGTATATCCACTATCTCCAGAATTCGGAAATACTGAAAACAGAATGGAATACCGAATCTAATTTAAAAGAGACATTTGGAAAAATACTAGTATTGTACTCACTCAAAAATGTTTATAAGTTGTTCACTTGGTGCATTTTTCAGTCCAGCCACAATACTCTGTAACCGGCTCACACTTTGGGTGGCTGAAGCAACAGGAGTAATGACTGCTTCTTTTTCTCTTAAATATCGTCGTCCTGTCAGTGGTGTAGAAGGTGCAAATGATGTTTTCTGTCAGAAAAGAAAATTATGTGAGATTAAAAAGCTACCTTCTTCCCCATTATGTGTTTAATTCAGTACATATGCCATCTTCTCTTCATGTTTAGTAGGTTACTTTTTCCCCCTCTTCTGGTTACCCACCAAATTTTTAGCAATATTATGCTAATAACATCCTACCTTTGAATAACACTTTCCCAAAGTGCTTTCTATCCATAATCTCATTTTATCTTCATAACATTCATTTGAAATATAACAGGCACATTTTCATTTTACGTATGAGGAAACAGGCACAGAGAAGTTATAAAACTTGTTTAAGCTGACAAAGGTAATGGCAGAGCTGGGACTAAAACGTAGGTTTCTATCTTCTGGACCAGTGAATTTTCCATCAGAACTCATCCTCCAACCCACCTAACACATAAATACAGAATTAGGCCTTGGCTATTAACAATCAAATCCAGAGTTACATGGCTGAAGTTTGGGAAGAGCACATAGTTCGTCATGGGTAGGACAGCAAACTAAAGTTTAAAGCAAGAGAAGAGTGGCTAAGCTGATGCAAAGAAAAAACAGGAAGAAAGCATAAATCCTTCTTCATATCCAAAGACACATACTCTACTGAAAACCCAGGCATTCTGGGAAAATATCCAAATATGAAAAATTGCAAGAAATGAGGTAAAAATACTAAATGCCATAGTCTTGAAAGCTACCTTTAAGGCTTTCATGGAAAATATGGATTAGTAGAAGAAACTCAAGATTTAACTTGAAAGATGCTTCTGCCGTTAGTAGAATCACACACACAGAGAAAAAGATCATTCAAGACTGAGGCCAGGCTAGGTTAATTACTTTTTCAAAGTGTTGTTGAAGGTTACACTCCACATTAGTCTGTGCTGTCAGTTTCCCTAATGGGGCATCACCAGTGAACTTTCGAGGAGTTCCAATTTCCTCTTCTGCATCTGCTCCCAAAAAGATCCTCTCATCAAAGTCACCAACAGTTAAAACATATTCTTCATACTCCTTGTTCACTGCTTTGCTGAAAAGAGAATTATTTTAAGCTGCTAGAATAAAACTAAGTTACACAATGGATTTATCTTGACTTGAAGATAGATTTTGACTCCACAGACTAGAAAAGCTCATGATTTTCTAGTTTTTATTAACTTTGCCCTTCAAACAATATCAGAGGTTTCTATCCGATCACTGACATTCTTCACATTCACATACATGGCAATAAATTACTTTGAAAGGTGAGTGAAAAGAACATACACTTAATCTGGAAACTAGGTGAACCTAATTAAGACCTGATCATTGAGGAAATAATTGTGTGTGGCCTTGAAATACAAGCACATTCTGAATTTGCCAATATCTGATTAATTTGCCAATATTAGTTTACAAAGAATGTAAACTCAAATACAGAAGTCATTGGGTCTGTTTATGAGTTTCTCAGGAGAGCAGCTGTTTTAAGAGCCAATGGGATCTTAAGATAAATGTACTTAAAGACAGCAAGGCTTAGTGATAACACCCAATCAATGCCACCAAAGCAGAAGGAACTTGAATTTGGAGCAGTTACCTTCATACAACATTTCACTTAACAAACTGCAACAAATCATATTGACAGCTTATGATATGCCAGATACCATCAGTGCTAAACACTTACCTATTATCAGTAAAACTAGAAAGGTCCAGAAGGCATTCTCCCTTTAAAATCTGGGGGAAAAAAGCCATTTTGTGACTTCATGTAAGTAAGCATATTAACATACACACAAAAATACTACATTTATCTAAATTTTCACATTGGTAGTTATTATAAATAACACACACACACACAAAATACAATTACTAAATATTTCTTTCAGACCTTTGAATCCTATTTAGTATGCAAATAAAATATTAAAAAACATTTAAAGTCAAGTTTTGAAAATACTTTGTAGTCTATAGCAGTGGTTTCCAAATTTTAGTGACATAACAATCATGTAGGGGAACTTGTTAAAAATGCAGACTGACAGACCTCAAGGTCTCAACTAAGGCAGCAGTTTTGTTTTTTGTTTTGAGGTACGCGCGCCTCTCACTGTTGTGGCCTCTCCCGTTGTGGAGCACAGGCTCTGGACGCGCAGGCTCAGCGGCCATGGCTCACGGGCCCAGCTGCTTCGCGGCATGTGGGATCCTCCTGGACCGGGGCACGAACCCGTGTCCCCTGCATTGGCAGGCGGACTCTCAACCACTGCGCCACCAGGGAAGCCCAAGGCAGCAGTTTTAACAAATTCCTCAAGTAATTCTCATGAAAGCTGTCCAATTTTAAACATTGGTCTATGGAAAATGGAAACTAACAGTTACTGAATGATAATATATGTCAGGCAAGCAAAAGATTTGAAAGGAATATAGGTATTGTTATTGGTGACAGAGGAAAACTACACTGTTATCAATATTTTCTGTGTATCCACACTATACTTAGATTACTACATAACAGGGTTGCAAACTCAAATGATTTCAGGGGTCAGGGATCAACATACATAAATGAAGACGGCAGAAAGCACACTTCCCATCCTAAAAGAGGTGGCCATCATTTAGCTTGACAACAGTTACCATGTAGAAATTGCAAACCAGTATTGCCATAGCTTCTGATTTAAAAAAAAATTTCATATAAAAGATCTTTATGTGTAAGTTAAAAATTGAACAAAAGAAAAATGAAATAAAAAATTAAAACACCCTAAACAGGCCAAATAAAGCATCTGGCCCATGGGCAGGAGAACCACTGTCCAAACCAGGATACTTCTGGAGTGAAAGAAGACACTATAATAATTATGCCAAGACAACAGCCAAAACCCAGATAATTCAGGCAAACCAAGATGAATGGTCATCATAGCTAGAGGCCACTAGTGCCTTGCTTCTGCAAAGCACAATAAACATAATCCTTGAGTTCCTTTAAAAGTTTATTTTGCTGGAGATTAAAGTTTTACAAAGAGATATTTTACATAGACGTACACATACACACAAAAATATATACTGTGTATATATACACATAAATAAATACTTGTTTGTTTGCTGAAAGATAAGACTAAATACAAAATGATGTCCAAGAGGGACTTCCCTGGTAGTCCAGTGGTTAAGAATCCCCCTTCTAATGCAGGGGATTCGATCCCTGGTCGGGGAACTAAGATCCCACATGCCGTGGGGCAACTAAGCCTGTGTGCCACAACTACCAAGCACACGGGCCACAACTACAGAGCCCATGCACTCTGGAGCCCGTGCACCACAACTGGAGAGAAGCCGCGTGCCACAGTGGAGGATCCCTCATGCTGCAACTGAGACCCAATGCTGGAGATTGGTTCAAGATGGCAGAGTAGAAGGATGTGCTCCCACTTCCTCCTGCGAGAGCAGCGGAATCACAACTAACTGCTGAACAATCATCAACAGGAAGACACTGGAACTCACCAAAAAAGATACCCCACATTCAAAGACAAAGGAGAAGCCACAGTGAGATGGTACGAGGGGCACAATCACAATAAAATCAAATCCCATAACTGCTGGGTGGGTGACTCACAAACTGAAGAACACTTATACCACAGAAGTCCACCCACTGAAGTGAAGGTTTTGAGTGCAATGTCAGGCTTCCCAACCTGGGGGTCCGGCAACGGGAAGAGGAATTCCTAGAGAATCAGACTTTGAAGGCTAGCGGGATTTGACTGCAGGACTTTGACAGGACTGGGGGAAACAGAGACTCCACTCTTGGAGGGCACACACAAAGTAGTGTGCGCATCGGGACCCAGGGGAAGGAGCAGTGACCCCATAGGAGACTGAACCAGACCTACCTGCTAGTGTTAGAGGGTCTCCTGGAGAGGCGGGGGGTGGCTGTGTCTCACCGTGAGGACAAGGACACTGGCAGAAGTTCTGGAAGTACTCCTTGGCATGAGCCCTCCCAGAGTCCGCCATTAGCTGCACCAAAGAGGCCAGGGAGGCTCCAGTGTTGGGTCGCCTCAGGCCAAACAACCAACAGGGAGGGAACCCAGCCTCACCCATCAGCAGACAAGCAGATTAAAGTTTTACTGAGCTCTGCCCACCAGAGCAACAGCCAGTTCTACCCACCACCAGTCCCTCCCATCAGGAAACTTGCACAAGCCTTGTATATAGCCTCATCTATCAGAGGGCAGACAGCAGAAGCAAGAAGAACTACCATCCTGCGGCCTGTGGAACAAAAACCACATTCACAGAAAGATAGACAAGATGAAAAGGCAGAGGGCTATATAACAGATGAAGGAACAAGATAAAACTCCAGAAAAACAACTAAATGAAATGGAGATAGGCAATCTTCCAGAAAAAGAATTCAGAATAATGATAGTGAAGATGATCCAGGACCTCAGAAAAAGAATGGAGGCAAAGATCGAGAAGATGCAAATGTTTAACAAAGACCTAGAAGAATTAAAGAACAAGCAAACAGAGATGAACAATACAATAACTGAAATGAAAACTACACTAGAAGGAATCAATAGCAGAATAACTGAGGCAGAAGAACGGGTAAGTGACCTGGAAGACAGAAAGGTGGAATTCACTGCTGCGGAACAGAATAAAGGAAAAAGAATGAAAAGAAATGAAGACAGCCTACGAGACCTCTGGGACAACATTAAACGCAACAACATTCGCATTATAAGGGTCCTAGAAGGAGAAGAGAGAGAGAAAGGACCCGAGAAAATATTTGAAGAGATTATAGTCGAAAACTTCCCTAACATGGGAAGGGAAATAGCCACCCAAGTCCAGGAAGCGCAGAGTCCCTTACAGGACAAACCCAAGGAGAAACATGCCAAGACACATAGTAATCAAATTGGCAAAAATTAAAGACAAAGAAAAATTATTGAAAGCAACAAGGGAAAAACGACAAATAACATACAAGGGAACTCCCATAAGTTTAGTGGTTGATTTCTCACCAGAAACTCTACAAGCCAGAAGGGAGTGGCATGACATACTTAAAGTGATGAAAGGGAAGTACCTACAACCAAGATTACTCTACCCAGCAAGGATCTCATTCAGATTTGATGGAGAAATCAAAAGCTTTACAGGGCTTCCCTGGTGGCCCAGTGGTTGAGAGTCCGCCTGCTGATGCAGGGAACACAGGTTCGTGCCCCGGTCCGGGAAGATCCCACATGCCACGGAGTGGCTGGGCCCATGAGCCATGGCTGCTGAGCCTGTGCGTCCAGAGCCTGTGCTCTGCAACGGGAGAGGCCACAACAGTGAGAGGCCCGCGTACCGCAAAAAAAAAAAAAAAAAAGTATGTGTAAGAGAAGAAACCAGTTAGGGAAGACTCTATGCTCAGAGGAAAATCTCATAACAGTATTTGCAAAGAAGGGAACTATAATAATGACCTTATCCATATTCGTATTTTTTTTTTTCCAACCAAAGAGAAAACTCAAGTCGTAGCTGGATTAAATGGCTCAGCGTTGGGGAAATAAATTGAGACCCAAAGGAAAAAGCCAACTCAAACATACAGAAATAGCAAGGCAAATTACTGAGAAAAAAAATCCAGAATGCATGTAGGTAGCCCACAACTGTAAGGGATTTTCTGCTCTACTCATATTGAATTAAAGCTACAGTTGTTATATTGATACATCATCCTACTTTTAATAAACAGTCAGCAGTTATTCAAATTGTGGCAGTAAACTAGCTTACTCTGACCTCCTGCTTTTCATAATTCTTTATCAGGCGTACTCTTATGTTCTGTTCTTTATAATTCTCTAACAGAACCTCCTATAGTTGCCTCTGACAGTGCATTTACTTGACAGTACATACAGATGGTCACATTCTTCAACACCTCAGTTTTGCACATCACAGAAAATCACAGGACAACTCCGCATCACATCAGAGACTGAAACCTGGGAATCTTGACCCTGAGTCCTATAATGTTAAGAACTTGCTTAAAATATTGCTTTTCCCCTTGAGGCTGCTGCTGCTGCTGACCCCCCAAAATCTGAGTCATTTAATCGTAAGTATAGTACCTTCCTGTCAAAGAGCTTTGAAATATATGGCTTAAAGTAGTGCTCCTTTATTCCTTTGGCTTCTACCAGAAGTCCGTCATGTAGTTCACACAGTACGGGAATGATGCAGGGAGGCTCTTCAGAAGCCCTAAAGTCAGCAGTATGGAAATCAGATGGTAAACCTAGTTTGACAGGGTATAAAGAGCAATGGAGGGAAAAGAGAATATGGTCAATTTTTGAAACTCTTTTTCTAAAAATTGATAATCAGTTTTCAAAAATACATAAGGTCGGGCTTCCCTGGTGGCGCAGTGGTTGAGTCTGCCTGCCAATGCAGGAGATGCAGGTTTGTGTCCCGGTCCGGGAGGATCCCACGTGCCGCGGAGCGGCTGGGCCCGTGAGCCGTGGCCGCTGGGCCTGCGCGTCTGGAGCCTGTGCTCCATGGCGGGAGAGGCCACAGCGGTGAGAGGCCCGCGTACCGCAAAAAAAAAAAAAAAAAAAGAAAAACATAAGGTCTTACCTTTAAATGACGGATTTAGCAAGTCTCGTCTATTTGGGCACATAATGGCATTGGCAAAAATCAGATCCAAGCAGCACAGAAGTAAATGATAAGAGTTTACTAAATCATCTCCGATCATACGAAAATTACCTTTAGAAAAAAAGAGACATAAAACCCAGAAACCTTTCAAGTCAAATAGCACCAAGTTCCCATAGTAGAAATGTAAAACACTGGAAAGTGTCACCTTACCCTTAGTATAAACAAAGAGTGTCCAACAGAAATTAAAGAGCTCCTTAACACTGCAAGGAATCCTCCTAAAAAGGGGGAAAAATGTACTTTTTATCTGACTAACTTTAAATATCATTCCACATTTGTCACTTAAATTGAAACAGCAAATATAACAAATAGTAAAGTCAAATTACATATAAAATCTCATTCACAAAGGACAGACAACTATGTTTTATTAAATGGAATTAAAAAGTAGACTTTTAAAAATGCAAATTCCCTTAATAAGTTTGTATCATAATTTCTATGTCAGTTATATGAGGATTAAGTGTCTCACCTCTGCTTCCTGCTTCGTGGTAACTTTGGTGGCTCTTCATATGGATTTTGAAATATATCTAAAAAAATTGGCTCAAATTTTTTGAAAATTACAGTAGACACCTCAAAATTTCTTTCTAGCCTTTCTATACGTTCACGAAATTCTTGTGGCAAGTTTGACATGTCCATCCACTTCTTCATTTTACTAAAAAACTGTATTAAACTAAAAAAACAGAAAAAAAGCAACTTTAAAATGAGTCCATATAATGGAAGGAAAAGAAGACACTCTACTTATGCCTAAGAATCTTTATTAAAATGCCTGATTTTATTTTAAAAAAGAGAGAGAGAGAGAGAGAGAAAACAAAAACCTCACTCCAAGTGCTATGAAATTACTTTGGTTCCCAGAATCACTGTGGGAATGTAGATTTTGAATTAGTAGTCAATACATAAAATACCTTCTACTACGCAGGGAGTACCTATCTACTTCTTTTATTCCCTGCAGCACCTAGACAATACTCTGCATATAAATTACAAAGTAAATGTTAGGCAACAGACTGATGAGTTCACAAAACTAGTTTGAGGAAAGACAGAATCTCCCAATACTGGATTCTGGAATTTGATCACAAAGCACCAGACTGTTACAGGGCAGGAATAAAATTCAAATGTTTGTATTCCAACGTGTGGTTCTACCACCAAATATAAACTAAGAAGGTAGTACATACCCAGAAAATCACTTAATGGAAAATGGCTCTACCTTTTTGGCTTATTTAATTATGAGTGCATTTTTTTAATGTCCTCATGTTAGTATGGTCTTAGACTGAAATTTTGTAGTGTTAAAGCTCATTTAAGTGTCTAGCACTATATACAGAACAATACTTGTAATTTTTTTCTTAAAAAAGGTGGTGGAAGAAATCATCAGCTAGTTGTCCATAGGTGTTCAAACTCCAGACATGCTGATTGAAATCTAAAAATCTGAGTTTTTTAAAAAGATCTTTTTCAGGGCTTCCCTGGTGGCACAGTGGATAAGAATCTGTCTGCCAATTCAGGGGACACGGGTTCGATCCCTGGTCCAGGAAGATCCCACATGCCGCAGAGCAACTAAGCCTGTGCACACCTACTGAGCCTGCGCTGTGGAGCCTGCGAGCCACAACTACTGAAGCCCGCATGCCTAGAGCCCGTGCTCTGCAACAAGAGAAGCCACTGCAACGAGAAGCCTGCCCACCACAACGAAGAGTAGCTCCTGCTCGCTGCAACTAGAGAAAGCCTGTGCACAGCAATGAAGACCCAACACAGCCAAAGAAAAAAAAAAATGTATATCATGATACCCTGTGTGTGAGAATTCTCCTTTTTGGTTTTCTTTTTTTAACGGGCAATATGCATAATTACAAAATTTAAAAGGTACTAAAGGACATATGATGTCTGCTACCACCGCCCTCCCAGTTTTTATCTGCTAAAGCAATCAACTTTGCCTTAGTGACTAATTACATTGTTACCAGTTACTTATTTATCCTTGCAGAGCTTTTTAAGGCATTTATAAACATATACCTACTTAAATTTTTTCCCACTCATATACCATACTACCTACAATATTCTGCACTTCATTTTTTTTCCTGTAATTTATTTTGTAGATATATATATATATATATATATGTTTGTTTTTTTTTTTTTTTTTTTTTGCGGTACGCGGGCCTCTCACTGTTGTGGCCTCCCCCATAGTGGAGCACAGGCTCCGGACGCGCAGGCTCAGCGGCCATGGCTCACAGGCCCAGCCGCTCCATGGCATGTGGGATCTTCCCAGACCGGGGCACGAACCCGTGTCCCCTGCATCGGCAGGCGGACTCTCAACCACTGCGCCACCAGGGAAGCCCTGGAGATCTTTTTATGACAGTTCATGTAATACTCCTTCCATAATTTTAAGAACTGCATTTTATTCCACTACATGAATGTACCATAAATGTATTTAAACATTCCCTTTTATCCCTTAATCTTTTTATTTTGAAATAGCATCAAACTTACAAAAAAGTTGCGAGAATAGTATACAAAAACTCCTTTATTCACCAATAATTAACATTTTGTGTATTTGCTTTGTCATCCATCTTTCTCACTCTGTGTATATATGTGTATACAAGTGTTCCTTGATTTATCATGGGGTTACATCCCGACAAACCCACTGTAAGCTGAAAATATTATAAGCTGAAAATGCATTTAATATACCTAACCTACCGAACATCATAGCTTAGCCTAGCCCACCTTAAACGTGCTCAGAACACGTCCATTAGCCTATAATTGGGTAAAATCATCTAACACAAAGCCTATTTGATTAAAAAAAAAAGTGTTGTCTATCTCATGTAGTTTAATGAATACTCTATTGAAAGTAAAAAACAGAATGGTTGTATGGGTACAGAATGGTTGCAAGTGTATTGGTTGTTTACCCTCCTGACTGCATGGCTGACTAAGAGCTATGGCTCACTGCTGCTGCCCAGCATTGTGAGACAGTAACACACCATCAAGTCACAAATCTTAAGTTGAATCATCATCTGTGTATCCACATGTGATGGTTAATTTTAGGTGTCAATTGGACTGAGCCACAGTGCCCAGATGGTTGGTCAAACATTATTCTGGATGTTTCTGTGAAGATGTTTTTTGGATGAGATTAAAATTTTTTACAAAAGTTATGTATGGGCTCATGGATTTCCACTGCCAATATGGACCAAAGCCAATCTGCCTACAGTCACTGCTGAGTGCCCAATCAGCCAGCAGCAGAGCAAGGTTCTTTAGGAGGCTGTATATGCTCTGAATCAGCAAACAATCTAGTGCTGTTTCTTCCATAGCCAGGATTCACAGGTCCAGGAATCAAGAGGTGGGGGGAGAGTGGCACCACTCACTATTACCCCTATTGACCCACCAGCAAAATTTTTGCTTCCTGTCCCTGTCACATTATACTCTGTTGGCCTAGAGGTCTTAGTTCCAAAGAGAGTAATGCTTCCACCAAGAGATACAACAATAATCCATTGAACTAGAAGTTAAGACTGCCATCCAACCACTTTGGGCTCCTCATGCCTCTAAAGCAACAGGCAAAGAAGGGAGTCACTATGCTGGCTAGAGTCACTGATCCTGATGACCAAGGAGAAATTGGACTGCTACTCCAGAATGGAGGTAAAGAAGAATAGAATACAGGAATCCCTTAGCGTAGCTCTTACTATTACCATGCCCTGTGATTAAAGTCAATGGAAAACTACAACAACCCAACACGCAGGACTACTAATGGCCCAGACTCTTCAGGAATGAAGGTTTTGGGTCACCTCACCAGGTAAAAATTCACGACCAGCTGAGGTGCTTGCTGAAGGCAAAGGAAATATGGACTGGGCAGTGGAAGAAGGTTATTAATACCAACTACAACCACGTGACCAGCTACGAAATGAGGACTCTAATTGTAATGAGTATTTCTTATTTTGCTACAAATATGTTTGTGTGTGTGTATTAAGTCTTTGTATTCCTTCCTCTCCTACCCACTTGTTACGTAACATAGCATGTACTGACTTTACACCACAGTATTGTTAACTTTACTTCCAAGTATTTAAGTTATAGGATATCAAGAAGAAGAGTAAACATACCCCAAGGATTTTGCATCCTCTTTTGGGGAAAGGGTTAGGGCATTTTGGGTTGTACAAAGTATACTTATCTCATGTTAGGCTAATGTATGATCTTGTTATGGCTTTTATTTGCAGATTAAGTATGGCATAAGGAGATGTGGATGGGTGCCCAGATATTCAGTCAAACATTATTCCAATGTTTCCATTAAGGTATTTTTTGGAATGAAATAAACATTTGGATTGGTGGATTCTGAGTAAAGCAGATTACTCTCCATAATGTAGGTGGGCCTCATCTAATCAGTTTGAAGGTCTTAACAGAAAAAGACTGACCTCCTCCCAAGTAAGAAGAAATTCTGCCAGCAGACCGCCTTTGGATTCAAACTGCAACTCTTTCCTGGGTTGCCAGCCTGCTGGGCTACCCCATATTTTAGACTCTCCAAGTCTCCACAACCATGTCAGCCAATTCCTTAAAATCCCTCTCCCTCTCCTCTTCCCAACCTGTGCAGGTATGTGTACATGCTATTTTGCGTGCACGCTCTCTCTCTCTCTATATATATATGTGTGTGTGTGTGTGTGTGTACACACACACACATATTAGCACATTCTATTGGTTTTGTTCCTCTGGTGAACCCTAATATAACATACATATAATTTTTTTCTGAAGCATTTGAGAGTAAGGTGTAGATATCATGCCCCTTTACTCATAAATACTCTTCTATTTTCATAAAGAGAAAATGTATTTACTCAAAAATATAGTTTCTATTTCCTGAAAAAGAGGTCTTACATGATTAAGTGCAATTATCAAAATCAGAAAATTTTATATTGATAAAATACTATTAGTTCATATTTAAAATTCACCAGTTGTCTCAAGAATGTTCTTGATAGCAATCTTAAATTTCCCAATCTAGGATGTAATCTAGTAGCATGAACTGCATTTATGTGTTATTTCCTTTTAGTTTCCTTCAGTCTACATCAGTTCTTTAGACTGTCTCTTGTGACACCAACATTTTGGAAGAGGACAGGTCAGTTATTTTGTAGTATGTCCCTACATGCTTCCCTCATGATTAGATTTAGGCTATGTATTTTTGACAGAGTACTACATAAGTGATGTTATATCCTTCTCAGTGGGTCATAACCATTTGTCCCATCATTGATAATGACTCTGCACTTGATTTAGGTGGTATCTGCCAGGTTTTCCACTTCAAAGTTACTATTTTTCCCTTTGTAATTGATAAGTGACTTGTAGGGAGATACTCTACAATTATGCAAATATTTAGTTGGCATTCTAATATAAGGAAGAGATTTCCCTTCTCCCCTATTTATCATCAGTATAGATTTTATTCAGTGAGTTATAATCCATTACTGTCCCTATTCATTCTGATGCTCAAGTTATCCCAGGTATGGTTACAAATGGGAGCCTTTTCAAACTAGCTCCTATGCCCCCTGGACATGTCCCCAACATTTTTTTGAGCACTTCCTTACTTTCTGGCATAAGTTGTTCCAGGTTCGTCAGAAAAATAGGTCTGCCCCAGCTTCTGAATTAGCCATTTCTTTGAAGACATTATGCTAAGTATTCATTTGTTGTGTCCTTCCTTGGAGATATTATGCTGTTATTTGAAGACATTAGGCTAAGTGAAATAAGCCAGTCACAAAAAGACAAATACTGTATGATTCCACTTATGTGAGGTACCTGGAACAGTCAAATTCAGAGAGACAGAAAGTAGAATGGTGGTTGTCGAGGGCTAAGAGGAGGAAGAGGGAAGTTATTGTTTAACTGGTATGGAGTTTAAGTTTGAGAAGATGAAAAAGCTCTGGAGATGGATGGTGGTGAGGACTGAAAAACAACATGAATGTATTTAATGACACTGAACTGTACAATTAAAATTGGTTAAAACGGTAAATTTTATGTAATGCATATCTTATCACATACACATACACTTCCCCCCAACCCTGCCACCAAAAACAAAGTATGGGGTAGGGATGGTAATATGGAACATACATTCCAATAGTGGCACACTACCTAATTTTAATGGCACTCAAAAGATAAAAAAGAAAATTACTCTGTAAAAATTAGTATCATCAATGTTCCAATTAAAATTATGAAAAATCATTTTTCATTCAGGTTCTATTATACTACGAAAATAATGAATGAATGAAAGTTGTCTTGATTTAAGTTACTGAAAAACTTGTAAAAAATATGGAAAAATTAGTTCTCAATACTTAAAACAATAAGATGTAGACAACTAACTGCTTTATTAAAATGAATTTAAAATTCAAATTATAAAATAGATACAATTTTTTAATACCCTTAATAGCAGAACAAATTTTTACATGAAACTTTCTTTTTAAGTTGGAAGTTGCTTTGGTTAAATTTTTTTTGTTTTGTAGACTGAAGCTAAATATAGATACAGTTCAAAAGGAGACATACTAATGTATATTTGTATATAGATATATATGTAATACAGCATGACTTGGGAGGCTCGCCACTTTCTTAGGTATATAACCTCTGGGAAGTAATTTAATCTCTTGGTGACTTGGTTTCCTCATCTTTAAAATGAGATTTATTTAATACAATTACTGTGAGGATTAAATGAATAAAGATATGCAAACTATTAGCACATACTGTCTGTCACACAGGTAAATATTCAATAAAAATTTGCTAGTTTTACAGGTGTATGTATAAGTCTATACTTAAACAGTATTTTGCAGTATAATTTATTAACAATATTTGATGGATATTTTCCCATACCTATAAAGATCTACATAGTCATTTAAAACTACATTTAAAGTTGAAATTTTGAAAAAAATTACATTTAAAGTTGAAATTTTGAAAATAGCCCGAATTATTATAAATCAATGTAAATAATAATCCTCACTTGAAATTCTTTTTTATTTGTCTGAATGAACATACTGATGTTGGTCAACAGCTCTTTTAGCAATTAGGAATGGGACACTTAAAAAATTTTTTTAAAACCAATGCACATTTTAAAAAGTATCTTTTGACTCATCACTACACTTTTAGGAATTTATCTGAAATACACACTTACAATAATGTTCACTTGTCTGTAATCACAAGGGACTGGATATAATCTAAATGTTCATCAATAAGGGGGCTGGCTAAATATATAAAACATCCTTATAACTTAAAATATCCCACAGTCACTAAAAAAAAATTAATGAGGTAGAGCTATACATAGTGATATAGAAGGATTTCCAGAATATAAAGTAAGAAAAGCAACAGAAAAATACATACAGCAATGATCTCATTTATGCTTACAAATAAAACGCAAAAAACTGAAAAACAGATTTTTTCCTGCTTAACAATTTAATAACAGTAAATTGCTAATAGTGGTAAATTCTGGGGGATGGAAAAAGAAAGAGACATCTTTCTATTTTCAACCCTTCTGTATTATTTGAAAATTTTTAAACCTTTTTTCTTTTATTGTGGTAAAAGTATACACAATGTAAAATTTACCATTTTAACCATTTTTAAGTGTACAGGTCAGTGGCATTAACCATTACCACTATCTACCTCCAGAACTCTTTTCATTATTTGAAATTTTTATCATGAGCTTGTACTGTTCAGTTTCCGTAACAACTTATTATTACAAAGATTTAAAAATTTAATATGGTCAGTGATGAGAAACATCAATAGAAAAAGATCATATGACAATGGACAAGGTTTTGCTCAATTTAAAAAAATTACCTTAACTCCTTTTATCTTAGTTATATTTTCATTTTGTTTTTATCATGAATGACAAAAATTATATTTACTAAAGTTTTTTTTTTTTTTTTTTTTTTTTTTCTTTTTGCGGTATGCGGGCCTCTCACTGTTGTGGCCTCCCCCGTTGCGGAGCACAGGCTCCGGATGCGCAGGCCCAGCGGCCATGGCTCACGGGCCCAGCCGCTCCGCGGCATATGGGATCCTCCCAGACCGGGGCACGAACCCGTATCCCCTGCATCGGCAGGCGGACTCTCAACCACTGCGCCACCAGGGAGGCCCTTTACTAAAGTTTTAAAAATTGTCTTGACTTAATTCTTTTTCCATTTATAGAAACCAAACTTGTTCTGAAGATTTTTTTTTTTTTTTTTTAATTTAGCATGAACTGAAACTTAACCCTCGCTGGGGCTTTACACTTTCTCCTCTGTCCTGGAAACCCAGGAAAGCAAATAGACAATGACCTCAAATAGTCATTATGAACATTAGCAACTATCCAAATCTGAATCACTCCATTTCTGTTGTTTGGTATTCAGGCAAATAGTTCCATACAGTTGATACCAGAGGAAGTAAAAGCTATAGCTAAGACCCACCAATTGCTTAGTATTTGCAAGGGAAAAAATATTAACCATACAGTAGAGAAACAAGAGAACATCGTTAGCAGATGATCAAAATTAACATCACCAATGAGAGGCAGAAGGATATCATGTGCCTCTAGATGTGATATACTGAGGACACAAAATCACTTATGTAGTTTTCCATCTAGGAATGTAAAACCTGCACCTAATCATAAGGAAACATGAAACAAATCCAAAACGAGGAACAATCTATTAAAAAGGGGGGCAGGGTGATTGTGAACTATACTTTTCAAAAATGTCAATGTCATAAAAGACAAAGGCTGTGGAAATGTTCTTGTTTAAAGGAGACTAAAAAGACATGGTAAGTGAATGCAATACCTGATCCTAGATTGGATTATTTTTTTTTTAGGATTGGATCTTGAAGGAAGAAAATGCTATCAAGAATGTTACTGGATTAACCAATAAAACTAGAATAGAGATGCTAGATTATATAAAATTACTGTATCAATGTTAACTTTGTTGAAGTTGATAACTGTACTGTAGTTATTTAAGGAAATACACACTGAAGTATTTAGGGGTAAAGGGCTACAATGGACACCACTTAAACTGAAATAGCTGAGGAAAAAAATACTATTTAAGAGAAAAAGATCAAATGATAAAGCAAATGGAGTAAAATATCAATAAAAGGTGAGTCTAGGTCAAGGGTACATGGATGTTCTTTGCCGTTTTCTTATTTCTGCAACTTTTCTGAAAGCTTGAAATTATTCTCAAATTTAAAATATTAATGAAAAAGTTACAGAGGAAAAAGATTTAGAACCTCTAAATCTAAAAAGATTTAGAGGCTTCTGCTTGAAGTTAGAATTTAAGGAAGAAAGGCAGAGAAAGAATGTGAGAATTGGGAAAAGATACCTATATGGATAACAAACTTCGAATGGGATGAAGCTAAATGATTTAAAATAAAGAGAAATTAAATCCTAAAGTTAAATTTAGGACTTATAAAATAATGTTTGAAAAATCAAAGTGCTTTACCTTAATTTAGCTGAACGTAGTATTCTGGTAAGTGAAACACAATTTCCTTCCATGATACCCTTTCCAACTGTGGGAATAATGCTTTTGCGGCAAGCAACATATAATGAACATGCCAACCAGTGTATAACTTCTCCCTGGCGGGCAAAAGATAAAACAGCAAAATGGATATACTACATTAAAACGCTTGAATTTTAGAATCAAAAGAGATCTTAGAATTATCTGGTCTAATTTTCATCCTGTATTAACAGGCCAGAGAAATGAAGATATTTGCCCAAGGTCACAAAACTTAGTTGGTTGCAGTAATGGGTATAAAACTCCTTACTCTTAGTCCTGTGTAACATGCTAAATCCGTATTAATCTAAAGATAGATCTCTCACCTATACCCCAAATCTAACATTATTGAAGAGTTTTCAATTTCTCAGCATTAGCTTTCTCAATATTATTACACCAGTCATGGCCTTGATGATGCTGAAGTTCCTACCATTTTAGTTTTAGGTTTCTTTTTTAACCAGTTTGGCAGAGAAAGGAAAGAACAGAGTAGAAGATGGCAAGAGAATTACACATATAAAAATGAAGGGCTTCCCTGGTGGCGCAGTGGTTGAGAGTCTGCCTGCCGATGCAGGGGACGCGGGTTCGTGCCCCGGTCTGGGAAGATCCCACATGCCATGGAGCGGCTGGGCCCGTGAGCCATGGCCGCTGAGCCTGCGCGTCCGGAGCCTGTGCTCCACAACGGGAGAGGCCACAGCAGTGAGAGGCCCGCATACCGCAAAAAAAAAAAAAAAAAAAAAAAAGAATACCCATCACAACACAAAGGAGACTGTCAGTTTTGTGAGGTAAAAATTTGGGGAATTATTTACCCTAATCTTTAAAATAGTAAGTATGGCTCTCTATCTTAGCAGACACTTCAATTTACAATGCTACAAAAAAGGTGACATTTGGGAATTCAACACTTAATTCTCTGCTTTAGGCTTGAGATATCCAAGCTAGATTCACTTTATGACTTCACTGATGAGCTTTACAAAAAATTAATAACTAGACTCAAATCTCATAGCACAACACAATACTGTTGTGCAGATCCTCTTTAAGATCAGACTCTAAAAGAATAAAATGATTGATAAAGGTTTCTTGCAATAATCCAAAAGGGGTGGGTAGAGATGGGCAGCCACCAATAAAGCTAAGACCTAGTGTTCCTACCCTAAAGTACTATAGTGAAAAGTCTCATTTGCTCAAGGCATTAAAGGAGGCAGGTAAGCTTAAGGTTGAATACTTTTAGAAGCCTTGATTAACGAATTGTTTGGGTATAGCATCCAAGTACTCTACAGCTTTTGGATACAGGCTACTAGGTGAAAACACTATTAAGACAGAGAAAATTTAAGAACCAAAATTACTGCTTTGATTTTTTTCCTAAAAAAAAAAGCACCTAATAGTATTTAATTTAGTTCCTTTACGCTAGGCCTTAGAAATACAAAAACAGTTTCTAACATCAGGGTACTCCAAGTGTAGAGCTAAGAGGAACAGATATTATACTATTATCTATAATTGGTGAGATATATGTTTTAAAAAGAATTGAAGAGAAAGTGTTATGGGAGAATATAGTGTAGTTACTGATTTTGACTGGGGGTCAGGGAAGGGCTCACAGACGGAGACAAAAGTGGTAAGTGGTGAAAAATCACCAGAATGTACGGGGGGAAGTGGGGTGGGTAAGCAGGAGCTAGTCAGGTAGACTAGAGGGGATAGGGGCTGGGCAGAGGGGTTCTTAGGGAGCAGCAGATATATGAAAATGCCCTCCACCAAAAACAAAGCATAAAAGAAAAGGAAAATAAAGCACTCTAGATAGAATAAACACTCACAAAATCTTAATTCACACAGCTGTGAATTCGGTCAAAAATTTAAGATATCCTGATCAACTCGGCCTAACTGGAGATTCAGCTCTTCAACCTGCGCTGCAGTCGGGAGTGAGGGAAAAGTTTCCAGGCAGAGGGACTGGCATGGAGAAAGCACACAAGTAGGAACAAGCTTGGCATATTCAAGAATGTGAAAGATGTGCCCAGTTTAATACCCTGACCTCCGTCTGCACTCAGCAGTGCTTCTCAGTGACAGACCAAATGAGGACTCGATGTCAGAAATGCTTTCTCAGACTTTTAAAAAGTTCGTTTCCAATCTAGAGCCCATAATTTATAATCTCCCTTAGCTTCTTATTCTTTCCTCAGCTTTCCAGTCGTGTCACCCAGAGATGCACATCACTGTCCTTCATCCAGTCTATCCAGTCCTACCCTGGAGACATACAAGAGTCTCTCTTCTTCTCCCTCATACACACACACACACATTCAACTCCAAATTTCCAACTCTATGCCTTAAAGCCCACCGATTAATTATTTCACCAGGTGATGAGTCAGCAGAGCAGTCTGGGTGAGTCCAGCCCTCTTGGATCACAAAAACCTTTGACCATAAGGCTACTGGAGTAATTGCAAATACATTCCCTCACAATTCTACCTCTATACTGGGCTTATGCTTGTCTGGGTTCCTAGGACAATTAGCAGAACGACCCTGGGCAAGACAATCCTCTGAGCCTTGATAATATTGCCTGGAAAGCAGGTTTAATACTCGCTGCCGTGCCATGTTCACAGGGCTGTTGTGAGGACTTAATGCAAGAACGGTTGGGGAAAATCTAATGATAGCCTACATTTATTTTGTTTAGGGACAGACACTGTGCTTAGCATCAGGATAATCTAATTATCCCCATCTGAGAGAGGAGGAAGCTGTGGCCGAGAGATAAGCATTGTGTGCACACTGGCTCTGATCAAACTGCTGTACGGTGGCAATACTGCCAAAAGAGCAACCCACACCTCGAGGCGGAAGGGTGGAGAGATTATGGCTCAGACTCCTTACTCCGGCTCCACCTCTAACGGTGCGACCTTGCGCTTAACCTCTTCGGGGCTCAGCTTCCCCATCTGTGTAACGGGGATCACAACATGTTCGAAGAGGTGTGGCGGCGAGAACCAAGTAAGATGACATATTTAAAGAGCTGGGTAGTGGCGTCTGGGCACACAATTCACGTAAGCTTCTGCCATTAGAGTTAACTGTTTGTTTAAGCAGATTTAAGGGCAGTACCATGACGTTTGTGGCACTGGTCTGAAGACTAGGGGACCCCTGAGTGGCGTGTGACCTTGGACAAGCCACTCCTTTTCCGGACTTCGGTTTCCCGCCTCAAAATAAATGGAGACATTGATCTATACTCGCCCTTCCAGCTTCGCACTCCTCGGCGCGGGGCTGGGCAGAGACCCTTCCCGGTGGGGAAACTCCCACCGCCCCATAGGGTGGGGTAGGGGCGGGGCGGGGGTGGGGCCTGCCGAGCTCGGTCTCGCCGCCCCACCTGCTGCCGCTTACCTCTAGGCTGTAGTTGCCCCGGATGGCGGTGAAGTCGTCCAGGGCTTCGGCCGCGCTCCCCTCATCCAGGTTCAGCTCCTGGCACAGGGCCTGCAGCGCCTCCCCGGCCGCGGCGACCACCGCCGCCCCCTCAGAGTGGGGATCGTCCTCGTCCATACCCTCAGGCCCGGCGGGCGGCGCGGTCACAGGCCCCCCAGCTTCTTTCTCCCTCCTGGGCGCGCTACCCACAACCACCCGCGCCAAAAGCGCGCGAAAATCGGGAGCCGCAGCACGACATCTCTTCGGTGGTCTGCATCCGCGTTTCTCCTCAAAAAGGTCCGTTTCTCCTCCAGGGCTCCCAGCCCTCACTCTCCGGAAATGTGATAAGAAGACGGACTTCGGGGCCTAGAAAACCTGGACTTGGCCCTTGGCGGACAGCGGTGGACACAGCCGGCAGGGCAAATTGGGAGCGGAGGGATCGGAGGTCCGCGCGCAGGATCTGCTGGGAGTTGTAGTCCTTATCCTACCTTGGAGCCGGCTGCGCCTTCCTTTCTTGGTGGCTCTTTGGTTTGGGCCCCGCTGGGCTGCCAGTTGCGAGGCGGCCCCGTTCATCTTAGGGAGAAGCCTCTTCTGCCCGGCCAACCCACGGGCTTGGTTTGTCACTGCCCCGGGACGCCAAACATAGTCTGATCGAGAATTGCCCCTTGAGTTTGGAGACGGAGGAGGGACCTGAAAAAAGTGGTCTCTCGACAGCGAGGGCGGGGGAGGGCCTCGTCGGCCTCTCCTCAGCGTCTCCAGCGCCTAGTGAGTGGTCTTTTGAATGACTGAAGGGTTGGTGAGGCAAAGTTTATTGGGGGACACCTGTCCATCTCTTCTTGATCGCTAAACGAGGCTTGACCTGGGCTGAAAGAAATGCAGTAAGGGGCCACTTTCTCAGCTTCCTGGGAACTGGGACCCTGGAACCCAGTAAAGACTGTTATTCCAGACTTAGGAATGGCCTGAGCATAAGCCTGAAGGCATGGTGCTGGTCTCGAGGCTTACCCTTCCGCTTCACCAAAAACACCTTCTCCGAGAAGAGCCAGAGTGATCATTTGAAAAGGTAAATCAGAGCACGTCAGTACTTCACACAAGATCCTTCAGTAGATTCCTTTTGCCCTTAGAATAATATCCAGACTTCTTGACCTGGCCTATAAGGCCCCATGTGATCTGGCCCCACCAGGGCATTGTCCCCCTCCTCAGGTAGATAATAAGATCCAACCTCACTGCTTTGTTCTGGAACCTTGGAAATGCCAAGCTGCCAAACTAGTTCTTGCCTCAGAGCCTTTTTCCCGTGCTGCTCAAACAGCCCCACATACTCTATGCCAGATCTTTGCTTGTCTGGCTCCTCCTCATCCTTCAAGTTCAGCTAAAAGTCATCTTGTCAGGCCACCTCTGAGCACTGTATTTAAAATAGCTGACCCTGGGTCTTCCCTGGTGGCGCAGTGGTTGAGAGTCCGCCTGCCGATGCAGGGGACACGGGTTCGTGCCCCGGTCCGGGAAGATCCCACATGCCGCGGAGCGGCTGGGCCGGTGAGCCATGGCCACTGAGCCTGCGCGTCCGGAGCCTGTGCTCCGCCACGGGAGAGGCCACAACAGTGAGAGGCCCGCGTACCGCAAAAAAAAAAATAATAAAATAAAATAAAATAGCTGACCCACATCTCCCCCCATCCACCCCATTTCATTGTCTTCATAGCATCTTATCACTATCTGAAATTATCCTATTTGTTTATTCACTGGCTCTTCCTACTAAAATGTGAGTTGCATGAGAGCAGGGGCCTTCCTTTCATGTTCAGTGTATTCCAGAGTTTATAGATGAGTGACCAACTCGTAGTTGATACTCAGTACTTAGCATGGTGCATTTGAAAAATTACAAAGAAAACCTTTGTTGCTTGGATGAGGGAAGGAGTCACCAGAGATGAAAATGGAAGACAGGTCAAGTTAGGTTGCAAAGGACCTCATAAAGGTAAAAGCGTGCACATTATCAGTGGGGATTTTAATGAAAGGAGGTGAATGATCAGTATGTGTTTTGGACAGGTTCCTCTGGCTGCAGTGTCACACGTGGATTGCGTGGGGTAGAGAGTAGAGGTATGAGGATGGTGGGAGGTTGGCCCAGCGTAGAAAGGAGCCAGTCTGCAGAGACAACTTTGTCCTAGAACTGAAGGGGGCACTACTGAAGAGGAGGCGTCTCCAATAACAGGTTTCCATCTGGCCCAAGAGGGTGAAAGGTGATACTGTGAACTAGAATGGGAGTGCAACCAGAGGGATAAGATCAGTTCTGGAACTGTTGTGTATGCGATGCTTGCAGGCAGTTTAAAAGGAGGCTGTTGGATCCTGGAACGTAGCCCCTCTCTCCTGGGCAATTTCCCAGTCTTCTACATTCTCCACATGTGGGGAGGGGTGGGACTTGGGAGCCAGTGGCAAGCTGGGTCTCAAATGAGTAAAAACTCAAACTCCCCCTAAAAACTCAGACGCAAACTGAACTGCCCATGTGGTACTTCCAACTGCTTTCTTCTAGCTGACTTCAGGGCCATCTCATTATTATTTTCTGAAAGGGATGTTGGCACAGAGTGTCCGTACAGAGACTTACCTCCCATGAGATTTTACTTAGAGGTTATGGGCCGTTAAGGGGAGGTCTTTCCAGTGCCAAGGGTTCTGTAACAGGGCTTATCATTCCTCCTCCTAACTTCCTTTCCTGTCAACAAAGAAATGTCAGGATTAGTGGAGGTGAAATGGATGAAGGTCTTCCTGTACTGGCTCATTTGTTTTCTAATTAACCTACTGTGCTTCTTTAAGAGAGAGCTCCAGGAGTGGAGACAGCCTAGACATGAAGATGTGGGAATTTTCAGGCAGTACCTGAAGTTAAGGGAGCAGGTTCATATCACTCAGGGAACGTGTTGGCATGAGAAGAGACTCAGGGGTAGAACCTTTAGGAACACCAACATTCCCGGGATGGGGCTTCCCTGGTGGCGCAGTGGTTGAGAGTCTGCCTGCTGATGCAGGGGACACGGGTTCGTGCCCCGGTCCGGGAAGATCCCACATGCCGCGGAGCGGCTGGGCCCGTGAGCCACGGCCGCTGAGCCTGCGTGTCCAGAGCCTGTGCTCCGCAATGGGAGAGGCCACAGCAGTGAGAGGCCCACGTACCGCAAAAACAAAAAAAAACCATTTCAGGGATGGGCAAAATTTTAGGAGTGAATGAAAAAAAAAAAAAAAAAACTGTCCAGAGAGGTATAAAAACAAGGAGCAATGTTTCAGAGGCCAGGAAAGAAGCAGTCCATAGAGTACTACCAACACTACAGAGAATTCAAATAGGATGAGGAATTCAAAGAAGACCTCATGTATTACCTTTCATATGTTTTCAGTGACCTTTGCCAGAAACAGCTGCCTTTAGCACAGTGGGAGTGGAAGCCAGATTACTGTGACTGAGGGGCTAATGGGAGGAAGGTCAGAAAGTTGAAGTAGGAAGTAAAAACTTCCCTTTAAGTAGTCTGGTGGAGGAGAGCCAAATGGAAGGGTATTTTCTAGGACTGGGAAATGCAAGCATGCGAGTAATCAGAGACAGGCAGCAGGCAGAGATTGAAAATAAAAAAAGGTCATCAGTATAGTCAGGCTCCGGAGAAAGTGGCCAAGCCGGGGATCCAGAGCCTGCCCTTCCGTTTCATAGCTCTTGTCTGGAAGGGGATCACCTCACATCTAGATTAAGCAGAACTCCTAGGTGCTCTGGTGAGAGCAAAATAGCAACATGCAGTCGGGAGTTGAGAGTGGGAAAGGTTTGGAACAACTTGAGAAATATCACTGGCTCTGTCAAATGCAGACATCATGGTTGGAATTTTTTGAGGAAAAATGCAGTAAAAGTAAGTCTACCCCATGAGATCCTGGGTTTCGTAGCTAGTCCTGGACAAGATCACAAGAGCTGAGAAGCCTCAAGTTTTTTGCCTTTGCCATAACTAATCAATCTCTTTTTTATCCAGATCTGAACTTCAGAGGGTCATTCTGGCCTTGAAAAGAAACCAAGATAAAAGGAAACAGCTCTCAGGAATTATAAATCAAATAGAACCTGAGACTCATTGCCCCATTTTTCATCCCTTTAGTAAGTAGTTGGGTTTTCAGTGAGTTGCAGTACCCGTACTATAGCCCATTTCTTCTTTGCAGCTGGATTTGATTCTCCTGATTCTTGTCCCACTTCATGCATACTTTGTCCCACTTCATGCATACTAAGTCCTGAAAACCCTTCATTTCTTCATTCCAAAAATGTTTACTGAATGCCTGCTATGTGCAAGATATTGATTCTTCCTTTGCTGTGACTTTCAGATCATCCAGACTTGAACTGAGGGGCATTGCTGGCTTGAAAATGATCCAAGAACAAAAGAAACACCTCTCAAAGGTCATCCACCAAACAAACAAAAACTGAGAAACACTCTCTGTTGTTGTTTTCTCCTCAGGAGTGAATCTGGGCTCTAACTTTGGATTTTCAATAAGTCATATCCTATCTATGTAAAGCCTTCCATTTTCCCCTCCTATGTTTTGATTCATCTGATCTGTAACCCTTTACATCCAATTAACCCCTCACGTCTATGACTTTTCCTTTTGCCATGTTGTAATTCGCAGACTATCCTGAATTGAATTATTAGGAAGTGCAGGCCTTGGAAATGAGGCCACGATAAAAGGAAAATACTCTTGAGTTCCCTTATTTCCCTTATGAAATAAAGCAGATTTAAGCGGTACTCTTTTTTTTCCTCTTTGGACTGTAACTTAACTATATCATTGTTTTGTTTTGTTTTGTTTTTTTACATCTTCATTGTAACATAATTGCTTTATAATGTTTTGTTAGTTTCTGCTGTATAACAAAATGAATCAGCTATATGTATACATATATCCCCAAATCCCCTCCCTCTGGGGCCTCCCTTCCACCCTCCCTACCCCACCCCTCTAGGTGGACACAAAGCACCGAGCTGATCTCCCTGTGCTATGCAGCTGCTTCCCACTAGCTATCTATCTTACACTTGGTAGTGTATATATGTCCATGCCACTCTCTCACTTCGACCCAGCTTGCCCTTCCCCTTCCCTGTGTCCTCAAGTCCATTCTGTATGTCTGTGTCATTATTCCTGTCCTGCCCCTAGGTTCATCAGAACCATTTTTTTTTTTTAGATTCCATATGTGTGTGTGTGTGTGTGTGTGTGTGTGTGTTAGCATACGGTATTTGTTTTTCTCTTTCTGACTTACTTCACTCTGTATAACAGACTGTAGGTCCATCCACCTCACTACAAATAACTCAATTTCATTTCTTTTTATGGCTGAGAAATAGTCCATTGTATATATGTGCCACATCTTCTTTACCCATTCATCTGTCGATGGACACTTAGGTTGCTTCCAAGTCCTGGCTACTTGGTGCTGCAGTGAACATTGTGATACATGTCTCTTTTTGAATTATGGTTTTCTCAGGGTATATGCCCAGTAATGGGATTGCTGGGTCATACGGTAGTTCTATTGTTAGTTTTTTAAGAAGCCTCCATACTGTTCTCCATAGTGGCTCTATCAATTTACATTCCCACCAAGAGTGCAAGAGGGTTCCCTTTTCTCCACATCCTCTCCAGCATTTATTGTTTGTAGACTTTTTGATGATGGCCATTCTGACCTGTGTGAGGTGATACCTCATTGTGGTTTTGATTTGCATTTCTCTAATGATTAGTGATGTTGAGCATCCTTTCATGTGTTTGTTGGCAATCTGTATAACTTCTTTGGAGAAATGTCTGTTAAGGTCTTCTGCCCATTTTTGGATTGGGTTGTTTGTTTTTTTGATATTGAGCTGCATGAGCTGCTTGTATATTTTGGAGATTAATCCTTTGTCCGTTGCTTCATTTGCAAATATTTTCTCCCATTCTGAGGGCTGTCTTTTCGTCTTGTTTATGGTTTCCTTTGCTGTGCAAAAGCTTTTAAGTTTCATTAGGTCCCATTTGTTTATTTTGTTTTTATTTCCATTTCTCTAGGAGGTGGGTCAAAGAGGATCTTGCTGTGATTTATGTCATAGAGTGTTCTGCCTATGTTTTCCTCTAAGAGTTTTATAGTGTCTGGCCTTACATTTAGGTCATTAATCCATTTTGAGTTTATTTTTGTGTATGGTGTTAGGAAGTGTTCTAATACCATTCGTTTACATGTAGCTGTCCAGTTTTCTCAGCACCACTTATTGAAGAGGCTGTCTTTTCTCCATTGTATATTTTTGCCTCCTTTGTCAAAGGTAAGGTGACCATATGTGCGGGTTTATCTCTGGACTTTCTATCGTGTTCCATTCATCTGTATTTCTCTTTTTGTGCCAGTACCATACCATCTTTTTTTTTTTTTTTTTTTTTTTGCGGTACACAGGCGTCTCACTGTTGTGGCCTCTCCCATTGCAGAGCACAGGCTCTGGACGCGCAGGCTCAGCAGCCATGGCTCATGGGCCCAGCCGTTCTGCGGCATGTGGGATCTTCCTGGACCGGGGCACGAACCTGTGTCCCCTGCATCGGCAGGCGGACTCTCAACCACTGTGCCACCAGGGAAGCCCAATACCATCTTGATTACTGTAGCTTTGTAGTATAGTCTGAAGTCAGGGAGCCTGATTCCTCCAGCTCCATTTTTCTTTCTCAAGATTGCTTTGGCTATGCAGGGTCTTTTATGTTTCCATATGAATTGTAAAACTTTTTGTTCTAGTTCTGTGAAAAATGCCATTGGTAGTTTGATAGGGACTGCACTGAATCTGTAGATTGCTTTGGGTAGTATACTCATTTTCGCAATATTGATTCTTCTAATCCAAGAACATGGTATATCTCTATTTGTTTCTATCATCTTTGATATCTTTCATCAGTGTCTTATAGTCTTCTGCATACAGGTCTTTCTTCTCCTTAGGTAGGTTTATTCCTAGGTATTTTATTCTTTTTGTTGCATTGGTAAATGGGAGTGTTTCCTTAATTTCTCTTTCAGATTTTTTGTTGTTAGTGTATAGGAATGCAAGAGATTTCTGTGCATTAATTTTGTGTACTGCTACTTTACCAAATTCATTGATTAGCTTTAGTAGTTTTCTGGTAGCATCTTTAGGATTCTCTATTTATAGTATCATGTCATCTGCAAACAGTGACAGTTTTACTCCTTTTCCAATTTGTATTCCTTTTATTTCTTTTTCTTCTCTGATTGCCGTGACTAAAACTTCCAAAACTATGTTGAATAATAGTGGTGAGAGTGGGCACCTTTGTCCTGTTCCTGATCTTAGTGGAAATGCTTTCAGTTTTTCACCATTGAGAATGATGTTGGTTGTGGGTTCATCACATATGGCCTTTATTATGTTGAGGTAGCTTCCCTCTATGCCCACTTTCTGGAGAGTTTTTATCATAAATGGTGTTGAATTTTGTCAAAAGCTTTTTCTGCATCTATTGAGATGATCATATGGTTTTTATCCTTCAGTTTGTTAATGTGGTGTATCACATTGATTGATTTGCATATATTGAAGAATCCTTGCATTCCTTGGGTAAACCCCACTTGATCATGGTGTATGATCCTTTTAATGTGCTGTTGGATTCTGTTTGCTAGTATTTTGTGGAGGATTTTTGCATCTATGTTCGTCAGTGATATTGGCCTATAGTTTTCTTTTTTTGTGACATCTTTGGTTTTGGTATCAGGGTGATGGTGGCCTCATAGAATGAGCTTGGGAATGTTCCTCCCTCCGCTATTATATCATTGGTTTTTAGTAAACAGTACTGCCAAACTCACCAGAAAAACCCCCAGCTCGTGCTGTCCTCTTTGTCGTCACTGACTACCCTGCTCCTTCATCCTCTATACCTGATTACGAAGTCCTGTGGATTCCTCCTCCACCAGATTTCTAGCTGTCTTTCAACATGTTGTATTTTCTCTTACAATCCATCTTATGTTTACTTACTAGTCTAGTCTTTCTCAAACAGCATTTGTAACGTGTCTCTTTCTCAAGACTCTTCAGGGCTTCACTATTACCAGTTGAATCAAATTTAGGCAGCTAAGCGTTGAAGCACATCTGTCAGGTCCAGCCTCACCTGCATGCTTTGCTTTTTTTTTCCTTTTGTCAATATGCTCTCCCTACTTTTTCTAAGGGTACATGTTGGGTTTTATTTTTCATTATTATCCAATGGCCTGCCGTGTTAACACTCAGCTGAGCTTTTTTGAATAGAAAATGAAGTATGGGCGGTGAGATAGATTTACTCTGCCCTTCATTTCTGATCCAGATACATCATGAAGGTTGTTTCTATTTTGATCCCATTGTGTCTCTATGATTAGCCTCCCAGTTGTGGTTTAGTATTTCATAGTTCCCCAGAGCATGTGTCGAGAGCCTGATGAAGACCTTTAGAGGCTCCAAGACTAAAAAGATGATAGTATACAGCCTTCCAAATGTAATTCAAAATATAAACAATTCCAAACCCCAAAATAAGGGTAAGAAAGTACAACAAAGTTCTGATTATTTTTCCCAGCATGACTATTTCATTTTGAAATTCTTTTTTTTTTTTTTTTTTTTGTGGTACGTGGGCCTCTCACTGTTGTGGCCTCTCCCGTTGCGGAGCACAGCCTCCGGACGCGCAGGCTCAGCGGCCATGGCTCACGGGCTTAGCCGCTCCGCAGCATGTGGGATCTTCCCGGATCGGGGCACAAACCCATGTCCCCTGCATCCACAGGCGGACTGTCAACCACTGCGCCACCAGGGAAGCCTTTTAAATTCTTTACAAAAAAAAAAAAAAAAAAATTTTTTTTTCCCCAACTTTGTTCTGCCCTAAGCAACTACTTAGTCTGCACATGCCCCTCTTAGGAAAAACTACTCACCAGCTAACCTTCTAACCGTCAGAAAAAAACAGTTAATAGTTGTCGGGGAGGGGCAAGACCAGCCCTCATCATTCTTATGGTTCTTGTTCCTCAAAGGAAAAACTAACGTGGTGGTCCTTAAGCTGAGTCCCTACAGAGAAAGTAGTGCCAGCCCTACTCAAAAGGATAATTAACGATTTTTCTACCTAACTTAGACTTTAGATAAAGAAATTAAAAACCGAAAAGCCCAATTTAACTTACTGTTAATTCTAAGGCATTTATCCATCAAAATCTATGTCCAGGGCACTCGATTTAGTCACAAGAATATATTTCAGAATAGCATTTTCTTTTTTTTTTTTTTTGCGGTACACGGGCCTCTCACTGTTGTGGCCCTTCCCGCTGCGGAGCGCAGGCTTCGGACGCGCAGGCTCAGCAGCCATGGCTCATGTGCCCAGCCGCTCCGTGGCATGTGGGATCTTCGCGGACAGGGGTATGAACCCATGTCCCCTGCATCGGCAGGCGGACTCTCAACCACTGCGCCACCAGGGAAGCCCTGGAGTTTTTTATTTAAGTAGTAGTTTAGTCTTTACATTCATCACCTTCATTTCCAAAATGGAATATCTGACTAGTCTTTAGTTTCTTTCAGTTCTTGCATCAATATCTGTCTACATGTTCTGCAGAACACAAGAGAGCAGACGTCAATTTGGGAATCCAAAGGAGCTGAAACCTATTTTGTCATGAAATTGATTTAAAGTCATATTTAAATTTTTATTTTTGTTTAAATTTAACTTAAAATTACCTGTGATAAATGACATAAACTTCTTCAAAATAGAGTGCTAGGATGTTCTACCCTATTTCTAAGACAGATAAACCACTGTTAGGGAATAAAGAGGGTGGGATTATTCCATTAGGTTTAACCATGTGAGATTGCTGATACTTGACTGTTCTTGCTTTACAAAATGGCAATTTTCTGTGGTTCATATCCTAAATATACATATCCTAAATCTTCTATATAGATAACTTTAGAATGGAAAAGGAACTTTCGTTCTCCAGTGTTTTAGATTAGAAAATAATTTCCTTTTAATTGACCAGAATCAACCATGTGGAATCCTACCTCATAGAATAAGATAATCTACTGACTTTTCCTATTTTATTTTATTGTATTTTACTTTATTTTTTGCTTCTGATATCTGTGAGGAAGTAGGAGACATTAGAGAAAAGTGGCATGATCTTTCTTAAATAAGTTTTAGCTTCTGCCTCTTTTACCAGTTACATATTTTTATTTTAAAAGAAGAGAATTGCTCAGGACTTTAAGTTGGTTCTCGAAGTACATGCTTTTGGATAGTGAGACTTAGAATTTCATGGCACTTTCTAATTGTAGAACTACTTATTCAATGGAAATAGATAATTCTTTGAGTGTTAAATCCTCAAGGCAGTACAATTATAGAAAATCATTTGCATGATGGTTGCCTCACACGACTACAAAACTTTTCTCTTAGCAAGTCCCCCCACCTTACAGGACAGCTGCCACTTATAGACAGTAGTGCTGCAGTCAATTTCTGTGGTACTTATAGGGTGTCATCATAATTTACTGAGATAGTATTTCTACATAGTTTCTTATTTTCTGACAGACAAAGTTCAGGAATTGTATTGGCATTCAGTTAAATTCTTCAAGGGCTTTTTTTACCACAAAATTCAGGCTTTCTGGTTCCCAGAGGCTCAGCTCTGCCACAGTCACTGCCTCAGATACCTTCCAAAATATGGGGCGCCCCAAACCCAAGTGTTTATCACTTACCATCCTCTATCCAGTCAGTGCCCTTCATCCTGAGCTCACTGTGATCCACATACCTTGATAAGAGCCCTAAATGCAGGATAAAGTCACTGAGTCTGTGATCTGGATGTGGCTTTAAGCAGCTGGCAGAACTGGCCTTTTGATAATTAGATTCTAAAAACTGCACTCCTGGGGGCTTCCCTGGTGGCGCAGTGGTTGAGAGTCCGCCTGCCAATGCAGGGGACACGGGTTTGTGCCCCAGTCCAGGAAGATCCCACATGCCACGGAGCGGCTGGGCCCGTGAGCCATGGCCGCTAAGCCTGTGCATCCAGGCTCCGCAACGGGAGAGGCCACAACAGTGAAAGGCCCGCGTACTGCAAAAAAAAAAACCAACAAACAAAAACAAAACTGAACTCCTCCAAGTGCCTGATAGTTACCTATAGATAACATAGCCCCTTTCTCCAAAGAAGTATTTTCAAGGTCATCTTCATAAAGAATGGGGATAATCAAAAACACCATTTGGGAAAGTACAGGATAAAAGTGACTGTAAAAATGAAAGGATTTTCTTTGTACCTACAAACAAGACTGCTGCTCTTCTGATAGGAAGTTTTGCATTCTTGGAGAACATCAATGTTTGGGCTAAGATGTTAACCTTCCCCTTGCATTTTTTTCCCTAAGTGGGGAACAGCGTCAGAGTATAAAGGAGGGAAGTAGCAGCAGTATTATTATCAGCCTCGCCACAGTTTCCAGAGTCAGGGACAATGTCAGATACACATACACAGAGTATCGTGGAAATAACCACAGTTGCTCAGCGAGTATCATGCCACAATACCAAGGCCCTCGGCAATGTTAAATCCTCTGAATACGCCTTGCTCACACCCACTCACTCTGCATATTGTGCCTGTACTGCCTCTAATCTGCCTTCACTTCTCTGTCTAAGTCTTCTCAGGCCTCTAAGCTCAGCCTTGAGCTCTGCCTCCCTATGAGCTCTTCCCCGCCAGCTCTTGCTGTCCTGACGTAACCCTGCTCTGAATGTTTTGCAGGTCCTCCTCTCTTGGCACATACCAATTTTCCACGTTGAGTTTCCATTCAGTGTTTCACAGAGGTTTGATCTCCCTTGCTAGCTTGTAAGCTCCACTTAAGAAGATTTAATCCTTGGCACATTTCTGGGTTCTCCACGGCCTGTTGCACATTGGATGTGTTATGCTTATTAGATGAATGAATTCACCCCTCAGTGGATCTCTTACAAGGATAGGCACCTCAGGGACAGAAGGAGGAGGACAGGAATTCGTTCTCATAGAACTTACAATTTAACATGGACAAGCTGTAGTCTCATCCATTGAGAGCACTGAATTTCTTGCTGCAAATGCTGTCATCCCTACATCAGCTATAGGTTTGGTTGCAGGTCAGAGAGATAATCCCCAGTGGAGAGCCTGACATGACTGTGGGGCTTCCTAGCCCTGCAAGTCTGGTCAGAGGAGCCCATACTTGGTCCTAAATGGCTACACATATGGAAGATCCCTGGGAATAGTCAGTCCTAGGGACTTCATAATAGGATCCCAGTGGTTCTAGACTCAGTTGTCTAGAAGACCAAGGATGGGCCTCCTTGGGCTGCCCTGGCTCAAACCTGCCCCTAAGATCAGCCACAGTAGCCTCTGTCAAGTTTGTGAAGAGAAAGGATGCCATCGGGGTCCTGGCAGAGCCAGTGGCCTGCTGCTGTCATGCTGCATGGCATACAACAGCACGGCATCCCTTGCTCGGGGCCCATGCTCTGATGGGGGGTAAACAATCCACTATATCCAAGGAAAGGATTAGAGATCATTGCAAAGGCAATACATAACCCCATTTCTATTCACTCCATAAGTAGTTTTTTGAGCATATACTATCACCCTGACTCTGTAGCCTCTGACCCAGGTTAGTGGAGTTCCTAAGAGTTCACCAGTCTTTTCTGTGAGGAAGGGTGGTGATAGAAAGTGAATTTTGATTCATTTGGGAGGAAGCTATGGAAAAATGGATTCACAGAACAAGACAGTTCACAGATATTAACTGTTGATGTGAGAAGGGATGGGAAATGTTTCCTTTATGTCATATTCCTCCATTAAAAACTATGTCTGAAAAAAATAAGCATGTCAGCATATTATGGAGTTAGCAAAACGATGTTGTTCACATACAAAGAATCTGCAGATTGTTCCAGCTTCACTAGGGTTGATGTACCAGGGATCTCTGCAGTACACTTCTTGGGGCAGCTTCCACTTCAGGAACTGGGCACATATAGTTAAGACTTGCCTACTCTCCTATGAAAAGGATTATCAGAGATCAGCATTTTTCAGCTGAAGTTATGTTTCTTTGAATAAAACTGACACTAAAGTCCAATATGAAAAGCTAATAAACTCAGAATTATCCTGGTTGAAGTGAGGTGGGAGGTGGAAAGGAACCAGGGTTCTGCCCTCCTTCAACTTTCTCAAACAGTCCCTAAAGAGAACCCATAAAATCTTCAGGGTTCTGGGGAAGATGTAGAAACCACTGGTCTAGGGCAAAAGTGAGAGCTATCAAGTGTATTACCCAGACCAGAGATTTGGGCAGGAGTTCCCACTACCCCATGCTCTAGAGATAGGGCTCCTACGCCCACTCACCGCTCCTATGTCATTTTCCTCTCACTCTACACAAGGGAGTGTAGCTCCCGTTCTCACAGGCCTTGTGAAATCTCTAGCTTGGAAGAAACTTTGGGGAGTATTGATCTTTTCTTGGTCACGATACTTGAGCAAAATTTAGCAAGTGGGCTTCTTCTCTACTCACTGCTCTCAGCAGAATGGCTCCCATGTACCATATGACACCCCTGGTGAGGCTCCAAACAAGTATTTTGTCCCAGACCCACTAGATATTTGGGCCATTAAAATTCCTCTGGGGACTGATGGGAAAACAAATTAGTTCAGCTACTTAGTTAGGAATTTGTAAATATCTAGTAAAGTTAAAGATACCCCCCCCCAAAAAAAAGATACCCAGATATTCCACTACTGGGTTGATGCCCTCAAGAAACTCTCACACATGTACACAAAGAAATACGTACAGAAATTCTCATTGCAGCATTGTAATAAGGAAAAAAATGAAAATTATCTAAATGTCCAGGAATAGAAGAATGGGATAAGTTGTAGGATATTTACATGATGGAATTCTATATAGCAGTGAAAAAATGAACTAGAGCTATATAACATGGATAAATCTTATAAATATGTTAAACAAAGAAAAGCAAGTTGCTGAAAGATTTATAAATGATATAAAGTTTTTTAATATATAAAGTTTCTTTTTTTTCACAGAAAGTTTTAAAACATGAAAAATAATACCTCAGAAATGATAAAAACAAAATTCAGGATGATACTTACTGGGGTAATTCAACTGGGGATACGTGTGTGAGTTTTTTCCTGTTTTATTTCTCAGAGTAGGTGGTAGATGTATGGGTATTTATCACGTTGTCAGTGCCAGGGATTCCTAACCTGTTTAATGTTAGATCCCTCCCCTCTGCTTAGGCTACCCTCTGCGAAGACTTGAAGAGCTGGCTAGAGGTTGTTCAAGGTTTGAAGGAAAATAAACCCAGAGCCTTGGCTGCTCTATGCTTTGCCTGATTGCCAGAGGCTGGCATGGGCGGACGAGGGGGTGGGTATCAATACTGCCACATATCCGTAATCTCCACGGGGCATATTTTCCCAGCACTTGGTTGGGCAGCTCTGCTCTGTACTTTATTGGGGTCTGAAATATTTTATGTTTATGGCCACAAGGCCATAAAACTTCCCCCATAACAAGGTACCAAGGTCCACCGTAATTTTAAGTCCTGTTTCTGAATCTTTCTGTAAGGAGCATAGGTAGGTGAGAGCTCCAGCATTTTTCCAGAATCCTTGCAGCCTAAACCTACCTCTCTGGTTTGCTATTAACTGGTGGTCATAGCACCTTGGAAAGGACAGGCTTCTGAGGTATGGGACAGCACTAAAGATGATGACATCTCTCCCACAATTCTTATGGCAGAAAGATTAAGGTGAGGTAAAGCCATCTCCAGATTGTCAGAGAAGCTACTGTATCTGACTTAGCCTCAACACAAGTCTATTTGTCTCAAGGCCATGACACAGTTCTTGAACAAAAGAGGAAAGACAATAGAATATTATCATCATTAACAGAAAGAGTGTGTTGAACTGGGCAGTGTGTTTAGGGCTCTGTTCTAGGTTGAATATTGGGGAGGGGCTACAAAAAGATATAATACATGATTCTTACCCACAAAGGGCCATGATTTGCTATACAGAAACAAGGAGTAAGATTTTTCGCACTGTTCACTTAGGTAAAATAGTTGAAAGGAAGCCTGTGCCAGAGGAAATGGGGAATATAGATGGTACCACAAAGTCCCTGCCCTCAAAGACATGAATACCTGCTTGCACATTTGGCTCTGGATTTGAACTTCTTCAGGGCTGAAAGAAGTTGACAGTAGACATTACCTCAGCTACTGCACTGTTTTCATCCTGAGAATACAGAAGAAGTGGGACCAAGCTGTCCAGGACTTGGCTCTCTACACCCTTCTTATCTGTGTATTTCACAGACTTTATGGAGGCTCCAAAGAGGGTCATGGAGAAACGACGAACATCAGGTCTTACCTATGAAGGGAGTGTTCAAAGGGAAGAGACTCACTGAAGGTGTTCATGCTTAACTTGTAAGAGCTCTAGGTCAGCTGAAATGTCAGTCCCAACATGAGTATATTTAGCTGTCGGTAGCTAAGGAGAAGAAACCAAATATAGGGCTTCCCTGGTGGCGCAGTGGTTGAGAGTCCTCTTGCCGATGCAGGGGACACAGGTTCGTGCCCTGGTCTGGGAGGATCCCACATGCCGCGGAGCGGCTGGGCCTGTGAGCCATGGCCGCTGGGCCTGCGCGTCCGGAGCCTGTGCTCCGCAACGGGAGAGGCCACAACAGTGAGAGGCCCACATGCCGCAAAAAAAAAAAACAAAAACAAAAACAAAAAACATATGTAGGGCTTCCCTGGTGGCGCAGGGGTTGAGAGTCCGCCTGCCGATGCAGGGGATACAGGTTCGTGCCCCGGCCTGGGAATATCCCACATGCCGCAGAGCGGCTGGGCCCGTGAGCCATGACCGCTGAGCCTGCGCGTCCGGAGCCTGTGCTCCGCAAAGAGAGAGGCCACAACAGTGAGAGGCCCGCGTACCGCAAAAAAAAAAAAAAAAAAAAAGAAACCAAATATATGTGGAGATAGCCATACTTGCTGCTTCACGTGACTTGATCTCTCACTCTACAAATGAGAAGCAGGTCACTCCTACCCGTAGTCATCACAGCTTGTACCTGCTTCCTGATATTAACCATTCATGCAAGCTGTTTTGCTGAAATTCAAAATCCCAGCCTTGGCATATTTGACTCTTCAGAATGTGGTTCACTGTGCCTCATGTATTTCTATTTTTTTTTTTTTTTGGCCGCACCTTGTGGCAGGCAAGATCTCAGTTCCCCGACCAGGGATCGAATCCACGCCCCCTGCAGTGCAAGCGCAGAGTCTTAACCACTGGACTGCCAGAGAAGTCTCCCCATGTATTTCTTTTTTGAGAAGTCTTTGGGATTTGCGATGGAGACATGCATATAGTCCACCGTCTTGACGCAGTTCTGATTGTTCCTTGAAAGGAAAGACGATGTCTTTTCTTATATAAACTCCTTCCTCATCCCATGAAGCAGGGGAGTACCTTGGGAAGTCTCTATGTCTCAGTTTTTTAAATCTGAAAAATGGTAACACCAGCCCTAACAACACCATGGATTACCTGGAAGGGTCTTAAGAAAGTGCTCTGAACATAAAAGTATTATCTAAAATAGAGAATATTTATTACCAACTTCTATTTGCTGTTATGCCAATTACCTTCCCCATAGGAAAGTCTCTCCTCTCCCCTTGTCTTACATCACCAAATAAGGAGAAGAGGGTACTCATCGTGGCAGTCGGGGTGGTGAAATCCATCGTCCTGACAAACTGCAGGAGTATCTGAATGGCCAACAAACAATCTTCTCATCGGATTCATATAAGAAGTCTAAGATGCACGGCAACAAGCTCTTGATGTCTTCCCTCTGTGTGCCCAAAGGGAGCATATCACCACCCCTCCTGATAGCACTTCATCTGGTACCAAAGTAGGGCTTCCCGCCTGTACCCTGTACCTGGTGCTTGAGTTTTTGGTAGTGCTGGCCAGTCAAGAACAGAGAAGGAGTAAAGAGGGCCTGATGCCCTCTCTCAGTATTGGCAGGGCTGAGATGTAGAGAAGGGAGCAGAGCCGTTGTGAGTTGCCTCACAGGACAGAAGTGGGACCAGGTGGAGATGGTCCAGCAACACGGACTTGGGCTTAATGTAAGGAATGGCTCGGGCTTACCTGGTGGCGCAGGGGTTGAGAGTCCGCCTGCTGATGCAGGGAACACGGGTTCGTGCCCCAGTCCGGGAAGATCCCACATGCCGCGGAGCGGCTGGGCCCGTGAGCCATGGCCGCTGAGCCTGCGCGTCCGGAGCCTGTGCTCCGCAACGGGAGAGGCCACAACAGTGAGAGGCCCGCGTACCGCGGGGAAAAAAAAAAAAAAAAAAAAAGGAATTGCTCTCCTAACAGTGAGAGAAAGTGGAATGGCTAGCTCAGGTCATAGCAATTCCTGAACGTGGAAGGTGTATCCAAAGAGAGGCTAAAAGACTCCTTGCAGGAATTCAAGCAGAAATTAACTGAATTTTAATTCATTCTTAATTAAATTCTGAATTGGGATTCTGCTCTTCTGAAACCCCCAAAAGGAGGCAGTCTCAGCATTTTAAAGTTTAAATCATACATGTTAAAAAGTAAATAGAATAAGGCAACAAACATTCAAGTATCTAATCAACCAGAATTAACTTACGTTAACATTTGCCATTTTTGTTTCAGATCTGTCTATCTATCTATCTTTTACATAAAAGAAAGAGAACTCAAGTGATAAAATTGAAGATTCAGGGGTTAATCTTCTCTTCTGACCTAGTTTTATCAATAGTTTCTAGCTAGGCTTGTGGAAAACTTCCAACATGAATGTCTGTGATCTTTGTCTTGGATGATAAGCATCTTGGGAACTGATACAATGGCCTACCAAATTTACACCATAGGGCAACATGGTACAAGGCATAAAGAGACACCTGAATGTTCCCCAGGTTGTGAAGATAAGGAGGATACCTCCTATACAAACTGCAGATTTCAAAAATTATGAATGTATGACTTGGACTTCTACTTTCTTTTAATTTCATTAAATGTTTAATTGTCGGTACTTCCATATTTCTTAGGCGTAAAATTCAATGTCCTCCCAATTCAATGTACAAAGGATGGACTCCCACCCACTCCTGTTCCCAGGCTACCCAATTTTCCTTTTCAGCTGTTACCAGTTTCCTGGGTATATTTCTGGGTATGTTTTATTTGTGACTGAAGAATCAGGGGTCCTACCATCTCCTGGTGTCTGATAAGATAGTGCAGTCTCCTCAGGGCAAGAATTTTAAAGAGATTATTTCCATGAAGTAGCCAGTCTTTCAAGTGGGCAACAGAGTATATGCTGGGCAGTCTCCTAGCCACTGGACTCTGGAAAAGCTGAAAGAACCCAGAAATCAGCCAAAGAAGTTACCTTTAAGCCCTTTTCATGAGGGGAGCCACCTTCCTACCAACTCCAAAATACATATTTTCCTTTGAATCCTCTACTATACAGCACATACATTACGGGGTGATGCTTACACTGTAGGTACATAAGGAACGCTGAATATGTGGGCAGAAGAATTTCAATAGGATTAAATCTGAAACTATTTCTATCCCATGTCTGAATAGGATCCCAGCCTGCCAGTAAGTTGGATAAGGCCTAGGAAGGCAGGTGCTGCTGCTTTATAGGCTTCCTGAATCCAGCTTCTAAAGAATGAGTCTTGGGCTTCCCTGGTGGCGCAGTGGTTGAGAGTCCGCCTGCCGATGCAGGGGATGTGGGTTCGTGCCCCGGTCCGGGAAGATCCCACATGCCGCGGAGCGGCTGGGCCCATGAGCCATGGCCGTTGAGCCTGCGCGTCCGGAGCCTGTGCTCCGCAACGGGAGAGCCCACAACAGGGAGAGGCCCGCGTACCGCAAAAAAAAAAAAAAAAGACTGAGCAGTAGCAGGCTGGTTAAGAGCATGGACTTCTCTCAGTTTGAGACTAGTTTGAATCCTGGCTCTACCACTTACTAGTTATATGACATTTATTAAATTAGTTTGTCTCTTGAAACCTTAGATTCCTCACCAATAAAACAGGGTTATTGGAAGGATTAAGTGAGATAAGTGGGAAAAGACTTATCCCAATCTGTGGTCCATAGTAAGCACTTAAATGGTAGATATTATTATTCAAATTCAAGTCTTTGACCCTGGGGTGACTAGAGCTTAAACTATAGCAGCGCTTGGTGCTGATCTCTTCCCACTGGAGCAGGCTGCAGAGTAAGTGCTTGAGGTACCTCCTTCCCAACCTGCGATATACTTTGGGCACAGGCTCCAGAGTCTGCCTCGGCTCGGATCCGTGTTCTGCCTCTTTCTAGCATTCTGACCTTGCGCTACCTTACTTTCTCTGGGCCTATTTCTACATTTCCAAAATGGGGATGATAACAAAACTTTCTTCATTTGGCCGATACAGGGCCGGCTCCAGTGAAGTGTTGGCAGATATTATTGTTTTGCTCACTGAGTGACAGTGATTATGGTGGCGTCATTGTCCTCTTCATGTAGCTTTACATCCTTGCCTCCTCCATTTTCTAATATCAAGTTCCTTATTCCTATTGGGCCAACAAGGGCTTCCCTGGTGGCGCAGTGGTTGAGAGTCCGCCTGCCGATGCAGGGGACACGGGTTCCTGCCCCGGTCCGGGAAGATCCCACATGCTGCGGAGGGGCTGGACCCGTGAGCCATGGCCGCTGAGCCTGCGCGTCCGGAGCCTGCGCGTCCGGAACCTGTGCTCCGCAACGGGAGAGGCCACAGCAGTGAGAGGCCCGCATACCTCAAAAAAAAAAAAAAAAACCTATTGGGCCAACAGTCTTCCTAGTTTCTCCCTAACACACCCATCGTCTGTGGGTTTCTACCACTCGACTTTTGTACTCTTCTTGGTTTCCTGAATAGCCTCTTCTGCAAATTCCTCCTACTCTCTGCCACATGCCTGTCGTCCACTAGAAGCCATGTTCTCGTTCACCTCTGATCTTTGCACAGGCTTTCCTTCTGCCTGCATGTTTCTTCTTCCTGTCCCCCACCTTCCCTTACCTCTCTTTGCCTAGCTAACCCCTACTCATCCATCAGAGCTCAGCTCCAGCATGCCTTTCCTGAATCCCCTCTTTGCCCATGTTAGCTAAATATCCTTCTAGCTGCTAATAAACCTTTCTCTGTCTGCTCCCTACTCCCTCCCCAACCCTTAATCATGCACATTATATTGAGTTCCAATCATTTGTTTATAAGTACACTGTGTCTATTCTGCAGCTAGATCAGTGTTAAGATCACAGTAGGGCTTCAATAAATATTTGTTGAATGAATGTACAAGTGAATGAATGTAGTACCTTAGACACACTGTAGTCTTTGCTGCCTAATGCACATGCTGTTCTACCTACCTGAAATGCTCTTCCCTCTACTTCTCACCTGGGTTGGTCTTTCATAGCCTTGAGGCCTCATTTGGCTTTAAACGGCGCCATCTCAGACAGGTGTTCTCTGACAACCATGGTTTAAAGTAGGTTCCCATCGCCCTTATTTTTTGTCTCAGCCCCTTGTTCAATTTTTTCATAGTATTTACTGTAAACTTGTAATTACTTTATTTATTGTCTGTTTACTTTTTTTTGGTCCTTTTCAGCACTATAATGTAAATTCTATGAGGGCGGAGACCATGTCGGTCTTGTTCACTGTGGTATGCCCAGCAACTGGTTCTCAATAAATGTTTGTAGAAAAAATGAAAGATAGTTATTCTGTAGTCTCATCCAGCTTCCATCCACACCTACCCTTCCCTTCTCAGAATCCTTCTAGCACTTAGACTCTGTCCAAGTCTTCAGTATCACCTGTCTTAGGGCAAACTTTAGATTACTATATGTCTAGAATAATGCATCTTATCTCATTTTGCCAATCATATTCCAAGGTCTTAAAGTCAGGGACCAAATTCATTGTCAAAGTATAGTCAAGAGCTAGACTTGACTTGAAAAGATTCCCTTTGCCCTGCCCCCTCCCCCTTTCTAATATTTCCCCCTTTCACCTGTACGTTCAAGGCTACTTGGGCCTTTTTTAATATCCTCTAAGTTGCTCAGCTGCAAATCCACACTTCCTGAATCATTGTCAGAAGCACAAGGGACCACTACTTCTTGCTGACTACAGATCCTACGGATGAAGAGGGGATTAGAAAAATTAGTTTTTCAGCACTGCTTCTGTCTCATCACTCAAGGGCAAGCTTAAATGTCTCCTTCTCAGAGAGGCCTTTATTGATCACCAATTTAGATTAAGTAAGCTTCTTCCCACCCCAGCCCCACATTTATTTTTTCATAGTATTTAACCATTACCGACAATCACCAAGTTCATTTGTGTTTGTTTACTGTCTCCCATCAGACTATAAGTTCCATGAGGGAAGAAACCTTGCTGATGTGGTCACAGTTTTATCCCTGATAGGGACAAAGTAAAGGGTGATGAAAATAGTTAATCCCACTAAGGGATCATAAGTAAAGGAAAAAGTATCTGAGACCCCTGTAAATTAATGATCACCTAAGAAAGTAGGTTTGCTTAACCACAAAACCAAGCAGGCTTGCTTAGCAACAAAACCGTACAACAGAAGCATGAGACATGCCCTAAAACAGTAAAACTGTTGTCGAATGAGACCCACATCCTGCCCAGTGAGCTCAGTAAGTTAACGATTCCTAGGATATGCTCCTCTGTGCACACTAGAAACAAAAATATAAGGAAAAGGTGACATTATATTGAAACCTGAGATGACTTACCATTTTTAGTCTATATTACCACCTTTTTGCTCATTTTCATCATGCCATGACAGTCCCAGTTCCACCATGTAGGGACAAGAAAACTCCCTCGCCTGACGTGGAGGAGGAGCTGATGATGGAAGCTTGACGTCTACTCAAGAATGAGGAAGAAGGTGGTCTTCTCCCCCTCCCCACTTTTCCTTTGATTATAAAACTGTAGCCCACTAAGTTCTGAGCATGGCACCCTCTTGCCCGCCCACTTGTAAACCTCAGAAGCGTTCTATTCTAATAAATCACTTCTTATCATGTTGCCTCTCACTGAATTCTTTCTGCGTGGAGAACCAGAGCTCCTTGGAGCCCCCCGAAATGCATTGCTGTGGTTTCATCCCCAGTACCTAGCATACTGTCAGCCTCATGAGGAGTGAATGGATAGGTAAGAGATACTATGCCACTGTTAAAGAGACTGAGGTAGAACACCATCCTCACCTCCCTCAATCCCCTTTACTCTTTCTTACTTTTTCTTTTTTCTATAGCACACAACACCTTCTAATATATCATTCACTTGTTAATGATATTATTTATCATCTCTTTCCTCCTGCTAAAATGTAAGCTCCATAAGGGCAAGGATCTTTGGCTATTTTAAAAATTTTTTAGTTTTTCTTGTTGTTGTTTTTTAATATATTTTTCTTATTCTTTTTAAAAAATTTATTTCATCTTCTTGTTTGTATGTTTGGCTGTTTTGTTCATGAATGTATTCTAAGAGACTAGAATAGTGCCTGGCACATGGCAATGCTCAATAAATATTGATTCAGTGAATGACTGGATAGATCTATATTTGCTGAATAGCCTATATTAGTGAATGAAAAAGCAAGTTGCCAATCTGTTTTCCAAAATACCTGTTGCACTTTACATTTCTTTATTTATTTATTTATTTATTTTATTTGTTTATTTTTGGCTGCATTGGGTCGTCATTGCTGCATGTGGGCTTTCTCTAGTTGTGGCGAGTGGGGGCTACTCTTCTTTGTGGTGCATGGGCTTCTCACTGCAGTGGCTTCTCTTGATGCAGAGCATGGGCTCTAGGCGTGTGGGCTTCAGTAGTTATGGCTCTCGGGCTCTAGAGCACAGGCTCAGTAGTTGTGGTGCATGGGCTTAGTTGCTCCGTAACATGTGGGGTCTTCCCAGTCCAGGCCTCGAACCCGTGTCCCCTGCATTGGCAGGCGGATTCTTAACCACTGCGCCACCAGGGAAGCATGCACTTTACATTTCTATCAGCAGTATATATGAGAGTTTCAGTTGCTCCACATAATTGCCAATATTTGGTATTGTTGGTCTTTTTATTATTAACCGTTCCAGTGGATGTGTAGCAATATTTCACTGTGGTTTAATATACAGTGCTGTTGGTCATCTTTTCACGTGCTTATTTGTTATTTATTTGTATATCTTTGATGAAGTGTCTGCTCAAATCTTTTGTCCATGTTTTTTTTTTTTTTTTTTTTTTTTTTTGCGGTACGCGGGCCTCTCACTGTTGTGGCCTCTCCCGTTGCGGAGCACAGGCTCCAGATGCGCAGGCTCAGCGGCCATGGCTCACGGGCCTAGCCGCTCCATGGCATGTGGGATCTTCCCAGACCGGGGCATGAACCCGTGTCCCCCTGCATCGGTAGGCGGACTCTCAACCACTGCACCACCAGGGAAGTCCCCATGTTTTTTATTGGATTGCTTGCAAAATTATGTTGGTAAATGTTTAAAAAAGACTCTCTCAGTGTAGTTCTGAAGTTTGATATTTTCATTTATATTAACGAGTAAGATGTAACTGAAACTTTAGAAGTGACTTCTTTTCTGAATGGGATAATAGTTTTCAAACAGGAGAAGAATATTTCCTCAAGTTTTTGTGCTATTGACAATGTGAAATTGATCGATGCGATATACTTTTAAATTTAATCTCTATTAACATTTTCTCCAATATTAAGTTTACACAGTAACAAAGCAATAAGTCAAGCTCTGGTCTGTAGCATGTGCTGATTGTATGGGGTAAATATTCCTATTGTAGCCAAAATTCAGCTATCAATGTTACTGGGAAGAGATCTGTAGTAGCACACCGTGATATAAAATTTTCACTATTCAGATATTATAGATATAAGCTACCGCAAAAACATAGATGATGGTAAAATACAGCAAAATAATTAGGAAATGATGACTTTGGTTTTCAATATACTTTATCTCATTGTAAGTGCGTATAGTTTAATTTTTCTAAATAGCTGTATTTAACAACCAATTTGCAAAATTCCTTTTATTTATATATGTTTATTGAAGTATAGTTAATTTACAATGTTGTGTTAGTTTCTGGTGTACAGCAAACTGATTCAGTTATACATATATACTCTTTTTCATATTCCTTTCCATTTTGTTTTTTTATTTATTGTTTTTATTTATTTTTTTTCATTTTGTTTTATTACAGGATATTGAATACTGTTCCCTGTGCTCCACAATAGGACCTTGTTGTTTATCAAAATTCCTGATAAATTTAACAGTTGACTCTCCAAGCCGGTATGAGGCTTCAGCACACCATTGGTTGTCTTATTACTGAGTTGGAAGAGTTCTTTATATATTCTAGATCAGTGCTGTCCAATAGAATTTTCTGTGGTAATGGAAATGTTCTATAATTCTGCACGGTCCAACATGATCTCCACCAGCCACATGTGGCTACTGAGTGCTTGAGATGTGGTAAGTACAACTGACAAACTGAATTTTTAATTTTAATTAATTTAAATTCAAATTAAAATATCCACATCTTTAATGGCTAGTATACCATACCCAACAGCACAGTACCAGACATAGAAAGAACTGACTCTCCCTTATTTAGGATAATAATTTCCGGGACACTAATTATAGTAAGAGTTATCGCATAGTGAATACTTTATATGTTCATAATAGTTAAAAGCACAGATTATGGAGTCAGACTGCCCGGGTTCAAATATTTTAGTTTCCTTCTCTATAAAATGGGAATACAAATAGTGCATATTTCACAGAATGGTGATGAGGAGTAAATAAAATAGTGTACGTGGAGTGCTCAGTACACTGTCGGGCTATCCCGTAAACTCCCAATAATCGGAGTTAGCTATTATTGAGTTCTTAGATAAGTCACTTCCTTTTTTGAGCCTGTTACTTCGTCTGTAAAATTGGGCTAATATTCTTCTCATACAAATGCTGTGCAAATCAGTTAAAAAATCACTCGTAGGTCAGTTATTAAGAACCGAAACAATCTTTGGAGAAAGTTGCCATAATTTTTAATTTTCTAACAAAACCCAAAACCCCTCGAACATTGCTGGCCCTTCCCCACCGGACCCTTCCTATTCCTTTAAAACCGGCCGGGCTGCAGAGAGACGACTGAGTGACAGTGCAATCGGCCAATCACAGGAGGACGCGTATGAGGCCCACCCCCCCCCAAAGGCCTCGTCCAACCGCGTGCCGGCAGCGCCCGGAATGGGACGGTTGCGAGGCGGTCGGTTCCAAGTGGGCCAGGGCGCCGGGGGGAAGCGGGCCTGTACGCGAGGAGTGCAACACACTCTGCGCGCGAGGACTGGAATTCCGGCCGCAGCTGCTGGGAACGACCCCGCCCAGCGGGACGGCGGGAACTCACCTGTGCCTAGAGCCTATCCTAGCACGCGGGGTCTGCCGCGAATCCCTGGCGTCCCCTCCGGCGCACTCTTGGAGCCACTTTCCCGAGCGGAAGTCCGCCTGTGTCTCGGGCCCTGGTGGGACCTGCTAGGAGGAATGGCGCTGCCGGGTGAGGCGTTGCGCATGGCTCGACAACGGGGTCCCGCGGCCCGTAGGCCTTGGCGAGTGGGCCCTCGCCCGCAGGAGACTAGTGCTCGCCACGCAGGAGCCGGCTAAGCGGGATCCCCTTCCCCTGCCGGGCATGGGCATGGGCATGGGCTCGGGCTCGGGCTCGGGCTCTTGGGGTCGAGGGTCTGACGAAGGGCTGGCCAGCGGGTGGGACTGCCGCGGAGGAGGGGTTGGGTACGGGTGCGGTGAGGAGCTGCGGGTCCCCCCGAGGCCCAGCCAGGGACCGCGGCCGCGGATAACGCTCGGGCTGGCTTAACTCATTCATTTGACTTGCGCGGGCTTTCGGGCCAGGAGGCGTAAGAGTGAGCTTTTGACCAAATCGTCCTGTTTTTGGACCATGGTTTCCTTTTTAATGAAAGGGGCAAGACAGTCAGTCACCTCTCTTTGGGAGCTTAGAGCATGAGTCCTGAAATTAGCGTCTCCGGTACAAACTTGCAGTCTGCCACGTATTCGTTAATGTGACCCTGTGCAAGTTACTTAACTTCTCTGCCCCTCAGTTTCTCATCTGTAAAATAGGTTAGTCAAGTTATCTACCTCATGAATTACGGTGAATGTTAAATCAGATAATCTTGCGTAGCGTGGAACAGTGCGGCACTAAGTAAGCACTCAGTAAGCTTAACTATATTGCTAGGTATTGAGTGGGCGCTGTGCAGGATGGAACCTCATGTAGTCTCACAACAACTTGGGAAATGTGTACTGTTATTATTTCCATTTGACAGACGGAATATCAGAGAAGGGAAGTAACTTGCCCCAGGTAAAAATGAATAAGTCAGTGAGCTCACTGCTCCATTATTTGAGAGGTTGAGGATAATAGAGTTCCTGCAGTTTGGTTCTCAGCTAGTTATGTGTCTTAGGGCAGGTAACTATTTCTGAGACTCAATTTCATAGTCTGTAAACCGCACTCACTTGGATGTTGTGAGGATTTAATGACTAAATGGATACAAACTACTTAGCATAGTGTGGGCATACCGTACACATGTTAAGTGCTCAAATTTTAGACCCCGCAGTTGTTATGATTAATATGAGGTGGGAATATCAGGATTCTGGCACAGATGCTGTGTTAGGGGAACTTACAGTCGAGCTGGCAAAAGCTAGTCATAGTTACTCACTAGATATTAAGGTATTGAGTGCGTGCATATATTCAAGGCACTGGGGATTCAGAATAAGTATCTTTTTTTTTTTTTTTTTTTTGTGGTACGCGGGCCTCTCACTGTTGTGGCCTCTTCCGTTGCGGAGCACAGGCTCCGGATGCGCAGGCTCAGCGGCCATGGCTCACGGGCCCAGCCGCTCCGCGGCATGTGGGATCTTCCCGGACCGGGGCACGAACCCGTGTACCCTGCATCGGCAGGTGGACTCTCAACCACTGCGCCACCAGGGAAGCTCAGCATAAGTATCTTGATTCCTCTTTTACATCTTTCGACCCATTATCAGTTCTGGCTTTAACTTTGAGTTCTAGCCAGACTTCACCCACTTCTCAGTACCTCCATTGCTGTCACCCTGGCTTAGACCACCACCATCTTTTTTTCCTGGGTTATGGCAGTAGTCTTCTATTCTTACTTCTCTATAATCTCAACACAGTATTGTTTATTCTCAACACAAAGTTTCTGTTAAAATGTAAGTCGAGTCACTCCTCTGCTCAAGATTTTCCCGTGGCTCCCATCTCACTTTATAAAAGCCAAAGTCCCTATAATGCCCTCTGGATTTGGCCTCTGCTGTCTGTTACCTTGTCCCTACTTCTCACCCCTTGCTTCATCCTCTCCAGCCATATTGTTCTCTTTGATGCAAAAAACACCATCTGCACTCCTGATTCAGGGTATTTGCCCTTGCTTTTTTGGGGATAGTTTCCCTCCAAATATCTTTATGACTTGCTCCTTCTTTTCCTTCAGGTTTACACACAATACCTTTATTTCTTAGGGCTTCACAGGCTACCATACTTTAAATTACAGCTCTTCCCGATATTCCTTCTGTGCTTTATTTTTCTCCATAGCACTTTACAGCATCTAATATGATAAATAATGTTTCATAATTATTTTGTGTAATGTCTTTTCCAACTGGAATGTAAACTCCATGAGATTAGGGGTTTTTGTTCTGTTTCCTGTTGTATTTTTAATACCAAAAATAGTGCTTGGTACATAGTAAGTATTTAATAAATATTGGATGAATGATGATCCACATTATAGATCTCTTTCTAGTTTTTTTCAAGAGCTTTTGCATTCTTCAGGTTATTTAACACACACGAGGGCTTAAATAGCACTAAGACTCATGCCCCTAGTGTAGGCATCCCTTCTACAACATTCTCTAAAAAATAGTGGAGTGCGAACTCCATAGATTTGGGTTTGAGTCCAAGATTGGCTATCTCCAAGCTGTTCTGGTCCTCAGTTTTCTTATTTGTAAAATACCTTTTTTAAGGGGTTCTAGTTCAAACCAAATTTGACGCTATAGGCAAAGGAGAATTAATCACTAATGTTAACCTTGTGATTACTGTTACTTGGAAGGCCGACTGTTCATGAAGCTGCCCATTTGAAAGTGTTGTTTTCCAAATGAAAAGTAGAAATGTTCCACTCCTATGATTTCTCTCTGTCCCCTGGGGCATAATGCATGAGGATTGATTTTTCTTTCCATTTATTCAGCAAATATTAATTCAGTACTGCTATGTGCCAAGCAATGTGCAAGACCTGGAATTACTGGGATGAATAAAAGCAACGGTCTCTATCCTCATGAAGCTTACAGTTTAGCAGAGGAATCAGACATTACACTACTAATTTTAGTTGTGAAAAATTCTACATAGAAGTGCAGGTTGCTGTGAGCGGATATAGGAACAACAACAACAAGAATGTAATAGAAGGAGTAGCTAACATTTATATAGCACTTACCTATATATGTGCCAGTCACTAACATTTTCTGTATTAACGCATGTAATCCTAACAACCCTGAGGTAGATACTGTTATTATCCCACGTTACACTTGAGAAAACTGAAGCACAGCTAGTCACATTGTAACTGCCATGGCCATCTTGCTAAGAAGTGACAGAGCTAGGATTTAAACCTGGCCCCAGAAACCTCGTTCTTTGCTACTTTATAGTCCTGGGACCTCATCCAAAGGAGGGCTGTTGGGAGGCTTCTTAAGGAAGAGAGACTCGAAATCTGAAAGTCGAAATTAAGCAGGAGAAGGCATGCAAAAGAGCTGGGTGGGAAAGAACACGACTACTTAGAGGAACAGAGAGGAGGGCAGAGAGCAACAGATGAAAGAGTGGGGTAGGAGATCTGGTTGGGACGGGCAAGGCCACGGGGAGGATTCAGGATTGGGTTTGTCCTACGAGGCATACGAGTTACAGATGTACTTGAGACGGGAATGGCATGAGTCCCTTGCTTTAGAGGCACAGAGGCTGCTAGGAGGACTGTCGTTCAGAGTTGAAGACTGTGCCCACCACTTCCCCAAGGCGTGTCACCAGGTTGAACCTCCCAGGTCCCTCACCCTTCCTCACATAATTTGGTTCCCAGACCTTGGTGTGCCTCATCATTGGAACTTTGTATAGAACTTTGGAATAGTGTGGAGTGTATTTATTTAATAGTCGTTTCCCCCCAAGGTTCAAGCACTGTCTTCCTGTTGGCCCTGACAATCATAGCCAGCGCCCATGCTCTGACGCCCACTCACTACCTCACTAGGCATGACGTGGAGAGACTGAAAGCCTCGCTGGATCGCCCTTTCACAAGTTTGGAATCTGCTTTCTACTCCATCGTGGGACTCAGCAGCCTTGGTGCCCAGGTGCCAGATGTAAAGGTAAAGACCACTTTTGTCTTGGTGGCCTCATCCCTTCACTGGGTTCCTTTTGTGTACTTGAAAACTAACTCTTGCTCATTTGAGGATAACCAAGGCTGACCCAATATAATAAATACTTATATCAATCTGACAGATCCTTTTTTTTGTTTGTTTTTTGAATGCCTAACATATATTAGGACCATGCCAGGTGTTTTAGTAGAATATAAAGGAGAGCAAGTCATAGATTCTTTAGAAACTTTTACTGTAGCTTTTACTGAAACGTTTACAGTGAGACTATACTTGTTAAGTGTCCTATATGTGTCCCTAATGAATAATAAAGGAGTTCAAGATGGGGAGCATTCACCGTTATTGAGCACTGACAGTCACAGCATCAGGCATTTCGATATAGTTTTTGGACCTTTGAGGAGGAAAATGCATCATAACTGAAACCTTTCTTGGATTTAGGAACAGTCTTAAATTGTGAATTTACATTTTATTCATAACAGCAGCACAGACAGCTAGGGTAAGGAATTAGCGCCAGGTTTCTCACGTAAACCTTGTGTATTAGTTTTCTAAGGTTGTGTAACAAATTACTATAAACTTAGTGATTTAAAACAACATTCATTTATGACCGGATAGTTCCGTAGGTCAGAAGTCCAGGCAGACTTGGCCAGGCTCTCTACTTAGTGTCTCATGGGTCGAAATGAAGGTGTTGGCCAGGCTGGGTGGGCTCTTACCTGGAGGCTCTGGGCAAGAATCTACTTCGGGCTCCTTGAGGTGGTTGGCAGAATCCACTTCCTTGTGGTTGTAGGTCTCAGGTCGCCGTTTTCTTGCTGGCTGTGAAGCTCTCTGCTCCTCAAGGCACCGAATTTCTTCTCATCTTCCCCCTCTCTATTTAAGTCAGTAATGGCACGTCGAGTCCTTCTTGCTCTTCAAGCCTCTCTGACCTCCTGCTCCCAGTCGGAGAAAACTCTGCTGTTAAAGGACTTACCTGCTTGGGTCAGGCCTACCTGGATAATCTCTAAATTTTAAGGTCAGCTGATTTGGGGCTTTAATTACACCTGCAAAATCCCTTCATGGCAGTTCTCTATTAGTTTAAATAAATATTCAGTAGATGGATATCGAAAGATGGCATCTTTAGAATTGTGCCTCTCCTTTCTTTTTTTTTTCTTTTCTTTTTTTTTTTGGCGGAACGCAGGCCTCTCACTGTTGTGGCCTCTCCCGTTGCGGGGCACAGGCTCCAGACGCGCAGGCTCAGCGGCCATGGCTCACGGGCCTAGCCGCTCCGCGGCATATGGGATCTTCCCGGACCGGGGCACGAACCCGTGTAACCTGCATCGGCAGGCGGACTCTCAACCACTGCGCCACCAGGGAAGCCCTGCCTCTCCTTTCTTGTATTAGTGTAGAAATGACCCCAAATCTGAATGGCTTATGACTAAAGTTTATTTTTCGCTCTTACTATATGGCCATCAAGGGTCAGCTGGGGCTTTGCTCCATGTTTCTTCAGTCTAAGATTTAGCCTGGGGACTTCCCTAGCGGTCCAGTGGTTAAGACTCCACACTCCCAATACAGGGGGCTCGGGTTTGATCCCTGGTCAGAGAACTAAGATTCCATGCCACAGGGTGTGGGCACCGCCCCCTCCCCCAAAGGTAAAAAAAAAAAGGGATTTAGCCTGATGGAGGAGTCTCTGGACTGTGTACAAATGAAAGCACGGCTTTTAAAACTTCTGCTCAGAAGAGATACTTGCCACTTCTTTTATCTTTCTCATTTCTTTGCCTAAAGCAAGTCCCTTGGCCATGTCTGGGTTCAACAGGTTAGGGAAATGTTATCTTCTGCAGAGGACAGTGCATTTTAGTGAGCAGTAACTTGTCTAATTAGCCGCTTAGTCCCTTTGCCTCAGGCCTGTCCTGAGATCCTCCCTGGCTCTCAGAGCTCCTGCCCTTTGCTTCCTTCAAGATCATTGGTTCTTCTTGTGAGGAGGGTGGTGAGTACCTGACCCACCGGATTGACAGTTTTATATGAACTGCTGTTGCTAGGTTGCTTACTGCCCTGGGCTAGGCCCTGGGCATGCGGTGGTGGATCAACCAGTCAAAATCACTTCCTTCAGAGAACTTACAGTCTAGTGCGAGTTAAAAGAACAGCTCTTTTTGTTTCAGTCTTTTATTATGGAAGTTTGCAAACATTCACAAAAGTGGTGGGAACATATAATGAGTTCTTCTCATACCATTTGCCAGTTGGAACAAGTGTTCACATTTTGCCATTTTTATTACATTTACTCTCCCTCTGCTTATTTATTTTATTTTTTTGCTGGTGTGTTTTATAGCAAATACCAGACATATTTGACTTACATCTATACTTTTTTTAACATGACAGTCCTTTTATTTCACCTAGCAAGATTAATAATAATTCTTTAATGTCATTTAATTCCCAGTCTGTGTTTAGTCATCTTGAGCTAACAAAAAATGTTGGTTTGAATCAGGGTCTAAACAAGGTCCACACATTGCATTTGTTGATGTTTCTCAAGACCCTTTTCATCTATAACAATCCCTGCCCCCATCTTTTATTTATGGAACAAGCCAGGTCACTTGTCCTGGAGAATTTTCCACATTCTGCTTTTGATTGATTGCATCCTCATGCTGTTTTTTTTTTTTTTTTTTTAATTAATTAATTAATTAATTTATGGCTGTGTTGGGTCCTCGTTTCTGCGTGAGGGCCTTCCCCAGCCACGGCAAGAGGGGGCCACTCCTCATCGCGGTACGCGGGCCTCTCACCGTCGCAGCCTCTCCCTCTGCGGAGCATAGGCTCCAGGCGCGCAGGCTCAGTAATTGTGGCTCACGGGCCCAGTCGCTCCACGGCATGTGGGATCCTCCCAGACCAGGGCTCGAACCCACGTCCCCTGCATTGGCAGGTGGACTCTCAACCACTGCGCCACCAGGGAAGCCCCTCATGCTGTTTTTGAACATATTTCCTTATCTCTTTAATTCCTATAAACAGATAGTTAGCTCTTGAGGCTTAGTTATAATCAGGGTCAGTTTTCTTGGCAGAAATAGTTCATAGGCAGTGCTGTGTGCTTCCTATCAGTGGATGCATAATATCTGATTGTTTCATTTTTAGTTATGATAAAGTTGAATCAGTGGATTCAGGTATTGTCACACTAATCTATCTCTTGTACACAGTGTATAGTAGGGACTTGTTTTTTATCCATTCCGGCAATCTCTGTCTTTTAATGGGGATTTAGTTCATTTATATTTTTTTGTAACTATACTGTTGGGTTTAAGTTTACCATCTTGTTTTCTATTTGTTTATCCATTTTCTTCCTCCTCCTTTCCTGTGTTAGATTGAATCTTTTTTTTTTTTTTTAGTATTCCAGTTTATCTCTTACATTGGCTTTTTAGCTTACTTATTTTTTTACAGGTTGCTCTAGAGATTGTAATATGCATCTTAACTTATCACAGTACACTTTGAATTATTATTTTGCCACATCACGAATAAGGAAGGGAATTTATAACAATATATTTCTCTTTAAACTCCCATCATTTGTACTATTGTCATACTGTTTACATTCTTTCAAGGGTCGCGGCCTTGTCCTGTCTGTTGTCCAGCATCTCACCTTCATCTGTTTTGTTCAGTTTTATAGCTATTTATGACAGGCTGGTAAAGTCAGTACGTTTATTTCTGTCCTGGTCAGAACTGGTAGTCCCTGTTGATGTCTTGCAATCCATTGCAATTGTTATTGTTTTTGATGCTCAGAATGTCCCATTTTTGCCAGTGGGCCAGAATGTCTCTGTGTGTGTGTGTTTTGTTTGTTTCTATGTAATCCAGTAGTCTTTGAGAGTTTCTGATGTCCTTGGCTTAAATATTCTCTGGCTGAGACTAGAATCAGTAATTGTTATTATTTATTTATTTATTTTTGTGGTATGCGGGCCTCTCACTGTTGTGACCCCTCCCGTTGCAGAGCACAGGCTCCAGACGCACAGGCCCAGCAGCCATGGCCCACAGGCCTAGCCGCTCCGTGGCATGTGGGATCCTCCCTGACCAGGGCACGAACCCGTGTCCCCTGTATCAGCAGGCGGACTCTCAACCACTGTGCCACCAGGGAAGCCCCTGTTATTATTTATTGAACGTTTCATATGTGCCAGGTACCCTGAATATGTTATCTTGAGTTGTCTTCATTCTGTATGGTCAGAAATATTATCCTGTAATAGAGGAGGAAACGCAAGCTGAGAAATGTTAAGAAAATTGTCCAGTGTCTGCCAACCATCCTCTGCATAATGGCCCCCAGGGTCAAATCCAGCCTGAAGCCTGTTTTTGTAAATAAAAGTTTACTGGAACACAGCAATGCCCATCACTCACATATTGCTATGACTGCTTTTGCACTGTAACAGTAGAGTTGAGTAATTACTGAAGAGACTTATCTGGCCCCAAAAGCCTAATATTTACTCTCTGGCCCTATCCCTGCTATATGAGAGCTGTGCTTATTCAGATTTCTTCCCGACAGCTATCTCTTGTTGCTGCCCAATATTTCCTTCCTGTGTGTGACTGTTAATGAAACAGACTTCCCTCGTGTTGTTTTAAACCCTCCAGGTCAATGTACCTCCTAATAAAATTAGTTTTGTTCAAGAGAAAAGAGTACAGGCAGCAGAGTCGCTAGCCCAAGTTTTTAATTCTGGCTCCATCTCTCTGTAAAATGGGAGTTGTGATGCCTTCCTCATGGGATCATTGTAAAGATAAAGTGAAATCATACTATGCCTAGTAAGTGACTGGCCCATGAAAGGCCCTTTGAATGGTAGCTATAATTATAATTATATTATTATATTATATTATAATTATTTAATAATTATTATATTATAATTATAATTTTAAAAGTTTTGCTTCTATTTATAATTTATTCAGGTGAGTTCAGACGATGCTGGTGCAGATACTGTATGGAAGGCCCACAGTGTCTGTAAAGGGCTTGGGAAAGAGAGAGTACAGACAATTGGGAGACAGGGTGGAGCAGTCTTGACCAGTAGAGGTTTTGTATCATAAGGTGTAGGAGATAAAATTGGAATATTAGGCTAATATTAAATTTTGGCGGGTCTGAATGCAGGATGAGAGTTTTCTGCTGGTCTGTTTCAAAATTCTGTGGGACCATAGGATTCCATCCAGGGGCCTCCTGGAGGAGTGAAGAGTGAGGCACTCTCACTCTAACTCAAATGATACTTTTTAAAATTAATTAATCAGTCAATCAATTAATTAATTTTTGGCTGCACTGGGTCTTCATTGCTGCACGCGGGCTTTCTCTGGTTGCAGCGAGCGGGGGCTACTCTTTGTTGTGGTGCGTGGGCTTCTCACTGCAGTGGCTTCTCTTGTTGCGGAGCATGGGCTCTAGGCGCACAGGCTTCAGTAGTTGTGGTACTCGGGCTCAGTAGTTGTGGCTCGCTGGCTCTAGAGCAGAGGCTCAGTAGTTGTGGTGCACGGGCTTAGTTGCTTTGCGGTGTGTGGGATCTTCCCGGACCAGGGCTCGAACCCGTGTCCCCTGCATTGGCAGGCTGATTCTTAATCACTGTGCCACCAGGGAAGCCTCATATGATGCCTTTTTATCTGTCTCATGATTTAGAGCTGCACATGGATTTAGGTTGAACTCATGCCCCTGTAGGTGTTCTCTGCTGATGTAATGGGTTTGAGGGCACGTTGGTCAGGGCTGAAGACATAGGCTGAAGCCATCCAGACAGCTGCAGTACAGTGTGATTTGGGGGTAATTGCATGATTAGCTGTGGGCTTTTTGTTCATAATACAGACTCTAAAGTCACATTGGTTGACTTCACAACTACACCACTGAGTAACCTGTGCAGCTTACCGAACCTTTCAGAATCTTTGTTTTCTCATCCGCAAGATGGAGATAGTTATAGCGCTCAGCTCACAAGTGATGGATGTAGGTTGGTTGGCATGGTGATGGCATGTAGTAATGGGTGTAATCAGTATTAGCTCTTAGTATTACTATTACATGGTAGTAGCGGTAAATGTAAGAGTACTGTTACATGGGAGTAGCGGTAAATGTATGTTGATGGACATTTTATTTTTTCTCCTACTGTCATCCCCATTGCTTAATGCCTAATGAAGAGGATGTTCCACAACTATTTGTTGAACAACTGAATTGTAACTTTAGCTTAATAGAAATGAAAGCTTTCTAAATGTGCCTCTTAATCGGAAAATAAATGGGTTAATCACGTACTTCATTTTAATCACTTATGAAATGTGCTGTGGTGATGGTGTGATGTGTACATTGTAAGCAGTGGAAGGAAGGGAGTTGTATGGACATTTTGGAGCTGGTGAATTTCCTTATTAAAGGTGTGCACTAAAGAAATCCATTGAGAGAGAGTCTCTGTCACTGTCACTTCCATGTAGTGGGATGTGTCCTGCTCAGCTGTTGTTGCTTTCAGCTGAGTAGAGAGAACTCCCTCAGTTCTTCTAGATGCACTGAGTTGGTTGTTCTCACAGATAGATCGTTAGGGGAGATTTTGGTTATTTTGTCGAAAGAGATTCAGCAGCAGAACTGAGAGGAATGGGGTTTAGTGAGAATATGAGAGTAGAGCGCAGCTCTGGGAACGGTGGAGTGTGGAATGAGAGTTGGTTTTAGGTGTTACGAAGACGGAACATCTTTCATTTTGGTATCAAGTACTGTGTATGTATATTTTAAAAACATAAGCACATGAGAACGGCAATTTTATAGATTTTAAGAGAAAATAAATTCATTTTATTTATTTATCGTTTGGCTGTGTTGGGTCTTCGCTGCTACACGCGGGCCCTCTCTAGCTGCTGTGAGCAGGGGCCACTCTTCGTTGCAGTGTGCTGGCCTCTCACTGCGGCGGCCTCCGCTGTTGTGGAGCATGGGCTCCAGGCACGTGGCTTCAGCAGCTGTGGCACATGGGCCCAGCAGTTGTGGCTCTCGGACTCTAGAGTGCAGGCTCAGTAGGTGTGGTGCACGGGCTTAGTTGCTCCGTGGCATGTGGGATCTTCCCAGACCAGGGATCAAACCTATGTTACCTTGTGGGCTTAAGAATCCCCACAGGCAGGGCTTCCCTGGTGGCGCAGTGGTTGAGAGTCCGCCTGCCGATGCAGGGGATGCGGGTTCGTGCCCCGGTCTGGGAAGATCCCACATGCCGCAGAGCGGCTGGGCCCGTGAGCCATGGCCGCTGAGCCTGCACGTCCGGAGCCTGTGCTCCGCAACGGGAGAGGCCACAGCAGTGAGAGGCCCACGTACCGCAAAAAAAAAAAAAAAAGAATCCCCACAGGCAGATCCTTAACCACTGTGCCACCAGGGAAGTCCCTATAGATATTATTGCTTAGCTTTTTATAAGACTTAGGAACGTTGAGGGTTATTTTGTATTAGTTTTAATGAAAATATTAAGTAAATGGGAGACATACTATGCAAAAATTGTGATGGTAGATTAGATTCTAATGACTGAAATCAGGACACATTAGACAGTGTTCACAGGTTGTCAGTCAATCAGGCACTTTCCTGATCTGTGAAAGGGGATAAGAATATCTACCTTATAGAATTGTGAGAATTAAATGTGATAATAAGTGTAAAGTGCTTAGCTTAGTATCTGGCACATGGTGAGTGCAAGGTAAGTATATCTGTATCCATTCAACAAGTACTGAGTGCTTGTTGAGGGCCAGGCACTCAGCCAGTTACTGGGAAGAGCAGAGAAGCAGGCACTCCTTCCGCCAGTAATCATTTTATGGAGCATCTGCTATGTGCAAGGTATTATGCTAAGTGCAGAGGAGCTCATTATCTAGTGAGAGACAGGAACCATAACAGAGAGACCAGGTGTGAGTACAGAGACACCTGTAACGTGTAGTGCGTGGAAAGTGCCAGGGGAGTGCAGAAGAGGGAGCTGCTCACTCACCCGGTCTGCTGAGAACACTTACTCTTAGTTCCAACCTTGTACAGGGGGAATTACCATCTGTGCTGGCTGCTACACGATTCCTTTAGTCATTCATCAGATGTCTAGTGAGTTTCTGCAGTGTGCTGAGCATGATGCTGGGCACCGGGGATTCAGTATTGAACAACAAAGAGAGCGTCTGCCTTTTGGAATGTATCCTCTAACAGTGGAGACAAGCATTAGTCGTGTAATAAATATATACATGACTATTTATAACAATGGTAAGTTTTATGAAGGTGAGATGTATGGTGTTATAGGTGTGAAATAGGGGACTTTGACCTGGTCAGGGAAGGCACTTCTAAAGAAATCTCTGAACTTAAATCTCACTCTATATACCCCTAAATTACAACTCCTTGGGGGCAGGAACTTTGTTGATTTTATTTGTTGTGTATTTCCAGTACCTAGAGAGCACCTGGCAGGTGGTAGTACTCAATAGCTGTTTATTGAATGAAGGAAGGTATGATGGATCTGAATTCTAAAGGGAAAGTAGGATTTAACCAGGAGATGGGGAGGGAAGGGACTTTAGCCAGAGGAAATAGCATGTGCAAAGGACCTGTGCAGTTAGGGAGCAGATTACATTTGAGAGACTGCGAGGAGGCTGTGTAAGAACAGAGAATGCGAGAAAGCTAGAGAGGAAGGCTGGGGCTAAGCCTCCGTGCCTTGGTAGTCAGAGGGAAGATTTTGCTTTTTCTCTAAAGAGAAGTTGATTTTAAGCAGCAAGTATCAGGATCTAGTTTTCATTTTGGAAAGGTTTCTCTCCTGCCTTGTGGAGGACAGACTTTCGTGGGGGAATATGGCACAAGATTGAATGCTGGCGGGGTACAAAAGATAACACCTGGACTTCTGACTTTTGCCACATGGATGGATGGTTGGGCCATTCCTTAGCATAGGAACACAAGAAGAGAATTAGGTTTGTGCAGGAAGGATCATAAATTCGGTCTTAAAGATGTTGAGCTTAAAATGCCTTTGAATCATGTAAGTGGCCTTTGAGAGAAGTCTCGGCTGGGGGTACAGATCTGAGAATTATCTGCATAGCGGTTCTGGATGAAGCCATGGGCATGATTGAGATCGCCTAGGAAGGGAGGGTATGGATGAGAAGTGGGCCTAGGAGTTGAAAAACTCCAGTGTTAAATGGTCAGGCAGAAGAGGATGAAACTTGAGGAGCAGCTGAGAAGGAGGAAGAGAGCCAGGGGAGGGCAGGGGAATCCCGGAAGCGAAGGGAAGGGAGTGTTTTAGAACAAGGAAGGTTCTATCCAGTGTTAAGGGCATGAGCATTGGAAAATGTCCTTTGGCTTCCATAGTGTGGAGGTCGCTGGTGGGAAGAGAGAGGAGGTAGCAGCTGGAGGGGAGCGAAGGATCAAGGTAAGTTTTACTTTCAAATCACTCTTAAGTTTTGTTGATACATTAGGAGTTACCAGTCGAGAGGGAGAAGCTGAACTGACGAGATGGATGGGCTTCCTGATGGAGAGAACAGCCCGTACTAAGCCTAGAGGCTTAGAAGTGTTTGTTGTGTTTTGGGGGCCGTGAGTTGGCTGGAGCAGAGGGGTGGTCAGAGAGCACGTGGAAAAAGCCGGCCCAGCTACCAAGACCTGGTGTGGATGGAGGCTGTCGCCAGCGTGTGCCGCAGTAGCCTGACACACAGTCTGGCGAGATTACAAAGCCTAGGCTGAGAGGAGATGGGAGTTGGGGGCTGCTGCTGGAGAGGAAAGGGCAGATGAGAGAGAGATTTACTGTCTTCTTGGTTGCTGATTCAGGCTGGGGAGTTGTAGGTAAGAATGGACTGAGAAAAGCACTGATGTCCTTCAGTCAGGAGGATATTTAGATAGTTGGGCACAGAAAGTTGGAGGGGAACAGATAGAGGATGGACGTTTAGGAGGCGATGTTCAGCCTTCACTTGCGAGGGTGAGTGTGCAACTAGGGCCGCAGGAGTTGGAGTTACAGATCCCCTGCAAGCGGCCAGCTGAAGCCTCAGATCTGGGTGGGCTTCCTGAGGGTCCAGAGTATGTTTTGTGAGGTCCCTCATTTTTGCCGCTATTAAAACTAAGCTGTCGACATTTTGAGCTTTGAAGCCACAGACCCTTGGTACTGTTTACCTAGATCTGTCTGTGCAAACGAGTAGGCATGATGCTGGTTTTATTCAGGAACAGGTCGTTTTTAATAGTCCCTTGAGAGAGAGAGACAGGTTGTATAGCTCAGACTCTGGAGCCAGGCTGCCTGGGTCTGAATTCCAGCTCCTCCATTAAGAGCTGAATGACCTTGGAGAAGTCAGTTTCCTCTCTAATGCCCCAGTTTTCTTGTCTGTAAACTTAAGGTAATAGGAGGACCTAATGCATAGATCCCCTTATTAAATGAGAAATGCGTATACAGCACTTATCAACAGTGCTTGACACATTTTAAGTGCTCAAAAATTTGTAACAATGACCATAATCATCGTTTGGGGCCTTGGGTGTTGTTCTATTGCTAAAGCACCAGATGGCGACAAAGCACACGTCTTAAGCTTGCCCGCATTCTGCTGAAAGGATTCCTTGAATAGGTTGTTTTCTTCAGATCCCTAATTTGTGCAGTGTGAAGTATTTTGTTTCTTTTCTTTTTCTCTTTGGATTCTTTCAGACTTCTGGTTGAAACTCATTTGTCTGAGACTCTTATGTAAGCGTTATTCATAACATTTAAAACAAAAGTTTTTTGGTTGAAGTAGCGCATGCATACAGTAAAATACCAGATAATACAGAACAGCTATTAGTGAAAAGCAACCATCCATCCCGTGGCCCACCTTGGCCTACTCCTGGGAAGCATCCACTTTTAACTGTTTTTATTACCATTTAATTTTGAATAGCTGAATTTTATGTTACCTCAACCAAAGTATTTAGTGCTATAACTAGCTATTAAATGTTATTTCTTTATATAGTAGGAATAGCATGGGTTTTCTTATGTGCCCACTCTGTGCCAGGCACTGTGGTGGGAATTTCTCAAAGTCTCTGCTCTCAAGTAACTAGTCCCTGGGGGGGAGGTAGTTAGTACAGTGTGGTAAGTGCTTTGGGGGAGTGCTCGGGAGGGAAGGCACCTGGCCTGTCCTGGATGAATGTCAGGGAAGGTTCTCTGGAAAAGGTGACATCTGAGCAGAGATGAAGATGGGACCTGGTTTGGCAGGCAAGAAGGACAAGGGAAAGGTGCTCCTGGCACGGGGTGGGGGGGTAGCAGGGTCAGGAACATAAATGGTGAGAGCATGTTATGTCTGGGGAGCTGCGGTGGGGTGGAGGGTAAGATTTTGGAGTTGGAGGTGGGGCTGTGGTGAGGAAGCTGGCAGAGAGAGAGGGTCAGTCATGAGGGCATTTTTTTTTTTAATATATATATATATATTTATTTATTTATTTTTGGCTGCGTTGGGTCTTCATTGCTGCACGCGGGCTTTCTCTAGTTGCGGTGAGCAGGGGCTGCTCTTCGTTGTGGTGCACGGGCTTCTCATTGCGGTGGCTTCTCTTGTTGCAGATCATGGGCTCTAGGCGCACGGGCTTCAGTAGTTGTGGTGTGCAGGCTCAGTTGTTGTGGCTCACGGGCTCTAGAGCGCAGGCTCAGTAGTTGTGGCGCACAGGCTTAGTTGTTCCGCGTCACGTGGGATCTTCCCAAACCAGGGCTCAAACCCGTGTCCCCTGCATTGGCAGGCGGATTCTCAACCACTGTGCCACCAGGGAAGTCCCAGTCATGAGGGCATTTTATGCCAGATCAGAAACTTTGAGTCTTGTTCTGAGAAGGATAAAGAACCACCCAAGGGTTTTAATAGCAGAGTAAGGTGGATACACTTGTTACCAAGACGAAGCTTGTGCTGCTGGCCGCATGACAGGCCAATAATCGAGAGCTGAGGTGTTGGGGCAAGGAATAAAGACTTTGTTCAGAAAGCCGGCAGACCGAGAAGATGGGTTTGTGCCCCAAAGATCCATCTTGCCTGAGTTAGAATTCAGGCTCCTTTTATAGTAAAAGGGGTGGGAATAAAGTCAAACACTTCCCGGTTCCCATCAGCCTCCAGAGGGGTTGTGTTAATTTCTTCCTCCCTGCAGTTATTCACAGGTGGGCCTGGTCAGGATGTTTCCTGTGAGCTAAATAAAGATATTTTAGCTTAATGCTCATTACCTGGGAGGTCATTCCTGGAGTTGGGTCATCATGTATAATTTAAGCTTATAGTCAGCATCCCTTTAGTGATTAACTTTTAATAGGATACAAAAGGTTCTCCCCTATTACACTTTTGCACCTTGTAAAGATCACTCTTGAAGCAGTATGCAGAATGGATTGTATGACTTGAGACCAGTTAGGAGATGAGTGTTAACAGTCTCCCTGAGAAATGGCAGGGGCCTGACATAAGGCAAGGAGGGAAGCCAGAGAGTGGGGATCAGGCTTGAGAGACTCGATAGGCTTGGAGGGTGAGGGAAAAGTCGAGAATGAGTCCTAGGTTTCTGATTTAGGTAGTAGGTGCATGGTGATGCTCGTACATGAGCCAGAAGGTCCAGATGAAGAAATAGAACGTTTCTAGCTTATGTTAGATGTGTTGAACCTGACTTAGCTGTGGAGACACTGCCATTTATTAGCTTTGTCACCTTCATTACATTACTTACCAACTCCAAGCATCAGTTTCTTATTCTGTTAAATGGGGATGATAGTATCTACCACGGGTCCTTATGTTCATTAAAAGGAAGAGCATCATAAACACCCCACACAGGTTATGGCCAGAGCAGGTGATCAGTGGAAATGGTTCCTTTCCTTCCTTTTCTAGGTTCAAAAGGATGAGAGTGCCTTCAGGTTTGTTGCTCTTTCTATGAAGTTAGCATTTTGGGATAATACAGTGTTCTGTGGAAAATATCTGCTTAAAAAATGAAATCTTGTGTAGCTGTCATACTTTAAGCCATCATGGATTGCTGAGAATTTTATTTGTCATCCAAAAAACACGTACAGTTTTCCTAATCCTGTGTATTTCACCACTTATCATTGACTTTCCCCCCGTTTAGCAAGCATGCACCTTCATTAAATCAAACCTTGATCCAAGCAACGTGGATTCCCTTTTCTATGCTGCCCAGTCCAGCCAGGCCCTCTCAGGGTGTGAGGTGAGTCCAGCTTCTTACATTTGCATTTACTTTAAACTGTAAAGTGTATTTTTTTTTTTTTTGCTGTACGCGGGCCTCTCACTGTTGTGGCCTCTCCCGTTGCGGAGCACAGGCTCCGGACGCACAGGCTCAGCGGCCATGGCTCACGGGCCCAGCCGCTCCGCGGCATATGGGATCCTCCCAGACCGGGGCACGAACCCGTATCCCCTGCATCGGCAGGCGGACTCTCAACCACTGCGCCACCAGGGAGGCCCTGTAAAGTGTATTTTTAAAAAGGGAAAGTCATGTCAGAATTTTTTTTTTTTTAACAGTGAGACCCCATTAAGTGTGGGTGGGAATTCCATTCTTGTGATTTTTTTTTTCTTAAAGAAATAGACTTTTTATTTTTCCCAAGTTTTCACTTTTCATGAATTTTAAATAACTTTTTCCTATAGTTGCCTCTCTTCTGGCAAGTCTTATTTTTTTCTTTTAGTCTCCCTTTAACCTTTAAAAATGTTTAAAGCAAAAGAAGAATGCCCCCCACACCAGATTTCTAGAAATCCATTTTTTTGAACACAGGAGAAGAGCCATATCAGTAGACAAGTGACTTGCCAGAATCTTTTCAAAAGTGTTATGCTGAGGTTTTACAGATATTTAATTCTGGCATCTGAGATGTCAAAGAGGGGTGTTCACAGCCCAGGCGGGTGGTGTGACCTCGGCAGTTGCTCTGCCTGCCATCTTTGGCGTGCCCACCACAGGCTGGCAGCAGCTGTTCTGAACTCTGTGTCTACCCATCCTTTCTTAGATCTCTATTTCAAATGAGACCAAAGATCTGCTTCTGGCAGCTGTCAGTGAAGACTCCTCCGTGGCCCAGATCTACCACGCAGTTGCAGCCCTAAGTGGCTTTGGCCTTCCTCTAGCTTCCCAAGAAGTGCTCGGTGCCCTTACCTCTCGCCTCAGCAAGGAGGAGACCGTGCTCGCGTAAGTCACCATCTTGAGCGCTTCTCAGGCTACTATCCTGAGAGGCTTCATCCACTGGTTCCACAGGTATTGTCTGGGCACCTGCTATGTGCCAGGTGCTCTGCTGGCACTGCAGATGTCATATTGTGCTAAGGCAGGTAAGGTCTGTGTCCTCGTGCAGCTCACCAAGACACGGTCTCCCTCAAGCTGCTCCAGCAGAGGCAAATACTGAGTCCGAACATAAACACACTGCCACAGAGGCACGACTGCCTTTGAGGTTAGGGGCTGAAGCAAGGGTAGGGGTGACCGAGGGAGAGTGAGGCTAGAGAGCCACGTGCGTCTCTTACTGCGGCTTGGCCAGGCCATGGTGAGATGTCGGCACTGGAGGCTCCGCCCTGGAGGAGGGCTCACGGGGTCCCTTGGAGAGGTGGGGGAAGTAGGGCCTCAGAGGGGAGAGTATTCTAGGGATCAGACCCTGCTCCTCTGCAAAAGGCTCAGGCAAAGGAGAAGCACCTTATAGGAAGGAATTATACATTTAAATGTTGCAACTGACTTAATGATGCTTACTAAAGTTAATAGTATACGTAGGTTTTTTTTTCCCTTTGACACTGAAACTCCTCATTTAACACAGTATATGTATTTTTCGTTTTCTATGTGTCTCCCATTTAATTGCAACCCTGAGACAGATTGGAGGCACCTGGACTCCTGTTCATTGTTCAGCAAGATGTTAGTGACACCAGTTCCCTACTGCAGAATAGTTCAGTTGTTTCCCAGGGTTTTTGTTTTTGTTTTTGCTAAGAACCAAAATGTTTCTAAACTTGAAGCTTTGTTAAGGGCAGGGCTCACAGTCAGTTGACGTTCTCCCTGTCACTCTCACGCCCTATTCATATTCACGTGGTCAGTAATCAGTGACTTTGGGCCTGGTACGTTTCTCAGGAATGACATTTTGCGCACCCTTTGCCCAGTGCTTGGCCCTTGTGGTCCTCTTGTTTCAGGTTACATTACTTTGATCTCGTCCCATAATCCCTGTGGAATGCTTCTGAAATCACCACCATATCTCCTGTCATGAGATCACTGTCAGTGCCCTACTTTGATGCCACCTTCTACAGAAAAATCTTTCCCTTTCCCTCTGAGCAAAAAGGAAAATCTCCCTCCTCTAAACCCCAGAACAGAAAGAAGTACAAAGAAAGTACATCCATTTTGGAGTCAGTTAGACTTGGGTTTGAACACCAGCTCTGTTTCTTCCTTGCTGTGTGACTTTGGGCAAGTTAGTAACCTCTCTGAGCCTCATCTGTAAAACATTACCAACAAATGTCAAGATTAAGTAAGATAATACATGTGATGAGCCTATTGCAGTGCCTGGTCTCAGTGGGCATGGGACAAATGGAGTTTGTGCTCTCTAGAGCATTTCCTTCTTAGGTCCCTTTCTTAGGGAGCTGGTTACTTCCTTGGTTGTATTGTAGTTTTTTCTGTATTAGATTTTAAGCTTCTTTACTTATAGTGCTCAGAGAGCCTGGCACATGGTAGATGCCCAAGAAAGAGTTAATAAAGGCTGAAACTATACTTTTGTGTTTCTATTCTATCCTCTTGTAAAAAGCTTCAGGTAGAAAGACCACATGCTTGGGGTGAGAGAGAACTGTGTCCAGACTCTTCTACTTAATACCTCTGTGGCCATGAGCAGGGTGTTTAACCTCCCCCAAACCTCAGTGTTTCCATATGTAAAACAGGGAGAATGATATCTGTCTCATAGGGTTATTGTGAAGATCAAACTGGCAGGATGCCTTATATAATATTACTACTAATTTACCCTATTTAAGCGAATCTGATATAGATTAGGACTCTTCTAAATGGGCCTTCTACATTTAACTGGACTTATTCTAGGAAACGAATGTTCATAAACTTGTCTAGAATGGTAAAAAACATTAGTAGCTTTGAATGAACAATTTGAAAAGATGCTATTGTGGTCTCTCATAACCCAATTTCTTTGAATCATCTGCTGTTTATTAGCAAGACGGGATCTGCTTTCTTAGGGTTTGAATATAGTGCTCCAGAGGGGGAGAAATTGCTGACTGGAGTATAAGTAATTAAAGCCAATGACAAAACTTTTCAAAAGCTAAGTGGATTAATTTCATTCTAAAAATTCTGAGGTTGTTACCAGCATGACGCTCACTCGTTCCAAAGAAGAGAAAAATGATATCTTAATTGAAAAGTTCTTTCTAGGCTCTCCTAGCAGCCTTTTCTGGGCTCAGCATTTATCACGGGCAGATGTGGGATTTTTATCTTGTTTGGAAATTCAGGTTTCATTTTCTCAAGTCTTTTCTAACAACAAGCATCCCAGAGGGGTCATTGAACACTCTGGGGCTTCCCTCTCTGTGAATTGTGACCCCTCTGTTTTCCAGCTTACCATCTTAATGGAATTCGTTTTCCATGGAGGGAATGTAAATTGTTATGATTGTGATGAAAGCGGACAAATTCTCGTTCTACATTCCCCAACACACTGACTTGATAAATGGTGGTTTTACACAAAGGCCCGGTCATCCCTTGGGAATTTGGGAACTGTTCTGGGGTTGACCGGCAGTCGGCTTAACCACTAGGGGTCCTCAGCTTTCTCTTTTGTACCCCGAGAAGCACCATTTCTATTTTTCAAGTTATCCACATTAAGAGACTAGAACCTAATAAAAAATCTTGTGTGGGCATACTTACTACATTCCGCCTTAAAAAGTTTATCTTACAGAAATACACTCATAAGTGGATAACAATATATGAATAAACCATAAAAAAGAATGAGGTACTGATACATGTTACAGAATGGACAAGCCTTGAAAATGTTACGCTAAGTGAAAGAAGCTAGACACAAAGGGTCACATTGTGTGATTCCATTTATATGAAATATCCAGAATAGGTAAATCCATAGAGACAGAACACAGGTTGTCAGGGGCTGGGGGGAGGGGAGAGGGCAGGTGATGGGAAATGGAATGAAGCTGTTTAATGGGTATGGGGTTTTATTTTGGACTGATGGAAATGTTTTAGGACTAGATAGAGGCGGTGATTGCACAACATTGTGAAATATACTAAATGCCACTGAATCGTTCACTTTCAAATGGCTAACTTTATGTGAATTCACTTCAATAAATTAAAAGTTATATAAACATATACAGCCATGAATAAGGGTTAACAGTTACAGTGTTGTGTGACCTAGTAAAACATAATGTTCATCAACTGGAGATCAAGTGAGTAAATTATAGTTCATCTAAGCAGTACAATACTATGTCGTTGTTAATAAGGATGAAATATATTTATATGTCCTCACGGAAAGATCTGTACAATCTAAATAAATTGCAGGACAGTTATCTTTTAGGGGTAGGCATTACAGGAATTTTAACTTTCTCCTTTAGTAATGTATTTGAAGTTTTGACAAATATGTACTTTTATAATCAGGAGTAAATAGTAGGAAAAGAAGAAAAGAACAGACGCTGGTTTGAGAACCAGATCTTCTGTTTCTTTCATGTTATTTAATGCCTAAAGGACGGGTGGCTTTCAGGTCTCCGAGCAGGATGGTGACAGCACAAGCGTTAGCTGAGTGTTTACCGAATGCTTCCTGTTTATATTGCATTAATCTGGTTTCAGAAAAGTTGCTCCACATTCTACCCAACAACCTACATATGTAGATTCCACAGTGCTTCTTTGGTTTTGGAGTAGGAAAAGTAGAAAAGGGGCAGCCAACCTCTGCCCAGCCCAGTGCCTCTTACAACATGGGCATGTGCCAGATACACCTTCATGTGACGAAGTGGCTCCTCTTTCCCCGCTAAGTGTATCTCTTCTGAATCTGATTAAGTCTTAGTCTGGTGTTCTATACGTGATGCCATTAGGAACCAAACAGATTTTCAGAGTGGGGTGACCTGGTGCACCCTCTCTTCTCTCCGCCCTCAGTTCTTATGTGGATCCTGCTGCCCAGATTGCCTTCTCTCTAGCTGTAGTGAACTTTGTAATGTAATGGTCTTTTTTTGGGGGGGGGTGGCGCTGCGTCACGTGGCTGATAAAATGTTAGTTACCCGACCAGGGATTGAACCTGGGGCCCTGGCAATGAGAGTGCAGAGTCCTAACTGCTGGACCACCAGGGAATTCCCTGTAATGTAATGATCTTTGTTATGTCTTTCCCTAGACTGTAAACAAGTTCCTTCGTGGCCGAGGCTGTCTTATAGTTCTAAAGAACAAGAGCGGGGTATTTGTGTAGGTATCCCAATACAGGAAGGGGAAATGGAGACTTGCCATTCATTGGGGTTCTATTCTCTACCTTTCAGAACAGTCCAGGCTCTACAGACAGCATCCTACCTGTCCCAGCAGGCTGACCTGAGAAGCATCGTGGAGGAGATTGAGGTACAAATTTATTTTGGCAAGTAAATTTCCCAGCTTCTGTCTTTGAAACCCTTTAGAAGAGTCTTGCAGATAGACATGAATGATTTGTTGTGGCCAGTTACCTTTCTTTATCCATGGCACTTTTGTTCTTTGTATCAGAGCAATATTTCCTAGGGAATATTTGTTAGGCTCGTATAGTTACACCATCAGTTAGGCAACAAACTACTTCAGTCTGTTGTAGGTACAGTCTCATAGTCTACAGATTTTAGAGCCTAACAAACCTGAAATTCAAATTTTTTTCTACTTCTTACTACTTTGTAATCTCAGGCAAATTGTTAATGTCTGAGCCTCAGTTTCCTTGCGTGGTGGTGGTTAGGAGCAAGCGAAGTTCTAAAGTGCCTAGTACAGAATTGGTTCTCAGCAAGTGGTCACTGTGGTTTTTGTTATTCCACTACCCTTTCCACTGCCCACGACCTCCTGCTGCTCAGAGACTGCTTCCATGGACTGCAGAGCCGGGGATGACAGGCACTCTGACAGTGTCATCGCTGGATGCCCCACAAGCACATTAGCTGCCTCGTCACGTTGCCCAGAAGAGCAGTATGTCTCTCTTCATCCTTTAGAGCATTGAATAAGAAAGAGAAATGCTCTGCTCTGGAGGTTGTTTCCAAATGGATGGCCATCGAATCCATCTGTGTCACGATGCTTCCAGGGTGAACTGTGGCTGGGCCCACTGGCCTTCTGCCCAGAGCAGTTGGTGCCTTCAGGGCCATGATTCCTGGGCTTGGGCTTGAGTCGAAGGGGTCAGGGAAGGAGCATTCCAGAGCTGCAGAAGATACTGTTCTCTTCAGATGCCTATATGGTATGCTTTACTCTCTGCCTAAGCACCTTTTTTGAGAAAGCACTAAGTGACTGAGGTGGTCTGCAGACTTAGAGTGAGATTTCTCAAAACTGTGTCTGCACTGGGGTGACAGTGGTTTGTACGTCTCCTCTCTGTTATCACTTGACTTCCAATCTGCCTCTGTTTCGTTGTGACAGGACCTTGTTGCTCGCCTGGATGAACTGGGAGGTGTGTATCTTCAGTTTGAAGAGGGACTGGAAACAACAGCATTGTTTGTGGCTGCCACGTACAAGCTCATGGACCACGTGGGCACCGAGCCATCCATTAAGGAGGTGCCTTAATATAACAGTTCTTGAGCGTGAAAACCAAAGGCGTTGTTGGCTTTATCTGCTAAGGGTAGCTTTTTTCAGAGAGGGCAATTCAGTTAGCTTTGGGGTGTCTTGGGTTAGGCATTGAGAATGAGAAACAGAAAAATGTAAAGCCTGTTCCTGAGAAACTGGTTGTCAGTGGGATAGACATGTAAAGAAATTGTTATACTTGCTTTAAATGGGGTACGGACACATCATGAGGTAGTGGCAAGAAGGCCAAGCGTATTACTCTCGATCCACCTCCCATTCCTTCCTGATGCTCCTTCCTGCCTGTCTCATGAATGCTTTCCATGCTGGTGGCCTGTGCAAATCCTCTTCCTCTTAAGTGCCCTGTACTTCAAAATGGCCTGTTCTCCTCTCTCCCCACTGACCCTCAGCAGTGCCTAAGTCTGAGCTAATCTGTGCTGATTGACATAGTTCACTGAGAGGCATGTGTGTCTACCAGACACCAGACATCCACCAAGAGTTAATTCTTTTCTTTCTTTCTTCTTTCAAGAGGAGCTTGTTAACCTGAAAGAACCTTTAGTTGGAATGTGTGTGGGAAGTCTTGTGAGTAGGACCCTCTTTGTACCACGTGTTTGTAAGGTTACCAACCCTTGATCTAAAGGACTTAAAATACAAGCTGCTGCTGTTTTAATTTTAGGAGGAAAGATATGGGTTCCAAGTCAGAACTTTCACCACTTTTGTGAATTATGAATGCATTGTGAGTTCTGTGCTGAGTTTCAAGTAAACAGTAAATAATTACCTGTCTTGAATAATTTGAATTAATTTCGTATTTTCTCTGGAGGATATGATCTAATAATTTATTCATGTATTGGCCTTTTTATGTTGTCTTTTCCTTCATCCTAAGTTTAGGAGACCTAGAGATACCACACTCTATTTAAATTTCTATTATGGGTGAAAGTGCAAGAATGTGGGTCTTATGGTACAAATCATTTCGGGATTCTCCTATACACAGTACAGTACATGAATTGGCGATATTCTACAAAAAACAACTTAAACTTTTTCTTGCTTTATTCCCAAGCTGCTACTAACCAGGTATTTGGCTGGGATAATTTTGCTGTCACTGCTTTTGACATAACGATTCTGGTGAACAGTCCCCCATTTTAACATGTCAACATGTTACTGATGGAAAATGTAATTGGTACAATTAAAGAAAATTATTTCATGTCGACTGTGAATAACACTGTCGGGAACAGGGAACTCTTTTGTTAGATGGTAGATTTTAAAAAACAAAACTGATTGAAGTGGAAAATGTTTCCTCTTAAGCAAACAACCTCTAGAATTTTAATAATGCCTTTTAGGTTCTACTTTTTTAAAAAATTGCTTTCAGTTTTCCCCTCTAAGCAGCCCATTAGTTCTTAATGGAGAGTTATTTTAGTTTCTTTCTAATGTACACTTTAGCTGTGAAGTTTGGTCTTATAAACACCAACTTAGCCCCAGCATACTGCTTAGAGGTGGGTTGGCAAGGAAGGGAGCTTGGGTGGGAGGGTGAGGGGAATCAAGAAAGGACACATTTTATTGTGGAAGGACTTTGGGGACAAACAGACCTACGTGTGAACTTTGGTTCTGCTTTTTTTCTTTCCATCGTAACTTGTAGGAGCAACTTAACTTCTTTTAGCCTCAGTTTCCTTATTTGGAAAGGATTGATATCAGTCTTTTCAGGATTTTTATCAAGATGTGAGTTAATGCTTATAAAGCACCTGTCACAGTGCCTGGCACATATAGGTATGGAACAAATGGGTACTGCCATAGGTGTTCCATAATATAGTTTCATATCTCAGTAATTATCTAGAAGTACCTTGCATTTGTACAGTAAGCATCCATAAGTGGTTGACAAATAAACGCATTAATTTCAGTTTGTACTAGAAGATGGAAAAAACCAACCAAATTCAAGTTCTACGCTTAAATGCAGAATATGTGCTTCCCCCACCCCTACCAGTTTGGGTTACTGGCTAAAAGACCTTCCCAGTGAACGCCTAGAAACAGATAAGGAATGACTTGAGCCAGGTGGGGAGGGAGGGGTGGCTGTCCCACCTGCCTGACTGCTGCATTTCCCTTTTCTTTCAGGATCAGGTCATCCAGCTAATGAATGCCATCTTCAGCAAGAAGAACTTTGAGTCACTCTCAGAAGCCTTCAGTGTGGCCTCTGCTGCCGCTGCACTCTCCCAGAATCGCTACCATGTGCCTGTTGTGGTTGTGCCTGAGGGCTCTCCTTCCTACACTCAGGAACAGGCTGTCCTACGGGTATGACTTCTATGCCCCACATGCGCTGCTCCGATTGCCATTTCCAGTGTAAGGCTTCCAGAAATCCAAAGACTGGTACACAGCTGATTGTAACCCCCGTGAGGATAGACCCCTTAAATGAAGAGCAAATGGGGATGGCCACTGGGTGAACTAGTCACAGAATCCTTCCAGCAAAAGTGTGGAGTCCTAACCCCTGGACGGCCAGGGAATTACCATCAGAGTATTTTAAATAGTATAGCTTTCACTAAATTAAGTGCTAGAAAATTGCATTTCTGGATTTGTAAGTCCATATGTATAGAGAAGTCTTACTTCTAAAATGTATTTTCCAGTACCCAGACTTTCTAAATACATTATTTTAAGACAGTGTTGTAAATTCCCAGGTAATTCTGGTACTTATAGTTGTTAAAATCAATATCAGGTCTCTTCTTCCTTGGAGCCGACAGTCTATCTTTCTGCCTCTTCAGAGTATAGCCATCCCTCTCACTCAGCAATAAGCACGGACTGTTTGATGTGTTAACTCTCTGAACAGAGCAAAATGCACACGTTTAGAGTTTTCCACTCGTCATAATGAGGCATTTGTTGCTATTGTTTGGAAACCAGGTATAAGCTAAAATCTTTATAAAAAATTAGCATTTTATTTATGTCTAAACACACGGGTTCCACATAGGACAGTTCCATGTGTCCCATAAGTTCTTCTGCTTCAGAGGACCCTACAGATACTCTCCTGAAGAAGTGCCCCATATTCCAAAGTTGCCTCTTCTCTCCCTACCTACAAGTCACATCCCCTCAGCAAAGACTGGGGTGAGAACTAACTTGATTAATATAGTTCATCATGAGTTAGGGAGAGCTAAGAGAGCAAAGTAGAAAAAAATACTGGATTTTGAAGCTAGGTAGGCTGGGGTTTGAGTTCTTAGCCATGTGGCCTTTGGCAGTCTTGTAACCTCTTCGTGGCCTCAGTTTCTTCATCTGTAAAATAAAGATAGATTATACTGTGTCTCAGACGATCAGTGGGAGGATATATATAAGGGCCTAGCCTGGTATCTGGCAAATAGTCGACTTTCAACAAATGAGTATTATTACTGTTATCCATATTACTTCAGTTTTCCCATTGCCCATACCTTCCTAAAGTATTTTTCTTGCTAATAATTTTTTTTTTAAAGATACTGTAGTAGTGAAGTAGATTGGGTAGATTAGGGGATCAGAGAGAAGGAAGCATTAACTGTGTGATCTGGAGCCAGTCATTTTCTTTCCCTGGGCTCTGGTTTCCTCATCTGAAAAATGAGATCATTGGGTAAGATCATCTTTAAGATCTTCCCCACCTCTAACATTCTGTAATCTGTCCCATTCCCAAACTAATTGTGTTTTCCTGTATTTGATTTCCCATAGATAGTAGACCAAAGGTCAGTGATGGTTTCCTAAAACAAGATGGTTCTTTCCTGGCAGAGCTTGCTCCCTATGGATAAAGCACCCACCCTAGAAGCAAAATCTGTACTCCCTTAGCTTTTGTTGCTACAGACAATTTTAAAATTTATTTCCAGTTGCAGGTCACCAATGTTCTGTCCCAGCCTCTGACTCAGGCCACTGTTAAACTAGAACACGCTAAATCCGTTGCCTCCAGAGCCACAGTCCTCCAGAAGACATCGTTCACCCCTGTGGGGTAAGAACTGAGCACATCTCTGTAGGGTGCCAATATACTTATTTTGGAAGATTAGCCTGCAGCCAAGATAACCCAGATTTATGTGGTTATTACCAAGATCATAAAACCAAATTTACCTAAATTTAGGGTTATGCTTTATTTATAATAATATGTCATTTCCCCCATAGGATTAATATTCTTCTATAGTCTTATCTTCAGTGGCTGTGTTATTGTTATGTAAATTTTTCAAAAAAATTAAGGGTCAATTTTTATATGAAACTTTGTTAAGTATTACATTAGTAAGTTAATGAGATTGGGAACTGAGTTTTAGAGAGAAAATGCATTTCTTACACAGTTGTAAAGATACATAGCCAATATGTGAAATTAAAAAGCAAAATCATTTTTACGAATGATCAGTAGAATGGTAAATGACATTGGGGGTTTTGCGATGTAGTTAGAGTTAAGAATTCTCTACCATTTTTCCCCTTTAAAGTAAAAATTATTAATATTTTAAAATTAAATTAAAAGTAAGATGTGCCCTTTTTAGGAAATTCACAAAGCACAGGAAAGCAGAAATAATGCAGAAAGTTACCTACAATTATACTACCCTACACCAACCTCTTTGAACATTTCTACTCTTTTTTTTTTTTTTAATGTAATTGGTATCCTACTGTAGACTTAGCTGTTTTGCATTTAATTGTGGAAGACTTAACCGAAGGAGGTGGGATTTTTAGGAGCTGAGAGGGGGAAAAAATGAAAAGAAGACTTTCGAGACTTGAAAAAGGAGGTCATTTTAGATCGTTTTGAAGTTTGCCCCTCATTATAATCTGTAACTGAGCAGGAGGTGGCCCAGGCGGGTGGGAAGTTGAAAAGTGAAGAAGTGGTGTGGCCCTGGACCATCTCAAGGATCAAGGAATGCCTCACTTTGTAGGCCGTTTGTTATATTTGTGACTTTCCTATGTGAGTTCTTGCTAACCCCGCTGTCATTCTTAACAGGGATGTTTTTGAGCTAAACTTCGTGAATGTGAAATTTTCCAGTGGCTATTATGACTTCTCTGTCAAAGTTGAAGGTGACAACCGTTATATTGCAAATACTGTAGAGGTAAGTGCTTTTCTTGTTGTCCCCATTGCCATGTTAATATACACAAGGAAATGACCAAACAGGCACACAGCATTAACCATCTGGTATATTGACTTCACTTATGACCAAGTTAACATGAATATGTTGAGAGGGATAGGTTTGAACTATGCTGTTTGACAGACTTAGCAAGAACTTGATCATAGCAAGTTTTCTTTTATTTGCAAATTGTTCATTTTCCATTATAATTTAGCATTACTATCTTACATAAAATTTAGGAAGTAGAAAAAATTAAAATCACCCATAATTCCACTGAGATAAATATTCTTGAGATGTTTTCTGTGGTTGGCCTTGATAGATTTATTTATTTATTTTTAATTAAAAAAATTTTTTTGTTTTATTATTCCCCATGATAGATTTAGAAAAGTGTTTGATGCTAATTAGGGGACCAAAAGCATCAAGTGATCTGTAGCACCATAGTGAGTCTGTCTGGGTAAAGTACAAAAGAAAATTGGTAGTCCTTCATAATGAACTATGTTTCAGATGTTTAGCTGACTAGTTTTGTTGAAGATCCACGTGGTTTTTTTTTTTAATTAATTATTATTTATTTTTGGCTGTGTCGGGTCTTCACTGCTGCGCGTGGGCTTTCTCTAGTTGAGGTGAGCGAGGGCTACTCTTCGTTGCAGTGCACGGGCTTCTCATTGCAGTGGCTTCTTTTATTGCAGAGCATGGGCTCTAGGCGCATGGGCTTCAGTAGTTGCGGCACACGGACTCAGTAGTTGTGACTCACGGGCTCTAGAGCACAGGCTCAGTAGTTGTGGTGCACGGGCTTAGTTGCCCACGGCATGTGGGATCTTCCCGGACCAGGGCTCGAACCCGTGTCCCCTGCATTGGCAGGCGGATTCTCAACCAGTGTGCCACCAGGGAAGCCCAAATCCACGTGGTTTTAAGGATGGAAAGCTGTGCCTCATTTATCTGATGCTTTGTGGGAATGTGGTATTTCACGTTGGTGGTTTTCCTAGCTAATTGAAGTTTGCCCCTTCAGGCACTGTGGCTTTCATTTTAACCTTTTTGGGTAGAAGTTTATTTAAGATGAATTACATATTTTCCTACTTTTTAAACTCTGGGATATGGTTTATCCTCTTCTTATTCTGGCTTAGGATCATAAGTATGAACCCTTTATTGAAAGCCTGTGACATGAACAGTATAGTTCTATGTGCTTCTGCTTATTTTATTCTTACAACAATCCTAGCAGATGCGTGGAGTCCTCTTTGTTTCACAGCGAGACCCAGAGGGGTAGAGTAACTTGTCCAAAACCTCCAGCCTGTCTGTGCTTGGGTGGATCCCCTGCATAATACTGGTTTAGTCGCTGTGCCCTAGTGAATACTGAGCTAGCTTAGAGGCTGCAGAGCTGTGTGCAGCTCCAGCCTCTGGCCTGTTTATAATATTACTTTGTCCTTTCTGCTGTCATTTCTCAGTGTTTCTGCCACTGTGTCTTTGTTGCACCTACTTGACCACATTGTCACGCATTCTGTTGGGTCAGGGGAACTTGAAGTAGTACGGTGCCTTTCCCGAATAATTAAATATATGCTGTTTGTGATAGCTGTTTTCTTCACTATTCAAATGTCATTTTCCACTCACTTTTCTTTTTTAATGAAACTTTTTCATTTTGAAACAATTTCAATCTTAAGTTGTAAAAATAGTATGAAGAATTCCTGTATACCCTTTGCCCAGCTTCCCCAAATGTTAACATCTTATGTAACTGTAATATTATTGCCAATACAAGGAAATTAATAATGATACAATACTATTAACTAATCTATATAGCCTTAATTCAAATTCCACTAGGTATCTTACTAATGTCCCTTTTCTGGTCCCAGATTAACCTGGGATCACGTATTCCTTTAGTTGTCATGCCCTTTTACTCTCCTCCAATTTAGGATAGTTTGTCTTTTGTGACCATGACGCTTTTGAAGAGTACTGGCCAATTAGTTTGTAGAATGTCCCTCACTTTGGGTTTGTCTGATGTTTCCTCATAATTAAATTCAGTTCATGCATTTTTGGCGAGAATACACCAAAAGTGATGCTGCTTCTCAGTGTATCCTACTAGGAAGTATATGCTGTTGATACGTCTCATTGCTGGTGATGTTAACCTTGATCACTTGGTTAAGGTGGTATCTGCTAGGTTTCTCCATTGTAAAGTTGCCGTTTTTCTGCTTTATAATTAAGTGTCTGGTGGAGTGATATTTTGAGACTCTGCAAATATCCTGATGATCTTGCCTGTAAGAGTTATTAATGTGGTGTTTGCCAAGAGGTGATTTTCTCTTTCATTCTTTCTATATTTATTAATTGGAATTCTACTGTAAGAAAAAGCCGTCCCCCTTCCCCTGCATTTAGTTATTCAATTACGTGTAGTACTTTGGATTCATGGATACTTATTTTACTCTGTAGGTTATAATCCATTACTGTCATCATTTTTTTTTTTTGCTCGTATTATCCCAAATTTGGCCTTTGGAGAGCTCCTCAGGTTGGCCCCTGTGTCACTTTCTTTTACTGAAAGGACAAGGCAGCTAGAAAGTTTGACCTTTTCAAAAGTGGGGCATTACTTAACATAGTTAGATTAAACATTTATATTAAAAGTTTGGCAGAAAGGAGGAGATTTTCTGGAACTCTAGTCTCTCTGCCTTTTCTCTACCTCATGTCTGCCCTTTTTGGGCAGGAGACATCTGATCCTACTCCATTCACTAACACAAGATTTGGATAGAAATTATTGTAGTGTGTACCTTGAACCTTGAAAATCCAGATTCTTTCAATTTTAGTTTCCTGCATTAAGGGGCCCTATTTGCAACTGAACACATTGGAAGGCAAACTTTTTTTTTTTTTTTTTTTGGCCTGAAACCTCCTTCCTTCTACCTGTACAATCTTGATAACAACATATCCAATATAAGTGCCATACCCATACATCACAGCCGTTCTTAACCCTTCCTTTCTTTCCACTTCTGACTTCTGGTCAGTCACCATGTCCTGTTGATTCCACCTTTAAGTGTCTTTTGCATGATTCCTTTGTTCTTCAGCCCCAGTTTTCCTACTTGGGTAGATCCCGAGTAGGTAGATAGGTAGTTTCCAGCCAGTTTCACTGTCTTCAGTCTCTGCCCCTTCCATTTAATAAGCACCGTAAACACCACTAGAATTATAAAATCACAGTGTTCCCCTAGTTAAACATTTCTTTGGTTCTCTATTGCCTGTGAATAAGGTCTAGACTCCTCATTGTGGCTTTAGAAGGTCCTCCACAGAGCACATGTGCATCCTTCATTGTGGCTGCATCCCCATCCCCTCAGCTCTAGCTGCTCTTGACCACATACTCGTCCTCATATACATTTTATGTGCCCAGTACACATAAAGCCTTTGGACTTCTCTTGTTTCTTCCATGGGAATGTTCTTCCCCTCCCTTGCTGAACTACTCATTCTGTAAAGTCTAGCTCAAATATTGCTCCTGCATCTGTGCTCCCATAGGATTTTAATTTTATTATTTATTTATTTATTATTTTTTTTTTGCGGTACGCGGGCCTCTCACTGCTGTGGCCTCTCCCATTGTGGAGCACAGGCTCTGGACGCGCAGGCTGAGCGGCCATGGCTCACGGGCCTAGCCACTCCACGGCATGTGGCATCTTCCCAGACCGGGGCACGAACCCGTGTCCCCTGCATCGGCAGGCGGACTCTCAACCACTGCGCCACCAGGGAAGCCCACTTTATTCCTTTTTATGGCTAAATAATTTAGTATTCCATCGTGTGGATATACCTCATTTAGTTTATCCATTCATCACTTGATGGACATTTGTGGTATTTCCATGTTTTGGATATTATAAATAACGCTGCTGTTTACATTCATGTACAGGTTTTTGTCTGAACACCTGTTTTCAGTTCTTTCAGGTTTATGCCTAGGAATGGAATTGCTGAGTCATATGATAACTCTGTGTTTAACTTTTTGAGGAACTGGCAAACTCTTTCTCAAAGAAGCTGCACCATTTTACATCCCCACCAGCAGTGTGTGAGGGTTCCAGTTTCTCTATATCTTACCAACTCTTGTTATTTATTATCTGTCTGTTTCATTTTGGCCATCCTAGATGGGTGTGAAGTGGTATCTCATTGTGATTTGATTTGCACTTCTCTGATGGCTAATGATTTTGAGCATCTTTTTATGTGCTATTTGGTCATTTATATATCTTTTTTGGAGAAATGTCTATTTAGGTCTTTTCCCCATTAAAAATATTTTATTTTGTCTCTTTATTTCTTCCTTCCTAATCTATATACTTCTTTTTTCCTTTTCTTATTACATTGTTTGTCTTTTTATGTTCTTGAGTTATAAGAGTTCTGTATATATTCTTAATACAAGTTCTTTATCAGATATATGATTCACAGATACTTTCTCACAGTCTGTAGGTCGTCTTTTCCCTTCCTTGATGTTGTCTTCTGAAGCACAAAAGGTTTTAATTTTGATGAAGTCCAATATCTTTATTTTTCTTTCATTGATTGTGATTTAAGTGCCGTATCTAATAAACCGTTGCCTAATCTGAGAGCATGAAGATTTACTCTTATGTTTTCTTATAAGAATTTGATAATTTTAGCTCTTACATTTAGGTTTCTGATCAATTTTGAGTTAATTTTTGTATGTGGTGTGAGGTAGGGGTTCAGCTTCCTCCTTTTACATGTGGATGTGCAATTGTCCCAGCACCATTTGTCAAAAAGACTTTTCTTTCCCTATTGACTTGTTTTGGCACCCCAGGTACTGTCTGACAGCTCCCCATTTGCTCTAGTTCCTGAAGAGAATAGGGCAGAGTCCCCACATTCCAGCCCTTTCCCCCCGATCCCTTTCCCCCCGATCCCTTTCCCTTTCCGGGGCTCCCCCAATAAACTATTTTCGTGCCAGCTGCCAAAAAAAAAAAAAAAAAAAAAAAATCAGTGTGACCATAAATGGTTGCAGTTATATTCCATTAATCTATATTTTTATCCTAATACCAATACTATGTTGTCTTGATTGTTATTACAGCTTGGCTTTTTGTTACATCAAATCTGGTGTTTGCACAAGTGTTTCTATGGTCGTTGGAAAAATTAAATAAGTACAAAATAAGAGAAATGGCTAATAGCTGTTACTCATGCAATGATAATAAGCTCCCATAGAGGCCATTGCTGTCCTTTTCCTTCCCAGTGATGGAGTAAGCGTTAAAAATCTCCTCTCTTCATTATGTTAAGCTTTCTGTGTGTGTGTGTGTGTGTATGCCTGCCTATGTGCACGTGCATGCTCTGACCTCTATCACATATGCAACTTTACTTTGTAATTTCAGTAATAGTCATGCTTAGAGCCTCAGAGCGGGTCAGCAGGTCCTGTTTACTCTCCTGGGAGATGCTTGACATTGGTCAGAGTGCATTAATGGTGGTTTGGTATGGAGGGTCTGTAATAGCACTCATTGACATTGGACTTGCTGTCAGGGGAAGCATGGGTTTTAGAAGCTGTTATTAGCATTAATTGCCCCTAATGCACCATCATTTTTGACAGTAATGAGCTAAACAGGGAGGTTATTACTCTCAGCAGAAAGACTGCATTTCCTGGCGTTAAAACATTTTTTGAGGTGTATGTGGCGTGCAGCACAGGCAAAAGAAGGACTAGTTGATTCACTATAAAGCAGGCTTAGCTGCATTTAAGGTGGCTAAACAAGTCCCTTTCTTACTATAAAAACTAATCCTGCAGTGTTAGTTTGAAGGAAGAAGCAGCTAACCAACAGGGATCCTACTCTGAACCCTTAACAACAGGGTTTTGAAAAAACCTCAATTTGCTTTAAGAGAGTAGCATAAAAATGCTTTTCTTTTCAGTGTTTCCAGAGACCCATTTGTAATAAGATTTTAGGAGTGGAAGGACTTGTTTTAAATGGTTCCTTATTTAAGAACAGCCCTACGGTGTTTCTGTGCAACACAGAAAGCTGTAACATAGGGGGCCTTTTAAAATTAGGGCTGAGAGCAAACCCAAAATGACTTGAGTTCACTGCAGTTTGCCCTTTCATTATTCCATGTGTCTGTATTGTGAATGCTTATAATGTCTTCAGAACAAACATACAGTTGAATCTTGATTAGCAGGCTTTAGTGACCGTGTTACTATTGTAAGTTTATAGTCAGGATTCTAAGTAAAAACCCGCAAGTTGATGGCTTCCTTATCACTATAATTAGGATACACTGAGGAGCCTTACACAAGTCTTTAAACATGTTTGTGTTTATTCATCTGTTGAAAGGGAGGGTGATTGTCTTTTAAATCATATTTATTGGGTGGTACTTTTTTTTTGGCCATACTGCATGGCATGTGGGATCTTAGTTCCCTCACCAGGGATCGAACCTGTGTCCCCAGCATTGGAAGCCTAGAGTCTCAACCGCTGGACCACAAGGGAAGTCCCTGAGTGGTACTTTTTAATACAGAATTGTTTATAAAGAAGAAAGTATTTGTCACACAATGCCATTGCTCAGATAATCTCTATTTTATTTTTATTTATTTACTTATTATTATTTTTTGGCTGCGTTGGGTCTTCACTGCTGTGCGCGGGCTTTCTCTAGTTGCGGCGAGCAGGGGCTACTCTTTGTTGCAGTGTGCGGGCTTCTCGTTGCAGTGGCTTCTCTTGTTATGGAACACGGGCTCTAGGCGCTCAGGTTTCAGTAGTTGTGGCTCGTGGGCTCTAGAGCACAGGCTTAGTTGCTCCGCGGCATGTGGGATCTTCCCGGACCAGGGCTTGAACCTGTGTCTCCTGCATTGGCAGGCAGATTCTTAACCACTGCGCCACCTGGGAAGTCCCAATCCCTATTTAAAAAATAATAGGAGTAAAATATTCATGTAGTTAAAAAAGTTCAAACTGCAAAAAGGTATATAATGAAACATTAGAGCCTTCTCTCATCCCTTCAGTCCAGTCCCTCTCCTTCGAGCAGGGGTCCCCAGCCGCCAGTACCACTCCGCGGCCTGTTAGGAGCGAGGCCGCACAGCAGAAGGTGAGCGGCTGACCAGCAAGCAAGCCAGGCTTCATCTGCCGCTCCCCATTGTTCGCATTACCGCCTGAGCCACGCCATCCAACCGCCCACTCCCCCACCCCCACCCCCGTCCGTGGAAAAATTGTCTTCCATGAAACCGGTCCCTGGTGCCAAATGGTTGGGGACCCGCTGCCTTAGAGGAGTCCATTAGTAACAGTTAACTGTGTATACTTTGAAAAAGAAGGATGCCCATATCATTGAATGTATGCATATCCTTTCTTATTTACACAAAAGTGATCATTCTATGAACAGTTGTATTCTTTGCTTTTGTTACAAAGTAGAGGCTCCCAGCTTTCCCCTTGGGGTCTATTCAACTTGATGGCCTCCCCACCCCCGCTCACCCCCCCACTCCCCTGCCATAATTCACCCAGTTGCCTGGACTCAGTGACAGGCGATGTTAAATATAATTCTGCCAATAGATGGCTGTGTATTCAAAAGTAGGAGGTGGTCTCCGTATCAGTCCACAGACACCTACGTTGTTCTTTTTAATTGCTCCATAGTAGTTCAAAGTGTATGTGTATATATCATTATTTCTCTAACTAGTCTCCTCTTTATTGACATTTAGGTGGGATGATGATTTTAAAATCACATTTACAAATTAAATGAGTGAGTCCTTAAGAGAATGAGTCGCAGAAGTGAAGAGGGAATTATCTAGTTAATGTTGATGAAGATTGCAGAGTAATTACCCGTGAAAACAGATTATTTTTATAGCATGGAGTATTGCTAAACTCCTGCTTCTCCTGAAACCGGAGGACTGCCTAAGCCCTCCTGCTACACATTTCCCACTCCCCAAGCAAGGGCTGCCCGAGGCGGACTTGGGTCACAGTTCCTTCTGCTGTGCTTCCATAGCACTGTGTCCGTCCCTGCATTAAAGCAGCAGCCTGGTCTGTTATAATTTAGCTTTGCCTTTATGCTTCCCTTTAGGACAGGAAGTGCGTCTTGCCATCTCTGTCTGTCCCTGCACCTAGGTGTTCCAGATGCTCTAGGGGGATATAGGGAAGTGGTCTCAGTGGGGTGTCTTGCTAAAAATCAAAGCTCTTTGGCTACTTCTTTGCTTGAGCCTTCCACTCCGGCTTTTCTTCAAATGCGAGTGCTGTCGGTGCCTCTCTGTGTTGAGCTTTATAACAGCAAAGTTGGCTCTGGTTCCAAGCCCTGTATGAGTTGTGAAGCTGTTTGCTCAGCAGAGCGCCCAAGAGCCAAAGTGGAGGATACCAGCTCTCTCCTTGGTGGTTTATTCAACTTGAAGGCCATTTGTTCCCCTTCCTCCCCCACCCCCCACCGTAGTTCACCCAGTTGCCTAGATTCAGTGGCAAGCTATGATGCTAAATATAATTCTGCCAATAGGCGGCTGTGTATTCAAAAGTAGAAGGTAATAATACGCTTATAGCCTTCGGTAATCTTTTACATTTAGGGTTTTGTTTTTTTTTTTAAGCAAAACAGAACACCCCTTTTCAACCTGATAATTGAGGTTGTTGTCACCAAATAGTTATTATGGAGGCTGTTAAAAGGAATTACTTGATAGCTGTCTTTATCTCTTTTAAATTTTTCTTCTTTGCCCTTGATTTGAGGTTCTCATATCTTGATAGTGCACTTTAGAAAAATGCTGAAGCTATCCTTCAATTATTTGCCCGGCCTTCTATCTCTATTCCTTGATCCTAACCTAGACTGTAAACCAGTGTATTTGGCAAGGATTTCTTTAAGCATTACATTCAAGCTTATCAAATATTTGGAAGTCTCACAGATATGTTTACACATTAAAAGTGCCTTGGGATTGCATAATTGACACATTCAAACTTAGATTTTAAATAAAAAATTTAAATAAAAAATTTCCCCTGAGTAGACTTTTAGCATGTTTTCTGTCTCTTTTGGAATTTTATGTTTATTTTAATCTAATTTTTAAAAATTTCTTGTTTACTAGCATTGGCTGGCCCCTCTCTGTGAAAATGTTTATAGGGAACGTATAGAATTTAAGCAACGTAAGAGTTAAGATGGATTGGTTTGTGCTTGTAACAAACTCCAAATCTCAGTGGCTTAAAACAAGTTTCTTTTTTGCCCATGCAAGGTATCTTTAATGTGTCAGCTGGAGACTCTGCTTCACGTTGCCCTTACTCCAGGACCCAGGCTGAAGTAGCAAGCCCCTCTGTAGGTCGCCTATGTCCATGTCAGAGGAGAGGAGGATCACAAACCGACTCTTAAGCTTCCACTTGGAAGTGACACGCTTCTGGCCAGAGCCAGTCACAAGGCCATAACTGACTCCAGGAGGGCAGGGAAGTACATTTCTGCCACATGCTCAGAAGGAGAAGCAGAAGTACTTGGTGGATGGCACAGATGACTGCCATAGCTTCTTAAATCTTCCTGGGCAGACCTATAGTCTGCTTGGCACAAACTTAAGTGTTGGCTGGGAAGTTGGACAGGAAGGTGCCTAAGAACATGGACTCTAAGTCAGGATGCCTGAGCCTGAACCCTGGCTCTGCCTTACTAGCTATCTGAACTTGAGTGAATGGCTTCATCGCTCTAATCTTTAATTTCCTCATCTGAAATAGCACTACCTTAGAGTTGTGGTGAGGATTAAATGAGATCATCTTTAGAAGGTCAGTGTCTTTCACATAGTAAACACTCAATAAACATTAGCTGTCATTAGAATTGAGTACTTGTTGATTTAAATTATTTGAAGGTTACTACTTAAGGAGTTTCTCCCTTATTTATTTTAAAGTAATAAATAGATTAATAAAAGGAGATACCTACTTTTTTTCTTTTTGTTTCTTTTTTGATATATACCATTCATTCAAATCCAAAGAAAGGAAGAAGGGATAAGAATCAAGGAGTTACTTTTAGGCCTCAAGATGGAAGAGGTAGAAATACTACTGGGATGGGTCAGTTTTACTAAAATCATTGAAGACTCCTGTCCTAGGATTTTTTTCATGCCTTTACTCACAAGTAAGAGAAAAATTTGGATATGTATATTCATTCCTGGTATACTCACCAGCTGACTTGGCGATTTTCTTCTGTGTTTCACCCTAGCTCAGAGTCAAGATTTCCACTGAAGTTGGCATCACAAATGTTGATCTCTCCACTGTGGATAAGGATCAGAGCATTGCACCCAAAACCACACGGTAGGTGGGATGCCTCCTGGGCACAGTGAATCCAGGCTTGAGCTGGGAGGAGCATGCCTAGGCACCGAGCCCCTCCAGACGTCATTTCTGTGTCAGCAGTGACCCAGCTTGTACTCCAAATTAAAGAGGCTGTCATTCCTCTGGCACTGCATCAGGGGTGCTGCTTGGCATCCAAACAAATTTGGGGGTTGTCTATATCAGTGATCAGTCCCTGAATAAACTGTTTATTAACAGTCCACCACGAGGTAAGGAGCTTACCTCAGAATGTAAGTCTGCATCAGTCAGCTGTGTTACCAAGCACATTATTTAATTCAGATGACAGTTCTTTTTAAAACAAGACTTTCTTTGGGTTTTTTTTTTTTTTTTGGCCGCATTGAATGGCTTGTGGGATCTTAGGTCCCCAACCAGGGATCTAACCCTTACCTTTGACAATGAAAGCGCAGAGTCTTAACCACTGGACCACCGGGGAATTCCCTAAAACAAGACTTTCTTAATGGAGGCAGCAGTGTATTAACTTATTTTCTGATGTCATCTCTTTATCTTCACAGTCTTGAACTTGCTTTTAGGGGCCTCATGGCAACTCTCTTTGGCCCACAGTGAGCCTGAAATCAGTTGTACGTCTCACAGGTCCTTAGAAGTGAGATGGCAGATACCCAGTGCTAGGGCTGCGAGTCCCTTTCTCAAGTCCATGGAGGGCATCACTGATCAGTCACAGCATTTGTTCCTGCTGAACTCAGAATCTCTTTTTTTTTTTGGCTGCGCCATGTGGCTTGTGGGATCTTAGTTCCCCGACCAGGGATCGAACCCGTGCTCCTTGCATTGGGAGCACAGAGTCTTAACCACTGGACTTCCAGGAAAGTACCTCAGAATCTTTTTTAACACAGACTTCTAGGTAACCATTAGTAATTGATCAGAGTTGGGCCAGAACATTGTATGAAGCCATTTCTCAGCCCTCTCCCAGATCCTCATTGGGTGCGGGGGGAGGGGGCATCTAGACATCTGGGTGTAGTTCAGACCCCAAATTTACTCAACTGGGGTGGCTATAGATGCCAAAGAAAGTAGGGGAACCTTCGAGGCTGTTTTGAAGATGGGATATTAGCCAGAGACTAGAAGCCAAGCATTCACTCATTCCTTTTTTTTTTTTTTTTTTTTTTTTATTTTATTTTATTTTTTTTTTTCGGTACGCGGGCCTCTCACTGTTGTGGCCTCTCCCGTTGCGGAGCACAGGCTCCGGACGCGCAGGCTCAGCGGCCATGGCTCACGGGCCCAGCCGCTCCGCGGCATGTGGGATCCTCCCGGACCGGGGACTCGAGCCCGTGTCCCCTGCATCGGCAGGCGGACTCCCAACCACTGCGCCACCAGGGAAGCCCACACTCATTCCTTTTAAGTCACGTGGAGGGGCTAGGCTTTCTGCCTCTGGCTTGGATATTTTTATAGTGACATTGGAAATGAGAGCACTGTTGAGAATCCACTGAAATAATGTCTGTAAAAGTGCTTTGCAAAGTTTAATACTCTACGTAGATAAAGAATTGGTATTATTCATAAGTAAATATAAAGCCTAAGCATGAAACGTGACCCGTTGTGAGCTCTATAATCATTTGGCTTGTTTTTTAACCCCTAGCCATCTTAACCTAAAATCCCAGGAGATAGCTCTGAAAAGAGCAGTTTCCTCATCATCCTGCCTTTTGAGAGAATGACTTCTTAAAGCTCAATTTCAGGCAGAAAAATAAATTGAAACGGTGTCCAGGAAAAAAAATGCAGCATTAAAAAAAAGAAAAAAACTAAATACCTTTCTGTCCTTTGCGTCTCCTACCTCCTAGTCTCCCGACCCTGCTCACATATGCTGCTAACGTTGATCCTGTGATTTTTTTTTTCTCCTTGTGGTTTTGCCAGCGCAGCCCTCCAGTCCACCTGTGAGCTTGCGTGGGGACATGTGAGCCCCATTGGTGCCTGACTTGGTTGAGTTGATATCCTTAGGTCCTTGAAGTGAAAGCCTGGAGCATCTGCACATAGCATTTTCCCCAGACCCTGATGAAAGTTTATTCTGTGCTTTTCTCAGTCCTGGCTTTATCAATCCAATTTGCCCTCAGGCCACAGACAGTTCTCCACTCTGTCCACAGCAGAAAAGTGTTACAATTGGGAGAGGGAGGATTAGGCAATGAAGTGAAGTTTGTATTCTTCCCTCTTGTCTCAGAGATCTGCAGATCCTCCTCTCTGAAAACTTACCGTATAAATGTCTCTTTCAGGGTGACCTACCCAGCCAAAGCCAAGGGCACATTCATCGCAGACAGCCACCAGAACTTTGCTTTATTCTTCCAGCTGGTAGATGTGAACACTGGTGCTGAACTCACCCCTCACCAGGTCAGGAAAAAGCGCAGACGGTTCTCTTGGCCTGAAACATTGATGTACACGATAGTTGTTGACGTGGTATATAACACTGAGTCGAGAAAATTCCGAATTCCTGCTTTCAGATCTTCACTCTGAGCCCTGACAATCCGTTGGGTTCTCCCACATGACACTCTGCCCCTCTTATACTGGTTGTAACCCTGAACCTGGAATGCACTCTTCTTTTAAAGAGATTAACTGGCATAGAAAAGATATATTTAAGGCAGATTGGCACTTAATTGAGGCTTTTTTCTTTCTGACTAAAAAACATATATTAAAATAATTTTGGGGCCTCCCTGGTGGCGCAGTGGTTGAGAGTCCGCCTGCCGATGCAGGGGATACGGGTTCGTGCCCCGGTCTGGGAGGATCCCATATGCCGCGGAGCGGCTGGGCCCGTGAGCCATGGCCGCTGAGCCTGCGCATCCGGAGCCTGTGCTCCGCAACGGGAGAGGCCACAACAGTGAGAGGCCCGCGTACGGAAAAAAAAAAAAAAAAAAAAAAAAAAATTTTGAAAAAAGGAAAACCTAGGAAGTGAGCCCAAAGTATGCTTTTGTTCTGGCCAAAGCAGATTTTGTAGGAATCTGAAAACTAGCACTTTTTAACTTGTGCCTCCTTCGTGTTATGAAAGCAATAGGCTTCATTTTTGTTTTCCATATATAACATAATGATAATTATTATTTAAAAGATTTTCAAACCATATCTTTTCCCCAGAGAGTCTGATATGGCCCTTGTCCTCTCAGACACCTCCTTTCCTGCCTCTGTCATCCCACTTGATTGAGAATAACTGCTCTGAGCCCTGCCCCATCCACGGTTGTATTGTAAAGGGAAATTCAGAGAAGTACTTTGAATGTGGAAAGATAGGAAAGAACATGGGACCTAGTGGCCTTGGTTTAGGTGCTTTGTAGCAGTACTTTAGCAAGAGCTAGCGGACTTGTGTCCATGCTGAGGGGCAGCTTCAGAACAGACCATGGAGGTGAGTGGACTTAACTTGGAAACCTTTTTGCTTTCTGTTTCTTGTAGCTGCAGCTACTGTGCTTGTGCCCAGGCCAGAGTGGCTGCCGCCAGCACCGCCGTCCCGGTCCTTCTCTGCCTCTCCTCCCTCCACACCCAAGCTCCAGAGAGCTCGGTCAGGCCACTTAGCCACGACTAACTTTTCAGCCCCTTAGCACTTCCCAGCTCCTTCTCAGGATGGCATTTGCCAATGAAACAGCACAAGGGAAGACAGAATATGAAGAGAAGTAATTACAAGACAAAATTGGTGGGATTAGGGTTAGGGCAGGAAGAGTTAGTGAGGAAGTATAACTTTAACTGAATACTCGTCTCATCCAAGATTTTGTTTTTGAAACCCTGGCTTAACAGACCTTCTAGGTAGAGATGACATTTTGTAGATGATCCTGGCTCCTGCCTGTGCTTGGCTGTGACAGGAGGAAGATCAGGCATCCAGGCTTCTAAATCCCATTCTTGGACAAGACTGCTGGAGTCAGGAGGCTTCACAGCTCTGGGCCTCTTTCCCTAAATACTTTGATGGTTGTTCTTTGTTGCCCAGGTGTAGAGTAACAAATGAGATTTATGTTTTTTTCTGTGGATCCAGCACTAGCTCTGTGGCCATGGCAACTCATTTAAACTCCATGCGTTATGATCTGTGAAATGGAACCAATCTACCTGCTTTGTTGAATTCTTTATTTTGAAACACTTGAAAAAAAAGCTGAGTGGATATTAAGTTTTGCTGCAGTTCTAATTTGCAGAACCTTAGTTTCTTAGGCCATTGGGGGGATAAAGTGATTAGACTCATACCATCATTGATAAATGTTTGTTGACTAGCTAGTATATAGTGGGTCCTACGCTAAATGCTTTGCCTACATTATTGTGACTCTTCACACAGATATACCACATGTAGAAGTTAATCTATCTTAAAGATGCAGAAATCAAGGCTCAAGGAGGTTAAGTAACCTGCTCAGCCAATAAGTAGTGTAACCAAATCTGTTTGTCTTCAAGCTAGGCTCTCTCTGACACTGGGCTGCTCTGCTCGATTAGAACTCTGCCTTGCTATCAATCCCCAAGCCTTCTCTCCTAAATCTTTAGCTGGAGGCACTAGGAAATTGAAAATGAGCTTCTTAAAGTTCCACCTCATTTCCCTTCTTTTCACCCCCTGGTGAAGAAGTTAATTGGGCAGCAGAGTGGCCAAAAGGCTGGCAGAAAGAAGAAATTACAGCAACAGCAAAGGGCTTAAATCATGCACAAACTGGGCATTCGGCCTACAAGTCATTGAGAATTGGCTGGACCCCTAAGTTAAATTTCTTATACTAGCAAAAAGTTATCTCTGATCTCTGAGCTAGTAAGCAGGGTGGGACGGCCACCCCTCCTGCTTTCTCAGGCAGGCCTGGCAGATCCCAGAGCTCCCAGTGCGACGAAAGAACTGACAGCCTGCTGCCTTGTTGATTTGATGTTGGGCCCGGGGGAGTTTTGAAATTATCAGATGAAGGGTTGCGTTATTGTTCTATCCAGACATTTGTCCGACTCCATAACCAGAAGACTGGCCAGGAGGTGGTGTTTGTTGCGGAGCCGGACAGCAAGAACGTGTACAAGTTTGAACTGGATACCTCTGAGAGAAAGCTCGAATTTGACTCTGCGTCCGGCACCTACACTCTCTACTTAATCATCGGAGATGCTACTTTGAAGAACCCAATCCTGTGGAATGTGGTATGTGCCTCCATGTATCTTGACCCAGGCAAGAGTAGCTGTGCTGCAGTCAGACACAGACAGCTCCTCTCCAGGGCATGGGCTCCCTACCCTGGCCTCGCCCTGCCACCCAGGGCGCACGCATTGTGAGGTGAGGGGCTGTGTGCTGTCCCCATTAGTAGTCTTAGGGGCATGCACGTGGCCTTGCACGTCTTAGGGGTTTAATAAATAGTGATTGAGGGAATGAATGATGTATAGATTTGCCCTCATGGGTTCTAGCAAATTTCTATAAAAGTTGTACTAGAAGAAGGTTTTCATAATACAGCAAAGCACTATGGGGGGGTACATAGATATGAGATAAAGGCTTTGAGATATGCCGTGGCCTCACAGCGTGGGCCAGGGAGGGGCCTAAGATTTGAAATCCAATTCCAATTCAGGATGGTGTGGGACAGTGAATTGTGGGATATGCAAAATGTAAATTAACTAATAACCAACAACTGCAAGGTGTATTAATAGTTTACATAGTGTGTTTCACTTACATAACTCACTTTTGACTGGTGTGTTGAGAGAAAGCTTGAATGACATGACATTTGAACTAGGGAAGAATTGCAGGGGTTTATCAGATAGTATCTGGGGAACTATAGATTGATTGCTGGGGGAACAGCCTCCAGAAAAGCTTGAGGTGCTTTCAGTGAGATATGAGTTGGGTCCATTTTGCTGGAGCACCTGAATCTGGTCAAGAGCAGTAGGCGGTGAGGTTGGAAAGGTAGCAGAGGCCAAACTGCAGGTCTTGAGTGGTGGTTGGCTCCCTTTGCAAGACAAAGGGGCAGCTGCATTTTCTTATGTTGTATTCAAAGCTCCTTTTCTTATCTTGGACTTTGGGCTGCTTTTTGTATGAGAGCACGTTTTCGTTTCTTTTTTTGGGGGGTCTGAGACTAAATTACACTTCCCAGGGACATGGAGCAGTTTCTGATTGCAACTGTAACAGCCTGAGTACCAACTGGGATTTTTGTATTAGGCAGCTCTGTGGGGCTCACCAGACCAGTAGAAAATTGGAACTCTTGCTCTAAAAAGCATTTTCAACAAATACTTATTTTGTTCTTGAAATTTTTACTGCCTCAATTTGTCGGCTAATGGATCAGAAATGGTTGGACTGCTTGGAGCTTTTTTCAGTTATGGTCCTGGACGTGAGTTAGGAGATACTGTCCTGCTGATGAGTTTCACCTCCTTCTCTGCCCCTGTGCCTTTAATGGCTGCATTTATTTTTTTAGGCTGATGTGGTCATCAGGTTCCCTGAAGAAGATGCTCCGTCGACTGTCCTGTCCAAGAACCTTTTCACCCCCAAACAGGAAATTCAGGTAGATCCCAAAGGGGTTCTTCACTAAACATTGAAGAGATATGTGAAATGGACGCAGTGAGAGAGGGCAGCAGACCCCTGGACACTGGCTCTGGTCCCTTCTTTAACCTGTTTATATGATATTTTATAGTTTGGTCTTTGCCACCCTGTGGATCAGGCAGGGCAAATATCAGCCCCATCCTAGTGCTGAAAAAACAGGCTCAAGCTGCCCACTGACCAGCTCCCAGAAAACAGATAGTTGGAGACAAAATCAGAACCCGAATCTGTTTTTCCTAAACATGCAGGAGGTTTAGCCCTCAGATCACTGCTTGATACTACAGCACAGATGGGTTTGGCTTTGTTCCTCTCTGCTCCTGCATAGACCAGGGCTGATGGGGCCCACAGGTGGACAACTCAACTGGAGAACAGGGCTTTCCTCCCCTAGGCAAGCCCTTTCTCTCTCCCGGAACTCACTTTCCTTGCATACAAATATTAGCAATCCCTGCCCAGCCCAGCCCATAGGACTGTTGTGAGGATCAAAATAGTTCACAGATAAGAAAAGCTTTGAAAAGTTTCTAAAGCAGTTCACAAAATAAACAATAATTATTAACCAGTTTGAGCACTGGTTAAAGGAACTGAGGTAGAGCCACTCGGTAGACTGTTTTGCAGTCGTGAGAAATGATCATACTGCAGTAACGGGGAAATCCCCATTTGCATTAATGTTGACGTGTTCCAAGCAGACTCCGTACTCTTATTTCACTGTTAGAAAAAGGACAAGGGCCCAAAAGCTAGAGTAGTAGGATTTCTTTTTTAAAATCCTCCTAATGTTGCTATAGCATTGTTTAAGAATGTCAAATGCAGTTACGTAGTGGAAGGTATAAGCATAATGACAGAGGGTGCTGACTGAGTTTTAGGGTGGAGTAGGCAGCAGGGACTGCCACAGGCAATGTTAGAAGTCCCTTCATGACAGTGGCAGCAAAGAGGAGCTGAGGTTAAAAAGTTGGGAACAGGAGTCTCAGGTGGAGGAGCTGCCTTGTTATGGCGCTGGGTTGGCTGGACACTGGCAAGCAAGAAAATTTTAAATTTTTAAATTATTATACACCAGTTAGCTAATTTAGGTTGGTTAGCAAAATATGATAATGCTACCCTAGGAACCCAGAAGCATTATGAAATCCAGAGTCCTGCCTTGGATGTGTCACCCCAGCCATCCAGATACCCCGGCACCATCTTTGATACTAGGCAAATTCTGCTTGATAGGTTGCATTCTCCAACCTCTAAATGGCAGTATGTCTTGGAGGGAAAAAGAGGGTTGATCAGGAGTAGTGAACTGGTGTAGTGTCTTTCGAAGCAGGCCTCTGGAAGCAGAAGCCCGTGTTGAGAAGAGGCAAAAGGCCAAGTGGCCACTCACAGCCAGGAAGTTTCAGCCTCTGGGAGGCATTTCCTCTTCTTGACTGTCATTGGCGTTTGGTTCCTAGTACGTATACATGGCAGCCCCTGCTGGGAAGAGCACATTTTAAAATATTCCTGGCCTGTCTTCTTTTGGCAGCACCTGTTCCGCGAGCCGGAGAAGAGGCCCCCCACGGTGGTGTCCAATACATTCACTGCCCTGATCCTCTCGCCCTTGCTCCTGCTCTTTGCTCTGGTGAGTAGCTGTAATTAGCATGGGCAGCGTGTGTCTGGCGCCAGACTCAGCAGATGTAGCTGTTCCAAAGGAGGCTTTGTGCTCTGGCCTCAGCACAGCTCCAGAGGGGTCCAGCAGCTGTGACCCAAACCGATGGTCAAAAAATTTTAGAATAACTAAAATTCCCCATTATGGGGGAGCAGCCAGAAAAACGGATCCATTATCAGGGGGCATGAGAAAGTACCCAGTAACCATTAAAAATGGTAAAAGTGTATAGACAGGGATGCTCTGTAGGAACGTTCAGATGAGGTCAAGTGTGAAAAAAGCAAGACCGGATGCTAATAGCTATAGAAAAAGTGAGTACAGAGGCTGTGCATTTCAGCACTGTTTGGAGCATAAAACTATAAACAACCTAAAGTCCTCATAAAAGCAAGTGTTAAATAAATTGTGTACATCCCTACAGTGGAATAATATGTGGCTCATTAAAAGAGTGGATAGATTTATGTACTTTTCAACTGATACGACAAGGTTGCCAAGATGTCCTATTGAGTGAAGAAGGCAAGGGGTAGGATAGTATGTTTAGTACAGTGCTCTTTGTTTAAAAACCTTAAAAAGGCATCGTCTATTAGTGTTGGCCACCTCTAAGGAGGGGGCCTTTTAGGGAGTATAGAAGGACATTTTTACCTTTTATACTTTAATGTACTGTTTGAATTTTTTTTTAACCAAGTTTTTTTTCCCTTGTCTCTTTTTAAAAAATTATAAACATAAATGCAAATCCTCAAAGTTCAGAGAATTTGGAGAACTGTATGGAAAACTCATTAGATCTTACTTTTGGAAAGTTGCTTGTGTTCCTAATTCATTCATTGATTTTAATAAAAGAATTATTGGTCAATCTAAATCTGGAAGGCATGCCACAAGCTTTCAGAAACCAGACCTAGGGTATGGGCACCTGTTCTTTTAAGTGATCAGAATTTCAAAAAGCACGGAACCCACAGCAAGAGCATGTGCATCCTCCCAACTGCTGCTGGTGGGTTTATCTCACCAATTAGCAGGGGTGCCAGTTACTCATCACAAATACAGTTTCTGACCTTTCAGCCTTATGGTTTCACCTGTTTTTGAAATAGAAAAGTTTGCCGTCATTAAAAATGATGTTCAGGTTTGAGTTACCCAAGCTCATTTGAGAGCAGGTGTTGGAAGGCCTTTCTAAAGAAAAAGGGAAAGTTTTTCCTGAGGACTTACAATAGGGTGGTCGTCACTTGGAAAAATTCCCTGTTCTTCAGGTACGCATGAACTTTTAAGCCCTTAGGGCTGTTTATTGGATTAGCATGGGCATGGCATGTGTTGCCTCCCTTTCAAGTTCTAATGTCTTTTTAATTTATTTCTCCCCGTCGTTCAGTGGATCCGGATTGGTGCCAATGTCTCCAACTTCACTTTTGCTCCTAGCACGATTATCTTTCACCTGGGACATGCTGGTAAGCGCCCCAGGCTGCTAATTCCATTTAACCTCCTTTGACATTTTGCCTGCCCACGCAGAAGCCCTGTTAAGTAGACCCACAACCTATTAACTATAATGACTTAAGAGCATAACATTTCCCTCTTCCTCCTGGCCTTTTACGACAGTTAATATGATGATAAACCTGTTTGGCCCATCAGCTTAGAACAGCTGTCATTATACTGGGTTTCACTGTACTAGGCCGCCGTTGGCAGGCCGTTTTACCCTCATTTAATAGCTCTGTTCATTTCCAGAGATTACTCACTTATCGTATCTTTACATTGAGCCATCTTCCTGAGTGAACAGCATTAATGCAGTTTCCAAAGGTTATCTTCCCCCAACGTATCGATCTTCACATTTGCTAGCGGCTGTGTCTGGACTGTAGTAGAAAACAGTCCCTTCCACAGTGAGACATGCTGTCCTGCATTGTTCTCTTGAAAACTTAGGACCTAAATGTTACAAGACAGTAAATTCACAAATCAGTTAGGCGTTTCAGAAACTTTCGATACTATTGAATTGGTGACCCTTGCATTTCACCGAGACATTAATATTGTTTTCTGATTTCTTTGACTCTTCCAGGAGTCACCCTCTTTGTGTCCCTAGTGTGCTGATTCTGTAGGGGTCCACAGATGAATCCCTTGAAACTCTAGGCAAATGTGTATCTCTATTTTCCTGGGGAAAGAGAGAGTCTGTAACTTTGATCAAAATTCTAACAGTGGTCCATGACCTCGGAAAGGGCTAAGAACCCCTGCTGTAGTTCATCTGTCATCCTTCTGGGCAGAATTGACAGGATGACCTTTCTCTCCAGCCCAGTTAACTGAATTTGAGTGATAGCCCTCCCAGGTCAGGCTGAGAACAAAACCTGAATATAAATTTGTTTAGAGCCATGACTTCTTTTGCCAGAGTGCTTTTTGTGTACATTCCCTCATTTGATTCTCATCGCAACCCTGATGGGGGTGACCAGGGTAGGAATTACGATCCTTGTTTGATGGGTGAGAGAATTTAGGCTCAGAGAAGTTAAGTGGCTGCGAAGGGCAGAGCCTGGGCCAGAGCCCAGGGTCCTCAGCGCCCAGACCTGAGCCCTTGTGACTAAAACTTCCTCCTCAGTCCTCCTTGCTTCCTTCCTAGTCACAGCGGCAAATCAGCCCTCAGAATTTTTTTAATGAAAAGAAAAATGATTCATTTCTTTAATCCTATGGGCTTTCATTGAGAATTTAAAAAATCAACTGAACCCCAGATATAACAGGACATAACTTAAAAAACAAACAACAACAAAACCTGCGTTAAAGAACAAAGATGCGAGCTGGAACGTGGAGCCAGGTTGCTGAGATCTGGTTTTTACCTCTGGATTTCTTGGTAGCCAAGGCTGAGAAGCAAGTATATTGAGCTGTTTATTTTCTGGCATCAGATAAAGGGAATAAAACAAGCTGGTCTATAAATACAGACCTCTTAGGATCTGCAGTTACTGGCTTCTAACTGTCCTCTGCCCAGGGCAATGTCACTGTTTGACTTAATTGACTGTCATGACGCCTGTCCTTGTAGCTATGCTGGGGCTCATGTATGTCTACTGGACGCAACTCAACATGTTCCAGACCCTGAAGTACCTGGCCATCTTGGGCAGTGTGACGTTTTTGGCTGGCAATCGCATGCTGGCCCAGCAGGCAATCAAGAGGTAAGGTTGGGGACGGGCTAGGGACCCAGAGTGGGATTAGAAATATTGTTGTCAGCTCTGTCCACCCCGCTCTTTGAACAACGGTATGTGGCAAAATGATTCATGTCCTTAGGGGCCAGTGTGACACCTTAATCCAGCCCGATACAGAAGCCTTATAAATCAGAAAAGAGCCTTGGTGATAAGTTTTAAATATGTTAAAACCACAACAATTTATGCCCCGGCACATTAAAACAAGAGAAGAAAATAACTGCTTTCTGAAGATTAAAACGGGTTAGGAGAGGTGGCAGAAGGTGGTTGTTGGCGTGCTGGCTGTATAACAGCTTTCTCCTCTGCTGCCGCAGAAAACCCTTTTCTGCCCTCCTCCCGCGCCCCCGAGAAGGACTCTTCTGTAACCACCACAGCCTCCCGGAGCTCTTCCTCCTAAGTATGAGGTCCATGCTCTTCCCCCCAGAAACCGTGTCGGGCTTTACAGAGGCCCCCAGCAGGGAGCACTGCTCAGTGGCCCGCATCACGGCCCCAAGAACCAGACAAACTTAGGTTCACACAAATGGTCAGGTCCCCCCGCAATGGCAGCTCGCTGGCAGCTTGACTTTCGAACCTGGCTTAGAAGGAAATTTAAATGTCACATAGGTATTTCTCATTGATTTGACTTTATTAGAACTTGGGTGATTTCAGCCACGTAAAGGTCAATAAGAAAAGGTCAGAATTGCTTTCACCTTTGGAAGTTCACAATTTCAGACGTGCCCTACTTTCTCCTCTCCAGGACTTTTGGTGGAAGAATGTAACACGATAGCGTTAGCCCCCCAGTGCGGCTGCCAGTCAAGTTGGCCAGATCAGAGAGAGGCTTGCTCAGAGACTGTTATGGGCAGGAGAGCCCCACGTCTCCTCCCTGCCTGAGCCTCCATGGAGCTCTCTGAGTGCCTCACCGTGGATACCGGCCCCAGCGTGCTCCCTGCCCCGCCTGTGGTCGTCCAGATTCCGCTAGAGCTTCCCTTAGCACCAGCAGTGGCCACTGGCTCTCTTCTCTGCCCCTCCAGCAGCCTGAACTTGGCGGCTCTGCACTGCATCTGGGAAAGAGCCAGGACTCAGCTGTTTTCTCTGAGCAGAGCCCTGTTCCCTCAGAGCAGCCCATCCAGGCCCCAGGGAGCCAAAAGGCTGTCCTTTGCTGAGTTCACTCTTTTCTGGAGGTTGCCCACACAAGACGAACAAGATTAAGGAGAGATGGGAGTGGAAACCATTTGATTTAGATCCTGCTCAGCTGGAGTTCCTAGTCTGGAAGGCTAACATTGTGTACACTTTCTGGGGAGGAAGACCATGGTTCTCATCCCACCCTCCATCCTATATAGAAAGTCACAGCCCACTCTGTTGCCGTCTTCCTGAGTCCTAGAGCAAGCTCTGCCCCTGGGGAAAACGGTGACTCTAACAGAAGCTCTGGTCGGGTGTTTGCCATTTCTTTCCTCAGCTTATTTCTCTTCTTGCTGTCCTTTCTTGACTCTCAAACCCTCTTTCCTTTGGCAGGATCGCTGCAGAGCAGAGCAGTAGATTGGCAAAATATAGGACACTACGGTAAAGGTGAAGGGCGACTCACCCCAGGAGCAGGGCCCCTTTCCATCTTGCCTACCTCATGCATGTCAGTTATTTATCTGATTTTCAGCACACTTGTTCCTCCCCATCCCTCCCTAAGCCAAAGCTGAATTCTGAGGCCATTTCCCCACTTCCTGGACCAAGCTGTAACTGGACCAGGGCAAAAGCCAAAGCCCCCTGAGTTAGCCCAGCTGGTGGTAACTCCAGCAGACCAGCTCTGACCTGGCTTTGACTGTAAGGCTCCATCCTCCCGTGTGTCCCACGGGGTACTTTATAGACACAGCCCCTCTCTGTGTTCATAGGAGAACAGAGTTGAGGACAGACAGATTCAACCTTGGACTTCTTAAAAGGGGACCCCCCCCCCCGCATTCAGGACATCTAAATTCATTAAATGATGGTCCCATGGCAAATCCTGGCACACCTTGTCACTGTTCTAGGCCTTTTTGTAATATTAACCTCTGATTGGGCCAAACAGTGTGGTTTGGTGAGACACTAAATTTTGAAGACTGATGGCCACAGATCAAAGCCAGCATCATCAAAACCCAGGTTCCTAGAGCTCAGGATATATGGTTCAGGGCAGCTCCCTGTGTGACTAAAATGTCAAGTGAAATATCACCCGTTCTCCATTGTGTCAGTCCTAGGATGAGGATGGGAGTGGAGGAAGGTGAAGGGAGGGAAGGAGAAGAGAGGGTCTGATGCTTCCCTGATCAGCTCCTTTAGACCAAGGATTGGCAAAAGTTTTCTGGAAAGAGCCAGATAGTACTTTAGGCTTTGCAGGCCATACGGTCTCTGTTACAACTACTCAACTCTGCTACTATAATGTGAGAGCAGCCATAGACCACGTAAACAAACCCGCATGGCCATGTTCCAATGAAACTTTGTTTACAAAAACAGGTGGTGGGCTGCATCTGGCCCGTGGGGCACAGTTTGTTGACCCCTGTACTAGACCAACAAAGAGGAGGGAGGTATTTGAGTTTCCAAGTCATGTTCCCTCTCGTCCTTTGCCATGGAAATGGCTTTCCCTGCCAAAGCAACAAAGCCATCTAATTTCCACTCCTCTGAAAATAGGAGAAATCAACAAAAGCATAGAATGTAGAGCCTTTTTCACTGATGTGTGAACATAAGCTGGAACATCTAGTTCTCAACACAGAAAGCGACTACATTTGTTTTGGTTTTGTTTTTTCAGGATTAATTCATATACAGTAAAATTCACCCTTGTTAGTGTACAATTCTGTGAATCTTGAAAGACGTAGTAGACAGTCTTGTAAACACTACCTCAGCCGAGGTACAAACCTATTTCCACACTCCAGCGAGCTCCCGTGTCTCTTAGTGGCCTGTCCCTTCTCCCCACCCGCCATTCCGTAGCCTTATCCATTTGGTTTTGTCCTGAATTATAGTTGCTCTCGCTGAGATTTGCTTTCAGAACGAGTCCTTTCTGCTAAGTACTGAGCTCTTTAATTCTTTAAAACTAACTGGATGCGTTTTGTTTTTCTTGATTTTTAGATAGTCTGCCCCCACCCTGCAACCCCAAAACCATACTACTTGAGAAAGAGGAAAGTCACTTGATCATTTGGACATTTGGGACTTCCTGAGGTTGGGACCTTGTGTTTTAGAGGAAAGTCCCTAGTAGCCAAGTGTTTTTGATCTGAGAACAGGTATCGATTTGATCAGGCGTAACAGAGGGTTAATTTCTTAGCTAAGAGGGAGGCTTGTGGGTCACTACCCTTTCTGCTGTTCTTATTTCATAATTAACGCTGTCCTCTCTGCATGGACGTTTTGGAACACACACACTTTTATTTTCTTTTTTGGCCGCACCATGTGGCTTGTGGGATCTTAGTTCCCCGACCAGGGATCGAACCCGTGCCCCCTGCAGTGGAAGCTCAGAGTCCTAACTACTGGACCGCCAGGGAATTCCTGGAACACACACCTGGGAACCTCTGAATGCTGGCAGAGAATTAGGGGCACTCACTTTGGCCCTCAGGATGAGTTCCATGCCTGTGCATGTGTGCCCCTTGGAACTGTTGATTCATTGGTTTGGAGCCTGTCATTCTGCAGGACTGCCTTGTCATCACATCAGCTGCCTGCTGAGGACAGCATGTGTGTGAGCACCTTGCTTCTGCTCAGCAGAACCGTCCGAATCACTCACTTGGTGCTGTCGCCCTCTGGCTGCACAGTGCCTGTCCAGATTGTCATTTCCCTTCTTGTGTTTCCCCGTCACTCCCTGGAGTCTAGCGGGGGCGGCTGTGGAGAAAGAAGGAATAAAGAGAGTTAGTGTTTTTATCCCCTCAAACTTTTTCTGTGAGCTGAGTCCAGTTTTTGAGAATCATTCTTTCTTAAGTTTAGACATCGAGTCTGATCACTGACAAGAACATGACCACATGGTAGGAATATGGTGCAGATTTCTGTACCGAAAGGTCAGAATGTCATCTTCCAAGCTATGTGAGGGCGTGTATTGTTTGGCAGACCTGGAGTCCGGGAAATTGAAGACGAGCATTCTTCTATTCATCTAGTTGAAATGTACAGTGTCTTTTTGGCCTTGTACTGTGAGAGGTGTGCCTGGAATTACCTCATCTTGTGTTTTCACATACCACACTTAGGTATCATCAGGTGTGTTTCATTGTTTATTTAAGATGTCAGCTTCAGTTCGAGCTATCTGTTTTATATTCTTTTGTGAAATGAGATGGGGCATAAATAAATAGAATTAATAGATGAATGATTGTTCCCTTATAAATGGGATCTCCTAGTACCTTGGTCTCTCTGTTGTCACCAGTTAGGAGTTGCAACACTGAATTGAAATATTCAGTAATTTTGTGTTTGTCTCCATTTTCTTTCAGAACAGCACATTAGTTCCAGGAAAAGGGAGGAAATTCTGAAAGCTGAAGTGTATATCAAGAGAAGGAGTCAAGAATAATTCATAGTTTGAGAAGAGGAATGAAAAAAACCCTTTATTTAAAAAGAAAAAAGTCAAAATCGTTTTGCTTGTTTTTCTATTTCCCCAACACAGAGCAGGTACCTGTGAGCCCAGATACTCTGTTTCTTTGGCATGGTACCCTAGCAAGATGCTGTGAATATTCTAACTTACCCACATGTTGCATTGAAAAGTTGATATCTGTAATTAATCTGTTATGGAATAAAGAGAATAACAGGAATGAAGACCTGAGAGTTTCTTCCGGTACTTTGGGGCTGATTGGATTCCCAGGGCACATAACATGAGGCCTTCGTTGGGAAGTATGCTTGACACAGTGGCCAGGGTGTTTCTCCAGGATGTTTTACATTGGTCCTTCTCACCTCTTTTTTTTGGCCGCGCCGCATGGCATGTGGGAGCTTAATTCTCCGACCAGGGATCGGACTCGTGCCCCCTGTCACCTCTTTCTTAGCAGAGCTGAGGATTACCTGGAAAAGCCAGCATCCTTTCTTCATCTCCAGCACTGGGTACCAACTATGTCCTGTCGATGTCTGAAGACCCCTCTGCTTTTGCCTTGAAAGTTTGGTCTTGGCGTGCAGTGGGGAAGGGAAGGGATTATCTTAGAAGAAGGCTGAGCCCATGAGCTACCTTAGGTTCTTAGAGGGACACATGCATCTCAAGAATGCCCCTTTGGAAGTTGTGCCCGGGACGACCATTACATGGAGGTTATACGATATCCCTTAGAGAAGTAATATTGAGCAGTGTGTTTATGTGTGCAGACTTCAGTGTTGGGCAAGCCTTGCTTTTAAATTTTAGCTTCTTATCCCACCCTGATGGGGAAAGGTGATGTTGGTCTCCCACTGCTGTTGGGTGGCTCCTAGTGTCCCTTAATGTCTCTAAGCCTCCGTTTTTTTCTTCTGTAAAAGATAATAGCAGTACCTCCTCGTATGGCTGAAAGAGTTTCATGCATCTGAAGTGCTTGGCTCAGTGCTTGGCATCTGTCCTAATTGTCCCATAGTTATGTACTTTGGCTCATTGCCTCTACTTCTATTAATTGAAACATAATAGTAGATAACTTTTGAAATGCAGGTAATCCTAGGAGTATTTATTGAGTTTGGGGGGTAGAAATTATTTTAATCAGATTGCTTTCCAACGTAGCTGGACTTGCCCCTTCAAAATGGGGATTTTAATTGGGGAAAGAGGAAAGGAGATTCTGGAACTTCGGCTAGTTCTGAATGGGACTCTGCAGGGGAGAGGCTGATATGGGCAATAACGGGTGCCTCTAATATAGGAGGGAGACCTCACCTTTCCCAGAGGTTGCAAACCGGTGGCCCATGTTTTATTGGATCCATAGTGTTTTTTGGTTTTTTTAAATTGAGTTAGTTGCTAACATTTACAAATTGAGAAAATTCATATAAAAATCCAATTTGGGGACTTCCCTGGTGGCGCAGTGGTTAAGAATCTGCTTGCCAGTGCAGGGGACATGGGTTCGAGCCCTGGTCCGGGAGGATCCCACATGCCACGGAGCAACTAAGCCCGCGAGCCACAACTACTGAGCCCGCACGCCACAACTACTGAAGCCTGCACACCTAGAGCCCATGCTCCGCAACAAGAGATGCAACGTCAAAGAGTGGCCCATGCACCGCAAGGAAGAGTAGCCCCCGCTCACTGCAACTAGAGAAAGCCTGCGCGCAGCAACGAAGACCCAACGCAGCCAAAGATAAATAAAATAAATTTATAAAAATAAGTAAAATAAATAAATTTATTTTTTTTTAAATCCAATTGGGGGTTTGGGATTCTCTGGAAAAAGAAAATCAGAGTCGGCAACATTGGGCCTGATTCCTGTATGGCAACAACCAGCTGAAGCTGAATAGCATCTGCTGCCTTTGGGTTGGGCCTGCACTCTCCAGTCTGCCACAGTCCTGCCCCCACGGGTTCCACCTACTCTGGCATCGGTCCTCCCACAAACTTCGTGCGATTGGTACCTGCCTGGCTCCTGTAGATGTATGACTTTGAAAACCTTGCTTTTAAATTTTAGCTTCTTATCCCACCCTGATGGGAAAAGGTGATGTTGGTCTCCCACTGCTGTTGGGTGGCTCCTAGTGTCCCTGCTTATGGGTGCTGGGACCTCAGGAGCTCAAAGTGGTGGGGAAGGGAGGAGAGCAGGAGACCCACCCACTTGGTACTGTCGCACCTGTAACCAGACCTGTATAGTTCTGGAAAACAGACTGGTTGAGGCCTGCTGGACAGAGATGTAGAGAAGGGACAGTAGGGCCTGAGCATAGAAGTGCAGTGGCTGGAGGGCAGGAGATCAGGAAACGGCTTCCTAGAGAAGGGGCTGGCAGGGCTCAGGGGCGCCATGGCTGCTTCAGAGCTGGCCTGCAGACCTAGAGGAGCTGCAGAATAAAGCACAGCGGACATCTGCTACATGCCAGGCTCTGTGCTTGGTCCACCTGTGGCAGTGAGCAAGACAGATTGTTCCCTGCCCTTGGTCCACTTACATCCCGGAGGGGACAAGGGAAAGGGAGCAGGGTAATCACAAATCCGAAAAGGAATAGTTATCTAGAGGGGTTGGGAAGGCCAAGCTGACAGTCGAAGGGAAAGAGGCAGTCTTTGCAGAGCTGGGGAAGAACATTCTAGGCAGAGAAGCAACATACGCAAAGGTTCTGAGGCAAGGGCTTGGCGTATCTGAACTGAAAGCAGGCCAGAGTAACTAGGGCGGAGCTAGCAAGGAAGAGAGTATCCTTGGAAGCCATAACAAATATGGATTTTAAGGGCCGTGGTAAAGGGGATAGATTTTAAGACTGACAGCAAATTAAGGGAACTTGAATTTTACGCTGAGAGTACAGCAGAGGCAGAAACAGCTCGTATGCTGTCTTTCTGGCCCTACCCACTGGGAGAAGCCTCTTGAAGGCTGCAGGAGAGAGTCTGCTTGCTTGTAGCCTCGTGGTAGGTCTGGGGAGGCTGCAGTTGAGAACAGGCCTAATGAAATCCACTGGATTTGTTGCTCAAATTATTTGCTACTAGCAAAGATCCTTTGCTTGACCAAACTTTAGTCAGGATCCTCAAATTTCTCCTACGCCCATCTGTACTCTTTCTTTTAAAATCTAGTTTTAGCAAGAACCCTGCTAAGCAGTTTAACCAGACCCTCCCACCTCCATGTCTGATCACTCTGATATGTGGTCAGACTCCTCACGCTCCACCATCTCCCAGGTGATGTCTGATCTTCCTGGCCTATCTTCAGCCAGAATCCTATTAGGTCAGCTTAGCTAGAATCCCCTTACCCCTGATGTATCTTCTTGGTAAGTTTCCATCCACTGTTCCCCACCCTGCTCGTTGGCTATCAGTTCCCACTAGACCATGCTGTATTCAGAATTGAGCCCACTTCTATATGAGGTCTCTTTCCCCCTATTGCAGTAGTCCTGAATAAAATCTGTTCTTACCTCTTTAACTGCTGTGCAGCTCTGGTTTTCATTTGACACCACAGTAGTGCCTGGGCCTTTCCTTCTCTATAACGAGTACTCAGCACAGCAGGTCAGAGTCCGACTGACCTTTCTTCAACCCCCTGAGCCTTAGTTTCTTATCAGTAAAAATGGGATAATACCTCTGAGGGCTTTATAAGGTTTAAATGAGGTCACATCCAAAACACAGACTACAGTGCCTGGCACTGACATTGACTCAGAGTTTTCTTGGATTAGTATAGATATTACCATTGTTATTTCCTGTGTGTCGTTGGCAGGAGCCCAGTAAGCAGTTTGTACCAGGTCCACGTTTCTTTGTTGGTTGGTTGAATTCACTTGCTTCCCCAGCTGTCATTTCCTGAAGGGCCTGGAGGCTTGAAACAACACAGGAGCACTGTCCTGGAATCAGGAGTCTGTTCCGAGCTTTGCCCCCTCCGAGCTGTAGGACCTGACCTCTTGCCTCTGCTCTGCCCTCCCCCAAGGGCTGTGGTAAGGGAGCACATGAAGCAATGGATGGGAAACCCCTTTGTGAACTTTAATATAAACATAAGGGATTATCATAAGCAACAAGTCCCCCATTGATTAGAGCATTTCTTTAGGGGAAAAAAAAAATAGCACTCCATCTTAAGTGGGACCCCCCAAAGGAATGGGAAGCTCCCAGTCCCTCTGTGGGGAGGGTTTAAGTCCTGTAAGCTGCCATTAGTGTCCTAGTTAATGGAGATAAAGCACCGGAATTGTCATCACGGTCTTTTCCTTTATAATGGCGTCCACGTCGAAAATCACAAGTAGCAGCGGGGCCCAGTGCTCGTTGTTTCATTTGAAAAACTCATTGGAAGTTGAGAGAGCCCTCAGTCTTTGCTTTTGTCGGGACAGGCGGAGGAAAGAGATGAGCAGGTGGGTCTGGGGGAAGGAAGGGGGGACTTGGGCTGGCCTGGCGAAACCACCATTCAGCAGCCTCCTCTTTTGTTCTCCTTCCTTGGCAGGTTCTCGGCCAGCCCGCTCAGCCTGGTTGAAGTGGACCGCGGCCCTCAAAGGCCAGCCTTCTCTTCTGAAGGGGGCTTTTGTTGCCCATTGTTGGTATTGTCTCCTCCACGGAGCCACGGTGGCCCCCCGCAGAGCCTTTCCCACGCTTCACATTCTTTCTTGGAGGGCAAACTGGGGACTCCCAGAGAGAGCAGGTGGTCTGAACCGGGTGAAGCCCTGAGCTGGCTTTACAGCCCTGGTGTGGGAGACGGGCCCACGGGACGCGGGTCCACCACTGTGTGTGCCAGGTCGGAAAAGGCCGGAAAAGGTGGGACTGCTCACCTCTGAGTCCCCATCCACTCTGAGATGCTACAAATCTTCTCGTACTTTTAATCCAAACACACATCCCATCATCCAGACGTTTCACTTTTTTTTTTTTAGATTTAATTTACTTATAGTAAGGTGCACAAATCTTAAGTGTATAGCTCAATGAATTTTTACATCTAACTACGCTAGTGTAACCATTACCCAAGTCAAAATATAGAATGTTTTGATCCCCTCTCGGAAAGTTCAGAGTCTAAGAAGAGTCTATGTGTGGGGTGCTGTGTGGTGGTGTAGGTGATGTGTGTGGGTATCTGGCCCAGGTAAAACTGTTCATGAATAGAAAAAGTTGGGTAATCACCGACATAGGTACATCTGGTCAGTGGCTTCAGCTCTCTGCTTCCCTGTATAGCAAAACTTCTTCAAAGAATTGTCTCTACCAGTACTGTCCAATAGAAATGTAATGCAAGCCCCATAGGTGATTTAAATTTTTCTAGTAACCATAACAAATAAGTAACAAACAGGTGAGGGCTTCCCTGGTGGCGCAGTGGTAGAGAGTCCGTCTGCTGATGCAGGGGACACGGGTTCGTGCCCTGGTCCGGGAGGATCCCACATGCTGTGGAGCGGCTGGGCCCGTGAGCCATGGCCGCTGAGCCTGTGCGTCCGGAGCCTGTGCTCCGCAATGGGAGAGGCCACAGCAGTGAGAGGCCCGCATACCGCAAAAAAAAAACTAAAAAAATAATAATAATAATGAAAAAAAGAAACAGGTGAAATTCAATTTTAATATATTTTATTTAACCCAATCTATTCAAAATATTATTTTAACATGTAATCAATACAAAAAACATTACTGAGATAGTTTGTATACTTTTTTCATACCGTCTCTGAAACACACTTAAAGCACATCTCAGTTGATATTAGCCACCTTTCAAGTGTTCAGCAGCCATATGTGTTCAGTGGCCACCATATTGGGCAGTCAGGTCTATACTCACCAGCTCGGACTCCTCTCCTGCCATTTTCTCTCTTTTTTTATTTTTAAGATTTTTTGGATGTAGATCTTTTTTTTTTTTTTTTTTTTTTTTTGCAGTACGCGGGCCTCTCACTGTTGTGGCCTCTCCCGTTGTGGAGCACAGGCTCCGGACACACAGGCTCAGCGGCCATGGCTCACAAGCCCAGCTGCTCCGCGGCATGTGGGATCTTCCCGGACCGGGGCACGAACCCGCGTCCCCTGCATCGGCAGGCGGACTCTCAACCACTGCGCCACCAGGGAAGCCCAAGGCCAACTCTTGAGGGACTTTACTCAAATGTCCCTCATCAGAGAGGCCTTTCCTAACCACCACACCGCATACATATTCACTAGAGATAAAATAATCCCCTCCCGCACTCCCATCCCCTTAATTTTTTTCCCTTTGCAATCGCCACCGTCTTACATATTCTATACAGTAAGTCCCCTACATACGAACCTTCAAGTTGTGAGCTTTCAAAGATGTGAACATGCGTTTGTATGTCCAGTCACGTAAGCTAGTTTACGTGTCTGGCATACATTGTCACGTGTGTGCATCCTCTATACGTGGTTGTGCGTTTGTGTACTTTGCTGTGCAGTACTATACAGAGTACAGTAGTTCAGTATCTTTACTTCAAACGCAGCATGTCCGGAAGCAAGCGTAAAAGCAGCGGTGATGTAGCTGGTATGGCTAAGAAGCGCCAGCTGTTGTACTGTGCTGTACTTTTCAAGGTACTGTACTGTAAAATTAAAAATGTTCCTTTATTTTTTTGTGTTTGTTTGTTCTTTACGTATTATTTGTGTGAAAAGTATTATAAACCTATTACAGTACAGTACTCTATAGCCGATTGTGTTAGTTGGGTACCTAGGCTAACTTTGTTGGACATAAACGAACAAATTGGGCTTACGAATGCACTCTCAGAACGGAACTCTTTCGTATGCAGGGGACTTACTGTATTTACTTGTTTTTATTATTCTTTCCCATTTTTTTTAACATCTTTATTGAAGTATAATTGCGTTACAATGGTGTGCTAGTTTCTGCTTTATAACAAAGTGAATCAGCTATACATATACATATATCCCCATATCCCCTCCTTCTTGCGTCTCTTTCCCACCCTCTCTATCCCACCCCTCTATGTGGTCACAAAACACCAAGCTGATCTCCCTGTGCTATGTGGCTGCTTCCCACTAGCTATCTATTTTACATTTGGAAGTGTATATATGTCCATGCCACTCTCTCACTTCGTCCCAGCTTACCCTTACCCTTCCCTGTGTCCTAGAATATAAGTTCTATGAGGTCAGGGACTGAGTTTGCTCACAACTGTATTCCCAGTGCCTAGAACAGCACTTGGCACATAGTGGGAGCTCTAGAAATATTTGTTGAATGAATAAATGGTATTGCTCATAGGTGAACAAGTCGCCAGTGGATGAAGGATGACTTTCGCCCAGAGTAGACAAATATGGCTAAGAGTCCGGTTCTGGGCTGGACCCCCTGGGTTTGAATCCCAGCTCTCTCCTTGCCAGCGGTGACTGTGGCAATTCAGTTCACCTTTCTGTGCCTCAGTTCCTCGTCTGTGAAATGAGAAGGATGCCAATACCTCCCATTAGGCTGTGTGAGGAGTGCATGAGATTCTACACGTGAAGCTGCTTGGCTGAAACTGAGTGTTTGGTAAGTGTTAGCTTTTTTTTTTTTTTTTAATATTTTGTAATACCACTGTGGGAAATGTAACTATGTAAAACATGAAAAAATTAGGTTGAAGATAAAAGAAAAATTGAAATGCAGACCAGTATGGGGGAATTTTATTGTATTTATAAAGGAAAAGGTAGGTCAGAAATTAAATAGGATTAACCGATGCTGTTGTGTCTCAGCTGCAGGGAGCAGGAAATATATGCAGAATCTTCATCCTTGGGAATTCCTGTCACAGAAAGAAAGATAAATCTCAGTCTGGGGCCACTGGCAAGATGGGACAGGACACCTGGAATTAGGGTGATGGAGACTCCGGTGTTAAGACTGACTATCTGGGTCCCAAAAGGACCTCAGTCTTAGCCCCAGTTCTCCCAACCTACTCCCAGTGAGATCCTGAGCAGTCACTTGCCTGTGAAGAAGCTGCTTCTAATCCCCAGACAGGGTTAGATTAGGTTATTCTTTCCAGCATACACATTCACCACACCCTTTACATCTCTTACCATTTATCACACATTAAATAATCCACTGTACAAGTACTTGATTAATTTCTGTCTACCTCAGTGTGTTATGAATTCCATGTGAGCAGAGACCACGGCTGTCTCATTCACCGCTGTCCCCCCAGCCCAGAGCCTGGCCATCTTTGGATGATTTTTTTTTTTTTTTTTTGAGGTACGCGGGCCTCTCACTGTTGTGGCCTCTCCGGTTGCGGAGCACAGGCTCCGGACGCGCAGGCCCAGCGGCCATGGCTCACGGGCCCAGCCGCTCCGCGGCATGTGGGATCTTCCCGGACCGGGGCATGAACCTGCGTCCCCTGCATCAGCAGGCAGACTCTCAACCACTGCGCCACCAGGGACGCCCTTGGATGATTTTTAAGGGTTGGGAAGATGGATAAATCTGAACTTGTTACCTTATAGGACTGTTATGTGGACACAAAGTGTGGTGAGTGCAAAAGGATGCCATCTGCCAAATCATTCTAGTCTGCACTCTTAAGGTGTAAGAACTCATTCTGCTGTTATGTTTTCTCAGGCCCACTGTGATGTGCTGGTATTTGCAGCAGTTGAGCTGGAGCGGGAACAATGGCTGGAGCAGCCTCCAGGCCCCTTCCTGCTGCTCTGTGACTTCGAGCTCTGTGAAGCCTCTGGCTTTTAACCTGCAGGAACAAAGCCTGCATTCTTAGGACTTGGCCCTCCTTAGGGCCACTCTGCCCCACTGTGGCCTGGTGGGAGCCATAAAGCAGGTGAATGATGACCTAATCCCAGCGTGAGAGGCACAGGGGGAAGCATTATTCTTAGGGGCATTTTTAAAAAGAATTCTAGCCTTCGGGACCTTGGCGGTGATTGGAGCGAACCCACTCCCTTCACAGAGGAGGGAACTGGGAAGCTGACTTGCTCTGTGCGGAGAGTTGGCTGCAGAACCAGACCTGGGCCTCACGTGTCCATCCTGCCTCCCAGGCTGGTTCTTGCCCCTCCTGCACTCTTCCTGTCACCCTGCTGCTGCTTGCATCTCCCCAGGACTGTACTTGGTGAGATCTCTGAGCTCTTGGTGTTTAATTAGGCTGGGACGAAGGTGAGGGGGCACACGGAGAGCTCTGCTGGGAACTGAATTTGCTTAATAGTTTGGTCCAGAAGTGCCTGGCAGAGTTGTGCTGGGACACGTTTGTGCTCACAGTTCAAAGTCAGGCTCTAAAATATAGCAGAGTTTCTCCAAACAGTCGTGTCATTTTGGGGAAACTTTGTCTGCAAAGTGGAGTTCATGTGAAGCGCTCCAGGGAAGCAAGGCAGGTCTTGGGGCTGCCTAGTCCCTGACTTGGGGCCAGATGCTGCCCCTTCTTTGCCTCAGTTTTCCTCCTCTGTAAAATGGGAAAACTCATTCCTGATCTCCCCTGACTCCTACTGGGATTGTGAGGGTCAGGGAGAGGGGAACTGACTGTCACTTCCATCTCTCCCTCTCACGAACGCTGCTCACACTTGTCCACCCGAGGGTGTTGGGAGGGGCTGGTCTTCCTTTGGCTTTATAGTTTTATGAACTTGGTAAGGGATCCAGGGCACGCCTTCTACTACATCAGCATCAGAGTCCCCTGGGACCCTTGTTAAGATGATTTAGATTCCTGGATCCTATCCCAGAACTGTTGAGTAACATTTCTGGACACAGACACTGAGCCTGGCCTCTGGCTACACACTGGAGACACAGCAGTGGACAAGACCAGTCTCTGTGGCACATTTTCTCCCCTTCTTCCAGTTCTTGATGTGTGGAAGGAGGGACCCCATTCCCAGTTTGCTTGGTAGAGCCCCACACCTTTGGAGATGAGGAGTTTCTTTCCTTTTCCTGCCCACCCTCTGGGAAAGAAACCTCTGAGGTCCCTAAACACACACACATGCACACGCACGCATACACACACACATACACACGTATTCCCACCTGTGCTCCTGCAGCAGGGTCACCAGGATGTTCTCCAATGCCATCTGCTTTTGGTCTGCCCACATGCTGTCCACCTGACGGCCAAGCCGTACCTTTGCTCCTTGCTCCTGGTTTCTCTCTCTATTCGATTAGAAAAAGAGAAACGACTGAGGTTGCTACTTGAATAGGACGCAGAGAGGCCTGCGAAAGGCCAGGGCAAAGTTAGCAGAGCAGGGTGCGTCCCGCTGCCTATTCCAATATCTGGCATAGACTCTTGCACCCAACTGAATTAGACTCAGCAACATTTAAGAAGACAGTATCTATAGGAGTGAAGACAATAGACTATGAAACACATATCTTCCTACAGATGACTTATTAATTACAAAGGAGAAAATGTTAACTTTACAGAGGAGAAACCTGGCAGACATCATGCTAACCAAGTGATCAAAGTTACCATCACCAATGGGACAAATTGACATCATGTGCCTCCCGATAGGATGCACTGAGAAGGACTCAACATCACTTCTGTTGCATAAGATGAATGTGATCATGAGAAAGCACCAGGCAAGTCCAATATGAGGGACATTCTATAAAGAACTGTCCTTTACTAATCAAAAATGTCAATGTCACAAAAGACTGAAGAACTGGTCCAGATTAAAAGAAACTAAAGAGACCTGACAACTATGATGCCACCTGTGATGCTGGATTGGGTCCTGGATGAGAAACATCCAGCTGGGGACAACTGGTGAAATTTGAATATGGACTCTAAGTGATAATTATACTGTGATTATGTAAGAGAGTGTCCTTTAATTATATGCTAGGAGACACACAGAAGTACTTAAGGATAAAGGGTCATGAAGACTGCAATCCACTCTCAAATGGCTCAGCAAAATAATAATAATAATATGTACCTGGGTTTGTGTGTGTATGTCTAGATACAAAGTAAGCAAATATAATAAAAATATTAGGAACTGTTGACTACAGGGAAGGGAATGTGAAAGCCCTTTGTACTATTGCTGCAACTTCTCTGTAAGTTTGGAATTTTTTCAAAATAAAAACTAAAAAGTGGGGCTTCCCTGGTGGCGCAGTGGTTAAGAATCCGCCTGCCAATACAGGGAACATGGGTTCGAGCCCTGGTCCGGGAAGATCCCACGTGCCGCGGAACAACTAAGCCTGTGAGCCACAACTACTGAAGCCCACGCACCTAGAGCCCGTGCTCTGCAACAAGAGAAGCTACCGCAATGAGAAGCCCAGGCACCGCAACGGAGAGTAGCTCCCACTCGTCACAACTAGAGGAAGCCCATGTGCAGCAACAAAGACCCAACGCAGCCAAAAATTAATTAATTAATAAATTTTTAAAAAACAAACAAAAAACTAAAAAGTGTTCAGGCTGTAGAGTCAGGCTGTTTGAATGCTAACTCTGCCACTCTTTGGTTGTGTCCTTTAGAAGCTATTAATGTAGCTTCTGTATGATGGGGGTAAGAGGACCTGCTCTGTAGAGTTGTTGGAAAGAGCACATAAGAAACTAAGAATAGGGACTTCCCTGGTGGTCCAGTGGTTAAGACTTTGCGCTCCTAATGCAGGGGGCCCTGAGTTCGATCCCTGGTAAGGGAACTAGATCCCGCATGCTGCAACTAAAAGATCCCACATGCTGCAACTAAAAGATTCCCACGTGCCGCAACTAAGAGTTTTCTTGCCACAGCTAAAGATCTCGTGTGCTGCAACTGAGACCCAGCACAGCCAAATAAATAAATAAATACTAAAAAAAAAAAAATGAAGAAGAAGAAAAGAAACTAAGAATAATGGCTAACCCTACCAAGGGCTTACTCTGTGCCCAGCACTGTGCTGGGTGTGTGTAAATGTCCCAGGGCAAAGTCTTTGTTTCTGGCAGAGCCACAGTCAAGCGGTGACTACCACCGCTGTTGTCACTGTTGGAGCCCATCACAGGGACAAGCACATAGTGGGTGCTCAGTGATCATTTATTAGTTAAGTGTAAGCTGAGGTTTGACATTGGAGCCCTTCTGCTATGGCGAGTCCAGAAATGACAGATGCTGCGCAAGGGGAGAGACCAAACTTGGTCCCTCCAAACCGCGATGCACTTGGGGTATGGGAAGAAGTCACGAGAACGTCAGCTCACCCCTGCTGCCTGCTCATGATGTCCTGGAGAAGCTTGCGGGCAGACAGCTGGCCCAGCACCTTCCGGTAGCTGTTGGTGAAGATGGCGTCTGCGTACCTCGGCATCCTAGTGGAAGGAGTCAGAGGTCAAAAGGCAGGGTGGGAGGCCCAGGAGGGCTGTGCTCATGGGGTCTCTTTAAGGTCCTTCTGTGGCCTGTCCCCAGAGAGAGCTGGAACCTGGGCTGAGTGACCTCTCTGGGGCTCAGAGTCTGCCTCCCTCCCAGAGATGAGCAGTGGAGGCTGACCAAGGAGATAGCTGGGGACCAGCTGGTGGCTTGACTCTGCATCCCCTAAGTAGCAACCCTGGCAGGGCTGGCTTTGGGGTGGCAGGAATCCAGCAGGTCCTGTTGTCAGGACTGCTTACCTGAGGGGCTGGGAGGGCAGGGAGCCGTGGGAGCCGCTGCTGAGGGTGAGAGTCACGAGGAAGAACACCCAGAGCAGCATCCTTCACCCCTGTGCTGGCACCTGGGAAGTGACAGACAGGAAGAAAAGGTCAGGTGAAGCCATGGCCACTGGGATGCCTTTTGCTGGGTGGGCCCAGCCCTGGGCTTGGCTCCACGCAAGTTTGGCCCTTGTCTTTTGGAAGCTGTTGGGTAGGAAAAGGAACCCAGACACACCTGGGTTCAAGTTCTGCCTCTGGCAGTCACAAGCTCTGACCTCATTTTCTCCATCTGTAAAATGGGCATGATAAGGCTACTCTGCTGACCTCACAGGGTTGAACATAAAATGAATGATAATGGTGAAACTGCCCCTCCTTGTAAGGCCTTATACATGGGATTCAGGCCTCAGCAAGGAATAGGGGAGGAGCAAGCACCTTCCCCTAGTCACCGAAGTCACCCACCAGCCCAGTGTGGCACTGACGGTATTGAACAGGGCTAACAGCTCAGGCTCTGAGTCAGACAAATCTGAGTTCACATCTGGGCTCTGCCATCACTAGCTGTGCATCCCAGGACTAGTGGCTTCTTCTTTCTGGACCTCAGTTTCTCTATCCATAAAATGGAGTCAATAACTACACCTACTGCATAGGGTCCTTGTGAGCATGAGGTGAGATGAGGCACCTGAAGTGAGCGCTTGGCATGTGGGCAATTCTCCACACACCTCTGCTCCAATGACCTAATGCTCAAGGAGCAGGCTGTCCTGATTTTGTGAGGAGTTGGAGGAAAGGGAGGAAGGCTATACATCTTGCTCCAGATGCTTAGATTTTGCCCTGGAAGAGACCAGGGAGCCTGGGGAGCCCGTGAGGCAGAATCATCTCATAGATCACGTAATTGTCCTTCATTGGGGCCTGCTGACACCGTGCTCGGCAATTAGGGGAAGAACAGTCTACAGGGAGAGAGCTGCATCGGCTGGGGCGGTGCCACTGCTGTCAGACCACGGTGTGGAAGCGGCTGGCCTCGAAGTGACTCAGCCATCTCAGAGTTGAGTCTTCTCATCTCCCAGGGGCACTGCCTCTCAGCAGGATGTGCACTCCATGGGGATACAGACCCCTCCGGAGGCTCAGCCAGCCCCTGAGAGGGCAGGACCCCTCACGTTCCACCATCTCCCCGCATCGCTCCATTTCCAGCTGGTCCTGCTGAGGAGGGGTTTCCGGCAGGCAGGACCAGCCCTGAGGGAATCCACTTCCTTTCCCGGGCTCACTTGTCTTCTCAGGGCATCACTCCTGTTCTCCCAGACACTGGGGTCTCGACTAACTCAGGGATGCCCTGAGACTCCAGGAAGCACCCCGGGGACTGCTCAATGCTGTCCGAGACCCCTGCACCTCCAGAGCTGGAGGGAGCAGCTAGCCAGGCCTCAATCATCAGCCCCTCTTTGATGTGCACCCCTTCACCCTCCCCGCCCAGAGACAATGCTCCAGTTTCAGCTCAAACACTTGCTGCCGGTAAGTGACAGGGAGCTCACTAACTCTAAGCCAGTCTGTCCGATATCCAGGCAGCTCTTCCTGTTAGGAAGTTTTTCTCGTTGCACCAAGTCCAAGTCCCCTTATCCTGCAAACACTTGTTAAGCGTTTACTATTCTGGTAAGGATCGGGGCTAGAGAAAAAATGAGACCGTCGTGTCGGCCCCACGGGCTGCCCCTTTGCCATCCACCTGCCGTGCCTCCCAGACCTTCTGTGCCTTCATCAACACGACAAGCCCTTTAGATGCATTTTGCATCTGACTTAGAACTTGGCCCCCCCAGACCAAGGATCTTCAGTCTTCTGTCCTCACCACACACTATCACACCTGGCCCCCCTTTCCCGACCTGGTCCACTGCTAGAGTTTCCTAAGTAAGGAGATCTTTGGAGGCAAAGGGGTCTCCTTGACATAACCACTGTTCTTCTGTCTCCCAGCTGCATCCTGGGCTTTCTCGCCTTCTTTCCTGCTGATCTTGTAATGACCTGAGCACATCCAGGCCCCCAGTCACCTCACTCACCTCTCCGAAGCCCGTGACACCTCAGCCCCTCCAGAGCGAAGCCCTAACCTCTGTTTTTGGCCTAAGCTCCACCTCAGCCTCCCCACCCACTGCCCCTTCTCCCAGGGCTGGCACAAGTGATTCCCAGCCCCTGTGCCCACCCGGCCCGCACAGCCCACCCTCACACTCGCCCTCGGGAGCAGGTATCACGACCTCCAATTTTACAGCCAAGGAAATGAGCCCAGAGAGGAGAAGGGCCTTTTTCCATGGTCCTCCATCAAATTAGTTTTGGAGTGGGCACTTCAGAACGGGCCTCCTGATCTGCACGGCGGCCTCTCAGAAACAAGCCCTTATTCACAAGACTCCCTATTCATGGGGTGCTTCAGAATTCATCACCTGCACATGGGAAACGGTTCTGAGAAGACTGAAAGCTTTTGCTCTTTGTTACTGGGTCTCTGGGGAAGAAACAAGGGGGACAAACAGGAACACCTGCTTGGTTGGCGTGTCCCTGTGCACATCCGATGGTTTTAGGGAGTTGAAAATAACCTGATATTGGCAGACTTTGGGGGGCAAGTCATAGTAAATCTAGTAACCCGTGGTCATGCAGAAGGAGGCTGGGCAACCTCATAATCTGGTCAACCAAGAGGCACAAGATTTGCCATAAACCGCTTGCCCCAGGGATGGGTCAAGCCACCACTGTAACCTCTGGGGTATGAGAACCTAATCCATGGGGTGGCAAAATCCCATTGGACAAAGAGGGAAAACAACAAGAATTATCCAGTTTCTGGTATGATGAGAATAGAGGTTGTGTCACCAGGACTAAAATAGCTATTGGCAGACACCTTCCACCTGGCCAGTCTAAGGAGCTAGAATTCACTGAATTAAATCGAGCATGAGTCCAAGAGCACCACTGACACCCCCTTGATGGCTCCGAAGGCATTTTAGGGTTTATCATCTATCATGATGAGTATCAGTTAGCTCTCCGCAGCGCTTACAAACTAATTCTGTGATTAGATATATTTGAGGTCGTCTGGATTCAGGATAAATGGGCATTTGATTTACATCAGTTGGCACTTTTTGCCAGACTTCATGCCAGGACTGCTACAGGAATTCTGCAGATGAACCTTCAGCTAACAGCAGAGGTCAGGTCTCAAGTGCCAAACTAGCAAGGCCATTTTTGAGCTCCTGGAAAAAAATCTTTTACCTTTCTTAAATATTCTGCTGTGTAATTTAAGAACCCCAAAGCATTGGCATCCTGATTCAGTTTATAAACTGTTTCACCGATAGTGTTCCAAGTCAAAGGAGATCTAAGTTTTTCATGAGGAAGCATCTTGAATGGTCATTCAAAAGAGTGACACCCCACCTCCTTCCAGAAAGGGTTTGAGGTGGTTTATGGTAAAAGATACAAATACTTCAGGACCATTAAAGCCCGGGTCGAGAGACGAGCGTGGGGGTAATCGAGTGCTCCAAGGGCAGATAATTGTATCTAAAACCTAGAGTAAGGAGCGAGGCTGCAATTGAGCAAGAAAGCAAAACGTTATCAATTTCCAGGCAATTATGCTGAATCGGCTCTGAGCGATCGGTGCGCGGTATTGATTTGCACAGGCACTTGGTTCCTTTCTGGTCCGTGGCAGAATCCCGTGCTTTGACAGGAGAATCTAGCCAGGTGATGTCTTGCCCCAGAAGCCCACCTGCACACCCTCGAAGGAGCACTGAGACCTCATCTGCCCCAGACAGACACCTGACACGTGTCTGCTGCCACCTCTCCAGGGATTGAGGTCCACGCATTCGAGAAAACCTCACAATGGCACCCACCGTCAAAAGCATATTCCAGAGCCCCTAACGAGGGGCCTAAAATGTACTCACCAGTCCACGGGCAAAGAGGATGGCAGTGGCCTCTTGGACGTGGAGTCTCTGAGTTGCTCTCAACTTGCGCACCCCCATCCAGCCCAGCCCCCGGGGCCGCCCCCCTCTCACCTCCGAGGTGGTGGGTCTCCCTCTGCTCTGAGACGCTGCTCCAGCTCCACGGGCCCCGCGCTCCGCGTTTGCTACGGCGGCTGCGTGGCGCTCCCATCATTTATACCTTCATTTTCCCGAGCGTTGTCAGCGTCAGAGAATCAATTACTCACAAGTCCACCAAAGGATCATTTTTAGCATCACACTGACAAACCCTAATAGGGGAAAGAGGTTTTGCCCCTTGCAAATTAAGGCTCATAATGAACTTTCCCTTTATCTTTGAGAGAACAGACAGAGCGGAAAGTTATCATATTATTCCAAGAGGAATAGAGAGTCTAATACTGCTCCTCTAATAACTGGAGTACTCCTTACAGTGAAACACCAAGGGTTCATTTACTCTCTGAGATAAATGAGCCTTTTGAAAAGTTCATATAATCTTGTTTTGTCCGTGTGCAACTTTATTTCACTTCAGGGCAGTCAACTTTACAGACTAAGTGTTTTGTGTTTTTCTCCCCTTAGTGAGGAGAGTTGTTTGCGAGTTCCCTTATCCAATTATCAAGATTTCCCTCTATTTGACTTACCCCGCTGTGGTCACAGACTGGTGTAGGCAGCTAGCCTGGGGGGCATCCATAGTCGCGTGTTGGAGCAGCCAAACGTTGATAGTTGCCTCAGAGGTGTGTGAAGTGAGAGGGAAGAGATGGAAATCTTGAGACAGTGGTGTTTCCAGATTTCTCTAGCCTATAGCTAAAGAATCTTCAAGAATGACATGAAAGTGTGCGAGGCAGAAGCTCTGGTTTCCCATACGGCTGTTGTCCAGGAGTGGAAATAGCCCTAAGGTAAGAGTCCAGACACCTGCTGGCCCTCCTGTGCCTGTCCATCATGACCTCGGTGACCGTCAGCAAGCTACTTCTACCCTCCAAGCCTCAGCTTCTATACCATCAATTCCCACTTGCACCCCCAGCGAAACAGCAGAGAACAGTAGCTTTCAAACTTTTAAAAGAGTTTGAAACATGGATTTTCTTTGGAAATCTTCTATGAAAGTACAGTATATAAAACAGATTTTTTAAAACGGGGCTGCTCTGGTTGAAGAATGGAGGCTGGAGACTGTCTTTGCCTGCCCTTGGGACAACTCTACGGTTCACATTTAGAACCAGTAATGTCTGAAGGAACCTCCTAGCAGCAACATTTGTGATCCTGTTTCTTAGCTTGCACTGAGCCATGTTCTTGGCAAACATGGGTTGTTCCCCAGAGAAGCAGGGACTGAGTGGCATGTTGCCCTGAAGGCCTGGACACAAAGTGGTCAGGTCAGGCCAGACCTCCAGGGACTAAGAATAGGCTGACAGGTCACAGCAGCAGGTGGCAGATGGAGGAGTTGGGAGCCCCCAGGGCAATGGGCTCTCATACAGTCAGGAGGTGTGGGGTTATCTCAGCCAACACAAGGTGGGGACCACAGAGAGCTGGGCGCCCAGAATGGACACAAGGCCAGGGGACAGATATAGGACACACAGAATTGGCTGAAGAAACCATGGGACTCAGAATTCGACCCCAGCTGAAGCTCTGTGCCGGGGATTGAGCTAAAGACTTCATGCTTGATCTCAGTTTCCTAATCTGTAAAGTGGGAGTGAGGCTCATGAGGCTGTTGGGTGAGGATTAACTGTGACAGTGGATAAGGTACAGGCCTGGAATAGAGTAAGTCTCATAAATTAGCTCTTACCACTGCGTTCGTTGTTGTTATAAATGAGGAAACAGCCACAAAGAGGCTGCCCACTTCCTCACAGTCACACAGCTGGGCAGGGGACTCAAAGATTTCTGACCTGCAAATTCAGTGCTCCACAACAAGTTAACATTCCATGGTCCACCAATTCTTACTTTCCTACTTTTTTTTTTTCTTTAAAGAACTTTAATGGTTTTATTGAAGTACAATTCACACATCATAAAAGTCATCTGTTTGAAGTCTACGGTTCAATGAGTTTTCATAAGTTTATCCAGTTGTGCCACCATCTCCTCAGGTAGGTAGACCTAGAGGGGGACACACTAAGTGTTTAATTGCTCTGAGCCTCAGTTACCACATCTGTACAATGGGCACCCTAATACCTGCCTCCCCAGGTTGTTGTGAGGATCAGAAATATGCTTGCAAAGTATCTGGTACACTTGGCCAGTGTCAGCTGTTACTGTAGTTCTTATGATCAGAGCTGAGCTCTGAAAGCCGGACAGGGAGAGCTGGGAGCCATCCTGGGTGATGAGCTTAACTTGCTGTAAATTCTCAAATCCATCAAGGAAGAGGATGGAGGGAGGAAGCCAGGACGAGCCTTGAGACTGAGAGCACAGCCCCCTCCACCAGTTCCGTCCTCATCCTCCGAGAGGGGTGGGAACAGCTCGCTCACCACCCGGCTCTCTTCCCAGGATGGGTTTTCATCCAGCGTTAATTAGCGAGATCGGGCCTGTGTGTAAGGGTTGGGGGCTTGAGCTGTGGAAAGAAAGCGCCCCAGAGAAAGGCTGGCTTTAAAAGGCTCCAAAAGGCTGGGGCAGTGAGGCTCCGCTGAGAGACAAGCCGTGCATTTGTGTTGCAAATTTGCAGTGTGCTGGAGCCAGCCATTCAAAGAGGGTGATGCTGAAGGCAAGGGGCTTGGGGGTGGGGAGGACAGAGGAAGTCGACAAAGGGGGCCTGTCCGAGGGCCTCGGACCCTGCTTCGTAAAAGCTGCTTTCATTGCCCTCCCTGGATGATGGCAGCGTTCCCAGCCCGAGGCCACCGTGCAGGGACGGAAGGCCTGGACCCCAGACTCCCAGATTCCCTTGACATCCCCTGCCCCCCACTCCGTGCCTTCTGGGACTGGTTTTATGGAGTCAGTGGCAGCAGATGGCACAGGAGTGCTCATGAATGCTATGTCAGAGTGAGGGGCTAGTGGTTGGCCTTGCTGGGTGGCCTCAGGCAAAGTGATGTGACTTCCCTGAGCCTCAGTTTCCTCTTCTGTGAAACAGGGCCAGTGGGGTCCTTTCTCCTACTTCACGTCCTACCCAAGCAGGAGGGCCTGTGATTGGAGGGTGATCCAATCACCGTTAGAGGTTCATCTCTTTCTGGAAAAGTCTGCATTTGGGAAGGTCATTTGAAGAGTTCTTTTAAAGAGGTAAAGTCGATTATACTTAGCAAGTCAGTTACGTGACTCTGGGTTGCTCAGAAATGTTACTCGCATGAGTATTTTAAACAGTCACCTTGCTTGGAATCTTTGGGCCTGTCCCAAGTCAGTTATTATGGCTGTTAGTTAGGTTGGTTTTCTGGGTTGGTAGACACAGTGCAGGTGCCAGGCATGAGGGACAGGAAGGCTGTTCCCAGCTGATCCTTTAGGCAAGCTCTCCTTGGTGAAGGTCTTTGAAGGGTGACCACCCTTCAAAGCACCCTTTGGATCCCGCCTCTCCCAGAAGCATTCCCTACTGGTCTTGCCTTGTGATTCATAAATTTTATATGTGGTAAAGCAACTCCTTCTCTGAGACCCTTGGGATGTCTCGGACCAGATCAGATTCATATCTGAACCCCCCCAAAGCTTTTAATTTCTTCCAGCTTTATTGAGATATAATTGACATATATAAAACTTTCTAATCAAGGTGCCGTCCCTAGACCAGTGGTATCAGCAGCTTGTTAGAAATGCAGAATCTTAGGCTCCACCCTAGGCGACTGAATCAGAGGCCAAATTCCCTTTTGTTCCAGGATTCTAAAGGCATCGGGCACCTAAGATGGTCTCGGAACGCCCTGGGATTCTCCAACCATGGAGGAGGGCCGTGGCCGCAGGCAGCCAGGAGATGTCGCTCTTCCCCAGTCATTGGCCGTGTCGGGCTTTGCGAAGAAAGCCAGAGGCCCCAGAGCCAGGGCTTTGTCCATTTTGAAAGCCTGGGAGCACCGAGGGGTCCAGGTCAATTACATCCACCAGGCCATCCTCTCCTCAGTCACCCAGGCTCCCCATCTTTCTCTGCCCAGTTCCTGCCCTGGGTTCTCACCTGTGTTTCCAGTTAGGAGAGGCTGTGTGATCCCCAAGCCCAGCCCCTGCCCCAGGATCCCCAGGAGGAAGCCCAAAGGAGAAAACTCAGCCCTTGGAGCCTCCCTAGGGCCTGGCTCATCAGGCAAGAACATGGCCCGGTGAGGACGAAGACATCCTTTGGGAGGCCCCTTCTCACTTGGAGTCTGAGTTGTTGCATCTCAGTGACAACAGGACTTGCAGACATAGAGAGAGAAAGTCGAGTGTCTATAGGAAAAACCCAAGGCCCGCCTGGCACTCTAGTTTCCAGTTTCCCATCTGAAATCGGTGCCCAGTGCCAGGGGCAGGGTTATGGCTTCACTTCCCCTCTGTGGTTACAGTGCAGTTAAGGGAGCTCCATTAGCCGTGGATGCAGCAAACCTGGCCAAAGAGCCCTTACTACAGACTGGAAGCAGAATTGCTGGGGTTTCCCTCTGGGGCTAAAGCTCCCCATCTGGCCATATCCTCCTGGCCTTCCCTCACCCTGCATCATTTTTTTTCTGAACATCCAGGCTACAGAGCAGAACGAAGATCTGTTTCCATACTCAGCATCACCCTTGGAGCTGGAATTCTCCTCTAAACTGGGAATCCATCCCTAGTGGATGGCAGAGACTTGGCTTCCTAACTCCTGTCATTCCAGCCTCTGGGTCAGCCCCACTCACCGCCACCCAATCATTTACAGGAATCTAGTTGTCCTGGGTCACAGCAGCATAAGAGTATCATCTCTTGATGCTTACTATGTGCTAGTCACGTAACATACATGATCTTCAATAACCTTAAGGGTTAGGAGCATAAAGTGATCTCATTTTATTGTGGAAGAAGCCATTGGGCTTGGAGCCATTGGGTAACTTGTCCAACCTCACACAGGCAGTAAATGGGGAAGCCAGGGCTAGAAGCGGCACCCGTCTCCCTCCAGACAAGCCTTACTGCCCTCGCTCCAGCAGTGCTACCCGCTACCCCAGCCTCAGCATTTTTGGGGGCCATGCTGTGTGGCTTGTGGGAATCTTAGTTCCCCGACCAGGGATTGAACCCGGGTCCTTGGCAGTGAAAGTGCAGAGTCCTAACCACTGGACCTCCAGGGAATTCCCCAGACTCAGCATCTGAAGGCTGATTTCTGCCAGCTCCTCGTGACAGATATCAGATTTCCCTTTGAGCAGTATCAGTAGGCTGTCTGTGGACCCTGTGAGGTGGAATGATAAGTGCGATAAGTGAGAATTTCCTATGGCTGATGCCAGGGAAGTTGTGATGGGAGATGGCCCTGTACTTTTCACATGGCACTCATCATGGTGACAGTGACATTTCTGATTAATATCAGAACTTTGGTGATTTCAGCAGTGAACCTGGAACCAAAAGTCCTGGGCTCACATCGGACCCGATTCACACGTCCTTTAGGTTAGAGATGGTCTCAGGCACACACAGGCTTTCCAGAATACTAATCAACGATGAAAATTCATCACTGGTTTATTTACATATTTCATCATTCATTTCAGGCTCTCATCTTTCCTTTGATAATTCATCCATCAGACATCATTGTAGTAAAACCTTGCTGGGAGCTAAGCATTATGTTTAAGATCCAGGAGCCAAGAAATAATAAGATACAATTTAAATTAATTAATATTTATCAAGTGCCTGCTGGGTGCCATTCACTGTGTTGGGGGCTCCAGGCATTCTGTGGACTTGCTTTGGTGGAGATTTCATTCTAGCTGGGAAGGCAGGCAGGCAGCAAACAGATAATTGCATACAGTGTGATACACACGGTCTACAATAGAGGTGTGTGCCTGGTGCTATAGGAGCAGAGTGGGTGGGGAATTCACTCTGCTGGGGAGCAGGAGAGGCTTTGCAGAGGAGATGACATTTAGGTTAAGCTTGAAGAGACGGGAAACATTAATACAGCATGAACAGAGGCCTGGAGGCATGATCCAGGCAAGCAGTTTGCTTTGGCTAGAGTGAGGATGCTCAGCTTTTGTGTGCATCGGGCCTAGACTCCGCCCCACCATGCAGTTGTCTGGGGTAGGGGCCAGGGTTCTGCATTTTCCACCAAGGCCCCAGATGATTCTGGTGCAGATGTGAGAGATGGCAGTCTGAGAAACCCAGGCCTAATGCTTCCTCTGCAGGGAATGCAGAGGACGATTCTGGAACAATAAGTGGAGGCCAAGCTGTGCAGGGTGTCAAATACTTTGCTAGGGAATTTGGGTCTTTTCTCTTCTCAGCGGAGAGAGCCCATGGGAGGCCTTCAAACCCAAGAGTGATGGTTTTGGAAGGAGAGTTTTGCCAGCAGCCTGGATGGGGGACTGAAAGCAGAGGGGCCCCAGGGAAGGAGCCCAGGTAGGAAGCTTTTACAGCTGGCCAGGCCTGCGGTCCTGAGGTCCTGAGCCAAGGCCCACGGAGGAGGTGGGTGGGGCACCTGAGGAAGATTTGAGAGGGCTCTCTGGAAGATGGGACCACGGGCCTGAGGTAGACGGGATGAGGGAGGTGGAGGAGGGGGAGGGGCTGGGGGCCTTGAGGGCTGATCGGATGCTTTGGGGGGCACATTGGGAGGAAGAGCAATGAGTTCCAATTTACAAATGTTGAGTTTTTCCGGACTCAAGGCGCCTCCAGGAGGAAGTGGGTAACAGGCTCTTGGATCCAGTCTGGAGCTCCATCTGGGCTGGGGGTGTGGGGAGCCGGCACAGAGGAGGCAGTGGGGGTGGTGGGAGGGACCGCTAAGAGCCAAGGGGGGTTCCTGGAGAGAAGACACATTTTCAGGGCAGGTGGAGGCAGAATTGGAAAAAGTGGAGGAAAAGAACAAATTAGAAAAGTAGGGTCTTTGTTGTCAACGTATTATCTCCACTTTGCAGATGGGAAAACTAGAACTAAGACAGACACTTAAATGCCGCATCCTTGGTCCCTGTGCTCATCAGGGTGGGGCTGGGATTTGAATCTAAGCCTCTTTGGCTCCAGCACCTATATATTCTCTTCTCTGCTTCGACCCCAGGAGGCAAATCCCATCCCCAGATATGAAATAAACAGATTCATAGATTGGGGGAGGGGCAGATGCAGCAAAAAATCAACTTGCGAGAGAAAGGCAGTGGAGAACAGTGTATTACGGGAGTGTGTTTTTCTTGACCTCTCCCCACAAGAGTATTCTGAAGCAAATCCCAGACTTCATATCACGTCATCCATAAGTATTTCAGTCTGTATCTCAACAAGATAAGGGCTCTTTCTTTAACAGCGTCACAATACCATTATCACACTTAAAGAAAAATCTAACCATAATTCCTATTAAGTGAACCTACTGAGGGCAATTTGATAAGACCTCAGAATGTGCTTATCCTGAGCCAGTATTGTCACAAAGCCACGATAAGGAATTTAAATTTTCCCAAGGTAATTACAGTGAGGGCTGAACAGGGGATTGGAAATGCAGGAGATTTGAGAAGCTTTGGGGGCCCTGGAAAGGAAATGTTATAAAGGAAAAAAAAAAAAAAAAAAGTCTGGAAAGGTTTGCAGAGTACAAACGAAAAGAATCTTCTTCCTGACTTCCTTTTCCTCACCCAAGGGCCTGTAGTCATAAATGTGAAATAGAAACCGGGTCTAAAGTTAAACCAAACGGATAAAAATAACACAACAAGTAGCTGTTAAAGGTAACAAGACAGATTCATTGGGCCGGTTTCCTACCAAGCCTCTCCAGACCGCTCACTTCTTAGATGAGGACTGTCTTGCTGCTGCTGTGAGAACGTTAGCTTCCTGGGAGGTCATGTATATTGTTTATTACCTGGTGCATTAACTGGACTCTGCCTTTCCACTGAGCTTCAGGAAACCTGGTTTATAGGACCAGCTCCTCTACAAACTTTCTCTGTAACCTTGGCCAAGTTACTTCACCTCTCTGAGCTGATCTGCATCATGAGAGCGTTAGACCCCAGGATCTCAAAATTGCCTTTTAAGTTCTTAATTCTGTGATTCAACGAACACCTCATGAAATGGCGCTCATCCCCTGGAGTTTAGAAAATGTTACCAGGGTTTGGTTCCATGTTACCTCATGTCTGCAAAATGCTTGGCTAACCTAGATGAAGGATGCCATGGAGACACCACGCTTTTACCATACAGGTTCATGCTCCAGAATCACCTGGGGTTGCACTTGGCTGAGCCCCTGAAGGAAATCCAAAAGGCAGCTCCATATGAGCTCTCAGGAAACCAGCGGTGGATGGAGACCAGATGGAAACTGCACAGAGCCATCCACAGATGGAGCTGGTTGCCTGAGGCCCAGGAAGCAAATTGTAGAAATAAGTTTAAATGACAGCCCAGTGGGTTTTTTTATGGCAAGTAAAGGGGTTGATCGATGGCAACCAGGGATTTGGGGCTGAGATGGAGCTAAAGGGAAGGGGCCAGTGAGAAGCTGTCAGCTCACATTGCCATATGTTGCTGGGATTCTGGACCTTGGCCTGGGGAGCTGCATTCGAGCAGAATCTTAAGACCTGGGGTCGGAGGGGAGCCAGAGGAAGATACATGAGAACGTGAGCCGGAAAGTGTAGGGGAGAAACAAAACAGACCTCATCCTGGGCCAGAATAGCAGCCCTTTCCAGAAACCCTGTCCCGGACCCAGCTCCTTGCCATTCTGCTGGGAAGGAGAGGATGTGTAGGGCTCAGCTCCAGCTGCCCTGATTTCTTTCCTTTGGTTCCTCCAGTGTGCTCTGCTCTTTCCCATGAAGACCTCCTGCCGGAGCTGTGTCCTCTGCCTGGAAGGCAACTCTCCTCCTCTGATCAACTTTCACTTAGACCTCAGCTCAAACCTGCTGCCTCCAGGAAGCCCTCCTTGACCTCCCTATCGAAGACAAACCACTCTGTCTTTAGATCCTTACACCACTACATACTAAAAAAAAAAAATAGCACTCTTCACTGTTTATAATTTGTCATGTATTTATGTGAGCCTTTAAATTTTTTTTTGCATATTTATTCACTTATTTATAATGAAATTATGGTCTAAATATTTACAACATATAGGAAGACAGAGGATACGTTTATACAAAGCCAGCCTGCAAAGTATTCAAAGGTGCAAAAATGACAGTTCAGTATCTCAAACTACTCCTGGTTCAGCAGACCAGTTCCTTCACTTCCACACATCAACATTTGACACAAAAAAGTTCCTTTGGCAAAATCTGTAATGCTAAGAGAAAGGACAAGTTGCAATTTCAGAATGTGATCCTTTTTTAAATTTCTAATTTTGAAATAATTTCAAGCTTTCAGAAAAATAAGAATGATACAAAGAACTCCCTCCCGTATACTTTTTGGCCCAGATTCAACAATTAACATTTTGTCACATTTGCTGTATCATTTTCTCTGTGTGTGTGTGTGTGTGTGTGTTAAATATAATCATACATGTATAGATAATATATTGATTGTTATTTTTTTCTGAGCTTCTTGAGAATAAGTTGCAGACATCTTGCCCCTTTACCCTTAAATACTTAAGCATTATTTCCTAAGTACAAAATCATTCACTTATGTAACCACAGCACAATTAAACCGTCTGATTCTCTGAATAATGTCTGTTTCCTTTTACTTAAATGTAGGCTCCATGAGGGCAGGGGCCACTCTTGCCCACCACCCATGTGTGCAGCACCCAGCAAAGTGTCTGGCACAACACTGGTGCTCTAAAAATATTTGTTGAATGTACAAGAAATCCTGAATTTGAAGGGACTTGTCACAAATATTGCATCCTGCCCCAGCCATGAACTTTCTCACTTGGGATGCTGTGTGCGTTGGATGGGGTTGGGTGTTTGGATTTGTCTGCTTGCCTCCATTTCTGTGGGGAATCAGAATCCCACTGCGGTAAATTACAGTGCCTGAAGATTTGGCTTCTGTCATTTTCAAATCCTCTCCCACCAGCTCTGGCCCTTGCTCAGCCACAGTCTTGACTGGCAGACGCCTTTCCTCTGGCCCAGTGGCACCTGTTGGCCATCACACCCAGTTAACTGGCCCCATGAGAGAGTTCTGGCAAAGACAGCTGGAATGCTGGCCAATCTTCCCAAGCAATTGCTCGTATGAGGTGCTGTCTTCGGCTTCGGAAACTGCCCTCTAAGCCCTTGGCCCACCAGGTGCTTTGGGCTACCTTACAACCCACGTGGGTCCTCTGTCAGGATGTTGTAACTACTTAGTTAATAGAGGAACTGATAGAGGGGCTGGATGTGCTTTACCCCTAAATACTTAAGCAGTATCCATTTCAGGGTGAGCGGGAGGTGGAGCCCACAGCTCATGGAATCTTGAGTTGGAGAGGCCTTTAGAGATCATTAGGATGGTGGTCCCCAAACGTCGGTTTCCATACCTCCTGGGAACTTGTTCGAAATACTCCAGCCCAGACCTATTGAATCTGAATCTCCGGGGATGGGTGGAGCAATCTGTGTTTTAGCTGGCCTTCCAGATGATTTGGCTACAAGCTCAGGTTTGCAACCCGCTGCTCTAGGCTGACCCCACCAGTTTTCAAGGGGGGACCTCAAGCTCCAGGAAGGTCACCTTGACACCTCCTCTCATGCAGGTACCTTCTCTGCTCACTGCTGCAAATCTGCAGCTTGCTGGTGGGCTTTTTTTTTTTTTTTTTTTATGTTTTCAGAATCATAAATAAGCTTACCACTGGCTATTACATTACCATGGCAACCTGGCAGCTGGCTAGAAAGAAGCAGGTAGCACAGCTGCCTTGGGGTCTCAGCGGCGCTAAAGTAATTGTGGATTTTTTTCTCTGTCGGCCTCTGCCTGGCCTCTTTGTTTTTCTCCTCATTTCCTCCTCCTTTCTTCTCCGTTTGGCCCTTATTGCTCCCTCATCTCATTAGGAGCAACATGTGCTCTAATTGTTTTAGATTTTCCAAGGGCTGCCAAATCTAACCTCTCCTTTGAAACTAACAATAATACCACCAATGGGCCCACGTGAGCCTGGCTATTTGACTGCTTTTTTATCCCCATCAAAATGTTGTATTAAAATGTCCTTGAATTTATGTTTTGATAAGGTACATGCACAGAGTGCAAAATTCTAAAGGTACAAAATGGCACACATTAAGAGTAAGTTGGACTTCCCTGGCAGTCCAGTGGTTAAGACTCCGAGCTTCCAATGCAGGGGCCACGGGTTTGATCCCCGGTCAGGGAACTAAGAACCCACATGTGGCGCGACCAAAAAAAAAAAGAAAAAAAAAAGTAGGTCACCCCATGACTCCCTGGGGTCCAGGTCTTAGGGATCCTTCTCCAGCATTTAGAGTTGCCTCATGCTTTTTTTTTTGCAGTACGCGGGCCTCTCACTATTGTAGCCTCTCCCGTTGCAGATCACAGGCTCCGGACGCGCAGGCTCAGCGGCCATGACTCACGGGCCATGGCTCATGGGAGGAGCATGGCATGTGGGATCTTCCCGGACCGGGGCACAAACCCGTGTCCCCTGCATCAGCAGGCGGACTCTCAACCACTGTGCCACCAGGGAAGCCTGCCTCATGCTTTTTAATAGCTGCATATTCCAGGGTGTAGATGTACCACCACTTCTTTTTTTTTTTTTTTTTTTCTTTTTGCGATATGCGGGCCTCTCACTGTTGTGGCCTCTCCCGTTGCGGAGCACAGGCTCCGGATGCGCAGGCCCAGCGGCCATGGCTCACGGGCCCAGCCGCTCCGCGGCATATGGGATCCTCCCAGACCGGGGCACGAACCCGTATCCCCTGCATCGGCAGGCGGACTCTCAACCACTGCGCCACCAGGGAGGCCCACCACCACTTCTTTAAGTGGTCCCCTGTTGATGGATATTTGGGTTACTTCCAGTCTTTTGCTATTTTCATCCCCATTTTACAGCTGAGAAAGCTGTGATTCAGAGAGGGAAGTGGTTTCTGGAAACTCCCAAAGCAATTGTGGGCCTCTGTAGGCATTGCTTAGCTACAGAATCTAAGAAAAAAGGAAGAGTTGACTGACTCCTGAATTGCAGACAAGAAAGAGCCATCCAGGGCTTCCCTGGTGGCGCAGTGGTTGAGAATCTGCCTGCTAATGCAGGGAACACGGGTTTGAGCCCTGGTCTGGGAGGATCCCACATGCCGCGGAGCAACTAGGCCCGTGAGCCACAACTACTGAGCCTGCGCGTCTGGAGCCTGTGCTCTGCAACAAGAGAAGCCGCGATAGTGAGAGGCCCGCGCACCGCGATGAAGAGTGGCCCCCGCTTGCCCCAACTAGAGAAAGCCCTCGCACAGAAACAAAGACCCAACACAGCAAAAATAAATAAATTAATAAACTCCTACCCCCAACACCTAAAAAATAAATAAATAAATAAATAAATAAGCTGAATGTTTAAAAAAAAAAGAAAGAGCCATCCAGAGACCTGATTTCTTTTCTTGCCCTGCTAATGTCTTAGTTAAATTCTGATAACATGGACTGATGCCTGGTATAAATGATTGTAGAAGCGTTTCACATCTGTCTTCCCTGCTAGATGATAATCTTTGTTAGGGCAAGGCTCATGTTTCCTTCCCTACTGCATCCCTAGCAAGTGTTATACTCCTGGCAAGCACTGGGTGTACCATAGGTGCTCAATTAATACTTGTTGAATGAATGAATGAATGTGCCAGGATTGTGTGTGGTTAAGACAATGGGCTTAGAGGCCTGGGTTTGAATCCTGACTAATTAGTCGTGTAATCCAAGACCCATCACTCAGCTTCTCTGTGCCTGAGTTTCCTCAGCTGTGAAAGGGGAACACACGCTCAGTGTTGTCGGGTCAAGTGAGTGAATGCTGTCAACTATCCATCACAGAGCTCTGTACACAGTGAGGGCTCAGTCATTTCTCTCAGCTTCTTCCAGGGTCATGTATGGCAGGGAAATTCTGATGGGGGAACCAAACAATCTTTTAAGATGAGGTAATTTGAGCTGGGCCCTGAGGGAGGAGTAAGATTCCAGTTTATGCGGCTGGGGCCAGATCTCTTTACTGAGTCCATGCAACTATAAAATGGAGATGACGACACCCAGTTTCTGGCTCCCTCTGGGAAGGTGGTCCCACCTAAAGTCCCCCAGGAGGAAGACAGCACGCAATTAAAAGTCACCATCATTATTCAGCTGGAAAAGCACCTTCACAGGACAAGCGAACTGAACCCCACCAAATATGATTCGCTTGTGCTGTGTGTAACTGACTATTTAGCGTGGATTTAACCCAGGGAGCCAACTATGCTGTTGGTTTGAGTCAAGTTTAATGAGGCACTTCATAAACGTGGAGGTAATTAATACCATCCAGATGCTGGTTGTGTGTGAAGCTTTTGCTGCTTCCATGGCTGAAGAAGGGAGATGAAGTTCCGGACTCTTTCCTCAGGGGGATTTGGAAGTATGAGCTCCAGCCTGGGCCTTTGCTTCAGTTGTAACCTCCTCCTATAGATTGAATGTCACCTACTCTGGGAAGCCTTCCATGATTGTCATAGGCAGAGTCTGGTGCTTCTCCCGGGTTCTTATGTCATTCTGCACAGACTTCCTTTGTAGAACTCAAAATATCCTACTGTGTTAGTGTCTACGTCTGTCTCTCCCACCAGAGCCCAAGATCTTGTCTCCAGTGTTTCCCTGACATACAGTTGGCACTTAATGGATGTCTGCTGGATAAAGCTTTTCAGATTTCAAAACTGTGGGAAACCTTGGGTCTCAAGAACAAGTTATAGCATTTGGATTTTCCTGGGAAGGGCAAACCCTCTGTGGTGTTGACGTGTAATCTACCTTCTGGTGGAAATTCTGTTTGATGACCTCTCTAATGAGCCCAGCATTGAAATGTGAACTGCACCTCCTTTGTAGCAGACCTGCTCCTGGAAGGTCCTACAGCACAGGAATAGAACCTGGGTACCATGGGTTTATAGACACCCAAGTGTGGAATCCAGCCCTTAGTTCACACCTTGTAGAAAGCAAGAGGACAGGCCTTGAACTATCAAAGTTGGTTATCTGCTAGAAGGCTCCTGGAGGCCCAGAAAAAGGCCCAGAATATGATGAGCCTCCACTGTTGTTTGGGCTCTGCTGGTTCTGAGATGAATGTATTGCTGGTCTTTCTGGCACGTAGAAGATGTCCTCACCATTTGGAGGAAAGCAGCCCCTCGTTTTGGTCCTGCATTCTGGATTCATCAGGATGTACCATGCTCAGCATTCTGGTTTCTCCCTGGAGCTGAACCCAAGGGCAGAGAAGGAGTTGATGGAACACTGCAGAACTGGGCTCAGGCAGGAACCCCACCCAAGGCCAGGTGTGGCCAAGATCCCTGCTCTGAACAAGGTCCTGGACTCGGAACTCACCACAGTCTCTGGCTGACCCTTGCAGCTGGCATTGCTGCCTGGGGTGGGGGCTTCTGACGGGTCGTGGTTAAGTTCAGTATCTTTGCTCCAGCAGGGACTGAGGAGAGGGTGTGTGCATCCCATCCATCTGCTTCTTCCTACCTCTTGGGATTCCCACAAATGGGGGTTCAGATTTTGGGCAGCCCAAGTGACAAATACCAGCTTTCCCCCTATTCTGTGAATTCCATGTTGTCTTCTGGTACTCTTCAGAAAGGCTCCATCTCCTGGTCCCAGTTAGTCACTCAACAAACATTCATTTGAGCCTACATGTACCAGGCAGTGTGCTAGGTGCTGAGAGGCAGGAGTGAACAAAGGAAATAGAGTTTACATTCTAGAGGGGGAGAAACTGATGATAAATAGGCAAATAAGACAATTACAGATTGTGATAATGTTATAAAAGAAACAGGCAGGAAGCTGTGATAAAAAGTAAGGAAGGTCTACTTAGAAAGAGAATTTCTGTAATCTATACCCCAAAACTTAGTGGCTTAAAATACCCATTTATTTAGATCATGATTTTGTGGGTCAGGTATTTGGGAAAGACTGGGCTGGGAGGTTCATCTCTGCTCCATGTGGTATCATCAGCTGAGGTGTCTGGGGCTGGGGAGTCCACTTCCAAGATGGTTTCTTTTTTGCCCACAACTTTGTAGTGAAAAATTTCAAACATACAAAAAAAAGTTGAAAGAATTATACAGCACACGCTGTACCTACCACCTAGATTCTACACTTAACATTCTACCATCTTTGCTTTATCACACACCTGTCCATCTTTCCACCTCTCCAAGATGGCTTCTTCATTCCTGGGGTCTGGTATCTGATGCTCCTCTGATTCCCTTCCTCCCCACGTGGCTTGGGCTCCTCCCAGCTCAGTGGTCTCAGGCTGGTTGCACTTCTTACATGGTGACTGACTTCCAGGCCATTTAAGTGCCATGCCTGAAATGGACGCGACATCTCTTCCACTGTACGCTATGGGTCCAAGCAGTCATGGGGCTGAAGAGCCCCTGTGGGATGGGCAATACTGCTGGAGCCATTTCTAGAAAAAACAATTAGCTAGAAAGGGCGATCACGGAAGCCCTTTCTGAAAAATAGTATTTGGGCCGAGCCCTGAGGGATGAGAACGAGCCTGTCTTGTAAAGAGCTGGGAGAAGAGAGCATTCCAGGCAAAGACACCAACGAAGGCAAAGGCTAGGAGGTGAAAAAGCAAGTCTTGCGCCTCTACTTTCCTTTGCCCATATCCAAATCCAGCCCATCATCCGGGACCCACATCGAGCCACCTCCCTCATGAAGCCTTCCCAGATACCTCATTCTCTGCTGATGCCTCCCTTCATCCTAGAGCACTCATGCCTGGAGTGCTCATCTGGCTTGAACAGCTTAGTTGGGTAGTGCAATGGTTATGCATGCAGTCTCTGTGGGGACTTGGGGAAGTTGCCTAACTTCTCCAGCCCTAGGTTTCTTCATCTGTAGATGGGAATAATACCTGCCTTACAGGTTTGCTGGGGGGAGAATATTGATATATGTAAAGTGCTGTGCACCTGGTGAATACTCAATAGATGGCAGCTATAATTAATCATTTCAAACTGGTTCACCCCGTCATGTTAATCTAGTTTAGAAAATTTTCTCAGAGCAGACACCATGCCTTTTTCAACTTTTTCTCTTTCATCGTGCAAGCAGTGTGCCTCGCATAGATATTATGGATAGGAACAAGCACGCCACAGAGCTCTCCACCATGCTGTGGTGCTAATGAAGCCATGCAGGGCACAGAGATGAGTAAGACTCAGCTGGATCCCTCCAGAAGCTTCCAGAGAGTAAGAAAGTAGCTGTGCTTGCAGCAGCCGTGCTGGGGATCTTTCACATTTGGATACAGATAGTAACAGGTTTCAAAGCACCTGCACGTCTGTATTAGTTTGCTACGGCTGCCATAACGCAGTACCACAAACTGGGTGGCTTAAATAACAGATAATTATTTTCCCACAGTTCTGGAGGCTAGGAATCAGAAATCAAGGCTGAGGACTGTGGGGAGGAATCTGTTCCATGTCTCTCCCGTAGCTTCCAGTGGTTTGCTGGCAATTTTTGGCATTCCCTGGCTTGTAAAAGCATCACCCTGATCTCTGCTTTCATTTTCACATGGTATTCTCCCTTAGGCGTGCATCCAAATTTGTGTGCATCCAAATATGTGTCCAAATTTGTGTGCATCCAAATATGTGTCCAAATTTCCCTGTTTAATAAAGACACCAGTCGTATTGGATTAGGGTCCATCCTAATAACCTCATTTTAATTTGACTACCTCTGCAAAGACCCTGTCTCCATATATGATCACATTCTGAGGTACTGGGGTTAGTTCTCCAACAAATCTTTTTGGGGGAACACAATTCAACATGTAAGACATCTCTGTCTCCTATGACCCTCCTCATTCACACCCCACAGTGAGCCCCTCCAGGACAAGTACCAAGTCTTGTCCTAAATATCTGTATCTTTCCTTCCTTCTTTCTTTCTTTCTCTCTCTCTCTTTCTCTCTCTCTCCCTCCCACCCTTTCTTCCTTGCTTGCTTCCTTTCTTTCTCTTCCTTTTTTTCTTTCCTTCTTTTTCTTTCCTTTCTTTCATTCTTACTTTCTTTCTTTCTCTCTCTCCCGCCCTCCCTTCTTTCCTTGCTTCCTTTCTTTCTTTCCCTCTGTCTCTCTCTCTCTTCATTTTTTCTTTCCTTCCTCCCTCCCTTCCTTCCTTCCTTCCTTCCCTTCCTTCTTCCCTCCCTCCCTTCCTTCCTTCCTCTCTCTCTCTCTTTCCTCCCTCCCTCTCTCCTTCCTTTTTTTTTTTTTTTGACTGTGGCGAGCGCAGCTTGTGGGATCTCAGTTCCCCAACCAGGGATGGAACCTGGGCCCGGGCCTACAGCAGTGAAAGCACCGAGTCCTAACCACTGGACCACCAGGGAAGTTCCCTAAATATCTGTACCTCTCAGGCCTCAGCTTCTCCCCACTGTCTTATGTGCCAAGCCTTTCCGACAGCCTTTCCACCTCCCACCATGCTTATTCCTTTTGTGCCTGGCAAATTCCTATTCATTCTTTGTTTCTAAGTTTAAATGTTACCTCCACAGAGAGGCCTTCCCCCATCACCCTTTCTTGATTGTATCTCCCATGTTACTTATTCTCTCATGGTTTCCTCTTATTTCCTCCCTACACACCTCATGGTTCATAAATATACATTTCTTTGTGATTGATTTATGAGGGTGTCAGATAACCCCTGGTCTGTAAACACAGTGAGGGTAGGGACCCACTTACTCACTATTGCCTTCCTGATTCCATAGTGTATGATCCAGAATAGAAACTCCATAAGCATTTGTTGAATGAACGAATAAATAATACATCTTTGGATCCTCCATATCATCTCACATAGTATGGGATTAGTGGATGTTGAATGAATTATAATTATTTCTGTCTCTGTCCTCCAGGAGAGAGTGAGCTCCTTGAGGCTAAGATTAGGTATCATTCTTTTTTTTTTTTTTTGCAGTATGCGGGCCTCTCACTGTTGTGGCTTCTCCCATTGCTGAGCACAGGCTCCGGACACGCAGCCCCAGTGGCCATGGCTCACGGGCCCAGCCGCTCTGCAGCATGTGGGATCTTCCCGGACTGGGGCACGAACCTGTGTCCCCTGCCTCGGCAGGTGGACTCTCAACCACTGCACCACCAGGGAAGCCCTAGGTCTCATTCTTTTTTGAATCTTTAGCATCCAACCCCTCCTCCTTGATCTTCTCTGTACTAGTTATCTATGCTGAAAAAAATTTACCTTGAAACACAGGAGCTTAAAGTAGTAATATTTATTATTTCACAACTTCTATGGGTCAGGAATTCAAGAGTGATTTTGTTGACTGTTTCTGGCTCAGGGTCTCTCATGAGATTATATTCAAGATTTTGGCCAGGGCTGCAGTTACCTGAAGGTTTGACTGAGGCTGGAGGATCCACTCCCAATATGGCTCACACACATGGCTGGCAAGTTGGAGGTGGTTGTTGGCTTGGTTATTATTCATGCAAGCCTCTCCCCAGGGCTGCTTGAGCGTCCTGACAACATGGGTCCCTGATGGATGATCAAGAGAGAGCAATGAGGAAGAACAATGTCTTTTATGTCTTCATCTTGGAACTCATACTCCATGATTTCCACAATATCCTATTGACTATATCTGTCAGCCCTATTCAGTGTGGGAAGGGGCTATACAAAGGCATGGATACCAGGAGTCAAGAATCACTTAGGTTCATAGTGGAGGCTGATGACCAAGTCCTACTAGATCTCCTTTCTCCCCATTACTTGCCCCACCAATACTCAGTCAGGAACTCTGTACTGCCATCCAAACACTTATCACATTATATGATAATATGTTCAAACTTAAGCTCCACAAAGGCAGAGACTCCATCTGTCTGGTTCAACAACCAGCACAAGCCATAGAGTAGGTACTCGGTGAATGTTTTGAATGAATTTTAATAATTTGCTTCTGTCTGAATTACAAAACTGTGCTTGTTTGTCTCCTCTCTGCACTTAATTGTAGGCTCTTAGCTCAGGGCCTGGCATAGAATTAAGTCTTCTATACAATGTAAATCAAAACTACAATGAGGCATCACCTCACACTGGTCAGAATGGCCATCATCAAAAAGTCTACAAATAATAAATGCTGGAGAGGGTGTGGAGAAAAGGGAACCCTCCTGCACTGTTGGTGGGAATGTAAATTGATACAGCCACTATGGAGAACAGTATGGAGTTTCCTTAAAAAACCACAGTTACCATATGATCCAACAATCTCACTCCTGGGCGTATGTCCAGAAAAGATGAAAACTCTAATTCAAAAAGCACATGCACCCCAATGTTCACAACAGCACTGTTTACAATAACCAAGACATGATAGCAGCCTAAATGTCCACTGACAGATGAACGGATAAAGAAGATGTGGTACATATATACCATCTACTCTGCCATAAAAAAGAACAAAATAATGCCATTTGCAGCAACATGGATGGACGTACAGATGATATTAAGTGAAGTAAGTCAGAGAAAGACAAATATCATATAATATCACCTCTTTGTTGAATTTAAAAAAGGGATACAAATGATCTAACTTACAAAACAGAAATAGACTCACAGATATAGAAAACAAACTTGTGGTTACCAAAGGGGAAGGGGGGAAGAGATAAGTTAGGAATTTGGGATTAACTGATACACACTACTATATATAAAATAGATAAACAACAAGGACCTACTGTATAGCATAGGGAACTATATTCAATATCTTATAACCACCTATAATGGAAAAGAATCTGAAAAAGAATATATATATATACACATATATATGTATATATGTATATAACAGAATCTCTGCCGTACACCTGAAACTTACACATTATAGATCTACTTCAAAAAAAAAAGGCTTCTATAAATGTGTATAAACATTTGCTGAAATGGGCTGTGATAAAGGGGCTTGAAGAATCGATGGTGTCTGGATCTCACTTCCGTAGTCCTCTCCGTCAAGCTCAAACCCACTGGGTTGGGACAAAGGTCTGACAAAGCCCAGCGGCCTGGATCCACAAACCGTAGCAACGAGGGCGGTCGGAGCTGAGCCCGCTGGTTGCTCAGGAGCGTCACTTCCGGGACCGAGGTCGCAAGGAACCACTTCCGGGGGCGCGGTGCGGCGGCGCTGGAGGTGAGTACGGTGACGCCGTGGCCGGTCACCGGGCTTCGGGGCGGGTTGGAGTCGCAGATGCTGAGGTACGGAGAGGGGCTTAAGCTCGGGCGCCGTGGGCGGCGCTGTTCTGCCGGCCCGGGGGCCACTCCGTGCGCGGCGTAAATAACTTCCTGGGTCGCTCTTTCGGAAGTTACTTGGGAGGGGAGTTTGAGTCCCAGTGGGGCGGAGAGCCTGTCTTGCTGTCCCTCAGCGCTTTAGTTCTGAGCAGGGCCAGAACCCGGTGCTCCTCACAGTTGTGACCTGGCCTTTCTTCCCACTGACGGAGCTTTAGGAGGAGCCAGAGCCCTGGAGTCAGTCTGGCTGGGGTTTGACCCCTGAGTGTACGCCTATTGCTATGTAACCGTGGGCGAGCTCTGGTTGCCTCTCTGGTTCTCAGTTTCCTCCTCTGTAAAATGGGCGCATAGGGTTAATCTGAGGATTAAATGAGTTGGTGAATGCAAGGCGCTTAGTAAATGCACAGTGCATGTTCGCTGATTTCTTTCTTTTAAAGGGAAGTGGGAAATGATATGTGAAACCTCACTTTTTAAGTGGTGGCAACAAATTCGGATTTAATAATTACATTTTGTAGGACATCTGCCCACTAGCTTCAGCCTACTGGCTGCCAGTTTTGACTGCTCTAGGAGATGGCTTACCTTTCCACAGGACAAAATTCTAACCCAGCTTTGAGCAGTTTTGGGGAATTTGTTGTAATGGGACAGGTCTGGGTATACAGCCCATGGCTGTAAGGCAGTAATTCCTGACACTGATTTTCTGTTCCCCAGTCTGTTTCCTTTGAATTCTCAGGACAGAATTTTTAAATCACTTCATTAGAAGCCAAGGATCCCCTACCAACATCCTTGGAATCTGCTTCTTTCAATCTAAGAGAAGACTTAGTTTCTATTTGCTAAGTCTGGACAGCTATACATGTCTTAGGGGTTATTTATTTATTTTGAAATAGTGACTTTTTTTCCAACAAACTTTTTATTTGAGAACTATTTTATTTATTTATTATTAATTTTATTTATTTTTATTTTTGGGGGGCTGTGTTGAGTCTTCGTTGCTACGTGTGGGCTTTCTCTAGTTGCGGCGAGTGGGGGCTACTCTTCTTTGTGGTGCGTGGGCTTCTCATTGCGGTGGCTTCTCGTTGTGGAGCACGGGCTCTAGGCGCGTGGGCTTCAGTAGTTGTGGCACAGGGGCTCTAGAGTGCAGGCTCAGTAGTTGTGGCGCACGGGCTTAGTTGCTCCGCGGCATGTGGAATCTTCCCGGACCAGGGCTCGAACCCATGTTCCCTGCGTTGGCAGGCGGATTCTTAACCTCTGCGCCACCAGGGACGTCCCGAGAACAATTTTAGATTTACAAAATTATTGTGAAGATGCTGCAGTGAGTTCCCATATATCTCCCACACAGTTTTCCCTATTATTAACATTTTACAGTAGTATAATACTTTTGTCACAATTAATGAACTGATATCAGTAAATTATTATTAACTAAAGTCCATGGTCTCTTCACATTTGCTCACTTTTCTCCTAATGTCCTTTTTCTGTTCCAGGATCCCACATTACATTTAGTCGTGTCTCCTGAGGCTTCTAGGACTGTGATAGTTCCTCAGACTTTCCTGGTTTAGATAAACTTGACAGTTTTGAGTATTACTGGTCAGATATCTTGTAAAATGACCCTCATCTGGGATTTGTCTGGTGTTTTTCTTATGATGAGATTGGAGTTACAGGTTTGGGGGAGGAAGACCACAGAGGTAAAGTGCCATTCTGATCATATCACATCAAGGGTATATACTTTCAATATAAGTTACCACAGTTGATGTTAACCCAGATCACTAGCTTGAGGTAGTCAAGTTCTTCCACTGTAAAGTTACTCCCCTTCCCCCACTTTTCCATATTGTACTCTTGGAAGGAAGTCATTACGCACAGCCCATGCTTAAGGAGTGTGGAATTATACGTCACACTTTAAGACAGATTATCTACATAAGTTATTTGAAATTCTCCATGGGAAATTTGTGTATTTATTAAATCATTTATATCAGTATAGTCTTGGATATTTCTTTTCATACTTCGGGTTATAATCCAGTACTACTTAATTTATTTTGTTGTCCAAATTGTTCTGGCTTTGGCGATTGGGAGCTCTTTGAAGTGGCTTCTATATCCCTTTGACATACCCTGATCCATGTGTTTTGGTTTTTTTGAACACTTCCTTACTTCCTGTTACAGGTTCATCTTGTGTATTTCCTGCTTCAGTCCTAGAGTTAACCATTTCTCCCAGGAGCCCTGGTTCCTTTTATTGGAGAATGGTATCAGACACCAAGATCTGGGTGCTAGGTATGCTCACTGCTACTGGTATGCCCATGTTCCTAGGCTCTCTCAGCAAAAGAGCAAGAGATATATGTGTGTACACTAATCTCCCTCTCCTCTCCCTCTCTACATACACACACACACACACACATATATGTATATATATAAATATGTAGCCTTCTGTATCTGTATTAATCTAAATATGAGTTTATACTGATGTCTGCAACACTCGTCCATTTCACATGGATCATTCTAGCCTCCTCTGGCTTAACTGTAACCTTCTACTCCAACTGTAACAAACCTAGCTCCCACCATCTACCATCCATTTACTTAATTTTAAGTTCAATTCCAGTGTACATGTATAGTTGTTTCAGAATTGGTAACCTATATCCCATGTGGGAAACAACTTTATTAACTACAGTACAGTGACATATACAGTTCCTTTTGCCTTTAGTCTTACAAACTCCATCCATTTCCGAAGTTGAGGTCAGCACCTGGTTCCCCTACCCCTTCAGTGAAATCGCTTCATCCATTTCTAATACATTTAGATTCAGAATGTCACATTTTGCATTCCATCCTGGATACCTAAATGATTTTTTTTTAATTCATGTACATTAAAGTTTACTCTTTGTGCTGTAAAGTTTGCCGGGTCTTAGTTGCAGCACGCAGGCTCTTCGTTGTGGTGTACGGGCTTCTCTAGTTGCAGGGCGCAGGCTTCTCTAGTTGTGTTGCACAGGCTTAGTTGCCCTGCGGCATGTGGGATCTTAGTTCCCTGACCAGGGATCGAACCCGCGTCCCCTGCATTGGAAGGCAGATTCTTAACCACTGGACCCCAGGGAAGTCCAGTTCTATGGGTTTTGACAAATGCTTAATGTCTTGTATTCACCATTACAGTATCATACAGAATAGTTTCACCTTCAGGTCTTATTTTTAATTTCTCTCGTTCAGATTTCATCTCAGAAATCTTGTTGGCCCTCTCTTCAAAATATATCTACAACCTGAGAATTTACCGCCTCTACTGCTACCTGGTGCAAGTGTGTCTTTTTGACTATTATATAGTAGCCTCTTAACTGGCTTCCCTATTTCCACTCTTGCCGCTCTACATTCTGTTCTCAACACAGCAGCCACAGGGACCATTTAAAAATGAGTCAGATCATGTTTCTTTGCTAAGAACCTTCCAGTGGCTCCCCTTTGACCCAGCGTTCTACTGGTCCTACACAGCTGCTCACTCTACTCTCTTCTCCTTGGTCATAAAGTTCATTCCTGCCTCAGGACCTTATCCTTTGCTGTTTCTTCACCTTGGGGTACCTAACAGGAATTGAAATGACTTGTTCTTTCACTTTTTTCTTGCCTCTGCTGAAATGACACCTTCTCAGAGAGGCCTTTCCCCGACTACCTCATATAAAATAGCACCCCTTATCTCCCTATTTATATTTCTGATAATACTGCTGCCATTACATATCTATATGTGTGTGTTTGAGTGCCTCCAATTGGATGAAAACTCCATGGCAGGACCTAGAATGATGCTCAGTAAATATGTGTCCAGTGAATGAATGCTTCAGACCACTGGTATCTGGCATTCACAGATGAGCCTCAAGGGGTCTGATAACATTATGAAGTTATTTGCTGTGTTTGATAATAAATGGCTCTGTCCTTTTTATGAAATTCTGGTGGGAATATGAGTTTCCCCCCATGTGTAAAAACCTTTGCTCTTAAAAGAGCAAGTCTGGAGCATCACAGGGTTAGAGACCTAGCGGGATGTTCAGTGTTGCCCTGACTCACTGGTAGAGCCTCAGCAAGCACCGTGCCTCTCCACTCCCCCTCCTCCTTGTTAAATGAGGCTGTTGGTTGGGACATCTGCTCTTACTTTAAAGGTGGGAAACAACCATAGGTTTCATCAGTTACCAAGTATCTGAGTCAGGCCCTGGAAGAAACTCAAGATGGACCCTGGGTCCCTGCTGTCCAGTAGCTTATAGTGGAGCAGGTAAAAACGTTAGACTGTGTAGTATTTCTCAAACAATAAGAAATACATTTTGAATTTTGACCCAGAACATCCTTGCTTGGATGTAGATGGATATAACTGGTTAAAAAAAAATAGCTTCAGGACACAATACTCACCCTTACTGATATGATATTTTCTATTGTCATTTACTTAATTAATTAAAGTACTGGTTAATAAAATTGAAGAGGAAAAAATGTCAGCTGCAGCCCCCTTAATGGTTTCCATGGCTCACAAATTGGCCACAGCCTGCAGTTTGAAAACCATTGACCACCAGCTAAGTTTCAGTCGTACCCACCAGCCAGTTTGAATCCTAACTTTGCCACTTCTCAGCCAAGTAATCCCAGGGTAGGCCAAGTAATCCCAGGGTAGGCCACGTAACCTCTCCCAAGCCTCGGTTTCCTCATCCTTGTTAGTAATACCCGCCTCCCAGAGTGGTTGTGAAATGAATGAGATGCTGACTGTAAAGTGCTGTGCACATCTGGCAAATGATTCGCTTACTGCTACTGCTGTGACAGTGTCGGGGGTGGGGTGTGGGGAGCAAAGCCTGTCAAGGAGTCTGGGGGATAAGAGCCTCCTTGTTGGGAGCTGAAGGATGAGTAGGACTCTTGTGACTTCTGTATTCAGGCAAGGAAAACCCAGAAATCCTGGCCGGCAGACTGGGAAGTAAAGCATAGGGGTACAGAGAAGATTAGACAGGAGTTGTAAAGCAGACACAAGATGTATAGAGCATTTTATGTTTTCCAGAACTTTATTACAATCACCCTCTGGTTGTACCTGCGCTGTCCAATGTGGGAGTCCTCTAGCCACATGCAACTATTTATAAATAAAGTAAAATGAAAATGAAAAATTCAGTTCCTTAAGCCTCATTTAAGTGCTTAATAGCCACATGGGGCTGGTGGCTACCATATTGGAGAACAGAAGTATAGAACATTTCCATCATTGCAGAAAGTTCTCTTGGGCAGCATTTCATTAGACCCTATAAAAGCCTTGTGAGAGGAGTAGATAGGCATGGATTTTTCTTTTAGATTGTATTCAGTTTTTTCAGTGATATTCCCCCCACAATTAAAACTTATGAGCCCTACACTTTAACAGCAACTATTTACATTTTCTTATGGCCTCTTTTGATCTTTAGCCAGTGAAATCATAGTTTATACATGGCTGCAGTCAGTGTTTATGTAATTATTTTCTTTTTTCATTTAATATAATTTTGCAAAGACTTTCTGCTGACCTGATACTTGCCATTTTAGCCAACGGGGAATATCCCATGATGTACCATAATTGGGTTAACTGCTTCTTTATTGTTGGACACTTTAGTTGCTTCCTGCTTTTCAGTATTATGAATAGCAGTGCCATGAACTTTTTTGTACCTGAAGCCTTTTTCTTCTTTTGAATTGTTTCCTCACTGTAGATTCTAGGAAGTGAGTTATTCAGTCAAAGGATATAATCACTTTTATGGCTCTTGTTATATTGCCTAATTGCCATTAAAAAAAAAAAAGCCTAAATGCATTATAGTGTTGAATAGATATTATTGTTGTTGTTTGGCTCCTGAGAACATCAAGTCTGTAGGAGGTTAAGAGATTGACCCAACGTGTAGCTAATTGCTGATAGAAGCAGGGTTTGTGCCCCTCCCCTGCCTGACTCTTGGCCCCATGTTTTTATTGTACTACAAATATTCTTAACAATGTTGCTGTGAGTAACCCTAATAAATCTAAGTATTGATAAGCCCACTAAGCTTGTTACAGCCTTAAATGTAAAGTTTAGGGCCAAGGGCATTTTTAAAAAGTGTATATTTATGAGGTGCAACTGTGAAGAAATGAGAGAACTTTTTTATACCTTGCTATTCACATGGTGTCAGGATATAGTGTCCTGTCTGGGCTGTACGTTTCCTCCAGTAAAGCTGTTCTTGCAGCAGCCTTGGAATTCACTTCAGGGCCAGTTTCTGAGCCACCCCAAACAATCTGCCTAGGGTCTGAGCGTCATAACCTTGTATTTGACCAAAAATGGTATTCCTGGGCTTGAGGCTCCACCTGATTCACCACACTTGGATCCAGATGATGTTGGGTTCCTTCCAGAAATCAAATCCTTCCTGGGAGGATGAAGATCTGCCAGCTCTGAGGATTTTGGGGGGGAAAAACAGTGAGCCTCAGGCTTTGAAAGCCATTTGCAAAGGAGACAGAAGTGGTGGGAAACAGTGGCCACCTTGTCGGCTCGGGCACATCACCTTCCTAAATGACTAGGTTGAAAGGTAGACAAATGCGCATTTGCACAAACCCCAGTCTGTTCACTTGGAAGGTTGTTTCTGGTCATCCTTTAGTCACTGCTCCTTCACGTTGGAAAAATGTTGCGAAGCAGTGAAGCCGCAGAGCCGAAGTGGAGGAAGGTTTTAGGATAGTCTCTTAGCCCAGAGCCATCCATAGGAATATAATGCAGGCCATATGGGTAATTTAAAATTTTCTAGTAGCCACATTTAGAAAGTAAAAAGAAACAGGTACAATTTGTATGTGTGTGTGGTAAAATATCCATAACATAAAATTTACCATTTTAACGTTTTTTTTTGTTTTGTTTTTGTTTTTTTGCGGTACGCGGGCCTCTCCCTGTTGCGGCCTCTCCCGTTGCGGAGCACAGGCTCCAGACGCGCAGGCTCAGTGGCCATGGCTCACGGGCCCAGCCGCTCCGCGGCATGTGGTATCTTCCCGGACCGGGGCACGAACCCGTGTACCCTGCATCGGCAGGCGGACTCTCAACCACTGTGCCACCAGGGAAGCCCATTTTAACCATTTTTAAGTGTACAGTGTGTGTAACCATCACCACTGTTTCCAGAACTTTTTCATCATTCCAGACTGAAACTCTGTACTCATTAAACAATGACTCCCTATTGCCCCTCCTCCAGCCCCTGTTACCTATATTCTAATTTCTGTCTCTACGAATTTGCCGATTCTAGGTACCTAATGAGTGGGATCATACAATACTTGTCCTTTTCTGTCAGACTTATTTCATTTAGCATGTTTTCAAGGTTCATCCATGTAGCATGTATCAGAATTTCATTCATTTTAGTACCTGAATGTTGTTTGTCCTTTGTCTATACCACATTTTGTTTATCCATTCATCTGTTGATAGACTCTTGGTTGTTTCCATCTTCTGGCTACTGTGAATAGTGTAGCTGTGAACGTTGGTGTACAAGTATCTGAGTCCATGCTTTCAGTTCTGTTGGGTATATACCTAGGGGTGGAATTGCTGGATCATATGGTAATTCTACGTTTAACTTTTTTAGAAATTGCCAAACTGTTTTCCAGTATGTCTTTTCACTCTCTTGATAGTGCCCTTTGATACACAAAAGTTTTTAATTCTGATGAAGTCCAATTTATTTTTTCTTTTGTTGCCTGTGGTTTGGTGTCACATCTAAGAAGTCATTGCCAAATCCAACGTCGTGAAGACTCCTCCTATGTTTTCTTCTGTAAGTTTAATAGTTTTAGCTCTTAAGTTTAGTTCTTTGAGCCATTTTGAGTTAATTTTTGTATACGGTGTAAGATAAGGGTTCAGTTCATTCTTTTGCATGTGGATATCCAATTTTCCCAGCACTATTTCTTTTTTTTTTCTTTTTTTTTTTTTTTTTTTTTGGTGGTACGCGGGCCTCTCACTGTTGTGGCCTCTCCCGTTGTGGAGCACAGGCTCCAGACGCACAGGCTCAGCGGCCATGGCTCACGGGCCCAGCCGCTCCGCAGCATGTGGGATCTTCCTGGACGGGAGCACGAACCCGTGTCCCCTGCATCGGCAGGCGGACTCTCAACCACTGTGCCACCAGGGAAGCCCAGCCAGCACTATTTCTTGACAAGACTATCCTTCCCCATTGGATGGTCTTGGCACCCTTGTTCAGAAATAAGTTGACTATATATGTGAGGATTTACTTCTGGGCTCTTCATTCCATTCCATTGGCCTAGATCCTTATGCCAGTATCACACTGTTTTGATTATTGTAGCTTTATACTAAGTCTTGAAATCAGAAAGTGAATCCTCCAGCTTAGTTCTTTTTCAGCATCAGATGAAATTAATAATTTATTTAACCCAGTATATTATTTCAACATGCAGTCAATATAAAGCACTGTTAATGAGATATTTTATTGATATGTTCTTTTTTTTAAAATTAATTTATTTTTATTTTTATTTATTTTTGGCTGCATTGGGCCTTTGTTGCCACGCACGGGCTTTCTGTATTTGCGGCGAGCAGGGGCTGCTCTTCATTGCGGTGCACAGGCTTCTCATTGCGGTGGCTTCTCTTTTGGCAGAGTGTGGGCTCTAGGCGTGTGGGCTTCAGTAGTTGTGGCATGCAGGCTCTAGAATGCAGGCTCAGTAGTTGTGGCACACGGGCTTAGTTGCTCTGTGGCATGTGGGATCTTCCCAGTCCAGGGCTCGAACCCATTCCCCTGCATTGGCAGGCGGATTCTTAACCACTGCGCCACCAGGGAAGCCCTATTGATACATTCTTATGTTCATACTATCTTCTAAATTGAGTGTGGACATAACTGAACAGCCATCTCATTTTGGACTAGCTGTGTTTCAACTCTCCATAGCCACATGTGGCTCAGGGCCACCATATTGGACAGCTCAGATTTAGTGGAAAGTTGCCTTGTGGCACAGATCCCTGAAAACACAAAGGGCTTTGGAGTCAGGTGGGCCTGGTTCCCAAGTAAGTTTTCCCCTTTCTCATTGGGGTGGGCCAAAGGAAGCCACTCGTGGGTGCTGTGGTAGAGGGGGAGCAGTTCAGTCCTACCAGGGTAGGAGGAGGGCAGTAAGAAAGGCATGCTGGGGGGTGGGGCACGAGCTCAGCCTTGGAGGTAGAGTAGGGGCTTCGCCAAGCAGTCGTAATGGGAAAGGGCATTCTTGGCAGAGTGTGCCACTTGGGTAGAGGCCCAGAATTTGAAAGAGCTCAGTGCTCTTGGAGAATTAGAGGCAGGTCTTTCAGCTTGACCATGGTATTAGGAGTGGGAGACTCTGGTGAAGTGAGAGGTTGGAGAGATGGGTTGAGGCCGGACCTGCCACCACTGGCCACCACTGCCCCTGTCGTCCATGTTCCCACCATCTCTTATTTGGGTTACTGGTAGTAGCTCCCTCACTGGTCTCCCTATGTCCACTCTGCACACCCCCCACCCCGTTTAAAATGTAAATCAGGGAATTTCCCGGTGGTCCAGTGGTTAGGACTTCTGTGCTTTCACTGCCAGGGGCCGGGGTTCGGTCCCTGGTCGGGGAACTAAGATCCCACAAGCCATGTGGCATGGCCAAAAAAAAAAAGTGTAAATGAGATTATGTCACTTTTCTGCCCAAAACCCTTCTGTGGCTTTACATTTTACCCAATCAAATCAGAAATGTTAGGGTCCTACAAGGTCAGTCGCCACTCCTTCTGATCTTACCTTCTTCTACTCTCCCTCCTGTACGCCCCTCTGGCCATTTTGGACTCATATCCCTGCCCTGAGGCCTCTACACTTGCTTTTCTCTCTTCCTGGAATATGCTTCCCTGAGATTCTCCACTGGCTCAGTCTCATACTTCCTATCTCTGTCACGTCATTCCTGTCTCTTCTTCAGAGAGGCCCTTCCTGTCACCCTATACAAAATAAAATGATGCCCTTCTGAAGCTTTTTTCAAAACAGTTATCACTAGATGGCATGTCCCATCTGGATGTGTTCTTCGTCCACCGATGTCCTGAGAGGTAGGCCCCGAGAGAGCAGCGATTTGTCTGTTTTACTCTTCAGTGCTTGATGTTCAATAAGTATTTGTTGAATGAATGACTGGATGTATAAATGAACAAATAAATAAAACCTGAAACAGAGCAGGCCTTCAGCAAATGTATGTTGATTTGAGATTTTTTTTGAAATATTTGCATTTATTTATTTATCTCCTGTAACTTCATTTTTGGAAAAATTTCAAACATACAAAAAAGTTGAAAGAATGGTCCAATGACTCTCCATGTTAACATTTCATCGCAGTTGCTTTATATATTCTTGCATGTATGTGGGTGTGTTTGTGGAAGTGAAACCATTTAAACGTCAGTTGTAGAAACATGACATTAACTCTTTGCATTTAGAAGTTGGCTCTGGAGAGTGGTGAATCGGAGGGGACCTCGGGCAGCAGGCAGCTGGGGCCATGGCCTCTGACCTGGACTTCTCCCCTCCCGAGGTGCCTGAACCCACATTCCTGGAGAACCTGCTGCGATATGGACTCTTCCTGGGGGCCATCTTCCAGCTCATCTGTGTACTGGCCATCATTGTACCCATTCCCAAGTCCCACGAGGCGGTGAGTCCTTCCCTGTGAGCCTCCGCTCCTCAGACTGGGTTCTAGGTCCTGAAAATAGATATCACAGCAATGAAGACTAGCAGGGATTACACGGGGCTTTATTGATTTAGAGTGTCCCTAAACTCCCACCTGGTGGCATTGGGCCATATGGTTCATACCTTATTTGTTCACATGTGTGTTAAGCAGATTTTTATTTAGCACATACTTACTGTGTGTCAGACTCTGCTGAAAGATGTGGTGTGTGCCCTCAAGGAACTTCTGGTCTTTGGGAGAAGGGCAGATATGAAACAAATACACATGTTTCCCTGAGAAGTACAGAGTACTGTGAGGGTGTATAACAAGGGGGAAGGACCTAATCTTACACTGGGGCAGGGGCTGGGTTGTTCCCCCTCCCCCAAGGAGAGGGAACTGTGTGTGTAAGGACCTGAGGAATGAAGGAATGGTCTAGGAACTGAATGCAGTTAACTGTGGCCAGAGCACAGAAAGGACACGATGAGAACAGCCAGAGGAGTGGCGGGTCCCCAGGGGTTTTAAGGAAGAGAGTGACATGATCAGATTGACTTTTTTGTTGTTTTGACTCTTGTTCTATAGGTCTCTGTAGCTCTGTACCCTCCTTCCACCACCCCACTCCCAATTTTCTCACGACCTTGGTTTGCTGGAGAAAGCAGGTCATTGTCATCTGCCACATCCACATTCCAGGACTTGGCTGATTGCTTCTCTGTGGTGTCATTTGACATGTTTCCTTGTTCCCCATATCTCTTATCAAAAAGAAATTCAGTTTAGAGGCTTGATTCGATTCAGATCAAGTTATTTAGTGAGAACACCTCATAGCTAGTGCTGTGTACTTCTTATTCCATGTCATCAATCAGCACTTGGTGTCTGGTTGTCACACAGAGATTCTAAGATATCTGTGGGTTCAGGTGATAATAGCTGATCCCTCTGTTATAAAATCTTCATTTTATAACTCTTTCACCTAAATGGTTTTAGCATCCACTGATCATTGCTTAGATCCATTATTTCCTTCGGCCTTTATTAGCTGGAATTCTTCAATGAAGAAGACCTTTTCCTCATGCCTATATGGTTACTCTGAAATGCTGTTCATAGTAAAAGGCAGGATAAACGCTTGGTTCTTTCCCTTTGTTAGTGTTCATAATAGTGAGTTTGGGCTCTAGCAACCTCCAATCTTGACCAATAAAGCTTTGATTTTCAGTGGGAACCCCATCAAGTTGTATGAAATATTGTCTACCAAGGAAACCCATTAGAGACTCATTGCCTAGGGTTTTACTGGGGACAGGTCACATAAGCACCCTCTGCCTAGCACAAACCCAAATTCCAGACTTCCAGCAAGAAAGCAGGTATTCAGCATAAACCATATTGTTTCCACAAACAGGTTAGGCATAGTGAGCCATTCTTTTTTTTTTAGAATTTTTTTTTTTGATGTGGACCATTTTTAAAGTCTTTATTGAATTTGTTACAGTATTGCTTCTGTTTTATGTTTTGGTTTTTTGGCCACAAGGCATGTGGGATCTTAGCTCCCTGACCAGGGATCGAACCCATACCCCCTGCATTGGAAGGCAAAGTCTTGACCACTGGACTGCCAGGGAAGTCCCATAGTGAACCATTCTTATCAGTTCTGGGAATTGTGGGAACCACCCAAAATCCAGTTTCCCAGATGTCAGCCAAAGACCACCCTTGCAAGCTGGCTTTTCTAAGGATAGCCGTTTTCTTTTCTTTCTTTTTTTTAAATGTAAACTCTATTCTGCACATCTACAGCGTACTTAGTACAGTTTTCAAATAATTATGTGTTTTTTTTCTCTACTAACAATAAGACTCAGTGAAATTTATGATTTCTTTGTGGTTCTTTTTGGGCCCCAAAATATGTTCCATAATTCAGAGTACTATGTTTAGTAAAGTCTTTTCTTCACATAAGTATACTCCACCATGACATACATTAATTTGCCTCAATTTGTTTTTAATTTTTAGAGATTTTTCCTTCTGATTTAATTTAAAAATTATATAAAACTTTTATATACAACATTTCCCAAAGTTAAAACTACATAACAGGATAGAGTCACAGAAGTTTCCTTTAATCTCAATATCTTCCACCCTTTTCCCTTTCTCCCTTGATAGGCAACCATTTTTATTTTGATTTATCCCTCGTTTGTTTCTTTTTGAAGAAGTACGCAAATGAGTATGTGTGCCTGATATTTATTTATTCATTTATTTTCTCCCTTTGATGCACAAAAGGTAGCATCCTACTAAACACAGTTTTACATGTTTCTTTTTTTACTTAACGATATACAGTATATTCTGAAGTTACCTATCTGGAGATGACTATGTACCAGAGATCCTGCTGGTGTAACTGGGAGGAACCCTGGCAAAGGGGCAGGCTTGGAGTGGGGATGGGGAAGGAGCATGCTGGGTTCAGTTTTAAACAGGTGCCTTTAAGAGGTCCAGGTGATTCTGTCAAGTAAGTAGTTGCATCTGCCGGTCTGTATCAGGAGGAGGGTCTGTGCTGAGTGTTGATCAACGCTTGAGAGTCAATAAGATGTAATTAAAGCCATGAGAGAGGATGAGGTCTCTTAAAAGGGAATGTGGAATAAGATGGGGAGAGCCTTGAGGAGCTCCAGCATTCAGGGAACCAGCAGGGAAGAACAGCCAGCAAAGGTGGGGAAAACCTTGGTGAACATAGATAGGCACGTGGGCTCTGGATTGTTCTGTTCCATCTACATTTCTTATTTGGGGGTTTTGAGAAGGAGGTCGTGATTGGAGTTTTTCTGCCCACAATTGTATCACACTCTAAAGACGTAATCCTTGTGCTCTGTGGCTCTGTCCTCACAGATGCAGCGTGCTGCTGGGCATTATAAATAACAAACATTTTTATTGTCATTGGCCACTGATGAAGCCTGCCAAGAGTCCCAAGGGAGTGAGGTGGTGAATGTTCTTGTTTTACAGGCAGAGATGTATTCAGAAGTGTGTGGTCTTACGGAGAGCCACAGCTCACCTTCTGTTGTATTCTTAACCCTTTGAGGCCAGCCATAGAGGCCCAGGTCCATTTATCAAACTTTCAGAAAAAGAGGTGCCCTTTACTGATCTCTGAGGATTTTAGTGACATCTTAGGTTGAGGTCTTTGAAGGCAGGGGGTTGACAAAGGGCTCAACAGTATGCTTCTCCCTCCCGCCCCCCCCCCCCAGCCAACCCTGCCGTTTAGACATTTAGAGGTTAATTTTGGACAACAACCTCATCTTTTATAATTTTTTTATTATTACTTTTTTATTGAAGTATAGTTGATGTACAATATTATATAAGTTACAGGGGTACAACATAGTGATTCACAGTGTTTAGAGGTTATACTCCATTTATAGTTATTATAAAATATTGGCTATATTCCCTGTGTTGTACAGTATATCCTTGTAGCTTATTTATTTTATACATAATAGTTTGTACTTCTTAATCCCCTACCCCTAACTTGCCCCCCCCTTCTTCCCTCTTCCTACTGGTAACTGCTAGTTTGTTCTCTGTATCTGTGGGTCTGCTTCTTTTCTGTTATATTCACTAGTTTTATTTTTTAGATTCCATATATAAGTGATATCATATAGTATTTGTCTTTCTCTGTCTGACGTATTTCATTTAGCGAAATACCCTCCAGGTCTGTGCATGTTGTTGTGAATGGCAAAATTTCATTCTTTCTCAGGGCTGAGTAGTATTCCATCATATATATTTTATATACCACATCTTTATCCATTCATCTATTGATGGACAGTTAGGTTGCTTCCATATGTTGGCAATTGTAAATAATACTGCTGTGAACACTGGGGTGCATGTATCTTTTCAAATTAATGGTTTTTTTTTTTTTTTTGGATATATACCTAGGAGTGGCATTGCTGGGTTGTACGGTAGTTCTGTTTTCATTTTTTTGAGAAAACCTCCATACCGTTTTCCACAGTGGCCAATTTACATTTCCACAAAGAGTGTACAAGTGTTCCCATTTCTCCACATCCTTGCCAACATTTGTCATTTGTATCCTTTTTTTTTCTTCTTTGTGTGTGTGTTCTTTTTGATGATAGCCATTCTGACAGGTGTGAGGTGATATCTCATTGTGGTTTTGATTTGCATTTCTGTGATGATTAGTGATGTTGAGTATCTTTTCATATGTCTGTTAGCCATCTGCATGTCCTCTTTGGAAAAACGTGCCCATTTAATCAGGTTGTTTATTTTGTTGATGTTGAGTTGTATGAGCTGTTTATATATTTTGGATATTAACCCCTTATTGGTTATATCATTTGCAAATATTTTCTCCCATTCAATAGGTTGTCTTTTCATTTTGTTGATGGTTTCCTTTGCTGTGCAAAAGCTTTTAAGTTTAATCAGGTCTCATTTGTTTATTTTTGCTTTTATTTCCTTTGCTTTAGGAGACAGATGTAAAAAAATATTGCTATAATTTATGTCAAAGAATGTTCTGCCTGTGTTTTCCTCTAGAAGTTTTACAGTTTCCAATGTTACATTTAGGTCTTTCAGCCATTTTTAGTTTATTTTTGTATATGGAGTTAGAGAATGCTCTAATTTCATTCCTTTACATGTAGCTGCCCAGTTTTCCCAGCAGCATTTATTGAAGAAATTGTCTTGTCCCTGTATATATTCTTGCCTTCTTTGTCGTAAATTAATTGACCATAAGAGTGTGGGTTTATTTCTAGGCTCTCTGTTCTGTTCCATTGATCTATGTGGCTCTTTTTGTGCCATTACCATACTGTTTTAATTACTGCAGTTTTGTAGTATAGTCTGAAGTCAGGGAGTGTGATTCCTCCAGCTCTGTTCTTTTTTCTCAAGATTGTTTTGGCTATTTGGGGTCTTTTGTGTTGCCATGCAAGTTTTAAAATTATTTGTTCTAGTTCTGTGAAAAATGCCCTTGGTAGTTTGATTTCATTGATTCTGTAGATTGCCTTGGGTAATATGATCATTTTAACAATATTAATTCTTCCGATCCAAGAGCATGGGTTATCTTTCCATCAGTTGTGTCATCTTCCATCTCTTTTATCAGTGTCTTATAGTTTTCCAAGTATAGGTCTTTTACCTCCTTAGGTAGGTTTATTCTTAGATACTTTATTCTTTCTTTTTTTTTTTTTTTTGCGGTACATGGGCCTCTCACTGTTGTGGCCTCTCCTGTTGAGCGCAGCCTCCAGACGCGCAGGCTCAGCGGCCATGGCTCACGGGCCCAGCTGCTCCACGGCATGTGGGATCCTCCCGGACCAGGGCACGAACCCATGTTCCCTGCATCAGCAGGCGGACTCTCAACCACTGCACCACCAGGGAAGCCCACTTTATTCTTTTTGATGTGATGGGAAATGGGATAACAATACCTAATTTCTCTTTCTGATAGTTCATTGTTAGTGTATAGAAATACAACAGATTTCTGTGTATTAATTTTGTATCCTGCAACTTTATCAGATTCATTGATGAGCTCTAGCAGTTTTCTGGTGGTGTCTTTAGGATTTTCTATCTATAGTATCATGTCTTCTGCAAACAGTGACAGTTTTACTTCTTCTTTTCTAATGTGGATTCCTTTTATTTCTTTTTCTAGTCTGATTGCTGTGGCTAGGACTTCCAATACTATGTTGGATAAAAGTGGCGAGAGTGGGCATCCTTGTCTTGTTCCTGATCTTAGAGGAAATGCTTTCAGCTTTTCACCATTGAGTATGACATTAGTTGTGGGTTTGTCATATATGACCTTTATGAGGTTGAGTTATGTCCCCTCTGTGCCCACTTTCTGGAGAGTTTTTTATCATATATGGATGTTGAATTTTGTCAAAAGCTTTCTCTGCATCTGTTGAGATGGTCATATGGTTTTTCTCCTTCAATTTGTTAATATGGTGTGTCACATTGATTGATTTGCAGATATTGAAAAATCCTTGCATCCCTGGGATAAATCCCACTTGATCATGGTGTATGATGCTTTTAATGTATTGTTGGATTTGGTTTGCTAATATTTTGTTGAGGATTTTTGCATCTATGTTCATCAGTGATATTGGCCTGTAATTTTCTTTATTTGTGATATCTTTGTCTGGTTTTGATATCAACAGCCTCATCTTTTAAAATATAAGTGTGGTACAGAATATCTCATTTTCATTTATCTTGAATTTTAGAGGAGTAAGGCTCACACAAGTGAATTGTCTTTGTAACTGAAGGTTACTGTATTACATTTTTTTGTTTTTGTTTCTGTTTTTGTTTGTTAGTTTTTCAATGGATCAGTAGCAAAAAATACAGTACCATTAATTTAACTTTTTATTGATGCACCATGCCAGCAAATGGTCCTCAATTATTCAGGGATTCTACTGCCAGCTTTCCTCTGCATGCCCCCATAAGGCAGCCTTTTCTCACCCCTCGAACTATTAAATAAATGGAAAGGAAAAACAGTATTCTGTGTGTATAAACAGTCTTACAAAGAGAGGGTGAGTGCTAAGACTGTGCTTAGAGGTTGTGCTTAGTAGCAAGCTGGGTTTGGAATTTGGATGGGGAGGGAAAAAGAAAGGGATTTTAACTTGGGGCTGGGGAGCTCTTATGGCAGAGGGGGGACAGCTGTGGGGGCTCTAGGCAGCCTAAGGGCAGGAGGGAGGTCCCTGAAAGTGGAAGGTGGCAAGGAGGTGGGAGAAGGTGGATCCAGAGAACAATCTTTCTCTCTGTCACTTCACTTAGGGCAAAATCACCCCTCTTGCTTAGCCTATAGAGGCAAGGTTTATTAGTGGCTTTTTGGGTCAGAAGATAATATTTTTGGCTCCAGATGATGGGAAAGGCTTTGAAAAGCAAAAGAATGTCTTTCCTGTTGTTCTAGTGAGCTGATTTTTTGCAACTAGTTTATGACTTCAGTATTTCAATACTTAGCAGATTATTTGAAAGCTCTTTTGGGGGTAATCAGGGAGGAAAAAAAGGAACACATAGAAATGCTTCCCACCCCACCCCCTTTCTTTTCCATAGTAGGAGCAAGAACTAATTCATAAAATTAAAACCAAAGTCCCTAGAACCCTAAGCCAAATGAGAACATTTTCTCATTGACACCTCATTAAACTAAGACCTGAGAAAAACATTTGTTTGAGCCTGATTGAGGCCTGGGTCACACTTAATCCGAGCATTTTCTTGTAGGCTAGGTTCTAAAATATAAGATGGTAGATCCTTGTACTGTTTCTGTCTATTCCAGGATGCAGCTGTGTTTCATCTCTCATGCCCAGTCTGATTGTTTGTATGGTGGCCATGGTGGAAAGGATTCTGGGGCTCCTTCTAGGCTCCAGAGTAAAGAAATTACTCATTGATGTCTGCCTTGAGCGAGAGACTGGGGAGTGGTAGCGTGAATTGCCTGTCCTTGGGCTGGTGCATGTTTCTCTATCTGGCTGCACCCACCTGGGGAATTTTCAAAGGCCTGGGCTATACCTATAGAGATTCTGATTCAGCTGTTCTCTGAAGCCTTGGATCAGTGTTTTCTTAAAGTGCCCAGGTGATTCTGTTATGTAGCCACTGGTCTGGTCCTTAGACCGTTTCCCTGAAGCACAAACCAATTTGGGGAGGACAGGAGGTGTTCAGTTCTACGTGTGTTAAGTTTGTAATAATAGCATGACATCCAAATGGGAAAGGAAGAGCCAGTGAGAATTTGGGGAGGGAGACCTGGGAATTATTTTAACCAACGTAGTATTATTTCTTGAAACCCTAAGAATGAGTTGCTAAGCTTTTCAAGGGAAATGAAGATTCAGGGAAGGCCTGAACTTGGGGCATGCCCAACCTTGAGGTAGTTTCTGTGCAATGTAGAGGTACTGAAAAGATGCGGGTGCTCTCCCAGAGCAGGGATGCAGCTGGGCCTCTGGAAGGAGTGGGCACCAGGGGCCCCCTCGCTCACCGTCTGCATCCCCTCTGTCTCTCACTTCTCTTGCCCTGCTTCCTCTGCTCACTGTCCCTGGGGTAAGATGAAACATGGCCACTCACAGCTCCCAAAGTTTACATCTTCAGCTGCAGCATCTGGAGGCTGCCTTTCTGCTTGGTCCCAGTTCCAAATTCCCTAGAGAAGGAACTGTAGCTGACCCAGCTTGGGACTGCTATGGCCATGGTGGGGGAGGGGAGCATCCTGTGGTATGACCTCTAGGGGTGGAGGGGAAGGTCATTTCCCAAAGGAGCAGAAGTGCTGTGCAGACAAAGCTGGGGGTCTCCATTCCTTTAGCTCTCTCGGAGATGGGCAGACTAGTGGGCAGAGGGCTAGGAGACTGTGGTCTCCCTGAAAACCCCTGAGTGGTTCAAGGCGGGCACAGAGATTGGGCAACAACGGCTGAGTGATGGAGGAAAGGCTGCTCAATGTGACAATGATGCTGTGTTCAGGCTGCTCTTCTTCAAAGTTTGGTTTCAGGAGAACTAAGTTCTTACTAGGGAGTTCCCAGATCCCTAGGGCATCCCTAGATAAAGACTGCAGAAGTCTGTGAGCTCCCTGCAGTTGTGTGCAAAAATGTGATGTTTTCATGCTTAGGCGCATTTTCTGGGAGGATAGTCGATTGCTTTTCTCAACGTGGAGAGCCGCAGTTTTAATGAGGTGGGAGCCAAATTCCAGGGGTGGAAGAGTAGGTAGTGAGGAAGCAAAGGTCGGGAGCCCTTCTGCCCCTCCCCCACAGCCTGCCGGAGCTTCCTCCCGAGCCTCTTTTGTATCTTTTCCTGCCCAGAATGTTGATCCAGTCAACGCTAAGCAAGCGGGTGTTGACTTTTAGTGCAGTGAATCACGTAGCAGGTAGTATTTGTTCATCGGGCAATTAGTTGTTCCTAGTAGTTTAAATGTTGGCTATTCTCATGTCTTCATATGTTTATGTCACATCTGCCCAGCCAGATGCCAGCCCCTGGGCAGGTACCTTCACTTCCACCCTGCCGTCTTTGCGTGATTGCCTCAGTCTCTTCTGCTGAAAGCTCAGAAACTGGGTTCCATCAGTTTCCTTAGAAAGAGACTGTTTTGGCTCTTAGAACTGGGAATTTCAAGGCACACCTGGGTTCAGAAGGTCGCAAGGTCTTCAGGGCTCTGTCTGTCTCTCCATCTCCTGGCTCTCTAGGAGTGTTCGGTTCATTCTGAGGCCCTTGCCACGTGTCAGGAGGATACAGCAGCCCCAGTCTGTGTCCTTATCGCTCATGATTTACAAGCAAGAGAAGCCATTTCTCTGCCTATGCTCACTTTCCAGATCTCATTGAAGACCTCTGCTTGGCTCTGGCTTGGCCACATGTCTGTACTTTGCCCCATAGGTGGGAAGGGGCATTGGGTCCGTTTCTGGCCAGGCCACATTTAACTGGCCACTCCTGTGGTCACAGTGAGTCCCCCAGAACCACATGGGACAGGGAAAGGGCATGGCCCCGATGGAGAGTGGGTGCTGGGCAGACAAAGACAGCTGATGCCCAGCACTGTGATCCGGCAGAGGAGAGCTCACCAGAGTTGATGGCAGGAGTGGTGGCTTTCTGTGTGACGCCCACGTAGACTTCACTGTCAGCCAGAAAGCCCTGCAGTGTTTGGAGCCCTGAAAGGGATGGAGCCTTCCCGGGGGCAGCGGGGCAGTGGCCTAGATGTTCAGGGGGTCTTGATTTTAAACTGGACCCCCGATTGCCAGCGAAGGCTGCCGTAGTAAATAAGTAACTCGGGCAGGTGTACACCCATTCTCAGCACCTCAGGAGACGGTCTCACAGAACCAACTTTGCAGTTCTGCCCTGTGTTTCTTTTCTTAAGCTTGGGAGGCGTTTGCAGTTGAATTGGGCGGCAGGGTGTTTTTTGCTTAACAAGCAGTTCTTGAGAGACTGCTGTGCGGTGGGCAGGGCGAAGGTCTAAACATGGTCTCGAGATGTGTACCGGCTCATGGGAGAGACGGCGGAATACACACGGAGCCGCAGACCAGCCGGTGGGCAGGGCCTGCGGTGGTGCTGAATCGCGTCTGGAATGAGCTCCCGAGGCTGTTCTCTCTAATCACAGTTCTCCTCGCCTGCCAAGCGCATCCTGGACTCTGTCTCCGTTCGCCTTGTGGAGCCCACATGGACGGCCTCCCCCGCTTGGTTTCAGCTAGTCCTGTCTTCCTCTCAAGGCCAGTGCTAGTCCCAGCCCCGCAAGGTCTCCCAGCTCCCATCCTGCCCAGGGCCTCGGGCAAGAGCGTGCAGCAGGATGGGCCAGAGCTTCAGCACTGGGCGCCTCCCCCTCCCTGAGCCCGTGTCCCAAGCTGGAATAGGAGGGCATTCATGCCCGACCCACGCCATTCTTGAGGATCAAGTGAGGCAAGGTGCATGAGGCTACCTGAGCATAGCACAGTGGTCTTCTTTCCCTGGACCATTTTAGAGGAGAGAAGAGTTTCAGTCTGTGTAGAATGACATTTTGTCCTGATTTAGTGGACTAAATACACACTGAACTGTATAGTGGAAATCATAAAATTCTGTGTGCTTTCCCTGCTGGAAGAGATTTGATGCATTGTGGCACAGATTCGATTATTTGAATCTGATGAATAGCAGCAATTTTCTGGCCTTGTAAGTGGCTGTGGAGCTGCTTCATTATTGATGAGGCCTGCGTCACAGAGGACACCTCCGCAGAACCACCTGGTGGGGTGGGGAGTGGGGGGTGGTTTCTTTTACTCCCCAAAGTGAGATTGCTGAGGGAACTGAAAATTTGCTTCAGAGAAGGCGCGATTGAAAGGTGGGGCCGTAGTGTTCAGGGTCTGCCGTCTGCCTGGCTTGTACCAGCAGTGTGCATTTGAAGAGAAATTAAGTCAGCCATTGATTGAGTCATCCCTACCAGCTAAGAATTAGGAGCTACATCTCTGTGTGGCTAGGACCCCAGCATCCGAATCACGTGTGTAACAGCTGCCTTTGCTTCCCTGTCCCTTGGGGGGAAGGTGGATGTGCCCCACTGGGTTAGTTGGTATGTCTAGGTGAACCTCAGTTTCCTTGTCTGTAAAATGGGGCTCACGGAGATGGGCTTATCAGGGTGATGGGAAGCTGAGCAGCTGATGTTTTTGAAGCACCCACGTGGTGCACATCATGAAGTGTACATCCTTTTCTTCATTACGCTGCACTGCCCGGCACAGAGGCTGCATGCACGGGGCACAGATAGGTTGGTGACAGGTGCCGAGCACCTGTGCAGAGCATGAAAGAGAACAGAGCATCTGGGAGATACTGGCTGGCCAGTAGCCCAGAAGTGACAGGGTGGGCTGCATGAGAGGGCATGCCCTGGGACGGGGCCAAGGCTGCAGTGGAATAGCTCTGGAGGCCACTCGGGGGTTCTTGGAATCTGATTTATACAAATAGGAACACCTGGAGGCTCTTGGAATCTGTCTTATACCAAGAGGGAACCAGCAACACGTTTAAAGCAGAAAACAGACTGGTCAGGACGGTCGTTTTAGAACAATAGGGTCTGAAAGCAGTGTGGTGGGTGGTGAGGAAAACCTTGGGAGGGGGAGGCAGGAGACTGGGGGCTCTGAACCGGCTCAGTAGTATGTGTTCAGAGGGGGACCGGGTGGAGTTGAGAGCCGCATGGAAAGCAGAGTGGACCGGCCACGGGGACAGATCGGATGTGGAGGCACACAGGGAATGGCGAGAACTCAGAGATGGCTCGGCAGTATCTAGCTTGGGTAACTGGGTGAGTGACGATGCCAGAAACTGAGCTGGGGGAGAGAGGAGGAGGTCTGGGGTGAGGAGGAGACAGATAATGCGCCCAGATGACTCAGTGGCTGTACTCTGTCCACGCGCCCACAGAGAGCTGCTCTCAACTGTAGGAGCAAAGCCTGACTCGAGGAGTGCTGACCCACTTCCCTGACTCCTGCCACAAGCAAGGGGGTTCTGAGTGACCCATCGGCAGGATCCGGAACAAACTGTTGTTGTCATTCCACAGTCACCTGTGCTTCTAGGCGCTGCTACCTAGGGAGAAAGTAGATGTCACAGTTAACTCTAATTCTTGGTTGCCATCAGCGCCGAGGTCCCTAGGAAACCCGGGAGAGGCTATACCATACAGCCACTGAGAGCTTAGGTTCATCCTGGCCCTGCCGCTCGCCAGCTGAGACCTTAGGCAGGTCACATAACCTCTCTGAGTGTCTCTTCTTTCGTCTATCAAATGGGGCTCATTATGGCACTTTGTGAGGCAAAATAAAGATATATCCAGGCCTCAGAACACAGGGCCTGGCATGTTGTAAATAATACTAGCAGATGTTGTGGCTGTTATTATTAGTATTCTTATTGGTGGCTATATCTAGCCATGCTTTAGGGTATGAATATTGGGTTTAAAATCTGCTTGTGTCCTCTCTACTTATGGGATAAGTGAGGCTTAGTCTAAAGTGTTACATCTTCATGATGATGAACAGCAGTGAAGTTCCCGTGCTTATGGGAGATCTTGTGTTTTCTTTCATTCATTCATTCATTCATTCAGGAACAATTGAAGCTGTCCAAGGACTAGTAGGGGAGACCATCATGAGCACATGTAGCTTAGGTAAAATGAGTGGCATTGGGCTTCCCTGGTGGCGCAGTGGTTGAGAGTCCGCCTGCCGATGCAGGGGACACGGGTTTGTGCCCCGGTCCAGGAAGATCCCACATGCCGCGGAGAGGCTGGGCCCGTGAGCCATGGCCGCTAAGCCTGCGCATCGGGAGCCTGTGCTCCGCAACAGGAGAGGTCACGACAGTGAGAGGCCCGGGTACCGCAAAAAAAAAAAAAAAAAAAAAAAAAAGAGTGGCATTGTAAGGTTCCTGGGTGCCTGGGGCATAGGGGTGGAGGAGGGGATGCACCTGCTGGAGGAAGAGGCGCAGAGGAGGAAGGCTAGACGGTGAGTAGCAGCCCTTGGGCTGGGCCAAGCCATGGGGAAAGGTTTACTGGGTGGCCAAGGAAAGAAGGGTGCTCCTCTTGTTTAGGGGTGAGCAGCAGAAGCCCTGGGGCCTGGCCCAGTGTGGGGGGTGGAGGAGAGCCCAGGGGAGGCTGGAGAGGTGGTGGTCTTAAGCTGCCATCCCAGGAGCAGGACATGAGACTGTGGGGGATGGAAGCCACTGGAAGGTGTAAGGTGGGGAGATCTGCATTTTAGAAAAATTCTTTTGGCAGGTGCACAAGGCACAGCATAGAGCAGAGAGGCTGGTTGGCAGTGAGGCTGGTTGGCAGTGGGGGAAGTGAAGTAGGGCCTTTGATGCTCAAGAGAGTGGGCAGGTCAAGGTGGAGGAGGTCTAATCAGCAGGACTTGGTGACTGATTGGACGGAGGGGAGGAGGGGGAAGGTGGGGTTGCCAGGACCCTGGTTGCTATGACCATGGGTGGGGAGGAGGGCCAGGCCACATGGAGATGGGGCCATGCTCCGTCTGGGACAGTTGAGTTGGAGGTGCCTGGGAGGTGCCAGTTCCAGTCATCTGACAGACAGCTGGGTCAGGAGAGAGGTCTGGGAGGTGACAGAAAGGATGAGGTGAATGAGAGAAGATCTGTGGCGTAAGGGAAGTAAGGGAAGCACTGGGGACACAGCTGAGCGTCCTCATCTCTGGATTCTGAACTGGCCCCACTGAAACCAGAGGAGGCGCCCAGCTTGAGCTCAGAGCGGGGCTCCATCCCTGGAGATCCTGGTGGGCCTCAGCAAGTTCCCTGTGCATAAACCCTTTGTCTAATCAGGTCCTGTTTGCCCAGGGCATGCAGGGACTGACTGGTTTCCACTGGCCGCACAGGTACTGCGCTGGGGATGTTTTCCAGCTCCCAAAGTCTGCAAAGGCATTGTGCCCTATGGGGTTTGCCTTAAACAGTAGCCTTCCTGCTGGGCTCTGCAGCCATCAGCCTGTGCACTTGACACACTGGCTCCTCTGAGGTTTTGTTTTGTCTGTTTGTTTTTCTAATGGGCTAACTTTTTACTTTTCTTTCTTTTCTTTTCTTTTCTTTCTTTTTTTTTTTGCCAAGTTACAAAAACAGTATCAGCACAAGGGGACAGGCTGGGGAAGTCCAGAGCGCAATCAGAGACCTGGCCAGGGGAGGGGCCAGTCCCCTGGTTATCTTGGGAAGATCCCCCATGGGTGCCTGGGACTGGGCTGGGCCTTTACACCTGGTGTCTCAGCTGGCAGGCGGGCAGGGTGGAAAGCAGACAATGATGGCCGATAAGAGGGAGCTGACAGACCTTTGGACTGGGCCTTGGGTGGGGACCGCCCCTCCACAGCCACGGTCCTGCCTCTTCTGTCTGACGGAGACTCGAGGCTGGGGCCAGGGGCTGACGGTGAGCAGGGAAGGACAGAGAGTAAGGCAAGCTGGCAGCTCGGAGCTGGCCAGTCAAACACGAAGAAATACTTTCTAGAAACAGCATGCTCCCTCCTCGTATTCTTAGTCTGCTATTTGTTTTCCCATTTTTAATAAAAGAACACAAGTACCGGAAACATTTCCTTACTATTAGTGCTGGGGACAGCGGGGGCGGAGGTCAGGGCACCTGAGTAAAGGGGCAGCCACTGCTCAGCTCGTTTCTTCCATGAGGGGGTTCGGGGCCAGTGTCACTGGATGTTTAAAGTTTTCAGGGAAAGCAAGGACTCCAGACCGAATGGGAAATCTCCCAGTTGGCTCAAATTCTTAAAAATAAACACTTCAGGCCAAGTGAAGTCTGCCTGTGGGCCGGACGAGGCCTATGGACTGCGGTTCGTGTTCTCTGGGCTCGATGGGACTCTGTTAACATCCTGCCTGGCCGTGGCACAGTGTGATTTATCACCCAGGGAGGAGGGGACACCCGACGGGACTGAGGCCACTCCAGAGTCTCCTCTGACATGAGCCTGTGAGGCTGTGACAGGCCGAGTCGCTTCCCCAGAGTCCACTTTCTTTATCAGCTCAGTGAAGGCCAGGGCTGGCTCTGTGGTTTTGAACCTTTTTTCAGCAGCGGAACCTTTGTTTAAACCAAATCTTACAGGGAACAAATCACAATGTACATGACAGATTAAAAACCAGAGCTGCCCCAGATGTAGGGAGAGTCTGGAGTTCTGCCCTGAGGCTGCCCTCTCCCCTTTCCCACAGGGCACCTCTGCCAGGCGCCGCAGAACTCTGTGTAGTGGCCGCCCGGCCGCGCTTTCCACCCTTCCCTGCCCCGGCATCTGTGCTTGAATGGGTGGAGGAGAGTAGCAGGGCCAGCAGGAGAGCAAGCCACAGTAGGTCTGCCCAGTCCCTGCCCACGGTGGCCCGCCGGCCGCGGGGTGCATTTGCACTTACTGGGGGCTTTCCATGCATTTTTGCCTCCTCACATCAGCCCTCCAAGTTGTGTGCCACTGTTTCCATTATCACAGGTGGGTAAGCCAAGGCTCAGAAAGGGGAAGGGTGTTGCCCACAAGGTCACTTGACTGGAACTTGGGGAGCCTCGATTCCCCCAGGACTGTGAGACTCCAAAGGCTGCCTCCTCCCCTCGGGCCTCCTCCCTTATCCTTCACCTGCTCCCTGGGGACAGTCCCAAAACATGTGGATCCTGGGGCCTGGCAGTGACGGTTTCCATCCCTTGTGTCTCTGCGGCACGCTTCCGTTTGCAAAGTCCCCTCAGACACGATCTCATTTTGCTGGTGTCAGGCTTGATTTGTCTAAGCAGGACTCTCCTTTCTGTCACCACACAGGAGGCAGAACCATCTGAGCCCCGAAGTGCAGAGGTGACGAGGAAGCCCAAGGCCACTGCTCCTTCTGCAAACAAGAGGCCCAAGAAGGAGGCCAAGAAGAAGCGGTAGAAGAGGCGGCCTGTGGAGCCCGGTGGGCGGGCAAGGGCCTTGGGGGCAGCCCTCCCGGGGCTCAACGTTCTGTTCCCTCACTTTGTCCCGGGCTCAGGGTCTGAGGTGGCTGGGACGCCCTCTGATCACAGAGATCTAGACAGTCACGATAGTCCCCAGGCCCCCGTGGGCAGACCGCCACTTCCTCTTCCTTCTGCTTCCATGATGGTTTAGGGCCAGGGGGACTAAAACACCCTGTGAGCAGAGACTGTCTTGGAAGTCTCTTCAGAAGTTGGGTCAGCTCACAGAGTTGCAGTTCCTTACTGAATCCTGTGTCCTGTGTTTAGTCACCCACGTTGTAGATTTACACTACATTTTCAAGTCATTATCTAATGCTGACAAGCCCCGCCCATCTCCCATTATCTGTGCCCCTCAGATGAGACCTGCTAATCAGTCCCCTTTGTCTCTGCTTGTGCAGATGGAGCTGGGCCAGGCCTCCCCTGTTTGTTTAGGTCAAGGTTCCAAAGCCACTGCAGTGCTAGGGGTCCCACTAGTGCAGCAGCCGGGCCTGAAAGATGCCTGGAGCGAGAGCCAGTGGAAGACCCAGCCGGGGTGGTGCCCCATCCTCCTCCAGCGCAAGGAAGGGATTTGGCTGAATGAGTGTGTTTTCTTGGGCCCAGACTTCCTGAGCATCTGAAATGGGGGAGGGCTTGTCAATCTCAGACCACCCTCGTTTCAGCCCATCACAGCACATTGAATGTGTACCTTTTGGCTTCTGTCTGTGCCCCCTCCCACACCCCCCACTTCTTTCAGGCCCTGACCGGTGAGGAAGAGTCATTTGGGGAAGTAAACGTTAATAAACGGCCCCACACGCTGAGCTGCCTGTGTGTCGCCTGTGCTGAGGGGGAGCGCTGGTCCCTCCCCTGCGGGGTGCGGGAAGGGCGCACCCCCAGAGAAGTGGGACAGTGGGGCCGGGGATGGCCGGAGCGGGGGCCATCTGGTCAGAGCAGCTCCGGGACGAATTTTAGGAAGGGTCCAGCCAACTGCTTCGTGTGGCCCTTAGTCACTGGAAATGCGGTGAACGTCCGCGTGTGTGTCAGAGTTTCCACCGGGGCCGGGCCCCTCTCAGTCTCTGGTTCCTGCTGCCTGAGGAAGACGCTGCTTGTCTTCAAAGCAGCTTGAGGAAAACTGAGTTGGAGGCCTTACCTGGCATGGGGTGGGTCACACAGGTCCTGTCACGTGCCCTGAATCAGCCACCAAGGAGAAGCCTTGATCTATGGTACCTCTGAACGCCTGGTTGGTTTACAGTTTGCCGAACACTTTCCCAAATGTTGTCACAACTGATGAAGTGGAACTTCAGGGATGAGCGTGTGTCATCTCCCTTTTAGAGACAGGAGACTGAAGTCCTGACGACTTGAGAATGCCAGAACTCGGACTTGGGCCCAGTCCTTGGCCCTTTTTTCGACATTTAACAAATATTCAGTGAGTGTCAGCAGGCTGGTGCTGTGAGGGGCCAGCCTGCCACGGAGGGCCTGGCAGGATCCCAGCACCCCAGGTTTCAGGAGGAGCCCGGGGACTGGAGTGCCTGCACAACAAAGGGCCAGGCACAGCCAGATCCTAGCGGAAGGGGCTTCTGCTGAGTGTTTCTGTCCACAGGCATTTACTCAGAGTCTCTTAGATGCCTTATGCCACGCTAGGGCAGGGGACGCAGAAATAAGGAGGGCTCCCAGAAGCCCAAAGTGAGCCTGGCCCAGTGGGAGACTGAGACGTGTACACAGCCTGGGTGTGGAGGGCTGTCCAGCGAGGGAGCAGTGGGTGCTGTGGGAGCTGGGTGGGGGCCCCCAGCTTGGCCTTGAGGCAGGCAACACAGCCTCCTGGCAGAGTAGAGTAACTGAGCTGAGTCTTAAGGGCCCAGCTGGAGTTGAGACCGGAGGGGAATTATGCTGGGAGAGTAGGGGCCAGACCTCTAGAGCAGACCCGTCCAGCTAACGGGAGGGGAGACAGCTCTGGAATCACAGGAGCAGGGCCGCCTCCGTAGGTCTGACTCCCTTAAATTGTCTCCTGTAGAGGCTGTTTGCCAGAGAACAGCCCTAGGAAAGTAAAGGTGGTCACCCTCTGCTCTACCAACCCCTCACTCCACACTTGCTTGGACAGAGTTTGCAGCATTTGGCACTCCTGGCTTCCAGGACCCCACCCTCGCCTGGTTTTCCTCCTACATCACTGGTTCCTCCTCATCAAAGGGGGCCCAGGTCTCAGTCCTTGATCTCTGCCTGCATTCCCTGGGAGATCTCATCCAGGCCCATGGCTTTAAATACCACCAACATGCCTATGTCTCCCAAAGAAATCCCACCAGACCCCTCTCCTAAACTCCAGACTCATATATATCTGACTTCCTACTCGGTATCTCCATTTGGATACCCAACAGACATCTCACAGTAAAGTCCTGACACCAGCAGCCCCAAGTCTGATTTTTGTGGTCTTCCCCTTCTTTTTAAAAAAATTTATTTTATTTATTTATTTTTGGCTGCATTGGGTCTTCGTGGCTGCACGTGAGCTTTTCTCTAGTTGCGGCGAGTGGAGGCTACTCTTCGTTGTGGTGCGCGGGCTTCTCACTGCGGTGACTTCTCTTGTTGTGGAACACAGGCTCTAGGCGCGCGGGCTTCACTAGTTGTGGCACGTGGGCTCTAGAGCGCAGGCTCAGTAGTGGTGCATGGGCTTAGTTGCTCTGCGGCATGTGGGATCTTCCCAGACCAGGGGTTGAACTCATGTTCTCTGCATTGGCAGGCAGATTCTTAACCACTGCGCCACCAGGGACGTCCCAGGTCTTCCCCTTCTTAAAGGGCATCTTAATCCTTTCAGTCGTTCAGGCCAAAAGCCTTGGAGTCATCCTTGACTCCCCTCTTTCTGTGACACTCCACTTTTGATCCTTAAGTGGTTCCTTGCAACTTGACCTTCAAAATCCAGAATGAGACCCATCTTATCACTTCTCTGTACTACCACAGTCCAGCCACCATCATCTCATGGATATTGCAGCAGCCTGCTCATGGTTAGTCTGTTCTAGACACAGCAGCCAGGGGCATCCTTAAAACCCATAAGATTACATCCCTCACCTGATCCCATCTCACTCAGGTAAAGGTCAAAGTCTTCACTGGGACCCATAAGGGCCTGTAAGAGCCATTTTACCTTCTTCACCTGTCTGATCTCGTGAGATACCACTCCCCCCCTTGCCCACTCTACTGCATCCTCATTGATCTCCATCTTCCTCAGGCAAGTCTGGCAAGCCCTGCCTCAGGGCCTTTGAACTTGCTGTCCTTTGGATACTGTGCCTCATGTGGTGGACAGAATAATGGCTTCCTCAAAGATGTCCACATCCTAATCCCCAGGACCTGTGACTCTGTCACCTTACATGGCAAAAGGGACTTTGCAGGTGTGATTAAGGATTTTGAGATGGGGAGATTATTTTGGATTGTCCAGGTGGGCCCAGCATAATCACAAGGGTCTTTATAAGGAAAAGGGGGAGGGAGGAAAGTCAAAGAGAAGATGTGATAAGGGCCGCGGAGGTTGGAATGATGTGGGTCCATGAGCCGAGGAATGTGGGCAGCCTCTAGAAGCGCAAAGGCAAGGCATGAGCTCTCCCCTGGAGCCTCCAGAAGAAAGCAGCTCCGCCAGGACCTTGATTTCAGCCCAGTGAGACCCATTTTGGACTCCTGACCTCAAGAAACGTGAAATACTACATTTGTGTTGTTTTAAGCCTCCAAGTTTGCGGTAATTCGCTACAGCAGCAAGAGGAAATGAAAACACCTCATCACCCTCAGAACATCACTCAGGGAAACCTCTGGCCACCTAATTTGACATTCTAACCTTTTGGGACTTCCCTGGTGGTCTGGTGGTCCGCTCCCAGTGCAGGGGGCCCGGGTTCGATCCCTGGTCAGGGGACTAGATCCCACATGCGGCAACTAAGAGTTCGCATGCAACAACTAAAAACATCCCACATGCCGCAACTAAGACCCGGAACGGCCAAATAAATAAATCTTTAAAAAAATAAATAAAATTCTAAACTTTCCCCCAAACTTCTTATCCTTCACCCTTTATGTTTTCTCCTTAGTATCTACCACCATTTAACATATGTATTTTACTTTATTTATTATCTTATACCCCGATTGGAATGTTAGCTCCAAGAAGAAAGGAATTTTATTGCTGTTCTTGCTTATAGATGAATCCCCGAGGCTCGAAAATTGCCTGGCACATAGCAGGTGCTCAGTCACTATTTGCAGCACAGGTGATAGTAGGAGAAGCTGGCCAGCCCTGACAATACAGCTTAGTAGAGAATAAACATTAGGTGTGCCCAGACACTTTACACGTCTGATGTCCGTACATCCTCACAACAACTCCACGAGGTTGTAGCATTAGCACCCACATTTTTTTTTTTTTTTTTTTTTTTTTTTTTTTGGTACGCGGGCCTCTCACTGTTGTGGCCTCTCCCGTTGCGGAGCACAGGCTCCGGACGCGCAGGCTCAGCGGCCATGGCTCACGGGCCCAGCCGCTCCACGGCATGTGGGATCTTCCCGGACCGGGGCACAAACCCGTGTCCCCTGCATCGGCAGGCGGACTCTCAACCACTGCGCCACCAGGGAAGCCCAGCACCCACATTTTAAGGTGAGGACGTGGAGGTGCCTGGAATTGAACTCAGGCAGGCTGACTCCACGGCCCACTCTGGGTCATGCTGCTCTTTCCTCCCTGGAATTCTCAAGCGGGGAGGGGGTTCTCTGGGAAAGAAGAGCTTGGGCCCAGGTGCTGGGGGCTTTACTAACCAGAGGACTAAATCATTAATGGTAAAATTATGCTCATTAATGAGGAAGAGACTGCAGGGTGAACTGTTTGCTTTTTTAATCTTATTGAGGTGAAATTCACATAAAATTAACCATGTTAAAGTATACAATTCACTGGCATTTAAAACATTTATTAGTGTTGTGCAACCACCATCTCCATCTAGTTCCAAACCATTTTTGTCACCCCAAGATAAAACCCCATGCCCATTAAGCGGTTTCTCCTCATTCCCCTCTCCCCACAGCCCCAGCCCCAATTCACTACCTGTCTCTAGGGAGATTTACCTGTTCTGGATATTTGGTATAACTGGAATCACACAGTACATGACCTTTTACGTCTGACTTCTTTCACTTAGCATGATGCTTCTGAGGTTCATGTTGTAGCATGTATCAGCACTTCATTCCTTTTTATAGCTGAATAAAAGGCAACTTGAAGGAAATATTGGATCCAGACAGTCTCATTTTGAATCTGGATCTCAAGGAGATGTAGCTGTGTGGTGTTAGGCAAAAAAATTCACATCTTTGATGTTCAGAGTCCACCAAATAGAGATCATACAACAACCTTGCAGGGCTATTGTAAAAATATATATACTGTGTATATATAAGATACCTGGAGCATAGCAGGCAGTTTATGTAAATGACAGCAGTGAAAATGATTATTCAATCAGGGACAAGTTTATCATTAAAACATTCTGACCTCAAGTCAGCCATGATCTTGCCCCCCAACTCGTTCGTTGGAAGACAAAACGAGTCCTTAGCTCCCCAGTCCTGGGAAACCCAAGTCAATGGGAGGGTTCCAGGGCTGAGCTCATGTTTGATTTTGTAGAGCTCTTTACATTTCTAGTAGATTTTGTCATCAGTTTTTCCCTTCCTTATATGTTCAACAGTCCTTCAAATCATGGAGGTTGAAAGCTCCATGGCAACGAAGGGGAGAGGAACTACCTTTAAAAACTAAGTAAGCACATGACAGGAGTTCATTAGTCATGGGGCAATGCAAATTAATACCACAGTGTGATACCAGAATGACTAAAATTGAAAAGACTGACCACACCAAATGTTGGGCAGGGTATGGAATGACTGGGATGCTCATACATCGCTGGTGGAAGTGTAAAATGGTACCACCACTTTAGAAGACCATTTGGGAGTTTCTTTAAAAAGTACAATATATATCTACCCTATGACCCAGCATTCCACTCCTAGGTATTTCCCCAAGAGAAAAGAAAATATTTCTCCTTGAAAGTCTTGACTAAATTCTAGCTAGAAGGTTCATAGCAGCTTTCCTCACAATAGGCAAAAACTGGACATAGCCCAGATGCTCATCAACAGCAGAGTGGATGAGCTGTAGTGCGTTTATACAGTGAAATACTGCACACCATAAAGGACGCATCCTACTCATACACACGATAATATGAATGAATCTCAAAACTGTTATGTTGAGGGAACGAAGCCAGACATACCCACAAACACACAAATACAATATATACTGTCTGGTTCTATTCATATGGAATTCTAAAACGGGCAAAACTAACCTGTGGTGATAGAGATCAGATCAGTGGTTGTTTCTGGGAGAGGGCTTGCCTAGGAAGGGGCATGAGAAAACTTTCTGGGCTGATTGAAATGTCCTGTATCTTGATATGCAATCATCAAAATTGAATGCTTAAGATCTGAGCATTTCACTCTGTGTAAATCACACCTTAATAAAAAATTTTCCTGTGGGCCTAGCACTAAGCTATGTGCTTTGTACACATGTTATTTAACTTGTCAGCAATTCCCATAGGTAGATGTTATTGTCTCTGCTTTACAGATGAGAAAATTGAGGCTCAGTAGGTTTAAGTAACTTGCCTCAGAACACACAGCTAGAAAAATGAGGTTAGAACCCAGGTAGTATGACCCCAAAGCCCATGCCTCTGGGGTCTCCTCTACCCATTCTCTGCCCCATGATTTTACAGATGGGGAAACTGAGTCCCAGAGAGGCCACTTAGCTCTTTGGCATCAGAATCAAACGAGAACCCAAATTTCTGGAACTTTCTTAGTGCATCACGCATCCTCGCTTGGGCAAAGTGGTCAAGTTCACTTCCACTTCTGCCCAGCGGGGGCTTGGGAGCGAAAAGTACAATTTTTAAAGAGTTGCGTATAACATTCATATTGTAAGAGACCCACACTCGGGGCGTAGAGATCCTGTGACTTCAAAATGAGAGATCGAGTTCTCCGTCTGTCTTAGCACTGCTGGAGTAGTTCCCGTGGTTTTCTGTGAGGGGTGGAAGCTCACCATTCAGTCTCCCTGCAGTTAAACCCTGCTCCCCCCTCGGTCCCCTTACCAGACTCACCTGTTACCTCCCTCCATGTCTTCCTGGGTTGCAAGATGTCCAAACTCTCCAACACATGCAGCAAGCTCCCCTCTGCTTAATTTAAGAGCAGCAAGCATGAGTTTCTCATCTTCCCCTTGACAGTCAGAGTTCTGGAATGGATTAGCACCAAGAACAACAAAAACAGCCAATCTGATTTGGTTTTAACCCACAACCAATCAGTCAACCCTAAGAGCGGCTGTTGTCAGGTTCAGTCCATCGCGCTGTTTATGAAGCAATGTTGTCCCTGGTGTTCGTTAAGTTTACCACCTTGCATTTTGGGAGAATTTGGCTCAAACCATGATAGTTTCTTCCCCCCAAAACTTGAATCTCTGGGAGGAAAAATATATATGTCCCAGCTTGGTTTCTGTCCACTAAAGAGAAACTTCATCTTGAAATTTCTTTGTCTCCTCTTTAAAAGTTGCAGAATGTATTTCATGGTCTGCCTTTTCTCTGGACCTGGCAAATGGTGCCGTGAATGAATCACCCTGCTTCTTGGGAATGTTTTGCTCCAAGAGCTCAAGGGGGTACAACAAGATGATAAACAGCCTCTTAAGTGATCCCTCCTCCCCCCACTGTGGCTCATAGAACTGTGAGTTCATAGAACTGGACCGTGGCTGAGCATTCAGAGACTGCTGTGTCCAGCCTGGTTTTGCAGATGAGGAAACCTAAGCTTTAACATTTCCGGGAGGGGAGCCGTGGAACAGGGCCAAGGCCATCTGAGTGTGATTCATCCACTCTGATCGCCAGCCCGTGGATTGTGCCTTCATTGCTCTGAGCTTCAGCTTCCTCCTCTGGAAAATGAGGACGGGAAGCCTGATGTCCCTTTTGGTTTCCTATCATTCAGGGGCACTGTGCATCTACACAGCCGCTTGGTAGAGATGCTTAACCTGCAATGTAGTTCTCTGCCCGGGAGCCAGAGAAGGATCAAGGCCTGTCCAACAATCAGTTCAGTTCAGTTCAGATGAGATCCATTCAACAAACACACCCACACCTTCGCTCTGTCCAGACCCTGAGCTGGGCACTGGGGACACCAAGATGGATCAGATGTGGCCTCTGCCTTCAATCTGTGGGGCCAGATGGACACACAGACAATCCGACAGACTGTGGCAAACCTGGTGATGTTATGCCTGAGGGGCTTTGGGGATGGAGGAGAGTCAAGGAAGGCTTCCAGGGGGAGGTGACAATGCCAGAGGATTAACGTCTGGTGGCACTGATGAAGGAGGAGATGACGAACGGAAAGAGGCATTAGGCAAGCCCCTTCCCCACTGTGGGCCTAAGTCTCCCCAGAGCACACTTGCGGGGGATGGCTCACTCAGCTGAGGGTCGTGGTCACCCCACTCTGGACTTCTGAGGTGGGGAAAGTGTTGATGTTAGTTTCTGAGCATGGAGGGCACCTGGTCCAGCAGCCAGGAGAGACTTCTTGTTCTGGCATTTGAGGCCTTGGCCCTCCTGGTCTCCTACAGGCCCACAGCCCCCGGGGAGCATCAGGGCGCCACGCCCTACAGACCTCTCGGCTCCGACCAAGTCCCGGTTTGTGTGGGAACGGCCGGGGTTGAGAGAGGTGAAAGTGAGTCACTCTTGCCTCCCCTGACCCCATGCCCTGTCCTCGGTCCACTGGAGAATTGCTGCAGGCGGGAGAGAGCTCTCCGTGCTAACACAGGACTGAGGCACACCACTGGCTGGACAATATCAAAAAGGAAGGTATTCTGAGGTCTCCATCTCTCTGGCAAATGGCTGGAGTTCCTGAACCCAGATGACCGGGGCAGCATCCCAGGACCCTCAGACCCCTGTTAGCTGCTCCCGTCTCTCTCTGCCCTTCCCAGCCAGGCTTAGATGCTGGAAAGTGTGGGGACGCTTGCTCTGTCCACCTCCTCCCCTCCCGTTCCTTCCTGACCTCTTGTGATCCTGCCATCCCCCACCCGACTCCTTGGCCACCGTGCTGCCCAGGGGCAGCTCTAGCTGCTCTGTGGCTCAATACCCTGGAGACTTTGTTGTCCCTGCCTTCTCTTATGTGACCCCTGGTGACATCAGGCTGACCCAGGAGAACCCCCTTCCAGGAAGCCCAGAACTCCCTTCGGAGGCCTCCTCCTGCAGTCTTTTAGATGTGAGCACTCCTTGGGGCTCTGCCTGGCTTTCTTCTCATCCTATATACAACATCCTACTCCAAGCCTCAGTTTCCTCATCAGTGAAATGGGCATAATAATGGCACCTATTCTGAGGGGTTGATGAAGGGATTAAATGTGTCTGATGCAGACTGTGTTCAATAAGTATTGGCTGAAGTATTATTTTTTTCAACATTACCATGGATACCTAAAAGGTTTCTCCAACATAATTCAGCCAAAACTGAACTCGTGACTTTTTGCCCTCAGTGGGCTCCTACCCATCTCAGCAAATGGCAACTCCCTCCACTCAAACCAAAAGCCTGGGAATTAATCTCGATTCCGCCCTCTGTGTGCTCCCACGCTCCCGATCCAAGCAAGGATGGTGGGTGCTTCCTTCAAATGCACTTGAATCATGCTCTCCCCGCCACCTCCCCTGCCCGGGCTAAGCCTCCTTCACCCCCTCCTGGAGGTGTCCCAGCCTCCTTGCTGACCTCCCTGCTTCTACCTGCCCCCCTTTAATCCCCCTCCAGGCAGCTGCCAGAGGGATATTTCAAAAACATACATCAAATCTTGTCACCTCTCTTGCTTAACATCTACAGTCTTCCCAGTGCATTTAAGTAAAGTTCAAGGCTCTCACCACAGCCCAGGAGGCTCCAGGCCCTGCTCCAGGCTCCAGCTTCACCTCCCACTATTCTCTCCCACCATTGCCCCCACCGCACCACTGTTCCACCCAGAGAAGCCCGTTCTCACCTCAGGGATTTTGCCTGAAAGCTCTTCCCCCCAGATCCTTGTATGGCCACTCTTTTTATCCTTCAAACTTCAGCTAAAATTCATTTCCTCCGAGAAGCCCTCCCTGACCTCCTGTCCTCAGTGGTCCCCACTCTTCCCCATCACATCCCGGGCTTCCTCCCATCCTAGCAGGTAGCACGGTCTGCCTTTCTGAATCAACAGGTTTGTTCTCTGGTTTATCCACCACCCCTCACACCAACCTGTGAACTTCATGAAGGTGGGAGCTGTGTGTATTTTATCAGCCAGTGTGTACCCACAAGATGGTAAATATTTCATCAACTCCCAAGACCTTAACCAGATCTCCACCCCTGGGCTCTGTGACCTTGGGGAAGTTTCTCACCCTCTCTGGGCCTTCAGTTTCCTGTGCCTGGCAGGTAGAGGGGTCTGGCTGGTGATGGACTCCTCCCCCTCACCCTGGCCCAAGGTGCAGGCGGGAGGGAGGCTGGCCCTATCACCTGCTGCACACAGTGCTCCACAGTGTTTGCTGAGCTGAACTGAGTCAAATGGCACCAAGGTTCTAGAAACACAGATTCCAGAACCTCCAGGAATGAGAAGACAGCAGGGGAGCTAGCTCAAGGGGCCAGGGAGCTTGTTTACCTATTGGATGATTAAATATGTTTAATTATTGGGAGGTAGCTGTGGTGAAAGTCGAGGATAGACCACAAATCGCAAGAGGCAGCAAGAGGCCTGGTTCAAATTGGGGTTGGGGGGAGGTGACTTCCCCAGATCCAACCATCTGCATGGGAGAGGTCTCAGCCAGGGACCATGGTCCCAGGGGGCGCTGAGGCCCGGGCCAGCACAGGGGCTGGCTTCCTTCCTGGCTCCTGCTAGGATCCCAAACCCCCTGAGTCCCTCCCTGAGCCAGCAGGGGTGCGGGGAGAAGGTGAGGCCAGACGCAGGCTGTGTCCTGGGGCAGGGTGGCTGACTCAGTTCTTGTTCTGGAAGACTGATTGAATGTGCTAGCCTCAGGCAGGGGCTGGGACTGGCCTTGCACTGTTCCAGTGGACCTGGGGAATCCAGGCCTGAGATTCCTGTCCCAACAAGCATGGGGCCTATTCAGTGTCAAGCCCTGGTGGGGGCAGTGCTGTGGCACAAGGATGACCCAGGTCCAAACTATACGCCCTTGGAGTTCTTGGCCTGCAGTGGGGGAAATGGACGGGTAAAATTGACATTCCTTGTGAGAATGCGTCCATGAAGCTTTGACCCAGACTGGGGATGGGGGGGTGGGGGGGTTAGGGGAGGGGCCAAAGAATGTACAGGATTAACCAGGGAGGAGAGGTGGGGAGAGGTACATCCCAAGTGGAGCAAAGAGCAAAGGTGAGACAGTGCTGCTGGTGGGGAGTGACCAGGAATTCAGCCCTGGGGGAAGATGCAGACAGCAGTGGAGAGGCTGTCCATCCCCCCCTCTGTGGCCTTCTTTATGGGCTTTGGCCTGAGGCCACAGGGGAGCCCCTGAAGGACCAGAGCTGTGTCCTGGAAAGAGGAACATAAAGGCTGTTAGTGCTTGAGTCAGGGATGGGGAGACCAGAGGCCGGGAGATCAGGAGGAGGCCAGGCTGGTGTCTGGATGCACCAGGCCCCACCTGAGCATGGCGGAGGGACCCACGGACGGGGCGGTTAAGGAGGGCGTGGTAGAGGTAGTCGGTCTTGGGTGTGTGGGTGTCTGGGGAGGCTGAGGGTGCTGCGTTTCTGAGAAGGTGGAAGAGCTATTCCTAAGCTGGGGACCCAGGATGGGGGCCGGCCTCAGGGAACAGAGGGCGTGCTCTGCTTAGGGTAAGTAGAGTATCCAGGATGCCAGAATGGGGGTTGGGAGAGTGTCCTGGGGAAAGGTCTGGAGGATGACGGACAGATGGACCCCAAGCTCTAGAGAGAGGCCAGGCTGTGGGAGGGGGACTGGGGTGAGGCTGGGTGGGTGGTCCCTTCTCAGATCGTCTCCCTCTGGCTCTCTGGGGGCAGGGAGCAGGCTTGGTTATGGAATGTGAGGGAGTCAACAGCCCTGCGGGAATCCCGAAGCCAAAGAGGGTCAGGAGTTGGGACCAAAGGCCCCGTAGGATGGGCATTTGTGGGAGGCATGTTGAAACTCATTTGAGGTCCCGGAGGAATGGAGCTCCCGTCGCCTCTGGCAGTGACCTGGATAAGCCTCCTTTACTGGCCTCTCTCCTCCCCTGTCTCTTCCTGTCCCCTCACTGCAGCTTCTGGGATCACTTCCCTAATGAGTATTGGTCTCAGGCTCTGCTTTGGGAGAACCCGACTAAGATAAAGTCGAGCGGGAGCCACCAGACTGTGGGCTCCTCCTGGGCTACTACTGGCTGTGTCTTCGGCCCCAAAGCCAGGCCCCAGGCAGAGGAGCCCCCCTCCTCATTACCTGCCTCTGCCGCATCCTGGAAGAGTGTGCGGACGTAAACAGGCTGAGCCAAGGTTGAGGGAAAGGGGAAGAGCAGAGGCCCAGGATGTCATGGAAGAGAAGTGGGCACTTCCCCTGGGAGTCTCTCTCTTTCTCATCAGGCAGGGCCAGGATCCCAGGCAGAGGCACCTGGGGCAGAGGGTGGGGTGAGGGTTGGTGGCCAAGTGCATGGCCAGCTCACCCTCGTGGACTTTGGCCCCCCGGGAGCCCTGAGCTGTGGAGTCCATGACCAGGCCTTGCATTGGGCCTCCAGAGCAGTTAGGGAGCAGATCAGAGTCACAAGTAATCTCTATCCCTTTCTATTGCCCCCGTATCATGACCTCATTTTCAAAAACTTAAAGAATAAAGACAAGCACAAAAGAAAAAACTATTAAGCTCATCTGTGAGTCTCCCCCTCCCCACTTCCCTGGGACAACTGCTAGAAACATGGTAGTGTTTATTGCTTTTGTTTTCCCTACTCCCACATTTTTTTTTTTTTGCGGTACGCGGGCCTCTCACTGTTGTGGCTTCTCCCGTTGCGGAGCACAGGCTCCGGACGCGCAGGCTCAGCGACCATGGCTCACGGGCCCAGCCGCTCCGCGGCATGTGGGATCTTCCCGGACCGGGGCACGAACCCGCGTCCCCTGCATCGGCAGGTGGACTCTCAACCACTGCGCCACCAGGGAAGCCCTACTCCCACATTTTTTTAAAAACAGAAATGGGATTACAGTGTTAATACTATAACATTTACATTTACTAGTATAGCATGAACTCTTTCCAGGGCAAAACATATAGATGTACATTGTTAATTTTAAGACTGTCACAGTTTTCCGATTTTCTAATGGAACTTTTAAGTTGACTACACCAGAAATAATAATAATAATAACAACAACAACATCCATTTACTGAGCGTCTAGCACGTGTGTGTCACGCTGATCACTGAACAACCAAAGGAGATGTGTACAGTTATCCCCAGTTTACAGATACACCAGTGAGGGTGAGAGGGCTCAAGTGCCTTGCCAAAGGCCACAGAGCTATCCAGGCAGGATTCAAAGCCCTGTCTCCAGAGTTGCTGTTGGCCACCTGGTAAGTCCCCTTTCCCGGGCCCCCACGTTCGTTTCCACCCAGATATTCTGATGAATTGAAGTCCTGTGTATGCTTTCACCTGTTCCACTTAGAGGGAAGCTTTGTATTGGAGTCGGCAGGGTGGGTGGGGGCGATCCTTTCCATCCCTCCTGCCTGTCCCTTAAGGCTCCCTGGACATGACATTGAACCTCTTCCCTCAGCTGTGGAAACAACGCTGGCCAGAGAGGGGAAGGGACTTGCCTAAGACCACACTGTGTAGAGGCTGCACCAGACTTCCGATTCCCCACCCAGGGGGTGGACAAAGCATGCAGGATGCACAGGACATAGAAGGTAGAGACCCCAGCTCCAGAGGACAGGGTCCGTTTCAGTCTTGCTCACTGCTACGTCTATCCCTGACCCTGGCACAGGGCCTGGCATGCAGGAGGTATGAATGAGTAGAGAGGATACAAGGACCAAGAGGGGTCTCTGCGGAAGGCTTCCGGGAGGAGTGGCGGATGGGCCGAGGGGGGCAAGCGGGGTTTGCACAAGCTGAGGGGAGATGGTGGACGATACTGCAAGGGCAGATGTACGGAGCGGGGAAGGAGAAAGTGTACGTTGGAGGGCAGGAATGGGACACGAGACCAAGTGTCTATGAGTCTTTGAGAGACCAGAGCAGACCCCAGGAGGCTCCAGGCCCAGCATCTGGGGCAGTCCCCCAACCAGCACGGAGCCCTGGCCGGGTAATTCCTGAGCAGGAACAGAAGGAGGAAGTTGTATAAGCGACACTCAGCTGGTGAGTGGGAGGCAGGGCTGGGTTTCATTTCCAGACAGTCCTGGAGTTGTTCGGCTCCAGTGCCCGCCCCCGCCCTTGCCCATCCCCTGTTGCCTCTGTCCTTGACTCAGGCAACGGTGAACCCCAAAGCCCAGGGAGGCTGGGAAGGAGGCATCAAGGCTAAAAAATGGGGAAGTCCCCTGGAGTGGGAATGCCCTTGGAGAGCGGCCCGATGCATCTCTTTCTCTGCCAGACCAGCTGGTGAACTCTGGAGGCCGGGGCTGCAGCTTCCACATCCTCTCAGCCTGGCAAACGCCTTTCCATTCTTCAAGACCTAACCCAAATGTCCTTCATCTAGGAAGCCCCCCAGGAAATCCCCACCAAAGCAGACTGACAAATCGCTCCCTCTCTGAGCTCTCCAGCACTCAGACTGCCCTTAAAAATAAAAAAAAGAATCATTGTTTATTGAGTGCTTACAGTGCCCAAGGCACTGTGCTGGATGCCTCACAGCTCTGACACCTTATTGGATTCTCTCAGCATCACTGAGAGAAGGTTCCATCACCAGCTCCTTTTCATCCAGCAGCACAGTGAGGCTTAGCAAGATCACATGGGTTGCAGATGGTGGGGCTGCATCTTCTGGACATGGAAGCTCATAGCTCTCTGGCTCTCCTGCTCAGGGTGTTTCAGCACCTGTTTCCCCTTCTGGTTTGAGAGCCCCCAATGGGCAGGGTCTGTGTCCCTGGACACCAGGCTCAGGGGAGGTACTGACCCATGGACAAATCTTTTTTTTTTTTTTTTTTTTGCAGTACGCGGGCCTCTCACTGTTGTGGCCTCTCCCGTTGCGGAGCACAGGCTCTGGACGCGCAGGCTCAGTGGCCATGGCTCACGGGCCCAGCCACTCCGCAGCATGTGGGATCTTCCCGGACCGGGGCACGAACCCCTGTCCCCTGCATCAGCAGGCGGACTCTCAACCACTGCGCCACCAGGGAAGCCCCATGGACAAATCTTTGAACCTCTCAACCTGCCTTCATCATGGTGAGGACCTAGACTGGTGTCTTGTATACAGCAGGCATTTGATAAACACTTGTGACATTGAGAACCCTTGATCCTAGTTCAAGTTGTCATAAACTTGCATATGACCTTGGGTGAATCTCTTCATTCCCCAGTCCTCAGTTTCCCAGGCTTTTTTTTTTTTTTGCGGTACGCGGGCCTCTCACTGTCGCGGCCTCTCCCGTTGCGGAGCGCAGGCTCCGGACGCGCAGGCCCAGCGGCCACGGCTCACGGGCCCAGCCGCTCCGCGGCACGTGGGATCCTCCCAGACCGGGGCACGAACCCGCGTCCCCTGCATCGGCAGGCGGACTCCCAACCACTGCGCCACCAGGGAAGCCCTCCCAGGCTTTAAAAGGAAATGTTTAGGGACTTTCCTGGTGGCCCAGTGGTTAAGAATCAGCTTTCCAATGCAGGGGATGCGGGCTCAATCCCTGGCCGGGGAACTAAGATCCCACATGCTGTGGGGCAACTAAGCCCACGCGCCACAACTACTGAGCCCTCGCACCTCAAATAGAGAGCCCACGTGCTGCAAACTATACAGCCCATGCGCTCTGGAGCACTCGTGCCACAACTAGAGAAGAAAAAACCCGCATGCCACAAGTAGAGAGAATCCTGAGCATCACAACTAGACAGAAGCCCGCACACCACAACGAAAGATCCCGCGTGCTGCAACTAAGATCCGACGCAGCCAAAAAAAAAAATAATAATAATTAATTAATTTTTAAAAAAGGAAATGTTTAGCAACAGCTCTCTTGGCTTCCTGTCTGTCCTAAAATTCTGTCCTTTGCTCTAGAACATGATACGGCATATACCCCCCAACCAATTTCCCCTATAACTAACATCTTACATCAATATGGTTCATTTGTTACAACTAATGAACCAATATCGATGTATTATTATTAACTAATGTCCATACTTTATTCAGAGTTCCTTAGTTTTCCCCTAATGTCCTTCTTTTGTTCCAGGATCCCACCCAGGATGCCACATTACATTTAATCATCGTGTATCCTTAGGCTCCTCTTGGTTATGACAATTTCTCAGACTTTCCTTGTTTTCGATGACCTTGACAGTTTTGAGGAGAACTGGTCAGCTATTCTGTAGAGTATCTTCCTACTGGAATGTGTCTGATGTTTTTCTCGTGATTACACTGGGATTATGGGCTCTGGGGAGGAAGACAACAGAGGTGAAGTGCTATGCTCACCACATCATATCAAGGGTACATATTATCACAGTGACTTATCCCTGTTGGTGTCGACCTTGACCACCTGGCAGAGGCAGTGTTTGTCAGGTCTCTCCAAGGAAAAGTTACCCCTCCACCCACCCATGCTGTCCTCTTGGGAAGGAAGAAAGTCGCTGTGAGCAGCCCACACCTAAGCAGCCGGGAGTTATGCACCCCTCCTTGAGAGCAGAGTATAGTATTCTCATTTTCTCCTTCTTTAGTATCTACTTTTCAAGTACTCCCACAAAACACTGCTACATTCCATCTCCCCAACAGGCCTGGGAAATGTGGGAGATGGAGACATTCCATGAGGTGGAAGCAGAGGCTCAGGGTGGGAGGGATCAGAGGTTGGGTCAGGCTCTGTGGGTCTTGCCTCTCCCTGTTGGATATGAAAGACATCCAAGGTCTGGGCAGGACAGGACCGCAGAGCCTGAGCTCCAGACTCAGGAAGGCTTGAAATTGAGGTCCTGCCCTCCCCTGCCGTGGCACATAGTCTTGCTGAGCCTCGGTTTTCTCCATCTGTACAATGGGGATAACAATAGCTCCTACACTGTAGTGCTGTGAAGAACAAACACCTTGCTACACACGGACCCCAGAACAGGGCCCTGCCCAGGAAGCTCTGCACAAGGTGACTGTGGGCTGTTGTGACGATGATTATTTTTACAAGCATTCTTTGAAGACCTCCTGTTGCAGACTTGTCTCCTCTCTGCTCAGCAGGTTTCTAACCCCCTCTGATCTGTAGGGTCACAGCTCTGGCTGCAGATTTCCGCCCTGCCCTCTGCCCTCCTGCCAGGCCTGGCAGATCAAGGGCCCTGGCTCCTTTTATCCTTTCTCACAAACATTCTGAGATATGGCGGAAGGAGGCCTGGGCTGGAGGGGGGCTGGCTCTGCTTGCCGGTGACTCTCTGTGTGACCTTGGGAGAGTGTCTGTCCCTCTCTGGGCCTCTACTGTGGCCTGAGGGGAGTGATGTGATGAATGGCTGAGTTTCTTGGGGGGGCAGCCAGGTGTCTCCCCCATTTTCACGTGGACAGGGCTTTTCCTCCTGTGACACCCCCCTGTTTTGTCTCCAGACTCCCAGCTGAGAAAAATGTTTGAACAGCACGTTTCCCATCTGTGAGTTGGCCGTACAGCCCCAGAAGGTGAGTGTGTGTGGCGACACTCAGAGGTCAACACTGTCATTGGCTTGTCATCACTTGGGCTCCACCTGCTCAGTTGCCCACTGTCTCCATCCTTTCCCTGGAGGTGGAAGGATGCTGGAGGACCCTGCTGGTGGCTGACCACCCCTGCCGGAGGCTGGCCTCTGAGGAAGCACCTGCTCATTTGCTCCCAGCTGCTTTCGACTCTCATGGGGCTGGGGAGGCTTCCCTGGCGTCCTGTGTCTTAGGCCTTCGGGCCAGTTTGGCCTCGCTCCTTGGGTCACAGGTAGGTGCCCGTGCACACACACCGATGTAAGCCGGGGGCTCCACCTCTGCTGGTCCTCAGCTGTGGTTGCCATCAGCCCAGAGGCCTCCAGACTGCTTCTCCCTGCCCCTCAATCTGCCCCCCACTCAGTGACAGCACGTCTCCCCAGGCCCTTCTCTGTTCACAACTCTCCATGGCTCCCCACTGCCTCCAGGACAGAAGCCAAGCCTGGCATTCAAGGATCTTCAGAGCTCCCCTCCTCGGCCTCCCTTCCCGCCTCCCTTCCCTCACCCCAGCCCGTCCATCACGTGGTTCCAAACACAGCATGTTTTTGGCCTCTGTGTCTTTGCTCATGCTGTTCCCCCGCCCAGAACACCTTCTCTTTCGTCCCATTTTCACCTGCAACTGCTTCCTCCGGCTTCTATACTTGCCATAGATGACCTCCTTCTTTCACCAGCCCTCCTACGCCAACACACGTGCTGAGTTAGAACCCCTTCCTCCGGGCCCCACCAGCCCCCGAGGCTTGTGCCTAGGACACTGCCACTCTTCCCTGCCCCTCCAGGCTGTGAGCAACTCCAAGGCAGACACCAGATCTGGTTTGTTCACTGCTGTATCCCTTGCATAGAGCACAGACCCTAGCACGTGGTAGATGCTCTGTAAATATTGACTGAGCAGAGGAAGGAAGAGTAAGCCTTAGCCAGGGGCTGGTGGCTGGAGAGCATTCCAGGCAGGGGGACCAGTGCAGAGGCCCCAGGGCGGAATAAGCTTCTGTGATGGAGTGACAGCAGGGAAGCAGGCTTGACTAGGAGGGAAGGGGACCAGGGCTCACAAGCGAAGCCTGAGCAGTTGGCAAGGGCCAGATCAGGCTGATGCACTGAGGCACTGGGCATCTCTGTGTAAACTGTAAAGTGCAGTGCCATGAGAGGTGCCAAGCCTCAGGCCAGAGCCTGCCCACTTTTCCACCTTACCCTATAGCCCTGAGCCCAGTTCTTCGAATAGACAACTCACAGCAAACCATCTGGGGAAGGACAGGGCTGGTCTGGAATTTCCCACCGAGTGCCTGTGATGGGTCAGCTTCCCAGTTGCTTTCCAAGGATGAGCTGGGCTCAGGGTGGGTGGGAGCCAGAGCCACCAGGGCCCTGGGTGAGGCGCAGGCGGTGCCCCTGATCCCGTGGCATGAGAAAGCTCTCGCCACAGGTTTGCTGCTAGTTGTGGCGGGCCAGGCCTCACCTCCCACGCTCCATCCTGCCCTCAGTTGTGGCTTTGACCCAGGTGGGGGGAAGGAGGGGAGAGGAGGTTTCCAGAGACAGAGAACTGTATACAGCTGGTGCTCACCATCTCCACAGTGTTGACATCAATAACATCTGTCATCTGCTGGGTGTTTTGGGTTGGGAAATTATCCCTCTTGGCGTTCCAGGCCCGGCTCAAACTGTGTATACCATCGGTGGTCAATAAGTGTTTGCTGTCCATTAATGATGATGAATGATTTACAGGTATTAAGCAATGAGTTTCTGTTTTACTATCTCTCTTTTTTTATTATTATTAGTTTCTGCTTTATAACAAAGTGAATCAGTCATACATATACATCTGTTCCCACATCCCTTCCCTCATGCATCTCCCTCCCTCCCACCCTCCCCATCCCACCCCTCCAGGCGGTCACAAAGCACCCAGCTGATCTCCCTGTGCTATGCGGCTGCTTCCCACTATCTATCTACCTTACGTTTGGTACTGTATATATGTCCATGCTTCTCTCTCGCTTTGTCACAGCTTACCCTTCCCCCTCCCCATATCCTCAAGTCCATTCTCAAGTAGGTCTGTGTCTTTATTCCTGACTAACTATCTTTTAAGCAAAATAATGCACCAAGAGTCACTTACTGATCCACCAGGCCAGACTGTCAACTCTTGCATCTACATAATCCCGGAAGGTGGTAGGATTGTTGCTCCCACTTTACTGATGAGTAAACTGAGGCTCAGAGAGGGTGGGGTCACAGAGTCGATGAATGGAAGAGTTGGAACTCTTGTATGTGGATCCCTAGGCCGAGTGCTCTCTCTGGCCAACCGGGCAGTGCCTGCCCTGTGCCAGGCACGGGCCAGGCCATAGTCCCTGCCCTGTGTATGGGGACAGATGCACCCTGAATGGCTTGGGGTGTGTCTCCATCAGAGGTTTGTCAGGAAGCATGTCCTGGAGGAGGTGGCACTTACTTAGGACCCTGATGGACAGGGAGGGCTGGGCAGCTAGAGATGTGGGGCAAGCATTCCTGGTAGGGTTTTACAGCCTGAGTGAAGGCCCAGGGGGGTGGTTGAAAATAACGAACTCTTCCAACGCTCAATCATGAAACCACTGTGCTGGCCACATCCTCCTGAACGACCTCCTGAGAACCTCAGCCGCGGAGCCGAGCCAGTGGTGGCTCCAGGTGGAAGGCTGCATCTGTGCTCATAGAGCCAAGCTGTGTCCCAGCTGCCCCCACTCCTCCAAGAGAGCGGGTAGGGTATGAAAAAGGCTCAGACATGCTGGGCATACATTACTTCATTTCATCCTCACATGAGCCTTCTGAGAGGTGCATTATCTTTAGCCCATTTTGCAGGTTGACATAGTGAGGCTCAGAGAAATGGCCTGCTCAAGGTCACATATCCACAAAGGGGCAGAGATGGGACTTGAACCCAGATCTGTGGGTCCCAAGTCTGTGCTTTTAAGCCCTCTGTCATCCCAGCTCTAGAAGAAGCTCAGAACTTTCAATTGAACTCCTGGGGATGAATCTAGTGATATGCCAGTAAATATTTAACAACTAGCTTTCTGGAAGGAAAAAAACCTTGATTTGTAGTGTTTGCTGATTTCCAACGTGTTAGTACTTCCACCACGGCTGATGTCAAGGTACCAACATGACATCATTGAACTTGGAGTTGGGAAGAGATGAACACAGTCTTTCGGAAGAGCCAGCTCCAGCACACCACTGGATGAACAGCCCACCCCTAGCCCAGGCCTCCAGTAAAGGCCTTCAGGCCTGTCTGAGGAGTGAATGAGGGCTGAGAAACCTGCTCCTCCAGCTAGGGGCCCGCCCAGTATCCTGGGAAGCTGCGGTTAATCTTTAAGCCAGCCTTGCAAATATGTGCAGCCATTTCACCAGCCCAGGCTGGCTTCTGGTGCTGGCTCTGCTGCTGACTTGCTGTGGGGCTTCAAGCGGCCCTTTCCCCCTCTGGCCTCAGTTTACCAACCATAAGAGCTACGCTTCATTGAGCACAAACTCAGTCACCCTCACCCTTGTCAGTTTTAACTTTCCCAGGAGTCCTCTGTGGCCATGTTCACTCCTGTATCATAGTTGAGGGGACCTGGGCTGGGGAAGTTGATGGACTTGTACAAGGTACAGTGGGTGGGCAACTAGTCTAGATTTGAACTCAGATCAGTCTGGCTTAAGGCCGTGCTCATTCCTGGTCTCTTGGATACTATATTGTACCCTGAGGTCTTTGCCTCCCATATTCTAGGGTTCCCCTCCCAGCTCCTTTCAGGAGAAGCCCAGGCTGGTACCATTTGGCCCGACTGGGCCTTACTTTCCCATCTGTGATATGAGAGAACTTTCAGAGAAGGAAAGTAGAGGCAGATGGTGGCATTTAAAGCTGGATTCAGGCTCACCTTCCCCTGTGCCATAATTCCAGGGAGACATGTGAAAAGCCAAGGGTGGGGCACCCAGCCCCAGTAGGGCAGCCTGGGTCCGGAGATGGTGGGAGTGGGGGGAGGGGTCAGATAGTGGTGCGGGGAGGTTTTGTGGCTAAACCAGCATTTCCTCAATGTCTCCTCCTTTCTCTGCTGCACTCCCTGCCTCCTGTGTCCAGATGTACTCAGCCTCTTTATCTACTTGGAAGTGTAATTGCCACTAAATACCTGCTTCAGCCCCCTCCTAAGCAGGAGTATCTGGAACCTGCTGACTTCAGACGGGCTGCCTTAGTTACTTTTCTTCTTTCTGATGCACATTAAAATGAATGCATATGTATTTAGATAAACGTTGCTCTTTACCACACCGTCCTTCCTGCTTCAGTCCCCACTTTGCGAAACTCAGGTCAAGGCCAGGGTCTAAGGTCTGGTTCTTGTCAGATGACTCCTTTCTCTGTGCCTCAGTTTCTTCATCTGTAAAATGGGGATAATCGTTGGCCCGCCCAGCCCAGTTGGTTGGTAGGAATAGATCCTAAAATTGACCTGAACCGCTTAGCCTGGCACCTGGCAAGAAGTGAGCGCTCCATCAGTGCTGCTGTTGATTATTACTAATAATTTCGGGAGAGGTAGATTTGGGGTAAATGGGGTGGGTGGGCTGGGGGGGAGTTAGGGAGGGCATTTTGTCTTGAGGGCTGATGGGTGCCCCGAAGGGTAGGGAGCGCTCTCAGGGCGGGGTGGGGGCGGGGCTTCTGTGCCCGGTGCCTCCGCCCCCCATTCCCCGGCCCGCCGGGACCCTTGGCGTGGGGAGGCCGCGCACGGGTCTCTCCCAGGTCACCGGCGGGGAACTGTCCCGGCGCGCTTCCTCCTTCCTCCTCCTCCCGGCGGCTTGCCGGGCCCCTCCTCCCTGCTCGCGCGCTCCCTCCCTCCTCTTCTCCTCCCCAGGCCGCCGCCTCCTCCTCCTCCTCCTCCCTTTCTCTCTCGATCTGTCTCTCCCGGCCCGGAATCCATTCCGGCCTGGGAGCCGGAGCGGCCAGGCCGCCGTGTGCCCGAACCCCTGGCCGTCCGGCGGTCGGTCCTCCGGTGCGTCTGTCTGCCGGTGCGTCCGCCTGCCCGCCGGCCCAGGTGAGCGCCCCCCGGCCCTCCGCCGGCCCCCAGTCCTGGCCCGCGTGAGGGAGCCCCCGCCCGGGGACCACCCTGGCGTCGGATCGCCGGGCCGCGGGGGCTCCTGGCCCCCCCTCCAACCCCTACCCCCCCCGGGCCGAGCAGCGATCCGGGAGCGCAGGGCGGGCGCACCGGGACTTGTCTGGCGCGGCCTTTTGTTGTGATGCCGCGGGGGGAGGGGGCTGGGTGGGGGGTGCGTAGGGGTCCGGTCCGCGCGGGGACCCCCTCCGTCTCACCGTCCCTCTACGGGCCCCCTGAGAGCAAGCAGCGAGCCGGGCCTGAGCCCCCGGGCCAGGTCTAGGCCAAATCTGAAATCTGAGCCAGTCGGCGCCGCCTCTGGCCGCGGCTGCCCGGCCTGGCGCCCCCAGCCCTGGATGGGGGGTGGAGAGAGGGCGGGCAGGGTGGGCCTGGGGGCGCCGGGTTGGGGGTGCCGGGCCGGGGCACCAGGATCTGCCTGTCCTCGTGGGGCCTCGGGTAGGGCCTGGTGCTGCCGGCCTGGAAGGGACTGGCCAAACTGTGCTTGGTCCGTGCTGCCCACAGCCCCCAGCCTCGCCTCTCGACAGGCCCAGCTGCCTGTCTGCTCAGAAGTTGGCAAAAGTTTTGGGATTTCGCCACCAGGCTGGGTCCATTTGTCCGCCTGGGCTGGGCTTGGTGGTGGGTTTGAGTCCTGACAGGGGCCACCACTTACTTGCCCTGCTGTGTGTCCTCAAACAACTGCCTGCCCTCTCTGAGCTAGGGGTCCTCATCAGGCACCGCTGTGGGTCTGGCTGGGCTTACTGGGCTGGTGGAAGGATGGGGTGAACAGAAGGGGTTCACCTGTGGGGTAGCAGTTCAGCCTCTGGGGCCTTCAGGCAGACTTGAGAGTGGACGGAGCCCGTGCGTGGCCCTGGGTGAAGCTTCCCGGGCTTCAGGGACTCTGTCCAATTGGGACAGTGCTCTCTGGGTCACCTGGGGTGAGTCCAGGCCCAGCCATAGTGCAGCTGAGACCAGACGATTCCAAGAATGGACCAGGCTGGTCCTGTTGCTGACCCTCATCTTGGCCCCCTGACTGGGGAGACAAGACCTAGGCTTCTCGTCTCACTGGGTGACCTGGGCCAAGGGACCACCCCTCTGAGTCCACATGTGTGCAGTGGGGATCCTCAGGGGAAGACTGTAGGCACTTCTGCAGGGAGGGGCTTAGCATGTGGTAGGTGTTCAATAAATGAGCACTTCACTGGATGAATTACCTAAAAAAGATGGGGGGGAGGTGAGATGGCTGGTCCTAGGGGGGTGGATTGGTGCCCCAAAAGCCACCTCCTAACCCTCGAGAAAGAAACAGCCCCGGCACAGTCTTGCCACCCAGCAGCTGTGTGACCTGAGACAACTCACTACTCCCTCTGGCCTCAGTTTTGTTAAGTATAAAATGGGCCCATGATAATGACAGCTGCTAACATCTACTGAGCACCTCCTATGAGGCAGGGACTCTTGTGTATCTCCATTTTGCTGGTGAAGAAACTGAGGCTCAGAGAGGGGAAGTGACTTGACCAAACCACACAGTTTGAAGCTGGAATGAAAGCCTAGACCTCAGAGTCCCTGGTCTGGCTGCCCTTGCATCCTTCCAGTGGTGGGGGAACTAGGGTTGCCCAGTATGGGACCAGGCACGAGGCAGTGTTGGAAAAGACTCTACTGATGAGTGAGTGATTGGGTGGAAGCCACGAGGCCCTTTTGGTGATGTGGTGATGTGGTCTTTCCACCCAGGGGAATGATTTACAGTGTGTCACCTCTTTCAGCTGACTGCCTGCCTAGGCCCTCCTGTGCGGCCACTGGGCCTTTGATCCTGAAGGTATCCCCGCTGGGAGTGCCCTTTCCTCTAAGAGCTGCTTGTCTGCTCTTGCTCTTTAAGGCTTAGCTTAAGGCTCACCTCTCCCAGGAAGGCCCCCCAGCTCTCTCCTCTCCTCCCCTAGCTTCTTGCCACAGCATGAAATATCCCCAGCTCATAGCTAGTTCCTGCTTTGGCTTCTTCCCTGATTGTGACCTGAGTCACAACCTGGGTTGGCGGGGTGGGGAGGGGGGCTTGTCTAGCTCCCCCAAAGCCCCAGAAGCCAGGGAGGAGATGGCTCAGTGGCCTGTTGACAGACCGCCCATCCCCTGGTCCTCAACTGACCCCGTTTCCCCAAACCTGCCGAGATACAAGCATCCATGGCCCTGTATTGAGCGCCTACAATGTTCTAGGGGCTTTGAACTTGGGCTGAGCAGTGTGGTGATGGGTTAGCAGTGGGAGCTGTAGGAGGCCTCAGGAGGCTTCCAGGAGGTGGTGACAGGAGCGGGCAGCAGTTCCCTCAATGAAGAAGGGGCGGAGCGCTATTTCTTCCCTTCAGCTCAGATGTGCCCCAGGGACCCTGGGGTTGTGGGGAGCGGTCAGCCTGGGTGCGTCCTTGCTGGGGAATTGTGAACAGGTCCCTGGCTGCCCAGAAATTTAAGTCTAGAGGGTGAGCCAAGTAGCAAACAGGTTGCCAAATAAATCAATATATAATCACAGATGTGATAAGGGCTCAGAGGGAGAGGTGTGGGGTGCAGAGGAATCTCGGAGGAAGCGTGGAGGAGTTGTCCAGGCATGGAGCTAGGGGTAGGGCTTACCGGGCAGAGGGAACTCCACATGCAAATGTCCTGAGGTGGGGAAGCGTGTGCTGTTATGGAGAAACAATGAGAAAGCCTGTGAGTCTAGAGCGTAGAAAATTAAGGGGAGTGGGTGAGAGGTGAGTGAGGGGGTGTTGTTGTCAGCAGGACTGAGCCATGTGGGGCCATATGGGCCTTGAGGCGGAGCTTGGCCTTCATCTTCCCACAGGGGGCTGATTGGTGTCCCCGGTGTTAACAGCCCCATGTTGGGGACCAGGGGTGCAGAGGTGACCAAGGCACTTGGTGGAAAAAATCTGTGGGCTGGACTCCAGGTATTCTGTGAGGGCCTAGGTCAGATATCAAGAGGAGGAGGCATTTGAGGCTGGGCTTTGAAAGCAGAGTAGGAGCTCGGTAGCTGGAAGGCAGGAGAGGGTGAGAGCCAGGGGTTGGGGCAGTGCCACGTAGGGTGGCTGGAGACTGGGAGTGAGGTGGGGAGCAGGGAGGGGTCAGCTGGGGAGATGGAGACAAAGCTAGGGTAAGGGCTCAGGACTCAGACAGGCTTGCATTCAAGGTCTGACCGTGCCCGCCTGCTGTGTGTCTTTGGGTCATTCATTCTATCTTTCTGAGACTTAGCTTCCTTGTCTTGCAAATGGGAACAGTAAATATCTTCCTATCAGGTGAGGGTTAAAGGAGGGCCATATGCCCAGTGCCTGGAGCCAGCAGGTGCTCAGGAAATGGGACCTGCCTTGTATGGTGTGACACTGGGCAGGTCAGTTCATCCAATAGGTCTGGCCTCCCCAGCTGTCCGGTGAAGGCTTTGAGTAGATGATTCCCACTGATTCTGAAGGTGCTGGTCTAGGAAAGGATGCTGGCGGCCAAGGCCACCTGTATACTGGGTGACTTGAGTCCTGCCTTGCCCTCTGTGTGTGAGGAGGCTGAGCTGGGAGAGTTCTGCTGGTGTAGCCCATCCCAACTTCTTGAAAGCTTGCCTTTGGTGAGATTAGCCCCATTTTCCACATGTAAATTCTAAGACCCAGAGGGGAAGACACTTGTTAGGGTCTCCCAGTTGCCAAGTGACAGGGCCGCACCTAGGCTGTGGGACTCTGGGCTCCTAGTCCAGGGCTGGGCCTCCCGTGTCTCTGCAGGCCTTACAGCCCCTTCAAAGGCCTCCACCCCCCTGCCCTGGGCTTTTTGACCGGAGCCTCATTTCCTGCCTGAGTTGTGTGGCCCCTGAGCCTCTATCTCCCTTTGGGTTTCCTCAGCCCTTTACTTCCCCTCCATTGCTCCTACCACCTTATCTCCATGGTAAACCACTCTGGTTTCCACTCGAGCCCCTAGAGGGGTGGGGGCCCCTTCCTTTGGGGGCATCTCAGTTTCCTCATCTATGAAGTGGGGGTAGTATGAGTCATGGCTCCCAGGATATCCCAAGGGGACTGAAGTAAAGCGTTTAGGACACATTAGCTCTATAGATAGGGGTGGGGAACAGCCAGACACCTGCTCGAGTCCATTGCTTTCTGGCAGCTGACACCCCCTTCCTGTGACTCAGTTTCTGAAGCTGCAAAATGGGCATGGAGGTTGCACTTAGTACGGCCAAAAGGAGGATGGAGTGAAGCTGTACCTTATGCTGTCACCTGGTAGCTGGCTCTGCATCACTGTTCCTGGGGTGGGTGACCCAGTAGGTACCTCCCCTGTGTTCAAGGCCCTGTTCCCAGCTGTCTGTCCAAAGGCAAATCACTCAGCCTCTCTGAACCTCAGCTTCTGCACACCTCCCTTGTGAGGATTAAATCAGAAAGTGTCTCCCAGCAGCTTGAAACTATTGGATGCCCAGTAAATGTTACGTCTTTCTTTCCCCCTTCCCCTCCCTTGCGGGGACTCACATATTACCCAGTCTAGGGATGGCCCAGGGTTAGGGTTAGGGTTAGGGTTAAGGTTAGGGTTCGGATTAGGGTTAGGCCTAACCCAGACCTAGATTGCTGTGTTGAAAAACCTTCTGAGATCCAGTCTTGGCTTCATGGGAAAGAGTGCTCTGATAGATTAGTAATGTCTGCCCCAGGCAGAGGATTAGACAGCACTGTATGTGTGCCATGAGTTTGTCATTCCTGATCTATTCTGACCTTCTCTTTTCACAGATGGAATTGAGGCCAGAAAGACCCAGGACATATTGTCCAAGCAGGGAGAAAAATGCACATCTCCTATCTTTTCATCCAGTGCTCTCCCCACCCAGCCAGCCTGCTCCTTCCCACAATACAGTGCAGGGGATGGGGGGCTGAGTCAAGGAGTAGATGATGGGGGAAGATCCCAGAGGTGGAAGCCAGAACCCTGATTTCCCTACCCCTTTCTGTGGGACCTTGAGCAAGTGACTTCCCCTCCAACCTGAACCCCAGTACCTCCCCTCCCCTTGAAACTACCCAGAGAAGTTCCAGAATAAAATGAGAAGCAAGAGAGGAGAAGAAGCCAGGTGATCTTGCCCAGGTCCTTTCCTCCTCTGGTCTTCAGTTTCTTCATGTGTCCGGCATGGGATCTTCCCTCCTGAGGCTCTGCGACAGGGATCCTAGCCGGGGTTCTGCAGGGGGCTGGCCCGGCTGAGTCCTCTTTGATGACGTGTGAGCCTGGCGATGTCAGCGGGGCTGTGGGGGGCTGTTGAGAGACTGTGGGGATGGGTCCTTGGAGTCCTCAGACCTGCTGGGCTGTGAGGCCGGCACAGGTGGTCTCCCGGCGGGGGGATGGAAGTTGGGGTTAGGGTGGTGTCGGGAAGCTCAGCCTCCCTGTCAAGGTCTGATTATCTTTTCTCCCGCTGCTTTACCCAAATTTGTGGCCTTGACTTTTACTCTGTCTGATGTCGAGGTCCTCACTTGTGCCCTCTCCGGCCAGGTCATAGCAAGGTGACTTATTCTATTCTTTGTCCCATCCCTGGGGTGGGTGGAATTTTTGTTTCTATTACACAGAAGAGGGAAATGAGGCTCGGAGAGGCCAAGGGCTGGGGCCACAATCACCCAGCGGAGTGAGATGTGAGCCCAGACTTCTGGCTTCCGGTTGATGTGAGGCATCTGAGTCCCACAGGGTGTGCGCTCAGCTTGGCTGAGCTCTTTCCCTGGGTAGAGGGTGGATGTGTTTCTGGGAGGGCAGGTGATCCTGACTTTCTGGGCTTCCACCTCTGGCTGGTGGATCTCCACTCAGATCTGGAGGACTGGGATCTTGCAGGGATCCCCCGGCTTCCAGGATTGGCACATAATGGGTGCTCCATGGATGCTCACGGACTAAAGGGAGTGGAAGTAGCCAGACCTTTGGAACGAATTGGTTCTGGTTCGAGTCCTGGCTCTGCCACTTGTTTGCTATGTGTGATTGTGGGAAACTGGTTGCTCTGAGCCTGAGTCTCCCCATCTCTGAAGTGGGGACGACAATGCCAGTACAGCTTTGACAAGGTGGCGTGAGGGTCAGGTGAGTGAATTTGTGTCTGCTCTGGCGCAGGGCCCCCACACAATAAGTGTTTACGATTTCTGAGTGTCTGTGATTATGAAGGTAATTCCCTGACGAGGCGGGAATTCTGGGTCTCTGCAGGTCAATTGATCCAGGAACGCTAGGGCTGAGACTGGACGCCTGTGTCCAGGCTAGTCCTATGGGGTGGGGCTTGGGGGGGCGGTTAACTAGAGACAGACAAATTTGGTGGCTGGACCTGCTGGAAGCCGCCAGCTCCAGCCAGCCTCTCTGAGCCCACCTCCCGCCTCAGCCCTTGCCCTCCTGTGGCTTGTCAAGGCCTCCCAGTGCCCTGAGCCCTGGCATTCAAGGCCCCCTCACTGAATGGGTCCATCTCTCTGAAGCTGGCTGCCATTTGAGCACTGGGTGCTTTGCGTCTTTGCCCACGTGGCCTGGAGGCAGGGGCTGTTACTGCTCTTGTGGTTTGGGGAAGGTCCCCAGCAAGGGCCCCTGGAGGTGCTGGTGGTCTGGGCCGAGCTCTTCCCTCTGCTTCACCCTGTCACCTCCCACACTTCCCTTTCACTCAGGGGACCTGTTAGCCTTTCTGAACCATCAGCTGCCTTCCTGCTGGCCCCGGGTTTCCCAGCGTCCATGCTTTACCCTGTGGGTCCTGCTGCCTGATGTGCCCTCCCTCTCCACACGCATCATAGCTAAGATGCCTCTGCCTCCCGAAAGCTTTTGCTGACCATCCTCTCTGCCCCAACCCAAGTCCATACTTTCCATGCTCCCCTCCTCTGCACCTGCCTTGCCCATTCTCTGCCCTCCCTCATGGCTCTAGCACATTCTGCCTTAGATGGCAAGTCATAGGATTCTTTTTGCCTCTAAGGGAGTACGGTGATAGTCATCACTCCCAAGGGTGCCACACTTTACAGTTTACAAAGCACTTTCCTCAATCGCCTCTGGCCATCCCCAGCAGGGCTGGGAGGGAGACAGACCATCATAAAAAATCTTCATTTGGGGAATTCCCTGGCGGTCCAGTGGTTAGGACTCTGCGCTTCCATTGTAGGGGGTGCGGGTTCGATCCCTGGTCGGGGAACTAAGATCCTGTAAGCCACGCAGCATGGCAAAAAAAAAAAAAAAAAGGCTTCCCTGGTGGCGCAGTGGTTGAGAGTCTGCCTGCTGATGCAGGGGACACGGGTTCGTGCCCCGGTCCAGGAAGATCCCACATGCCGTGGAGCGGCTGGGCCCGTGAGCCATGGCTGCTGAGCCTGCACGTCCGGAGCAACGGGAGAGGCCACAACAGTGAGAGGCCTGCGTACCGCAAAAACAAAAAAACAAAAACAAAAAAAACTTCATTTGGCAGATGAAGAAACTGAGGCCTCAAGACGGGGTCATGCCAGACACTACTGTCTCTGCTTGGGCAGGTGGAACTGAACCACCCTCCCCGCATAAGCCCTTAGTCTTTCCAGTGAGGAACTCCTCTTTCAGAGCCCTGTGAAAGCCTCGACTTATTATCAAAAGGAAGATCCAGAAGTTCAGAGAGGTGAAGTGATTTGTCTGAGGTCACACAGCCTGGAAAGCTGGTAGAGCTGGGAGGGTTCCATCTAGGAATTAGAGAAGAGGCAGGTTGTGCCCCCCTTCCCACCCCTTCGGAGTGGAGAGTCAGATACCACCCGGATCCTACAGGAACAGTGAGCCCAGTGGCCCAGCCCTGAGGATTCCTTCCATTGTCATCCGTTCCTTGAACACATAGTTGAGCCCTTGCCCAGTGCCAGGTGAATAGCTGTGTCTGGTCCCCACAGCATCCCTGCGAGGCGGCAGTTCTGGCCCCATTTTACCAAAGAGGAAACTGAGGCTCAGAGGAGCAAACAGGCTTGCCCAAGCCACCCAGTGCATGGATTTGGACCCAGGGCCTCCTCAGCACCGCAGGCCGTCCCTGCCTCCTCTGGGCTGAGCCTCCTGCCTGACCCACTCTGCCTCCTGCCTGACCCCTGACCCCTCCTCCAACCCCTCCCGCCGCTCCTCTCTGGGCAGCGTGAAGGCCAGGAGCCTCCTCTGGGAAGCCACCCCGCCCCTAGCCCCACGGGTTTCTCCTCTACCTCCATATTAGCTGTGTGACTTTGGTGAGTCAGCTCACCTCTCTCTGCCTCAGTTTCCCCATTTGAAAAACAGGCCTGATGGCAGTATCCACATCACAGACTTGTTCTAAGGTTCGAGTGTGGCACTATGCGTGATGCTCTGAGCAATACCAGCACGTAGTAAACGCTCAATGAATGTTAGCTGTTTTATAATTTGTTTCAACCTGGGGAGGAAGGGAATCACAGCCCCATTCTCCAGATAGGAAAACTGAGACCCAGAGAAAGGAAATAGCATCCACCAGGCCACAGGGGGATGTCACAGCCAGAAGGTTCCTGTGGCACATCTCACTTTCCAGATGGGGAAACTGTCCCCTTCCAGGACTCAGTTTTCTCATCTGTGCAGTGGGTCTGTGCATATTTGAGGGGAGATAATTCCATCACTTTGTACCAATGTGGCTCCTCAGTCCTCAGCCACCCTAGGGTGGGGGTCAGAGGGATGTAGGGGCTCTTGTTCTGTCCCCTGTGCCCTGTGGGGCTGTGCCCTGTGTTCTCTGGCCCTGAGTTATGCCAAGTCCCCAAGGCTGGGCCTGTGTAGGAAGCTGAACCAGGCCCTGCCAGGCTTTCTGGGTGCCCTCTGGCTGTCGCCACCCAGGTCCCACCACATCACCTGGTCCACCTGCCTCCTCTGCTCTGTGTCCTGGGCAAATGGCTTCTCTTTTTGAGCCTCAATTTCCTTATCTGTGAGATGGGGGCAGGAGTCTTTTCCTCATAGGACTGTTGGGAAGATGTGATAAGCTCATTCCTCCCAGATGCCTGCCCATGTCGGGCTTATAGAAAGTGCCCAGTCCGTGGCTACGGTTACAAGGATTGGCAGGATTCTGACTAGCAGCAAGGGGAGCAGCATTCCAGGCAAAGGACCCGGCTGAGCATAGGCTGGGAGGTGGGATGGTTTAGGGAGCACCCCATGGGTGGGCGGGGGAAAGTGGGAGAGGACCCCCCACCTTCCAGGATTTGGACCAGCCCTGAGGGAGGTGGGCAGGGTGTCAGTGCAGACTGCGGTGGTGTCGACCTCCCCACCCTCCAAACTTTAGATTTCCTTTCACAGCTTTGGGAGCAGCCACCTGCCCTCCCTACCCCCACCCCTGCCAGGTGTTCCCGGAGGCCCTGGAACCAGATGAGCCACAGTTCTATTTGGGGACAATTCTGCTGTTCCCGTTTCTCTCCTGTGCCCTAGTTTCAGAAACGACGTGGGTTTGGTTACCAGTTGGCCGTTGGTGGAAAGCCCTCTCCCCCACTCCGCCCCTACCTTAGATCTGTGGGCAGTGTGGGCAAAATCGGACTCAGTACTGCCTTTGGGAGCTGCTCCTGGCTTCTGCCCCTGGGCTCTCCAGGCAGGGAGTCGGCAGCTGGACTTTTGATTACCTGCTGGTGAGGTCTGGGCCTTGTGCTGGGTGCTGGGGACCCCAAAGATTCACTCTGGGAGCAGCCTACAACCTGGGGGAGCCAGACACAGACCCTGATCATTGCCCTACCATGAGGTAGGCACCATAAGAACTGGGGCAGCTTTTATGATGCCAGAAGGGCTTTGCAGAGGAGGTGATAACCTGGCCTGAAGCTTAAAGGGTGAGCAGGAGCTCATGAGGGGAAAAGAAGGGTGAGGGCCTCCCAGGAAGAAGAGACAGCATGAGCAGAGATCTGGAGGTGGGCAAGAGCCTGATGTGTGTCCATGTAGCCTGGGGAGGTGGGGAGCGGCAGGTCAAGTACAAGGTATTTAGATGATGACTGAGTTGATCAGGCAAGGCTCTGGCCTGGTGCTGCTGGGAGCAGGGCAGGCCTCCTGCTGAAGGTGTAAAGGGAGGACAGAGAGAAGGATCAGGCCGGGCTCAGGTGCTCAGTTACTGTTGCCAAGTGAAGGTATAGCCCACAGAGGCTGGGGTTCAAGATAAGAATCAAGAGCCCCTACCTGGGACAGAAGGTAGGGGCTGGTCTGGGGTCTTGGAGGGAGTGGGTCAGGGAAGACTTCCTGGAGGAAGCAGTACATATGACATACCTGGAAGAATGGAATGGTTCTCTGGGAGCAGGTGGAGCTTGAGAAAGGCCTGAAGATGCAGTGTGAATAGTTGCTCTTGTTGGAGCTCAGAGGAGCGGTAGAGTTTGGCCCTGAGAGGTGGCTGGTGCCAATCAATGGAGGGCTGGGAGTACCCGCCTGGGAAGACCACACACTGCCCTCGGGCAGCGAGGAGAGGCGTGGAGGAGGGGGTGCAGAACTGATTTGTCTGGTGCTGTGGGTAGTGCCCAGCTGAGGGTAGGTGTCCCGTCAGCAGTGTGGCTTTGGTGAAGTGGCTCTGGTGACTGCCCTGAGAGCAGATGGGCCTGGAGAGAGGGTGGGTGGCGGCCAGGCAGGTGGCAGGTATGGGACCGACAGCGGAGCGGCGGGTGAGGGGTGGGGGATGTCTGCCCCCTGGTCTGCCTGCCCGCACAGCCTTTCCCTGTGCACACCTGCCTGGCAGGAAGCGGTGGAGACATGTTGGGGCCGGCAGACTCCAAAGGCACCTGGGGCACGGGCTGGGCGTGGGGCGAGGGCTCCGGGGTTCAGGGCCCGACCTCCCTCCCTTGTTGGGTAAACCTCGCCAGGGGGGTAGTCTCCTGGTAGCGTGAAGGGTCAGGCATGGTTGCCCACTTGTACCTTCAAAAGGCCCCTCCACCCTGCTGAACCCAGAGGGTCTATACTCCAGACATGGTGAGTTGAGAGCTGTGGCTGAAGACTCTGGTGCCAGGTGGGCCTGGGTTTGAATCCCAGCTTTGCTCTTTGCTGGCTGGGAGACCTTGGCCAGATAACTTTGCCTCAGTTTCTATATCTAAAAATTCGGGTCGTCCTAGAACCTCCCTCCTAGGGCTCCTAGGGAGGATTAATGAGATTTTAGAAGTCTGTGCCCAGTACTGTGTCAGTCCCTGGGATCTGGCTTTGGAGCTGTTGGCCCAGCTGACGGGGGGGTGCCGGGACCTGTTGGGAGGCTGAGGGGCAGCTTCCGGTCTGCCCCGGGCTCTCAGCACCGAGGACAAAGCTCCTTTGTGGTGGGACAGATGGAGTCTGGGAGCCCCCCCTCTTTGGGACCAGGGGGCCATCGGCCCCGCCTTCTCACCCAGTTCCCCTGGGGGAAGAAGCTTCCTCAGACAGAGAGGATGGGAAATGAAAGTCGGGCTGTGTAGGAGGAGAGGCTGCAGTTGCAGAGCCTGGCTGGTGAGCTTGGATGCACCCTTCCCTTCTCCGGGCCACCTTTGCAGAGCCCTGGGCAACCCTGGTAAGTCCCAGGCCCACTGTGTGTGCCCTGTTCACTTACCCATCCGTCCATCTATCCATCCATCTTATCCATCTATCATCCATCCATCCATCCCTCCATTCATCCTTTTGTTCATTTGTTCATTCATTCAGTAATTACCAAGTACCCACTCCATGCTAGGCCCTGTACTTTGGGCCAGTGTCTATTCTGACCAGATGGCGCCGCAGCATCCCAGCTGTTAACTATTTTGAATATTACGCCCACTGCAGAGTATTCAGCTGTGAGTGAGGCAGAAGTGGCCCCTGTCCTCATCAGACATGTAGTCATACAGTATGTTATGTCATCAGAGCCATGGTACATGCTAGGAAGGAGAAGTTGAAGGTTCTCACTTGGGCTGGGGGAGGTCAGAGAGGCCTCCCGTGAGGAGGTAGCTTTTGAAATGAGACTCAGAGAGTGGAATTGACTGGGCGTGTTGCTATTTAAAACGGTGGTCAGGAAAGGCCTCTCTGAGCAGGAGACATTTGAGTAAAGCACCCGAAGGAAGTGAGGGAGTCAGGCATTTGTCTGGAGGAAGTATGCTCTGGGTGGAGGGAACAGCTAAGTGCAAAGGCTCCGAGACAGATGTGTATTGGGTTCTCAGGGAAAGGGGAAGTGGCCAGTGTGGGTGGAGCAGGAGTGAAGGGGGTGGGGCTGGTAGTGTCCACTGCAGGACCTTGGAGGCCCCCCCCGCGAGGACTTTGTCTTTTGTCTTGGAGTGTGAGCTGTGAGGGGTGTAAGCAGGAGGGATGGGTTCAGATGGACATTTCAAAAAGGCTCTCTGCCTACAATTGGCCAGCCTGGAGGGCTGGACGAGGGGGTGACCATCGTGGGAGGGAAGGAGGTGGATTCAGGATGTGTTTGGAGGTGAGACTGACAGGGCTTGGAACTGGATTACATGGGGCACAGGAAGAATCATCCTTCCTCTCTTGGGCTGCTGGTGATGAGGGGCTGAGCCTCTGCCACAGACCACTGGGCTTCTGGTTCATGTTCACTTTCCCTCCCCCTAATCCATCTGGAGGCCCGTAGGCCCAGCAGCTTCTCCACCTTGTCCTGAGGGTTGGACTGAGTCTTCCAGTTCCCGCGGCTTTAAATAGCGGTATCCCTTAGGCAAACCTGGCAGGATCCTACCCATTTTACAGATGAGAGAACTGAGGCTCCGAGTGGTACACCCATGGCCTGGGTTACACAGTGAGGGCAGGGTTGGGGCTTGGCCTCTAAAGACTCAGGAGGATCAATGGATTTGGGGAATATGGACCCTGCCATTTCAGGGGGTACCTGAGATTTCTTTCCTACCCTGAACTGTCTTGGGGAGATAGAGGCTGCCCAGGGGTGGGGTGGGGGCCCGAACTCCAACTTGCCTCAACTAGGCCTCAGTTTCCTCTGCTGGGAAATGGGCACAGTAACAGTCCCCATCTCACCGTGTTGTTGGGAGGACCGGGTGAAACAGTGCATGTAAAGCTGGATGCCAGGCATAGAGTTAAGTGTTCAGTGATCAACACGTATTTTTTTAAATTTATTTTTTGAATTTATTTTATCTATCTTTGGCTGTGTTGGGTCTTCATTGCTGCGCGTGGGCTTTCTCTAGTTGTGGAGAGCGGGGGCTACTCTTCGTTGCAGTGTGTGGGCTTCTCATTGCGGTGGCTTCTCTTGCTGTGGAGCATGGGCTCTAGGTGTTCAGGCTTCAGTAGTTGCAGCACGCAGACTCAGTAGTTGTGGCTCACGGGCTCTAGAGCACAGGCTCAGAAGTTGTGGTGCACGGGCTTAGTTGCTCCACGGCATGTGGGATCTTCCCGGACCAGGGCTTGAACCCGTGTCCCCTGCATTGGCAGGCGGATTCTCAACCACTGTGCCACCAGGGAAGCCCTCAGCAGGTATATTTTATCATTGTTGTTTCTGTGGGGAGTAAGGACGTGTGTGAGTCCGGGCTCTGGCCATGTCTATCCTCAGAGGTGGGCTTTGGGGGCAGGGCTGGAGTCGCCGAGGTGGCCTCTTCTAGATAAATCGGCACCTTGGGATGGAGGGTCCCTGAATCCATGCCCAGCACTGCTTTCCACCTGGGGAAACGGTCCTGAAAGGGCCACGATTGGCTCAGGGCTGTGCAGCACCGTGGGGCAGAGCCAGGCTTTACACCAGGTTCCCTGCTGCCTCGTCCTGCTCCGGCGCTGACCACTTCCCGGCCTTGCCCTTCTGTCTCGGGCTTCTAGGCTGTGGACGGGTCCTAGCGGGAAGGGATCCTGCCCTTTACAGAGCAGGTCAGGGCCTGGGGTCTGGAAAGGGATCCCCCTACTGCCCAGGAAGAAACCCAAGAGCCGCTCGGGCTGGAACAGTTCTGTCTCCACGGGGCCGGGATTAGTGGGAGCAGCACCATCCGCTCGCTTAGCTTTCTCCCTCCCTGAGCGGCGGGTCCCGGCTCCGGCAGCACCCCTCCATCTGCCCGCCGTGCCAGCCTGAGCCTGCAGCGCCCGCCCCGCCCTGGCCGCACTGGCAGAGCCGGTTTGAGACCTGCCAGCCCTGAGTGTGTTCGCACCGGGAACACGGGACCAGACACGTTCCGGATGCCCTGGCCCACGGACAGGCCCTGGCTCACGCTTCACTCACTCCTAGCTCATGCAGCAGGCATCCCCGGTACCCATGCCATGCCTGAGGCCGTGCCAGGTGAGGCTCGGGGTCTACAGTTGTCTCAGACTTGCACACTGTCCCATGTAACCAGGGTGGTCAGAGGCTCTGCCACGGGGGCATGCCAGGCAGTGGCAGGAGAGTGCAGTGGTCGGGGCATAGGCTGTGGGGCTGGGCAGACCTGGGGCTGAGGCCTGTATCTCTTTATCTCCTGGGGCCCCGGGTAGGACCCATTCATCCCTCCCTCCCTCCTTTCATCCCTCCCTCCACTCCTCCCTCCCTCCCTCTATCCATCCCACCATCCTTTTCTCCCTCCCTCTCCTTCCATCCCTCCCTCCCTCCCTTCATCCCTCCCTCCACTCCTCCCTCCCTCTATCCATCCCACCATCCTTTTCTCCCTCCCTCTCCCTTCATCCCTCCCTCCCTCCCTTCATCCCTCCCTCCACTCCTCCCTCCCTCCCTCTATCCATCCCACCATCCTTTTCTCCCTCCCTCTCTACTTCCATCCCTCCATCCCTCCCTCCATCTACCCCTCCCTCCCACAAATATTTACTGAGCGCTACTATGTGCCAGACAATGTTCTAGAGGCTGGAGATACAGCAAAGAACCAACCAGACAAAAATCTGTGCTCTCACAGAGCTGACATTCTAGTGGGGGAGACAAAAACACAACCAATAAGGAAAATATGCACGTGGTCTGTTAGAATGTGATAGGTGTCATGGGTCAAATGTAAAGCTGGGAAGACTGGCTGGGTTGTACAGAATGGGTTGTGATTAGATAGGATGGCGGGCCTGAGGGTGGGAGGGTGGGAGTGGAGACCTCTCCCAGAAGCTCACCTCCCAGGAGGGGTGGGAGGAGCCATGTAGCTCCCTGGGGCAAGAGATCCCAGGTAGAGGGAACAGCCAGTGCAAAGATCGGAAGGTAGTGGCAGGCTGGAGTGTTGGAGGAACAGCGAGGAGTCCAGGGGAACAGAGCAAGCGCAGGGAGAATGACAGGAGGAAAGGGCTGAAAGATGCGGGGGTGTCCAGGGAGGGCCTCTGGACCCTTCTGATGTTGGCTCTTACCTCCCAGTGAGGCGGGGGCCGCAGGAGACTTTCTGAGAGCATCTGGCTGCTGTTGGGGCGAGCAGACTGGGGGCTGACCGTGGAGACAGGTGGACCAGAGGGACGACTGCATTGGTCCAGCGAGGGGAAGGGGTGACAGTGGTTGGCCCAGTCTGGGGCAGTTGGTGGGGCAGCAGGGGGTCAAACATTGTTTTGCATTATTTTATTTCATCTTCCTTTTTTTTTTTTTTTTTTTTTTTTGCGGTACGCGGGCCTCTCACTGCTGTGGCCTCTCCCGTTGCGGAGCACAGGCTCCGGACGCGCAGGCTCAGTGGCCATGGCTCACGGGCCCAGCCGCTCTGCGACATGTGGGATCCTTCTGGACCGGGGCACGAACCCGTGTCCCCTGAATCGGCAGGCGGACTCTCAACCACTGCGCCACCAGGGAAGCCCTCATCTTCCTTTTTAAACTCTTTGTTATGGAAGCATATTAGCATAACAAACCTCATGAACCTGTCACTGAGCCCCAAGCACCACCCATGGCCTGGCCTGTCCCCTCCACACCTGTTCCGTCCCACCCCCTTCCTGTGTCATTTTAAAGCAAATCCCACACGCATGTCTTCGTTCACGTGTAAATCTTTCAGTATGTATCTCTAAAAGATAAGACTCATGTTAAGAAAGTAGCCACAAAACCATAATCTACCTGAAAGAAATGCACAATAGTTCCTTAATATCCGCAAAATCCCCTTCGTCCCCAGATATATTTTGAGGTGAAGCTGATGCCTCCGGGCCTCCCTGTCTTTGCCGTTTTAAAGCGAGGTTCATAACGGCCCCTCCTCCCAGGCTGCTGTGAGATAATCCAGGTAAAATACTGAGCACTGGGCCTGGCATACAGTAGGTGCTCCACAGGTATCAGCTGCTACTCTTATTGGTTAATGGCAAATACTTACAGCACATTTGCTAAGGTCTGGGCTCTGTTCTAAGCCCTACAAATATGACTTCATTTAATCCTCACAACAATCCTTGGAGGTAATTATTATTTTTATCCCTATTTTATAAATGAGGAAACGGAGGCACAGAGAGGTAGAGTAACTTTTCCAAGGTCACACAGCTAAGAAGGGTTAGAGCTGGGTTTTGAACCCAGACAGTACAACTCTTTTTTTTTTTTTTTTTTTTTTTGGCTGCACCACACAGCTTTCGGGTCACAGTTCCCAGAACAGGGATTGAACCCAGGCTATCACAGTGAAAGCACTGAGTCCTAACCACTGGACTGCCAGGGACATCCCCAAGCAGTACAACTCTTAGTCCTCATGTGTTGGAGGCTATGTGAGCCCAGAAAAAGAGAGGTACCTCTCTCAGTTGGAGGGTAGGCAAGGTCAAGTATGACCTGTGGTCAGGCCCATAGGGTGCCCTGGAGTTCATGGGGGGCATGGGGAGGTGGGTGGTGAAGCCTCAGGAGAGGAAACAGCATGTGCAAAGGGCTGGAGGCTAGAGGGTGATTACGAGTCCAGGGACGGTTAAGTGGTGGGGAGGAGGGAGTGTGCAGCAGACTCCCCTCCCCGCTTGGCCTTGATCCCATGAACAGCCCGTAGGAGCATTAAGGGTTTCGGCTCTCTTGCTGACCACTGTTCCCAACCTCAGGCTCGGATGCCTTCTCCCTCAGAGACCTGCCAGAGCCCCCATTTCATGGATGAATAAAGGAAGGCCTGGACCCTCCTGAGGTCACACGTCCAGGGTGGCACCTGTGAGCTTTGAGTGTGGGGGGTTGAGCACAGGGCCGGCAGTGTGGAGGGGCCTGGCCACCAGGTGCTTCTGCCCACCCGTGTCCCTGGACGGAGCTCCTGCGTGGGTGTGGGTGGGGGCGGGGACGAGGGGGCACTGTGTGTTCCCAGAGCAGGGAAGCAGCCAGAGCTGCTGGCAGGAATAGTGGGCACCGTGGGCAGGGGCCGGCTGGCATCTGTCCCCACAAGGCCTGTCAGCCATCAGCCAGCGGGGGTGGAACCACAGGGGTGGGGCCTGGGAAACATGACCTTGGAGAGGCTGGGAGAGAGCAAAACGTGTCACCTCAATGTTCCCTGTGGTCACCACTGATGCTGGGGGTCTGTTAAGGAATCCTTGGCATGCCAGGGCCTTTGTCCAGGTGCAGATGCTGAGGCCCAAGATGGGGCGTGACTTGCCGAGGTCACATGGAGATTCTGATGGAGGCCTTCCACTTAGCCACATGGTGGCCAGCCCTCATCTGGCCGGGCCAGGTGGTACCTGGCTGGGTCCCTGGGACTTGCCTGGTCTGTGGTCCTTTGGGGCCAGCATCTCCTCTTCTAGCTCCTCCTCAGCCCAGCGCTCCTGGGCCTGGTGCCCCAAGAATCTTATCTTCAGTCTGGGTCCCAGTCCCACACCCTCATTCAAGAGCTGGCCTCCATCTTGCTGTGTGACCTAAGGCTTAGTGCTCCCCTCCTGGCCTGTGAGCTGCCCTCCCCATCCACCTGCCAGTCTGCCTGGCCTGGATTCTGGGATAGAGGGTGTCGGAGGGGGGCGGTCAGTGAAACCTCCCAACCCTGCCAACCTCACCAGCCCCAAAGATGCTCCATGGCAGGAGGACCCAGCAGCCAACTTCTCAGTGCCCTTCCTCTTGGGTGGGGGCCTTGGAGAAGGGAGATAGTGGGTGTGGGGGAGATGGAGGCACCCACTGTGTGCCTGTCTTTCCCCCCATTTTGCTGCTGGAGAAACTGAGGCTACATGACTTAAACTGACCTGGCTCTTTGCCTTTCTCTAAATGGTCCCACCTCTGGGCCTTTGGCCAAGTAATCCCTTCTGCCTGGATCATGCTTCCCCTTCCTCTTTTCACAAACTGCTCAGCCTTTGGACCTCAGCTGAGATGTCCTCTCCTCTGGGAAGTCCACCATGGTTTAGGTGTCTCCTCTGAAGCTGATCACTGTGCTCTGATAGGATCACTGTGGGATGAAGCCTCAGTAACCTCCCCACCCCGTCCCTCCCAGCACACTCAGGGGCCTGAGAAAATCTTCATGGGCTTCTCTCTCAAATTTTCAGGTCTTTCTGACCTAAATTGCTGGACGGGTCCCTCTCGGGGCCTCCCTCCGACCTCCTTGTGCCTGGGCCAAGAGCCTGCAGCGACCCAGTTAAGCTGGAACCCACTCAGTCCAGACCTGCATATCTGACCTTCCTGCCTCAGGGCCTTTGCACTCCACTTCCTGGCTGGGGCAGCTTCCTGGAGCCCTGTGTGCTCATGTGTAAAATGACTGTGGCCATAGCTTGTTCCAGGGCTGTTGGGAACATGGAAGGGGTAGTGTGAACCCCAGGTGGGAGGGCATGAGGGGGAAAGGTGTGGTCTCCACACCGCCATCAGCACGCCCCATTCCACCCCACCAGCCTGCACTGGAGCAGCCGATGGTGTTGAGTTCTGGGGAGGAGCCTGAGCTGGCCGTGGCCCTGGCTTCTTCCTTGGGTACTTCCCAGTGGCCCAAGGGGTGGCAGCCCCCCTTCAGGGAGAAGCTCAGAGAGGGAGGAACTTGTCACTTAGCTGCTAAGAGGCGGGATTTTAATCACATCATTTAACCTGTCTGTGTTTCCGTTTGCTCTTGGCTGTAAAATGGGGTGATAAGAATGGCACATAGGGACTTCCCTGGCAGTCCAGTGGTTAAGACTCTGCGCTTCCCTTGCAGGGGGTGCGGGTTTGATCCTTGGTCGGGGAACTAAGATCCTGCATGCCACACGGTGCGGCCAAAAAAAAAAAAAAAAAGCGCTAAATGAATATTAGCTGTTGCTACTGCTGTTAATCTTACGACTGTCATTATTCACACTCCCGTGCTCTGAAGCAGGACTCTCTTCTATATTCCGAAACCACTTGTAGAAAAACGCCTCAGGTGAGCACGTCATTCTTTTGAAAGTCTGAAGGAAGAAAGGGAATCAGAAGATTCCTGCCTACGTGTGGGAGGCTCCAGGGGAGGCAGGAAAGGGTCACAGCCCCCACTTTTGGGATGGACGTGATGGGCCGGCACCCTCTCCCCCGCTCTTCCAGCCTCAGCTTCCTCCCCTGTGGACACGGGCCAGTGCTGGTGGTACCTACCCCCTAGGGCTGTTGCGAGGAGGGCGGGGCATCAGCTGGGGACCCAGCCTTGGAGGTTCACAGGGTGACAGGTTCATTCCGTAAGTGGTCCTTCTTGGGCTGTGTGGCCTTGGGCCAGCCACTCCCCCTATCTTGGCCTCCATTACCCTAGTAGAAAATGGACTGGCTGAGGGCCCTGCTTAGTCCCTGGTGTAATAACTCCCTGCGAGAGCCCAGCTGGGACTGGTGCCCTTGGGGAGAGGGGCCAAAGTGGCCTGGGGCCAGGAGAGCCAGGATCCCCAGCTGGTCCTCTGCTGTCTTGGATGGTGGCCTGGGCACCTGACTTGGCTTTTCTGAGCCTCTCTCTGTTGCCTTCTCTGGGAGATGGGGGCTGATCGTCCCTGTGAAGCAGGGTCCTGGTGGGAACTGGAGAGCTGAACAATAACCATGGAAATAATAAGGTAGCAGTGGTGGTCGCGCCTCCCTTTATCCAGCATGGCCTGCATGCCCAGGGCACACGTGGTTAGCTCATTTGCTCTTGCAACTGTCTGGGGTGATTATGGGTGTCTCCATGGTACTGAAGGAGGCTTTGGTTGACTTGCCCAGAGTTCTCCCAGGGCCACAGCAGGAGCCCCCTTAACCAGGATGCTGCAACCCGCCTGACTCTGATGGGTGCCTGATGGGGCCTTTTTGCTTCCTCCTCTCCAGAGGCAGGACAGATGGACTCAAATGGGCTGTGTTCCTCCTGCCGCCCACCCCCATTCCCCACACAACCACCACCACCCACTCCTCCCACCCCCGGTTGGGCCACTGTTATCAGGAGACATTCCTGGACTGGCTGAGAACAGTTTCCACCTTGGGTGCTTTTTTTTTTTTTTTGCGGTACGCGGGTCTCTCACTGCTGTGGCCTCTCCCGTTGCGGAGCACAGGCTCCGGACGCGCAGGCTCAGCGGCCATGGCTCTCGGGCCCAGCCGCTCCGCGGCACGTGGTATCTTCCCGGACCGGGGCACGAACCCACGTCCCCTGCATCGGCAGGCGGACTCTCAACCACTGCGCCACCAGGGAAGCCCCACCTTGGGTGCTTTTGAGAAGGGATGTGACTGCTGATACAGGCCCTGGCAGTGGCTCCCTCGGGGGATGGGCCGTGGGAGGCTACGGAGCCCAGACAATCCGAGTCTGCCTGCCGCTGCTGTCTCTTATGAGCCGTGTGACCTTAGGCAAGTAACTTGACCTCTCTGGACCTCAGTTCCCTCATCTGCAAACTGGGGCTGACCACATAGCATTGCAGAGGGTTCACCTGGGCTCGTAGGTGTAGTGCCCTTCTCAGCTGGTGCCTGGCACACAGGAGCCTCTCTACCCATCAAACAGGTGCTGTTATCCTCTGAGAACCAGTTGTCCCTCCTCTTTGTTGGGGCCCCCAGTTTAGACGGCATCTTTATGCACCTTCTGATGAGTGCACATTGGGATGGCCCTTGTGGGCTTTCTCTTCTCCAGGCTCGTGGGACACGGGAAGGGTGGAGCTGGGAGAGGACCTTTCCAGAAGTTGAGAAGGTGCTGTGTGACCTTAGGCAGCCTCTCTCCCTCTCTGAGCCTCCTTTTCCTGGTCTGCTCTATGAACACTTGGACCTGGGTGAGGCTCTGCCCCAGCCCCTTGTTGTCTTCACACTCTCTGTAATTCCTCCCTTCGATGGTCCAGCTACTTGGCTTTGTCTGTCTTTCCTATGAGAGTGTCTGGCGCATAGTCGGTGCTCAGCGGAGCTTTGTTGAAGGAGCCAGTGAATGAACGACTGAGCGAATACCCAGGGCTTTCCTACCTCCAGGCCTTTGCCTGCACAGCTCCCTCTGCCAGAGGCACAGCCCACCAGTTATCTCTATTTGTGGACCTCCTTCTCGACCTTGAAGCCCTTCTCAAATGCTGCCTCCCCCAGGAATCCTTTCCCAGTTCCTCCCAGTTGGAGGGGATTGCTGATGCTCTGAACACTTGGTCCAAGCCTCTCTGGTGGCACTTGTTAACAATCCACCTTGGTGTACGTAGTAACATATTAATAACCAGCATGAACCATGCACCTACCACATGGAGTAGGACCATGCACCTACCGCTAGGAGCCAGACACAGACACGGTGGGGAGCCCTGTGCGTATGTGCGTGCGGGGCCTTGTCTTATTTAATCCTTCACAACAACTTTGCAAGGCAGATACTATTATTATCCCTCTCTTTGCAGAGCACAGAGGCTCAGAGAAGTGAAGTGACTTCCCAGCTATGAGAGAGAGCGCCAGGATCTGATACCAGGTAAACCTGTCTTTTTTCTTTCTTTCTTTTTTTTAAATTAGTTTTTATTGGAGTATAGTTGATTTACAATGTTGTTTTAGTTTCTGCTGTACAGCAAAGTGAATCAGTTATACATATATATATATATATATATATATATATATATATATATATATATATATACGCACTCTTTTTTAGATTCTTTTCCCATACAGATCATTACAGAGTATTGAGTAGAGTTCCCTGTGCTATACAGTAGATTCTTATTAGTTATCTATTTTATATATAGTAGTGTGTATATGTCAACTTTTTTCTTAAAAAGGAAAGAAAAAGCATTAACACACATAGTAAAAAAGACTTCAAACAGTACAAAAGAAGGCAGGGAAAAGTAAACCTCTCTGGCACCCAGGTCTCCTTGCTAGAGGCAGCCACGGGAGGAGTTTCTGGTGTGTTCTTCCAGGGAGTCCAGGCATATGTAAGCATGGATATTAGAAAAAATAATTTAAAAACCTCAAGTGATCATGCATGGTATACTCAGCTCTACATGTGACTGTTTGCTCTTGACAGTGTGCCTTGGAGATCATTTTGTGCTGCTTCTTTCCTTTTCCTGATTGCGTAGTATTCATTGTGTGGATGGAGACCATGCTTTATTTAATTAGAGGAGACTACTTTTGGTTGTTTCCAGCCTTTTGCTTATTGCAGACCATTCTGCAATGCATATCTTCCATCGTGTGCTTAGTGTTCATGTGTGAGGAGACCTCTAGGATTAATCCCAAATTTCAGTGTCCGAGAACTTGTGCAGTTGTAATTTTGTTAGATATGGCCAGATGGTCCTTCACGGAGGTGGCACTGATGTACCTTCACACCACATCCTCTTCTTCCCCTTGCTCTCACCAGCACAGGTTGATCTAGAATTTGGGGATCTGCCAATCTAATAGATGAACAGTGGCCTCTGGTGTAGTGTTTTTTTTTTTTTTAAACACAGCTTTATTGAGATAGAATTCACATACCAGACAATTCACCCATTTAAAGTGTACAATTTATTTATTATGTATGTATCTATGTATGTATGTATTTATTTATTTGATTTTTTATTGGAGTACAGTTGATTAACAATGTTGTGTTAGTTTCTGCTGTACAGCAAAATGAATCAGTTATACATATATAAACTTTTTTTTTAGCTTCTTTTCCCATATAGGTCATTAGAGTATTGAATAGAGTTCCCTGTGCTATACAGTAGGTCCTTATTAGTTATCTATTTTATATATAGTAGTGTGTATATGTCAATCCCAGCCTCCCAATTTATCCCTCCCCCAAAGGGTACAATTTAATGGTTTTCAGTGTAGTCACAGAGTTGTACAACCATCACCAGAATCAATTTTAGAACAATTTCATCACCCCCAAAAAGAAACTGTGTAACCCATTTAGTCAGTCTCCACTGCCCCTCAAACCTTCCTCCCCCAGCCCCAGGTGACAACTAGTTTACTTTATGTTTCTATAGATTTACTTATTCTGGAACTTTCATGTAAATAGAATCATACAATACCTAGTCTTTTGTGTCTGGCTTCTTTCACTTAGCATGTTTTCGAGGTTCACTCATGTTGTAGCATGTATCAGTACTCCATTCCTTTTTCTTGCCAAATAATATTCTGTTATATGGATATACCACATTTATTTACCCATTCATCAATTGATGGACATATGGTTGTTTCCACTTTTTGGCTATTATGAATAATGCTTCTATGAACACTCATGTTCAAATTTTTATGTGGATATGTTTTCTCTTCTCTTGGGTCTATATCTAGGAGTGGGACTTCTGGGTCATATGGTAACTCTATATTTAACCTTTTGAGGGACTGCCAGACTGTTTTTTCAAAACAGCTATACCATTTCACATTCCCACCAGTAATGTATGAAGTTTCCAATTTCTCTACATCCTTGCCAACAACTTGTTGTTTTCTATCTTTTTAATTACAGCCATCCTAGTGGGTGTGAAGTGGTATCACATTGTGGTTTTGATTTGCATTTTCCTGATGACTATTAATGTTGAACATCTTTTCATGCAGTTACTAGCCATATATTTTCTTTGGAGAAATGTCTATTCAGATCTTTTGCCCATTTTTAAGTTGGGTCATTTCTCTTTTTGTCTGTTGAGTTGTAAAAGATCTTTATATATTCTAGATACAAGTCCCTTATCAGATATATGGTTTGCAAATATTTTCTCCCATTTGGTGGATTCTTTTTACCTTCTTGATGGTGTCCTTTGACACACAAACGTTTTTAATTTTTTTTTTGTAAATTTATTTATTTTATTTATTTATTTTTGGCTGCGTTGAGTTTTCGTTGCTGTGCACGGGCTTTCTCTAGTTGTGGCAAGCGGGGGCTACTCTTTGTTGCAGTGTGTGGGTTTCTCATTGCAGTGGCTTCTCTTGTTGCAGAGCACGGGCTCTAGGCATGTGGGATTCAGTAGTTGTGGCACACGGGCTCAGTAGTTGTGGTGCACGGGCTTAGTTGCTCCGCGGCATGTGGGATCTCCCCAGACCAGGGCTCAAACTCGTGTCCTCTGCATTGGCAGGTGGATTCTTAACCACTGCGCCACCAGGCAATTCCAAACGGTTTTTAATTTTGATGAAGTTCAGTTTATCTATTTTTTCTTTTGTTGCTTGTGTCATGACTAAGAAACTATTGTGATCCAAAGTGGGGAAATTTGTGCCTGTATTTTCTTATAAGATTTTTAAAGTTTTACCTTGTACATTTAGATTTGTGATCCACTGTGAGTTAATTTTTGTGTAGGGTTTGAGGAAGGTGTCCAGCTTCCTTCTTTTGCCTGAGCGTATCCAGTTATTCCTTCAGCATTCATTGAAAAGATTCTTCTTTCTCCATTTAATTATATTGGCACCCTTGTCAAAATCAGTTGACCATAAATGTGAGTGTTTATTGCTGGACTCTCAATTCTCTCCCATTGATTTATAAGTCTATCCTCATACCAGTACCACACTGTCTTGATTTCCAGAGCTTTGCAGCAAGTTTTGATATTGAGAAGTGTGAAACCTCAGGCTTTCTTTCTGTTTTTCAAGATTGTTTTTTCTATTCTGGGTCCCTTGACTGTCCATATGAATTTTAGGGTCAGTTTGTCAATTTTTTTTTTTTTTGCGGTATGCGGGCCTCTCACTGTTGTGGCCTCTCCCGTTGCGGAGCACAGGCTCCGGACACGCAGGCTCAGCGTCCATGGCTCACGGGCCCAGCTGCACCACGGCATGTGGGATCTTCCCGGACCGGGGCACGAACCCGTGTCCCCTGCATCGGCAGGCGGACTCTCAACCACTGCGCCACCAGGGAAGCCCAGTTTGTCAATTTTTGCAAAGAAGCTAGCTGGGATTTTGTTTGGGATTGTGTTGACTCTCTAGATTCGTTTGGGGACTATTGCCATCTTAATAATGCATAGTCTTCTAATCCATGAACATGGGATGTCTTTCCATTTATTTAGTTCTTTAATTTCTTTCAACAATTTTTGTTGTTTTCAGAGTATATGTTTTGCACTTCTTTTGTTAATCTTATTCCTAGGTCTTCTTTTGATATTGTAATTTATTTTCTTAATTTTATTTTTGGATTGTTTATTGCTAGTGTATAGAAATACAATTTATTTTTATATACTAATCTTGTACCTTGCAAGTTGCTGAACTTGTTTATTCTCATAATTTTTTTAGTGGAATCCTTAGGAATTTTTATATAAAAGGTTATGTCCTCTACAAATAAAGAAAATTTTACTTCTTTCTTTCCAATCTGAATGTCTTTTATTTCATTCTTCCTTTATTGCCCTGGTAGGAACCTCCAGTACAATGTTGAATAGAACTGGTGAGAGCAGACATCCTTGTCTTGTTTCTGAGGGGGAAAGCATTCAGTCTTTCCCCATTAAGTATGTTGTTAGATATGGCTTTTTCATAGATGTCCTTTGTCAGGTTGAAGAAATTCCCTTCTATTCCTAGTTTGGTGGGTGTTTTTTATAATGAAAGGGTGTTGGATTTTGCCAAATACTTTTTCTGTATCTACTGAGATTATTGTATAGTTTTTGTCCTTTACTTTATTTGGTGTATTACATTGACTGATTTTCAGAAGTTAAAACAACCTTGTATGCTTGGGGTAAATCTCACTTGGTCATGATGTATAATTCTTTTTATATGTTGCTGGATCCAGTTTGCTAGTATTTGGTTGAAGATTTTTACATCTTATATTCATAAGAGATAATGGTCTGTAGTTTTCTTTTCTTATGATGTCTTTGTTTGGCTTTGGTGTTAGGGTAATACTGGCTTCATAGAATGAGTTGGGAAGTGTTCCCAAGTGAAGAATTTGTATTAATTCTTATTTATATGTTTGGTAGAATTCACCAGTGAAGCCACCTGGGCCTGAGTTTTTCTTTGTGACATGTTTTAAAATTACGAATTCAATCTCTTTACTTATTTTAGCTTTATTTAAATTTCCTATTTCTTCTTAGTTTCAGTAGTTCGTGTTTTCTTAGGTATTTGTCCATTTTATCCAAGATATCTAATTTGTTGGCATGGCATGGCATTGTTCATAGCATTTCCTTAAAATCTTCTTTATTTCTGTAAGATTTGTAGTTGTCCTCTCTTTCATTCCTGGTCTTAGTAATTTGAGTCTTCTCCCTTTTTTTCTTGTTCAGAACAATTTTCTTGTTTGTCAATTTTGTTAATCTTTTCAAAGAACAAACTTTTGGTTTTGTTGATTTTTCTCTATTGTTTTTTATTTTCTATTTCATTAATTTCTGCTGTAATCTTTATTTCCTTCCTTTCACTTGCTTTAGGATTAGTTTGCTCTTCTTCTTCTTCTTCTTTTTTTGCTAGTGTCTTAAGGTTTAAGTTTAGGTTACTGATTCAAGATCTTTCTTCTTTTTTAATATAGGCATTTACAGCTATACATTTCCCTTTAAGTTCTACTTTACTGCATCCCATACATTTTGATAAGTTGTGTCTTCATTTTCATTCATCTCAAAGTATTTTCTACTTTTTTGGGTGGTTTCTTCTTTGACTCATTGGTTATTAGGTGTATTAATTTTCACATATTTGTAATTTCCCAAATTTATTTCTGTTACTGATTTCTTAATTCATTTCATTGTGATCAGAAACATACTTTGTATGATTTCACTCCTTTTAAATTTATTGAGGCTTGTTTTATGGCTTAGCATATGGTCTATCCTGGAGAATATTCCATGTGCACTTGAGAAGAATGTGTATTCTGCTGTTGCTGGGTAGCTTGTGTACTTTTTTTTTTTTTTTTTTTTTTTTTTTTTTTTTTTTGCGGTATGCGGGCCTCTCACTGTTGTGGCCTCCCCCGTTGCGGAGCACAGGCTCCGGATGCGCAGGCCCAGCGGCCATGGCTCACGGGCCCAGCCGCTCCGCGGCATATGGGATCCTCCCAGACCGGGGCACGAACCCGTATCCCCTGCATCGGCAGGCGGACTCTCAACCACTGCGCCACCAGGGAGGCCCAGCTTGTGTACTTTTAATGTGATTTATCTTCTAAGTGAGATTGAGCATCTTCTCATATGTTTAAGTACCATTTCATTTGCTGTAAACTATCTGTGGTTATTTTTCTTATTTTATGGGAGCTCATTATATATTAAGGGAAAAAAAACTTTGTCTATCTATGAGTTACAAATGTTTTCCTAGTTTTTGGTTTGTCTTGTGAACTTATGATGTTTATCAAGCCATGCAGACATTTTAGATTTTTATGTAGACTGATTTATTATTTTAAAAATGATTTTTAGGTTTCTTTGTCATGTTTAGAAATGCTTTTCCCATTCTGAGATTAGAAAACTTATTCTCCCACCTTATTTTAGAGCTTTATGTTTTTATTTTTGTGTGGTTTAAATATGATTGATCTGGAATTTATAGGCATGTCGAGTGAGATCGAGATACAGCTTTGTTTCCTGGTGGCAGATCATTGGTCCCAACTCTGTCTTAAAAATAGTCTACCTTGGGCCTCCCTGGTGGCGCAGTGGTTGAGAGTCCGCCTGCCGATGCAGGGGATACGGGTTCGTGCCCCGGTCTGGGAGGATCCCATATGCCGCGGAGCGGCTGGGCCCGTGAGCCATGGCCGCTGGGCCTGCGCATCCGGAGCCTGTGCTCCGCAACGGGAGAGGCCACAACAGTGAGAGGCCCGCATACCGCAAAAAAAAAAAAATAGTCTACCTTTTTCTCACTGTTATGAAATGCTACTTTCATAATATATTAAATTTCCATATGTTTGGGGACAATTTTTGGACCTTCTTTTCTGCTCCATTAATTTATATATTTTTGTAGTGATATCACGTAGTTTTAATTATTGTGACTTTATAGTAAGTTTTACTACCTGATTGGACTATTTTCTCTTCATTACTCTTCTTTTTAAGGTTTTCTTGGCTATTCTTTCTTTTTAAAAATTTTTTTTAATTAATGATTTTTTTGCTGTGTTGGGTCTTCATTGCTGTGCGTGGGCTTTCTCTAGTTGTGGTGAGTGGGGGCTACTCTTTGTTGCGGTTCACCAGCTTCTCATCGTGGAGGCTTCTCTTGTTGCGGAAGCATAGGCTCTAGGCATGTGGGCTTCAGTAGTTGTGACACATGGGCTCAGTAGTTGTGGCTCGTGGGGTCTAGAGTGCAGGCTCAGTAGTTGTGGAGTGTGGGCTTAGTTGCTCTGCGGCATGTGGGATCTTCCCAAACCAGGACTTGAACCCGTGTCCCCTGCATTGGCAGGTGGATTCAACCACTGTGCCACCAGGGGAGTCCCATTCCTGGCTATTCTTATACATTTACTCATAAACTTGAAAATTGACCTGCTTAGTTAGAAAAAAAATCCTGTTGGGGTTTTATGGGGATCACATTCAATTTGTAGATTTACTTAGGAAGAATCGATATTTTTGCAATGCTTAGCTTTCTTTTTTTTTTTTTTTTTCTTTCCGGCCATGCCACACAGCTTGCAGGACCCCAGTTCCCCGACCAGGGATCAAACCCGGGCCCTTGGCAGTGAGAGCTCAGAGTCCCAACCACTAGAATGCCAGGGAATTCCCATGCTAAGCTTTCTTTCATTTTATTTCCTGATTGCTGTTGGTATATAGCTACATTATTGATTTTTGGATATTATATTTAATTTCCTTCTGCTTTACTTAATTCACTTTTTTTTTTTGCGGTATGCGGGCCTCTCACTGTTGTGGCCTCCCCCGTTGCGGAGCACAGGCTCCGGATGCGCAGGCCCAGCAGCCATGGCTCACGGGCCCAGCCGCTCCGCGGCATATGGGATCCTCCCAGACCGGGGCACGAACCCGTATCCCCTGCATCGGCAGGCGGACTCTCAACCACTGCGCCACCAGGGAGGCCCTTAATTCACTTTTTGTTCAATAGTTTTATAGAAGATTCTCTTGGATTTCTCAGACTTATATTGATAACAGCTGCAAGTGATGATACTCATCTTCTGTTTTCCAATTCCATCCATTTCTTTTTCTTAGCTCATTGCACTGGCAAGCATCTTAGAGCAAGGTTAACTAGTGGACATGCTTGTCTTTTCTGGACTCTTTCCCTGTGAAGTGGCTTTTGTAGGGCTTGGTTCCAATCAACTCTACCAGACAGTCTCTCCAGGGCCATGCACAGGATTTTACACACAGTTGGAATTTTGGAAGTCTTTGCCTAATTGTAAGAGTGGTTAGAAAAGAGAGCAAGGATCTGAAGAGAGGTCTTCCACAGTGATGATAATAATAGCTAGTATTTATTGAGCACTTCCTATGTTCCAGGCACTTTATCAGTATTACCTCATGTTTTCCCCTCAAGCCCAATCATATAGGAGCAATTACACAGATTCCCATTTTTGATAAGGGGTAAACTGAGGCCCCCTGGAGGCTGCATGACCAGGAAATGGCAAGTTGGCATCTGAACCTGGCATTCTGGCTCCAGGCTTTCCATGATGCTTCTTTTTCCTTGGAGGGTCCAGAGATATGGATGGTGATGTTGGAGGTTGACCTCTGACCTGTGTTGCCTCTGTGTTAGGGAGGTGGAGATGGTGGAATGGTGGGGGTGCCTGGGGCAGGGAGGGTATCAGCACAGTGGGCGGGGCACCAGAGGTGCCTTCTGACTGTACTTTCCTGATCCTCAAGCATCCCAACTCTGCTACACTCGCTTGCTGTATGGCCTTAGGCAAGGTTTTGGCTTCTCTGAACTTTGGTCCCATCTGTAAAGTGGATGTAGTTATAGTCCCTACTTCACTGTGCTGTGGGGACAATTGAGTATCAACTGCATGCAACATGCTCAGTTCTGTGCTTGGCATTCAAGGCCCTGCCACTAACTCTTGCTTCCTCTTACATTGCTCCTCTTGTCACCTGTAACAGTAATAACAGCAAACAACAGTGAGCGCTGTTTATCAAGCACTTATTCTCTGCCTGGCACATGGACTCTCATTTAATTCTCAGATGTTAAGTTTATTATTACCCCCATTTTATTTTTTATCTGTTTATTATTTGTCATTTTTTTAATACATCTTTATTGGAGTATAATTGCTTTACAATGTTGTGTTAGTTTCTGCTGTATAACAAAGTGAATCAGCTATACATATACATATATCCCCATATCCCCTCCCTCTTGAGCCTCTCTCCCACCCTTCCTATCCCACCCCTCTAGGTGGACACAAAGCACTGAGCTGATCTCCCTGTGCTATGCAGCTGCTTCCCACTAGCTATCTCTTTTTTTTTTTTTTTCGGTACGCGGGCCACTCACTGTTGTGGCCTCTCCCGTTGCGGAGCACAGGCTCCGGACGCGCAGGCTCAGTGGCCATGGCTCACGGGCCCAGCTGCTCCGCAGCATGTGGGATCTTCCCGGACCGGGGCACGAACCCACGTCCCCTGCATCGGCAGGCGGACTCTCAACCACTGCGCCACCAGGGAAGCCCCCTAGCTATCTCTTTTACATTCAGTAGTGTATATATGTCAATGCTTCTCTCTCGCTACGTCCCAGCCTCCCCTTCCCCCACTGTGTCCTCAAGTCCATTCTCTACATCTGTGTCTTTATTCCTGTCCTGCCCCTAGGTTCATCAGAACCTTTTTTTTTTTTTTTAGATTCCATATATATGTGTTAGCATACGATATTTGTTTTTCTCTTTCTGACTTACTTCACTCTGTATGACAGACTCTAGCTCCATCCACCTCACTACAAATAACTCAATTTCATTCCTTTTTATTACGCCCATTTTAAAGATAAGGAAACTGAGAGGTGAAGTGACTTGCCCAAGAAGATTTAGGTAGTAAGTAGTGGAGCCAGGATTTGAACCCAGGTCTGACTGGAGTCTTCACTCCAAACTCCTAAGCTCCTGGCCTCCCCTCCACTCTTAGAAGAGGTGGAAGTGACCTTCTTCAGAGTCAGGAAGGAAGGAGCGGGTATGACCTGACCGAACTACAGTTTTTTCTGGACTCTTCTGGATGTTGTTAGTATCTGTGCCTAGGGGCACAGCCTAGGCAAAGGCCAGGAGGTGAGAGAGTGTGGTGCCCTCCTGTATGGGGCCCACGGGAGGAGGCCACAGCCCCAGTTCCACAGGGCCGCGTGGACCCAGCTGAAGGGTTTAGGCCTCATCCAGAGGGGGATGATGGGAAGCTCTTGAATGTTTTTTTAAGTCTCATTGAAAAAAAAATCATGACAAAGTAATTTCTTTTCTTTTCTTTTTTTTTTTTAAGAAGGTGTTGGGGGTAGGAGTTTATTAATTAATTAATTAATTCTTTTGCTGTGTTGGGTCTTCGTTTCTGTGCGAGGGCTTTCTCTCGTTGTGGCAAGCGGGGGCCACTCTTCATTGCGGTGCGCGGGCCTTTCACCGTCGCATCCTCTCTTGTTGCGGAGCACAGGCTCCAGACGCGCAGGCTCAGTACTTGTGGCTTACGGGCCTAGCCGCTCCACGGCACGTGGGATCCTCCCAGACCAGGGCTCGAACCCGTGTCCCCTGCATTAGCAGGCAGATTCTCAACCACTGCGCCACCAGGGAAGCCCAAAAGTAATTTCTAAATGTCAAGTGACACAACATGTAAAGTAAAGAAGGGATTTTCCTTTCCCTCTTTCACACCTTTTGGATTAAACATTGTGAAGAATTTGGACTCCTTCCAGAACTTTCTCTAAACCTTACGGCACATGTGTGTGCACGTCTGCACGTGCACACACATACACATTCACATGCTAATTTTATTTACAGAAATAATTGTAGTTCATGTGTACTACGTGCGAGGCACCCCACTAAGGCCTTGTCTGCATTCTCTTTAATCCTCCCGCCAACCCTTTGACATAGGTAGCACTATTGCCCCCATTTTCTAGCTGAGGAAACTGTGGCCCCGAGTGGCCCAGAGGACATTCTACACAGCCATCTTCCTCTTCACTTAATAGTGTGTCGTGAGCATCTTCCCAGGCCACACTGGGCTCTCATTCTGTTTGTTTATCTGCACAGCTATCCACTTGATGAACAGACCATCATTTATTTGTCCAGTCCCCCTCTGATAAACATTTAGGTCTTTTCCAGTTTTCCGTGGACAGTGTTGAGCAGGGGCCCTATTTGTTTGTGTGCGTTACAGAGATGCCTCTGGTTGCTGGACGAGGGCACCCTGGAGGGGCCCCCACTGCTGTCCCAGGTCAGGACGACAGGTACCTGGCCTGAGAGAGTGGAGATGGGGTGTGGGGAGGGATGCATTTGAGGAAGATTGGCGGGGAGGATAGGCAAACCAGCCCTGAGATGGAGACATGGGGTGAGGGGTAGTCGTAGAGGGAGATGCCAAGTTAGTTTGGGACCCGCTGAGCACGAAGCGCTGGGGGCACTGATGGGGAGGTGCTATAGGGCATCCCAGTACCTCTCACGGTAGCGATAGTGCAGGCCCTCTGTCCGGAGCCTGTGGTCAGCAGCAGCTCCCCAGAGGAAAGGGGCTACCTTCCTCTGGGAGCCTCAGACACCCCAAGGATGGAGCCCCCCACTTCCTCTTGGACCCCAAGGATCTATCTCTGCCTTGGAGTGAGCAAGTGGCGGAAAAGATGTGGGGAGTTGTCCCTTCTCAAATGGGCAGCTCATGGTGACTTGGCGTTTGGGCTCTGAGACAGGGTCCTGCCTCAAGAAAGGAGACCACGGTCCGGAAGGGCGGTCTCTCTCAAGGTCACACAGCACTGCGGCAGCCCTGCAGGGACTAGACCCCACCCTAAATGTGCTGTCCCTCCTCTAGCACACTCTGCTATGTCAAAGCTTGAAATCTTGGGCTTTCTCCAGGCATGAGGCTAGGCTGCCTTATCCACTCACACCCCATCTTGCTGTTCTTGTAAAAGAGAGGTCCGGAGGGCAGGAGGTGGACCCTGTGAGCAGCCCCTGATTCCTGCCGCCCAGTGTGGTTTCATGTCCCCACTTCTTTTCATTCTCACCCTCGCTGTGTTATCTCAGGCAGGTGCCTCAACCTTTCTGTGCTTCTGCTTCCTCATCAGTAAAATAGGGACACTATTAGTATCTACTTCCTAGATTATCATGGGGATTTGATGAGTCAATATTTGCAAAGTGCTTAGAGCAGGGCCCAGTACAAGGTCCAGGCTCTGGGAGTGTTTGATTATTGCAGAATGATACTTGGTCTCTACAACATGGCATTGCAGGAACAAAGCAGGATGCAAATCATGTCTGTGCTCATTTAGTCTTTTGTCTGTTCTGCAAATATTTCAGAGCACCTAGTAGGGAAATGGAGATGGGTCCGACCCGGTCCTTCCCGCAGGGAGCTTAGAGTCAAGGGCACTAGATGGATCCCAATATACAGTCCTATGTTCATATGATGCCGGAAGGAAATGCACCGCCATGCCCAGGGGCTTGTTCTCTGGAGGCAGGTTGCCAGCGTGCCACAGCATCCCAAGCATGTTCTGTGTACTTCCTCATGGATTCTCCCAGCAGCCCTATGACGTGGGTACTGTTGTTATCCTCAGTTGACAGAGAAGGAAACTGAGGCACAGGGTCCCACACTGGGCTTGTAGGGCTGGGATTCACACACAGGTAGTCTGCTCCGGTACTCTGGCCCTTAACCTCGACCCGCCCACCTCTCCACAAACAGGTGGTACTTGTATAATCAGAATCAACCACAGGGACAAAAAACACCCCAAAAACCCAAAACAAAAACCCAAACTCCACAAACCAACAAACATTGCAAGCAGAGGCCCTGGGCCACCTTAGTCTGTTCTTGAAGGACCTCTTATGTTTTTCTGAGTGTCTCAGTGGGGAGTGGTCTTCTGGGTTAGTGTAAGAGCTTAGGGGTCAAGAGCTTTTTTCTTTGCCCCCTCCCAAGTGGGCACATGCATCCTCTTGGTGCTGGAAGGGCCTTCAAGTTCCAGCCCTGGCTTTCCCTCCCCCTCCATGGCACATCAGCCAAGTATACTTTCTCTTGTCCTTGATCACCTCCAGTGACAGGGGGCTCACTCTTCATCATTTAGTTCATTCTAAAGAAAGTTTGGGCTCTTAGAAAGTTCTTCATTAAAATTTAAAAAATATTTTTAATGTGTTTTTATAACTTTTATATCCTCTCAAAGTCCCACAAACCAGTCCCCTGTTAGAGCACGCACCCTCTGAGGCAGGACCTGGCCAGTTCATCTCTGTGTCCCCCTGTGGTGACTGGCAGAGGGCTTGCTGTACAGTTGGTGCTGTGAATACTATACCAGGGAGCAGGTGGGTGGGGATGTGGTGGTTGGGGCTCAGCCTCCATCGAGCCTGGGGCTGTGGGTAACCGGGTTAGTAGATCCCACAGGACACCAACTGTATGAGCGCTGATGGGCATCGTGACCTCAACGGATTGGGTTGCCGTAGAAATTGGCCTTCCCAGGCCCGTTGGCATATCCCTTGAGCAGGTCTCCCCAGGGCCTCCCCAGCCCCACATTCTCTGAGCTGGATGGCCCCCCAGGGAGCATGCAGGCCACGCCCCCATTGTGCAGACGGGCAGCCTGAGGCCCAGAGGGTTACAGGGACTGGCTAAGGTTCACATAGGGAGGGGTGTCACAGAGCTGGCCTTGGCGCTCAGGGCAAACAGTCTTGCCTGAGGCCCCAGCCAGTCAAGGGGACTTTTGCCCATTCACGGGTTCCCAGAGGAAGTTCTGGACTGATTTCAGGGCCTACAGCATCCCCTGGAGAATAATCAGAGCTCATATCGCCAGTGTGTCCAGAATCACAGTATAGCTGATGTGGCAGGGTGACCTACTGTGTTCCCAGCACTCTGCCTTGCCTCCTTCAGTTGTCACAGTCATTTCCAGATGAAGAAGCGGGGCACAGAGAGAAGTTAAGTCACTTGCCTGAGGTCACACAGCCGATTAGGAGCAAAGCCAAGATCTGAGTCTGGGGAGTCTGGCTTCAGAGCCCACCTTTAACTGCCATGCCATACACGGCCTCACTCTCACTCTTACTTTTGGGGGAGTGAAGGATATTTCAGGTCTGGGAAGCTCTTAGTATCGGGCCTGCCAGAGTCAGAGCCTGATAAATCATGACCCAAGAGACAGAACCTTGATGATTTCTCTTTCTAGTCATATCCTCCCAACAGTTATGAGAAATCTGTTTTATCCCTACTTTGCAGATGAGGACGCTGAGGCCCAGAGAGGGGAAGTGACTTGCCTAGGGTCACACAGCGGGGAGAGGTAGAGCAGGGCCTCTAGTCCGAGACTGCCGACTCTACACCTGGTGTTCGTGCTGAGACCTCAGGCTGCTTCCCAGGTCCTCTGGGATAGCCCCTGCCTTGCACCAGGTGAGGTGATGACCCATCAGGGCTGCCAAGATGAGGGAGCTGGGAGGGGTGGCCATGGTGTTTGGGGAGACCCTGGCTAGGCTCCATGAGGACCTGCGGATGGCAACGTGGGGAGCAAAGGGGGGTGGCAGGGCTATGGGCATCACTGGGGAGTTTGCAACTTGGGTTTCTCTGTGTTTCCCGATCTCTAGCCCTCCCAGATTTCTGGCTCAGAACTCTCTTAACTATTGAATAGTCACACAGTCACACTCATTCATTCAGCTCTTTATTGAGCACCTACTGTGTGCCATACCCTGTGCTGGGTACTGGGAGCACAGCAGTGAACTAGACAGACAAAAGCCCATGACGATAATCATGTAATCACACACACACACACACACACACACACACACACACACACACAAAACTGGGCCACATGTTATCAAGGAGAGGCACAAAAGGCAAGGGGACTTAAACCAATGAAAGAAGTTGGGGAACACTTCCCAGGGAGGTGACTTTTTTTTTCCTTAAGAGCTTTATTGAGGTATAATTGACATACCATAAACTGCACATGTTTAAGGTGTGCAGTTGGATAAGTTTTGACACGTGGATGCACTCATGAAACCATCGGCACAGTCAAGATGATCCATCACACCTAAACATTTCCCTCCCACCCCCCACATGCTGCCAAGGAGGCAACATTTGGGCTGAGAACTGAAGGAGGCATGAGTTACTCTGCTCAAATGGTCAGGGAAAAGCATTCAGGCAGAGGGAACAGCATGTGCAAAGGCCCCGGGCCTGGAGTGAGCGCCCAACCATCTCTCCTTAGTTGCCCTAGTTGCAACTTTTAGCACCTTTCCCCCTGGTGTTAGACAATTTCAGTCAGTCATGTATTCACTCAGCAAACCCTCAGCCTTCTCCTATATGCCTGGGACATAGACATAACTCAAGATACTATCCCTACCCACGAGGGACAGAAACAGTGACTCAGAGGAAGGTGGGGAAGGTTAGAGCTTCTGATTATGAGATGTTTCTTCTGTGCTTAGCCCTGTACCCAGGAAGCCCTTTATGGTTGCCATCACTATTCCCATTTTACAGATGGAGAAACTGAGGTTCTGAAAGGTAACTTACCCAAAGAGGCCTCTTTGGGCCTCAGTTTCCCCATCTGTAGAATGGATGGGAGTGCAGGCTAAGGGGCCTAGGCAGCCCTGCCGGCTCCCAGAGCCCTTCACCCAGGGTCCTCTCTCGTCTCCAGCAGGACCATGGGCAGCAACAAGAGCAAGCCCAAGGATGCCAGCCAGCGGCGCCGCAGCCTGGAACCTGCTGATAACACCCATGGCGGCGGTGGCGGCGGCGGCGGCGGGGGTGCCTTCCCCACCTTACAGACCCCCAGCAAGCCGGCCTCCGCTGATGGCCACCGGGGCCCCAGCACGGCCTTCGCCCCTGCAGCCGCCGAGCCCAAGCTGTTCGGAGGTTTCAATTCCTCCGACACAGTCACCTCCCCGCAGAGGGCGGGGCCCCTGGCTGGTCAGTGCGCCTGGGAGTGTGGGAGCCGGGTGGCCCTGGCCCCTCCCCCAGGAGGGCTGTGTGCCCTGGGGGAGCGACGCCCCCTCTCTGGGCTGCTGTTTCTTCCGCTCAGTGACGGGGAGGAGTCTGGGGGTTACTTGGCTTTAGGGACCATTGGGAGTTTCCTGGAGGCTTTATAAACTGGAAAGTGTGGTGCACACTCCATTGCCTTTAGGGGTGAATCCGATGTAGCGTATAAAGGGCCCTAGAGATACAGGACTATAGGCGGAAACAGGCCCAGAGAGCCGGGGGGTTTCTCGGAAGCACGGGGACGGGTCTGAGGCATTGCTTTTTGCTCTGGTCAGCCCAGAGATGGATCAGGACAGGAGGCGGTGAGTGGCCAAGGGGGCGGGGCGGGTTAGAAGGGAGAAAGAGAACTGGGGTCTTCAGAGGCCCGGCCCAATGCCGAGATGCGCCCCTGCACCCTCTGCTGGCGCTTTGAGGGTATAGCAGCGCCAGGCAAAGGATGCTTAGAGATGCAGATGTGGTCCTGGAGACACACAGACATAAGACCCTCAAACAAACACGTGCATTCTTACCCGGACACCCTCACACAGAGCCCCCCCCCACATACACACACTCACATACAGTTAGCAACTCATTCAGAGACACCCATACAGGACATTTACACGTGCTGAGCTAGAGACACTTTCATAAACAGACACACCATGCACATAGAGACACACTCAGGGACACATGGATGTGCACCCTGCAGGCACAGACACACACCCAACGCAAATGTACACAAATACAAACACACATATGCAAAAAACCTTATACTCCCAGATGGAGACAGACACATGTGGTCAGAAGCCCTTCAAAAGCACACACATGCCCAGCTAGAAATGCCATCCCAGAGATCCACAGACTCACAGATGCACAGATGCACATATGTGCAGTGAGAACACACAGGCACAGACACACACCCAAGTGAGACAGACCCACAAACATACCCATTCATTTGTTCAAGAGATAGTTGTGGCGCCCCTTCTGTGTGCCAGGTCTCTTCTGGTGCTGGGGTCACAGCAACGTGTAAAACAGACAAAACCCCTGTGGGGGAAAGAAGCAAAGGGCAAGATGTGTAAACCGTGCAGGGTGTTAGTGGGTGGTAACTGCTGTGAAAGGGCAAAACGGGCAGAGAGTGGTGTTGGTGGATGTGTGGCTAGAGGTTGTAACTTCACATGGGGGGACAGAGAGGGCTTCGGAGGGGACAGTTACCTGCAGCCGAGGTTTTCCCTGACACACAGAAGCATCCAGAGCCATACCTCCCCAGAACAGAGCCACATCCCCAGGTGCAGTTTCCTTCATTCACTGCTTCATTCATCTAATGGTTGTTTCTTGAGCACGTACTATACACCAGGCTCTAGGAACAAGACAAAGATGTCTGTTATTGGGGACTTCTGGTGCTGTGGGGAAGACAGATAGCAAATAGAGAAGCCAACACCCAGCATCCCCTCAAGCCCAGTGGGCGCACTCACAGGTGGAGAGATGCACGTGCTTCCTACATGCCCTCACAAGCGTGCGGGACACACAGACACAGGGGGACATGCGTAGAGGCCCACCCCCAGTGAATGGGACCTGGCGTCTGGGCTGGCGGTGGGAGAGCAACCCCACCCCCGCCCAGGGTGCAGGGCTCTCTTGTCCACCTCTCCCCCCAGCCATGGTTCTGGCCGTTCTGACACGCCCCACCTTCTGTGCAGGCGGAGTGACCACCTTTGTGGCCCTCTATGACTATGAGTCGCGGACAGAGACTGACCTGTCTTTCAAGAAAGGGGAGCGGCTCCAGATTGTCAACAACACGTGAGTGCCTCCCTACCCCACTGCCCCTCAGGACCCCAACCCTGGGCCTGGTCTTGGGACAGAGCCACTTCTGAGCGTCCCAGGGCCAGCTTGATGGGCAGCAGGCAGAGCTGGGTGTCCAGGCAGCTGAGGTGCAGGGAACTGTCCTGGGGCCTCTGGGGGTGATGAGGCAGGCGCCGGTGGTCGGGGGTCTGGGACGGCTCCAGGGACAGGGATCTGGGTGCAGTAACTGGACAGCAGGGCACAGCACTCCAGATCCCAGAACCCGCACAGGGGCGTGTGATCAGTGCAGGACTGGGCCGGCGACCCAGGACTACAAAAAGCAGGGCCTGTGGAGCTGGAGGCTGTGCCCACAGAGGTGCTGGAGAGCCTGGGCAACGAATAAAGCCAGAGTCTGCAGCTGTAGAGGGAGGGCCCTCATTGGGAGGGTTGGAGGACCCATCCTGGGGACCCAGTGTGAGAGGGGTCAGGATAGGGCATGGGGGTGAGATGGTGGGATGGGATGTGGAGGGCGGGGCACCCTGGTGGGCATCTCTGCTTCACCTCCAGGGACTCCAGCCTTGGGGTGGGGCATCCTAGGGCCAAGTTGGCGTATGGGGGGATGGGGGCCACTGCCAGGCTCGGGGGCCCCTGTGAGCAGGGATAGTGAACTGGCGAGGGGTGGGTGAGGCTCTGGCCATGGGGTGGCGTCCTTCCGCTCCTCCCCACTTCCCTCCTTTCCTTGCCTAGAGTGCAGTGAGGTGGGGTGCAACACCTGTCATGGCGGATGGGGGGTGCAGGCTTTGGGTCATGTGCCCAGGGGTTGTCACAGCTGGGGTGATCACACTGGGGCGGAGCTGCCGACAGAGGGCGGGCTACAGCTCCACGCCTGCTGCATTCTTGCCTTCGGAGGGCCTGCGGTCCCCTCTCCCCACCTCCCATCCCCCCAACAGCCTCGGCGAGCCGCCTCCCCATTCCTGGCCCGTGCTTCCTCCCTCCAGCTCTCTCTCAGCTTCTCCCTCTCTGCTTCTCTCTCGCTGGCCCTAGGAGGAAGGTGGATGTCAGGTGTGTACACACTCCGTGGGCGGCGGGCTGGGTAGGGGCGCTTCACTGGTGGGGGTGGGCTGCCGCCGGCATGTGCTTCATCTGGTCTCTGGCTCCCTTGGTTGCACCCTTTCCCGCTTCCCCAGCTTCTGTCCTCACCCCCAATAGTTTGACCAGATCCCTACCTTAATCCCAGGCTGCGAATGGGGAGGGTCCTCCCATCACCCCTGGCACTCCCCGTCCACCTCATGCGAACCCATCCCCTCCCTGTTCAGCCCACACTGAGTGCCAGCTGCATGCAGGGTCCAGTGCTGGGCCCAGTGAGGCCTGGGTGGAGAAGGCCATGCCCTCCTGGAGCCAGAGTGTGGCCGGGATGCAGCCCCAGTCCAGGCCAAGTGGCAGGCAGAGGGCGGGGCCGGGGTCGGCTCAGGCCTTAGGGCCCCTGCTGTGTGCTCCCCCCTCTGATGGTGACCACAGGGGCTGGGAATTTCAAGCAGGACCCTGAAAGAAGCACAGTGAAGTCGAGGGGATGGAGGGAGTGGAAGAAGGCGGTCCCCCTCACAGGAAGGCAGCTCGTGGGAGGGTGCAGCGCTGGAGGGGGCTGGTGGCCTTCAGGGCTGCGGAAGGGCGAGAAGGTTCTAGAGGGTAGAGTAGAATCATCCATGAGCATCCTCGAAGGCCTGGCTAAGGAGGCTGGACGTCTCCACCGTCTCCAAGCATTTCTTGCTTCTTCATGCCTCCCTGCCCTTTGTGCATGTCATTCTCGCTGCCTAAAGCGCCCTTTCTCCCATCTCTGTCTGGCAAACTCCTATTCATCCCTCAAGATCCAGTTCAGAACTGCCCCCTTTGTGAGGCAAAGGGGAAAAGAGGTAGCAGGCACTTTTACCCATGTCCTTGTATTTGCTCTGCTGCCCTCCCACCAGGGCTGTAGTGATGGGGGAGGGGCCATCTTCATTTTGCAAATGAGGAAACTGAGGCTCAGAGATGTGAAGGCCTTTGTCCAAGGTCACACAGCTACCAAGTAGCAAAGCCAGGATTGGAACTTGGGCAGCAGCTCTCTCCCTTCCTTAAGCTGCTCTCCCGGGGGGAGGGGGCTTTCCCAGCTCCCCCCACCCCCTTCTGTCTGAGTCCCAATGCCGCTCCAGTTCTCTTATGGTTCCGGCTGTTTGTATCTCCCTCCCCTCAAACTGGGAACTCCTTGAGGGCTGCTCTGGGGCCTGCCACATTTCTGGGTCCCCCATCACCTGTTGCTCAGCACACTATGGGTGCCCGGGTGGTGATTTTGCACGAGATGAGTGAACAGTCATAAAATAGCCACCGTCTCTCGTGCCTCGAGTGTGGGCCTGTTCTCGTGCGGAGCAGTCACGTTGTTTTATTTATACAGCACCACAGCCCTGGAAAGTGGAAATGCCTACTTGCTCCATTTTACAGATGAGGAAACTGAGGCCCAGAGAGGTGAAGTGACTTGCTCAAGGTCACACAGCTAGTAGTGGCAGAGCTGGGAGGGGTAGGCCTGACCCCAAGCCCTTGGAAGAGGAGCTCCGTGGAGGTGCAGAGGCGCCAGGAGGAGGGAGGGGCCCGAGCTGGGGAGGATGCCTCAGGTTAGAGGCTTGGACGTACTGGAGGATCTCAACCAGCAGCGATGGGAAGAGTGTCTCAGGGGGTCACGGCTTGAGCAAAGCTCTCAAAACTTTGATTCTGCCTCTTTCACTCAGAGTCAGAGGGCAGCCCTCACTTCTTCCTTTGTCCAGCCCCTTCCCTTCCTTCTTCCTGCCTTCCATGATGGGCTGGGGGCTGCCGGGAAGTGATGGAGTCCCATCCGTGGGAAGCCCTTGGGTGGCAGTGAGGCACCCCGATTGGAGGGTGGGGGAGGGTGGGAGTGGAGGGGGAGCCCTTCCTCACATCGCAAAGCTCAGCTGGTCCTCTGAGAGAGTTGGGGGCTGGCATTAGAGAAGGAAGAGGGATAATGGGATGTGGGGGAGAGGCTTAGTGGAAGATGGGCCACCCACATTTGAGGTGCTCAAGTCTCATACCTCACCCAGGGACCACCCTGCATGTCCTGCCACTGTCACTGCTTAAGGTCTATTATTGTGAACCCCCTGCTCCAACCCCCCCTCCCTGTAGGAATGAGGGACTTTCTGAGTCTAGCCTGTGACTGGGCTGGGAGTTGGGGAGGGAGAGCTTAAGGCTGAGCCTGTCTGTTGGGGTTTGGCCAGGGCTGGCTGGGTTGGGGTCCTCACAGTAGCAGCCTGGAGCCCGCACTCCCTGGATCTCCATGCCAAATGGTTCTGCTCCTAGAATCCTGGGTGCTATGCGGTCTTGGGTCCGAGGAAGCCACTGGGGTCTGAGGTGTGACTGCCCTGAGCCCCTGCCCCGGGGTCTAAGTCACCAGGAGTCAGAGCCCCTCTGGGTCTGACTCTGGGATGCTTCCTAAATTGCCCTTTCCTCCTACCCAGATTATTCCAGCATCTTCTCTGGGGGAGTGCTCCAGCAGGCACTGACTTCCATCCCCTTGCCCTGGGCACTCCAGTTCTACTTCCTACCATGGGGTGAGGGACCCCTTCCTGCCCTCCTCACACGACTTGCCTTGGCCTCACCCTGCTCTCTCCCCACCAACCATGGGTCCAGGCCTCAGGGCTCGGAAACCTGACTGCCTGGGCCGTACCCAGCTGCCCTGGCTTGCCTGTAATCCCCAAACGGCTCCTCTGGCCAGTCCCAACAGCCCAAATGAGTTAAATAGAAGGACCCAAACTGGCAGAATGTCCCAGGTTCCAAAGCTGCCACACTCCCAATCCACACGCCAGCCTGAATTAGCCACAAGGATTAGGCTCCAAAAAGAGGATCCTGAGGCTCAGAGAGGTGAGGTCAGTAGCGTGAAGTCACACAGCTAATGACAGCAGTTGGGATGTAAAATTGTTGCTTGGGGACTCCTGGTCCAGTGCTTTCTCCTCTTGCCACATGTGGGAAGGTGAGGGGTCAGGCAGGGAATGTGTGATTCCCTTCCTTCCCTCTTCCTGCCTATCTGATAGGAACCAGGCCCCAGGGAAGGTGCCAGATGCACCTGTTAGGTTTACACCGCTGTTACTTCTGAGCCGGGCGCAGATCGGTATCCCCACCAGGCTGGACTGATCTGGGAGGCTATGGGGCCCCTCATTGTGAGGGCAGTCCCTGGTCCTTGGCTGAGACAGCTCACAGCCACCCGAGGCAGGTTTGAGCCTCCCAGACCATGGGCATGGGAAGATGGGGCTTGATATCTCCATTTCACAGGCGGGCAAACTGAGGCTCAGATGATAATCACAGTAATCAGCTTACCCAGAGCCTGGCTTGATGCTGACTGATTTACACACTTTGCCCGCAAGGGAGATTTTGTGAATATTATCTCCTTTTTACAGATGAGGAAACTAAGACCCAGAGAGGATAGGGTACTTGCCCAAGGTCACACAGCAAATCCTTATCGGAGACTGGAACTGAGCTGCTTTAGTTTTTAAAAACATTTTGGAGAGTAGGGAGGAGTACCACAGAGTTGCAGATTTAACTGTTTTTCTTTTTTTAGCCAAATCAAGATACTAACAGCTCATGCACGCTGAGCACCTACTATGTGCCAGGCCCTGTGCCGGTATTTTACATCCTCAGAGGGAGGCATGAGTATCCCCTTCCTGCAGATGAGGACCAAGGTCCTGCAGGGCCAAGGTAATGCAGCCTGCAAGTGGTGAGCTGGGCTGACGCCAGGATGCTCTGATTCTGGCGCTCAGCCTCTGAGGTACCTCTCAAGCTGGGGCCAGGCTGAAGGTGGACCTTGGACCCTTAGTGAGATTGCAGTGCACCTCCGTCCCTGCCCTTGTGAAATAAAACCCCCAAACTGGACTGTGAGCCCAAACTCACACATGGGCTGATGTTAGGCAGGTGATGTTAGTCAGAAGTCTGGGTGGTGTCAGCAGAGCTGAACCCTCACCCTTGCTTCTGGGGCCCTGCTTGGTGGGCCCCTGGGCACATACTCCTGCCGGCCTTCCACTGCGAGCGGGTGGCTGGGGGCTTCCCAGAGGCCAGCCAGCTTGCACACTCGGGCTTTGTCAACCTGCCTCATTTTTTTTTTTTTTTTTTTTTTTTTGCGGTACGCGGGCCTCTCACTGTTGTGGCCTCTCCCGTTGCGGAGCACAGGCTCCGGACGTGCAGGCCCAGCGGCCACGGCTCACAGGCCCAGCCACTCCGCGGCATGTGGGATCTTCCCGGACCGGGGCACGAACCCGTGTCCCCTGCATCGGCAGGCGGACTCCTAACCACTGCGCCACCAGGGAAGCCCAACCTGCCTCGTTTTGTAGCCTCTGACCTAGACCTCGGCCCAGTCCTGCTGCCTCCTCCTCCACCTTCCCCTGGTTTCCCTGAGGGTCTCTGAGCCTCTGAGAGGCCTGGGGAGGGTGCAGGGGTCCAGGAGGCCTGCTGTGTTTGGCTGTGGGCACACAGGGGCCCTGGTTCTCACCCTTGCTCTGCTGTTGATTTGCTGTGTGGCTTTGGGCCTTATTTTCCCCCTTGGTGAAATGAAGACTTGGGACTGGAAGATCTCAGCTCTTCCCTGTGATCTGAGTCCTTGCTGTGTAGCCTTGGGAAGTCTCTGCCCCGCTCTGTGCCTCAGTTTCCCCAACTCTACAAATAAAGTGCTGGGTTACTCCAGCCTGGTTGCTGTGTGTCCTTGGGCTGGTCCCTAGACATCTCTGAGCCATAGTTTCATCATCTGGGGGGCTGAGGCCTGCCTTCCTTCTTAGCAGGGTGGCCTTGAGGGTCAAATGGGACAGACAAGTGTGGATCCCCCACCCCATGTGGGTGCACACAGAGAGGTAGATGGAGGGCCTGGGCACCTTTAGGCTCTTTCCTTGAGGCGGACCTCGCCCTCTTACTCCAGGGCCCTCCCTCTCCCGCAGAGACCCCCATGTGAGCTTGTGCCCCTGCCTGAGCATGCGTGCGGTGATCTCACAGCCAAGTCAGACCGCACAGCCCCAATCTCTCTCTCTTCGCCTCACTCCATCCAGAAGGGACCCACACTCTCTGGTTGAGCCTCGGCCCACCTGGCTGGGCCCCTGGCTCTGGGATGCTCACCTGTACTCACCTGTTCTCAGAGAGCTCCCCCAGCCCCACTCTCTCCCGGCCTCAACTTCTCCATCTTCAAAATGGGCTGAAGAATATGGGTCAGAGGCAGCTCAGAAAAACCAGGAGCCAGGGATCCAGGTTCAAGTCCAGACTGTGTGGCTGTGGGCAAGGGCCTTTCTCTCTTTGTGTCCTGGTGATGGGGAGTGGGGGAGCACATCCTGCTTGCTGTGTGTCTTCTCAGGGTTGTGATGAAATCAAAGGCAGCCTTGGATTGAGAAGCTCAGCAAGGTATCAAGCCCCGCTGCACCCTGTAGGGAAGGCTTCCTTCTCATCTGGGAGTTAGGAACCTGGGCCTGGCAGCGTGACGTGACCTTGAGCAGAGGCCTTTGCTTCTCTAGCCTCAGTCTTCCCATCTGCACAGTGGGAATGGGAGGGGGCTGGACCCTATTTCCCAGGCAGCCCTTCCCATTGGCCTCTCCTCCCTCCCCATAGACCCTCTCCCTGTCCCCTTTGATTGCTTTGGATGTGAGGCCCTAGTGGCTGCCCCGCCTTGTCCCCCCTCCCCCGTCCCCAGCACCGCCTGGCGCTCAGCTCTCTCCCTGCTCTTTCTGCCTCTCTCTCTCTCACCACCCCCATTTCTGCCTCTTCTTTCCTGTTGGGCTCTCGCTTTCTCCTCCCTCTGTGTCTCTGGACCCCCGCTCCAGCCAGACCTGGTTCACATTCAGATGGCTGCAAAGGTATTTCTGCCCCCTCCCCACTCCCACCCAGACCCAGGGGACCCTCCCTGCCGGGGGCTCTTCCTGCCCATCCCCCTGTCCCCATCACCTCCTCCTCCTCCTCCTTATGGGGCAATTAGTGTAGAAGGGCCCTGGGTACTGGGGCTCTGCCACCTCAGCTCCCTCTGACACGACTCGCTGTGTGACTTTGGGCAAGTCCCAGCCCCCTCTGGCCTCAGTTTCCCCCATAGATGGGTAGGCTGCAGGAGGAGGCCTGTAGTTTTCAGTCAAGGAGCCCTGTGGGTGTGACCCATGATCTGTGACAAAGGCAAGCATTGCTCTAGTTTGCAGGGTTGGCGCCTGGATTGTCACCAAGCCCCCAAAGAGCCACCCCTTGCCTCCACTCAGGTCTTACCAGCTCCCAGGCTTGGGCTTCCAAATCTCAGGACTTGGGGAGGCTTTGAAGGTCTGATTTGACGTCCATCTCAGGAGGAATCTTCTCCTGTTACAACTTGCTTGCTCCCCAGAGACAGGGAACTCCCTCCCTCAATCCCAAGGCGGCTCTTGGCATCTTGAGACTGCTTGGTCTATCTGAAGGAAAGCAGATCACTTCCTGTGAATTCGGGCCTTGTCATCTGAGTCAGCTTTGGCCAAGAGGCATCTGGGGTAGGGAGGGGAAGAGTCCCGGGCCACCTCGGCCTGGCAGCTGTGAGAGGCCTGATCTCACTGTTCCCTGCACCTCACTCAGCCTCAAGAGCCCCCAGCACAGCACCTATAAAGATTGCAGGCATCGGGGTCCATTGCTGATGGTTCCCTTCTCCTTTGCTCCCTCCCTCTCCCCATGCTCAGAGAGGGAGACTGGTGGCTGGCCCACTCACTCAGCACAGGACAGACGGGCTATATCCCCAGCAACTACGTCGCGCCCTCCGACTCCATCCAGGCCGAGGAGTGAGTATCGACTCTGGCCTCCTGCTTGCTTACCATCGCTGCCAGTTCAGAGCTTCTCTCCTGGGCTAGAGTGGGAGGTCTGGCTGCCCAGGGCCCCAGCCACATCCCAGGAAGAGGCACTGTGGGTGGGCGGAAGCCTGGACCACCAGCACCACCCTCCTCCCTCCTGCCCCAGGTGGTACTTTGGCAAGATCACCAGACGGGAGTCAGAGCGGTTACTGCTCAATGCGGAGAACCCAAGAGGGACCTTCCTAGTGCGAGAAAGCGAGACCACGAAAGGTATGAGTGCTTCTGCTGACCAGTGGGAACTGAGCCTTTTGTGGGTTATTTGAGCTGGGTATTGTGGAATGAATAGGAGTTTGGTATATGGAGTGGGGTGGGAAGAGCCCTCTAGCTAGAGAAAAAGACAGGATCAAAGGCAGGGAGGTCCATTTGAGGAACACTGAGTCACTCTGGGTTGACCAGAGATGCAGCAAAAGAGGCCAGCCTCTCTGGCCTCAGGTTCCTCAGGTGAGGAATGGGCACAGGTTGTCAGGGAGTCTGAGGGCCACAGAGCAAAAGGCTGTTCCCAGGGAGGGTGCTGATGCAATGGGCCCCTCTCCTTCCCCTTCTCCAGGGGCCTCAGGGGCTAGACTGGGTGCTGGGACCTGGCTTTGCCCTTCCCCCAACAGTCCTGGCCTCTCTTCCTCTCCTGTCCCTCCCCCCACAACCAGAGAATCATCACCCCTTTCTCTCCAGCCCCTCCGCACGTGGGTTGCAGACTCTCCATCACCATAGCTATGAAGCTCTCGCTTCCTGTGGGCCTGGGGCTCAGTGGGAGACGGGAAAGCAGAGCATCCGTGTCATGTGTGTGCATTTATGAGAGGCCATGTGACTGCATGCCGTGTGTGGGTCCGGGCATGTGTGTGCACACGTGGGGGTGGAATTGTCTGTGGGTTGCTGTGTGGGAGTGAATTTTTATGGGTTTGTCCTTGTGCCCAAGGGCCTACGGAGTGTGGACCTGTGTGATCATGCAGCCACTAGACACAGGCATGCCCGCGTGTGTGCACATGTGGTCAGGGCTTGGCCTTAGACTCAGGCCTGTGGCTTCTACACGCACATGGCCTGGCCATCTGTAGGAAGTCATGGTTGTCCAATGCAGGCTTTAGAGACCCAGGTATGGGTTCAAGTCCCAGCTCTGTGCCTGACTTGCTGGGTGACCTGAGGCTAGCTGCTTTCCCTCTCTGGGCCTCATTTTCCCTTCTTTACACTGGAGATTATAACCCCCACCTGAGGATTGTCCAGAGGTTTTGTGGGCTGTGGGGACTGGGCTTCTAGTATGATGCCTGTGTGCTGCTTCCTGAGAAAGGCTTTCTCTGGCCACTGGAGCCTCCTCCCCTACCCCTGGGGCTCAGCCTTGTTCCCTGATGCCACCCCAGGCATCTTCTAGGCTCAGGTTAACAGGCCTAGCCAGGCCTGTTGGGCAGAAAGAAACTTTTCCAGCCCAGAGCTCTTCCAGGCTCAAGGGAAACAGGGAGGGGGCCATCGGGATTGGCCCAGCTTAGCTTTGGCAGCCTTCAGGCCACACCCGGTACGTGGTCTTCTGCCCAGGATCGCCCCAGCCTCAGCCAACCACTGGCTGCTGCCTGAGCCTGGAGTCTTCAGGAAGAGGCAGGGCCCGGACAGTGTGCCCGTGGCCAGACCCACAGAGGGAAGGCAGTTAGGCCAGGGACACACAGCCACTTGGGACCATTCCTGTTAGGCTCCCTGCCAACATTTATCGAGCACCTACTGTGTGCCAGGCCCTCTTTTTTTTTTTTTTTTAATATTTATTTGTTTATTTGGTTGTGCCGGGTCTTAATTGCGGCATGCATGTGGGATCTAGTTCCCTGACCAGGGATTGAACCCAGGCCCCCTGCATTGGGAGCGCAGAGTCTTATCCACTGCGCCACCAGGGAAGTCCCCAGGCCCTCTTCTATGTAGTCTCATTGAATCTCCCCAGCAGCTCGGGAAGTAGCCCCATTGTGCAGCGGAGGAAACCGAGGCCCAGAGAGGGCTAGCCACTTGCTCAGGTCACACAGTTGGGATGCACACCTGGGCTTCAGAGGTCTTGCTAGGGCCAGGCGCTCACGGAAAGTCTCTCCGGTCAGGCGCCCCTTTGTCACTTGGCTCTGCCCCAGTGGCCGCCCCAGAACTGGGTCTCTGCCCGTGCCTCCCTTCCGTCCCGTGTTGGGTAGGTGTGCTCAGTGCCGTGGCCCCTGGGTGGGCCGGCATGGTGGTCACGGCTCCCCTTTGGCCTGCCCTGCAGGCGCCTACTGCCTCTCAGTGTCTGACTTCGACAACGCCAAGGGCCTCAACGTGAAGCACTACAAGATCCGCAAGCTGGACAGCGGCGGCTTCTACATCACCTCCCGCACCCAGTTCAACAGCCTGCAGCAGCTCGTGGCCTACTACTCCAGTGAGTGCTGGGCAGGCCTCCCGGGCGGCCAGCTGGGCGCGGGGGAGAGTAGGCCCTCGGAGAGCATGGGGGGGTCTCCGCCTATCCTATGAGCTGCAGACCCTGAGGAGGGGGGCTTTGGAGCCAAGAAGGGCCAGGACTTCTGTCGCCCTGAGGATGTGGGCTCCCGTTCCCCTCCCCCCTCTCCCTTTCCCCTTTCTCCCTCCTCCCACTCCCCTCCTCCCACCCCCTCTTTTTTCCTTCTCTCTTCCCTGTTTCCCCTCTTCCCTCCCCCCACCCCAACCTGCCCCTCTATCCTCTCTCCTCCTCCGCAGCTGCCTGGTGAGGAGGGGGCTGCCTGGAGGGGTGAGCTGGGAAGGAGGGGGCATAGGCTGGTGTCATTTGTCCCTGCAGCCTTAGGACCGGTTAGAACTGGTTACCGGGAGACAAGGAGGGGGCGGCTCTATCGATTGGCTTGTAGCAGAGAGCGATTGGATTGTAGCAGAGAGCGGGAGAGAGATCGCAGGCGGGGAGCTCACGTGCGCAGGTCGTGGGAGCGGGCCAGGCCGAGTGTGCAGGAGTGTGGCCGATCCATCTGGTTGTTCAGGGCTGCCCGGCTGACTGAGGCGTCATGGCCTGGGTGCTCCCATGTGGACAGCTCTCTTGGGTGTCTGTGGGCCTGTGGCATGTGGCCGTGGCCTGGGCGTGCACGTGTGGCCTTTCCTGAGAGCGCACGCTCCTCCTCCTCTGTTGACTAGGCCTCCCGACTCCCTCTAGGATCTGCCACCCCGCTCTGTCCCCTTGGCCTCCACTGTAGGGTTCATTCTGAACCCCGTTCCCCCAGATCAAAACCCTCCAGGGGTTACCTTGGAATTTTAGGATAAAGACCCCCATGTGGCCTCTGAGGCCTTGGGTGGTCTAAACCTGGCTGGCCTCCCTGCCTTACCTGGGGCCCTCCTTCCCCCAGTCACTCTCCAGCAGCCCCCTGGCCTCCTTTCAGTTCCTCCAACCCAGGGGCTTATTTCTCCCTCAGGGCCTTTGCACACGCATGAGGCAGTGTGCCCTCCGCCTGGAGGGCTATTTTCCCGAGTCAACCACTCACCCTCCTGCAGATCCAAGCTCAGGTGCCGCTTCCTCTGGGAAGCCTTCCAGGATACCACCCAGCCTACCTGCTATTGCATGCACAGCTCTCCTCTGTCACACTCGTGGTCCTGGGAGGTGATTAAGGGACGTTGGGTGTCATCCTGGACTATGCACTCCCTGAGGGCAGGGTTCCACTGGGTCCCTGGCACCTGCCTAGGTAGCCCCCGCTTAAAGTCTGATGAATGAATGAATGACTCAGGGAGCAGATGCATGAGGCGGTGTGGGCCTGTGTCGGGGACGGTTGTGTACACACAGGTATGGACGCCTGGCCTTGGGGGTGTCCTGTGCCTCCCCGAAGCCTGTGTGTATACAGTGTGTAAGTCTACACACACACACACCGCGGGACACGGAGACCCCAGCACGGACGCCGGGCCTGAGCTCCACCTCCCTGCCTCTGTCTTCAGAACACGCTGATGGCCTGTGCCACCGCCTCACCACTGTGTGCCCCACGTCCAAGCCACAGACTCAGGGCCTGGCCAAGGACGCCTGGGAGATCCCCCGGGAGTCGCTGCGGCTGGAGGTCAAGCTGGGCCAGGGCTGCTTCGGAGAGGTGTGGATGGGTAAGGCCTTGCCCCGGCCCCGCACACCCCGCCATGTGCCCACCTGCGAACCAGGCAGATGTCTGTCCAAAGTGGCAGCTCAAGGCCCCATGAGTCCCCCAGCCTTCGCCTCCATGAGTCCCATCACCTCTGCTGAATAGGGGGCCCTACTTTCAACATGGAGCTCCCCCAGTGGTGGCTGACAGCAAGTTGGGGTATAGACCACCACACCTCCGCACACCGTGGTACCTGTTTACCCAGAACTGCTCAGGGCTGGGCATCGTGACTCCCTAGTAACGTGCCGTGTGGCCTGGGCTGGGTGGCTTCACTCTGCAGGGCTATTTTCCCGAGTCAACCACTCACCCTCCTGCGGATCCAAGCTCAGGTGCCACTTCCTCTGGGAAGGCTTCCAGGATGCCACCCAGTCCACCTGCTGTTGCATGCACAGCTCTCCTGTCACTCATGGACAGAGCCTCGATCTTCCCAACTGTAAAATGGGGCTGGTGATAATAGGACCCGCTGGTGGGGTTGAGAGAACGCTGGCCCCGTGTGGGTCCACACGTTAGCTTCAGCTGTGGGAAGAGAAGCCCCCGCTCACAGAAGGAATACAGGGTCTGACGTGTTCCAGGCCTGTTAATGATCTCCTGTCTAACTCTGGAGCGACGGCCAAACCGTCCTTGAAAACAAATGCCGCGCAGCCCTGACAAAACCCAGGCCCCCTTCTGCTTTGGTTTCTGCTGACACAGGAGTTGCGGAGGCAGCGGTGAGGCAGACCTGGCTGTCGTGAGCCTGCGCGTCCAGCGAGGGGTGTGTGTGGGGGGGAGTGGGGGTGCATGGCCGTGTGCTGTTTTCAAGGTGGTTTCATCTGAGCCTCAGTATTCACTTGGCGTCACCACCACCAGTTCCCTCCCTTCAGAGGAAGAGATGATGGAGGAGAGCAGAGGGGGTTCCTGGGTGGCAGCACTGCAGGGACAGAGGCCTGCAGGCTGGAGGTCAGGCCAAGTCAGGAAAGGGGAGGCTTTGAGCTGGGGAGAGGGGAGGGGGATGAGAAGCCAGCTCCCAGGCACAGGCACAAAAAGAGGATATGAGCAAAACCTGAAAAATCCATGGCGTCAGCCATTCCTGTGGCTGCAAAACTCATTCCTGGCTTGGGCATGCGGTGAATAGTCAGTGGGGGAAGCTCCCGTTCCTCCGTGGATGATCCAGGTAGACTCAGGAAGTGCCTGGTACTCATGCCCAGAGGGCATGTGCTGGGAAGGCCACAGACAGGGGCCCGAGCCCCAACTCGCACCTGGAGGCCCAGAGATGGGCAGGAATGGGCCCAAGGCGCCTCAGGCCCGGCTGGGACAAAACTCAGATTAAACACACTGGTTTAGAACACAGCTTCCCCTGAGGCCTCACAATTTAAAAACCAGATAATAATAAAATGACAGCTGCAGCTATTATTAACTGTGTCCTTACAGTGGGCTTGGCCCAGTGGCTAAAATCTCATTTAATCTTCAAACAGCCCACAGGTGGATACTATAGCATCCCCATTTTCCGGATGAGAAAATCGAGGCTCAGAGAGGGGAACTGACTCACCTATGGTCTCACTGGTGGGAGGAGGCAGAGGTGGGAGCCAAACTCCTGCCAGACTGACCTCTGAGCCCTTCTACTTAGTGTGATGCCTTGCTGTTTGGGGAGTGTGGCTTGAGACAAGCTCTTGTTCTGGTGGCCTTGTTCTGTGGCCGGCTCTGCCGCACCCCCCGCCCCCACGAGTACATGCTCCATCTGCTAACACCTGGGCCACCCAGAAGGAACATGACTACCCAGGAGGGGGCAGTTGAGTTGGAACCATGGTCCCCCAACTCTCAGATGAGTGTGCTGCTTTGGGGGACATTTCTAATAATCAGCGTCCGAACAACAGCTCTTGTTTCTGGAGCGTGCCCTGTGTGAGGAGCGTCCTGCCCATTTGCAGATGGGGACACTGAGGTCCAGAAAGGGGCTGGGCCTTGGCTGGGCTTGTCACGTGGCCTGGCCTGGGAGGCCAGAGCTGAAATTGGTACCCAGGCAGGCAGATCCTGGTCCCTATGGGGTGGGAATAGGGGTCCTCCCATGAGGCAGCCTGCACCCCTTTCCACGCAGGGACCTGGAATGGCACCACCAGGGTGGCCATCAAAACTCTGAAGCCCGGCACGATGTCTCCGGAGGCCTTCCTTCAGGAGGCCCAGGTCATGAAGAAACTGAGGCATGAGAAGCTGGTGCAGCTGTATGCGGTGGTGTCTGAGGAGCCCATCTACATCGTCACGGAGTACATGAGCATGGGTGAGGCCTGCGTGATGGCGCGGACACATGGGTGGCCCCTGTCTGGGGTCCTCCCAAAAGGGCAGGTGGGATGTGCTTCACCTCCCACCACATCTAGAGCATATGCCTTTAAAGGTGGAATGAATGGGAAGAATCAGCTTCCCACGTCAATGGAAAGTTAAACCAAAGGTTGCCGTTCTCCGTTCATTTTGTTTTTAATGATTTCCCACAATGCATCTCTGTCCCCCCATTTGCTGGTTCTGTAAAGCCATTTGCCATTCTGGGGCTGGAAGGAGAACTCCCTGAATCCTCCAAGCTGAGCCACATCTGGGTCAAGTTCCTGGCTTGACTTTTACTTAGTTTTGAAATTAATTATTTTTCAAAATTCCACTTTTTGGAGGTATAATTTACATGTGATAAAATACACCCATTTTAAGTGTCCAGTTTGGTGAGTTTTAACAAATGGGTATGCTGTGTATCTCTTACCACAATCGAGATATAGATCGCCATCACCCCAGAAAGCACCCTTGTACCCCTTTGCAGATAGTACTCTCCAGCCCCAAACCCACACAGCCACTGATGTGCTTTCTGTCTTCATAGAGTTGTTTCTTCTAGAATTTCGTATAGGTAAATCTTTTACATCCGAGGGTTTTCCTTCTTGTTGTGTGTATCAGTAGTTTGTTCCTTTTTGTTGCTGAGTAGTATTCCGTAGTATAGCTGTACCACAGTTCTGTTTGCCTAGAGGCGGACATTTGGTTGTTTCCCATCCTGCTTGCCTTTTGAGTGACAAACACAGACTTTATTCAGAGATGGGTTTGCACAAAATCTGCTGCGTGGTTAAAGTGAGGCCAGCCTGCCCCGGTGGACAAGATCTGGAAATCACTGCTTCCTGGCTCAGGGAGGACAGGGCCGGGGCTAGAGCTGCTTTCTCTCTCTCCAGGGAGTTTGCTGGACTTTCTCAAGGGGGAGACGGGCAAGTACCTGCGGCTGCCTCAGCTGGTGGACATGGCTGCTCAGGTGAGTCAGCCCCTCCCCGCTCCCACACCTGACCTTGAGCTCTCTGACCCACCTGGCTCAGCCATGTCTGGCCTCTTGAGTGCCCCCTCCAAGGAACTTGTCTTGATTGCCCCACACTCACTGATCTCATCCCATGTATTACTGGGACCACTTACAGGTGCTGTGAGTGGTGGTTCGGGCAGAGGAAAGAGCCCTTCCCTGGGCATCAGGAGTCACTGACTTGCTATGGGACCTCAGACCTCAGTTTTCTTCTCTGTCAACGTCAGTCACTCATCAAACATGTATTAGTACTTGCTTGCTGTAGGCAGTGCTCAACAACTACTTTTTAATTTAATCCTTAATACAATCAGGTGGTAGAGATGGCTACTATTCCATTTGACAGATGAGAAAACTGAGGCTCAGGGAGGGGACTTGGGACAACAGGCAGGACCTGACACTCATCTGTGTCTCTGGGAGCATCTGGGGCCTCTTTTGCGTGGTCACCCCACTTCCCTGGCTGCATCTTGTCTCGTGCCTCCCCTTTGTCCTTTGCCCTATGCTACCTCTTTCTGCTGGGCACTGGTCATGCTTTTTGTGCCAACAGTATTTATTGTAAATTGACTTCATTGCCTGAGGAACTGGGAAGGGTGGGGCATTCCTGGGGATAACACCACCCCTGGGCATGTGCCCTGTGATCTGGGAAAGGCAAGGGGTGGCCCCTGAACCAGGCTCCTGGGTTCTGCCTACAGATCGCTTCAGGCATGGCGTACGTGGAGCGGATGAACTATGTCCACCGAGACCTCCGTGCTGCCAACATCCTGGTTGGAGAGAGCCTCGTGTGCAAAGTGGCTGACTTTGGGCTGGCTCGGCTCATTGAAGACAATGAGTACACAGCCCGGCAAGGTGGGCAGGCTCCCGGCAGATGCCGTGTGGCCGTGGGGAGTCACACCCCTTCTCTGAGCCTCAGTTTCCTCCTCTGTCAAGTGGGGCTAAGAATGGTGCCTATCTGGCAGAGCGGTCATGATGTTCTCCTGAGCTCCCCCGACCCTTCTTGGTCCTGCAGGTGCCAAATTCCCCATCAAGTGGACGGCTCCAGAAGCTGCCCTCTATGGCCGGTTCACCATCAAGTCAGATGTGTGGTCCTTTGGGATCCTGCTGACAGAGCTCACGACAAAGGGACGGGTGCCCTACCCCGGTAAGAGGGCTCCCCACAGCCCATCTTTGGTCTTTCTGCCCCTGCCCTGGTGACCCCTCTGCTCAGGTGACCTTGGGCAAGCCAAACCCCGTCCAGGGCCTTCCCCACCTGTATAACAAAGAGGTTGACCATCTGATCTTAGGCTCTGTCAGGGCTCCCAGCCTTGGGGAGGGCCTTACCCACGGTCACAGCCACCCTCTCCTAGGCAGGAAGCCCTCCTTGTTGTCCCCATCAACTTCCCTCTGCCCCACTTTCTTCAGTGGAGCCAGCCTACTCATGCTTCCCTCTGCCCACAGGGATGGTGAACCGCGAGGTGCTGGACCAGGTGGAGAGGGGCTACCGGATGCCCTGCCCGCCCGAGTGTCCCGAGTCTCTGCATGACCTCATGTGCCAGTGCTGGCGGAAGGACCCAGAGGAACGGCCCACCTTCGAGTACCTGCAGGCCTTCCTGGAGGACTACTTCACATCCACCGAGCCCCAGTACCAGCCCGGAGAGAACCTATAGGGTGTGGGCTACAGGGCCAGACTGCCTTCTTGGCTTGGATCTTGAGCTGGGTGGCCCCTGACGTGGGGTCTTGCCTGCCTCTGCCTGCCCGCCCCCCGTTGATCCTCTCTGTGGGGCTGAATTGCCAGTGACGAGGCCCCTCCCTCTTTTGTGGCATGGAAGGGCTTGGGGCCTGGGGCTGCCCTGGGGGCGGGGTCCAAGACTGGCGCAGTGACTGTGCCCCAGCCCCTGGCCAGCCGCACGCCTCCTCCCTGCGTTCCCTCCTGGAGCTCCGCGCGTCTCAGCAGGAGGAACTGGGAAGAAGGGCTGGGCTGAGAGCACCCTTTTCTTAGCCTCAACCTACTGCACGCACTGGCCCTTTCCCACTTCCACGCCACCCCAGGTCTGTCTGCAGAGCTAGCCAAAGAGCCTTTCCAAAGAGGAGTGATGGGCCACTGGCCCTCGGCCTGCCTGCCACCCTGCCCCTTGCCATCCATTTCTGAAACGCCTGTTGGTGGAGGCTGCTGGGTCCAGCCCCCTCTGCTGTGGCTCCCAGGCTGGTGAGGCCTAGCTTGACTTGATGCTGGTGGGTGGGGTGGACACCTCCCTCAAACCCTGCCCTTCTTAGGCCTGAGGGATCCTTAGAGATCTTCAATTCCTTGTCCCCATACTACCCATGGGGAAACTGAGTCCAGAGAGGGGATGTGACTTGCCCAAGGCCACAGAGCAGTTCAGGGTTGAGGTGGGATTGGAACCTGGTGCTCCCTCTGTCTTCCTCAGGAACCAACAAGATTGTCCTTGGAGGCACTGTGGACAGACTGGGGCAGCCCAGGGGACAAGGGGCCTGAGGACGGGTTAGAGATAGCAGAGAGAGTCCTGCTGCCACTGTTTGCTCAGTGGGCTATTGTGGGGGGAGAAAGTGGAGGTAGATGTGGGGCTGAGCTAGAAGTGAAAGGTACAAGGGTAGGGAGGCAGGTTTCAATCAGAAGGTGGGAGGTATTTGACCTTTGGAGCTAGCCAATCATGAAAGGAAGTGAGCTCACCGGCTCTGGAGGCAATCAAGCAGAAATAGAAGATCCAAATGATTGGGAGGCCCTGGCCTCAGGAAGGAACCCCAGGTCCTCCTTTCCCCAGTTTGTCCTGTGTCATTTCAACGCCTGGCCCCTGCTCTTCTCCCCAAGTTGGCACCCTTAACTCACGAGTACGGAAAGGAGTGCCTAGACTGGGGTGAGGAGAGAGGACTGGGGTGTCTATTGCCACACACCAGGACTGGCTGTGTGCCCTCGGGAAGCCCCTGCTTCCTTCTCTGGGCTGCAGTGTCTGCCTCCATTTGTGGCCATGGCCTCTGCAACTGCTCCACTCCCGTCCAGACCCTGTGGCCTGGCATCACGTGGTGTGCTCAGCCCATGGCATCAGGAGACCGTGTTTTGGCCCTTGGGCTATGTGGTGGCTTCTCCCTGGACCTCAGTGTGTCCTTCTTAAATGGGGCAGTCAACAGTTTGTAGGCATCTTGCCAAGGGCCCCTGTGTGTGCGTGTGTGTGTGTGTGCGCGCGCGTGTGCACATGTATGTTCCTCCATGTGTGTTCATATTTAACATGTAAAAACGCCCCCTGCTCTGTCCCCCAGACCTGTTGTACATTTCACCCACAGCACCCCCATCATAGCAATAACGTTCCCGCTGCCAGGGGTTCTCGAGCCAGCCAGGCCCTGCCAGTGGGGAGGGAGGCCAAGTGGTGCCTGCCTATGAAATTTCAACTTTTCCTTTCATACATGTTTATTACCCAAGTCTTCTCCTGTCCTGTCTCCGTCCCAGTCGAATCTGGACTCACTTACCCCAGCGCGCTCCCAAATCCCCTTCTGACTGCACAGTGTCCTTTGTATAAGGTGTCCTAATACTGTCTTTTTTTTTTTTTTTTTAAACAAACAGTGTTTTGTAGATTTCAGATGACTATGCAGAGGCCTAGGGGACCCCCGGCTCTGGGCAGGGCCTGGGGTTCCTGCGTTCCTCGGCCGAGGCCTGTGGGGGGAGGGGGGATTTGGAATTGGTTGTAAATACTTTGCATATTGTCTGATTAAACACAAACAGACCTCAGAGTTTGGTCAGCGGTTTCTTGAGTATCTATTGTGTGCTGGAGAGTGAGAGGGGGTGGGATGTGGGGACAGGCTGTGTCAGAGGGGTCTTTGTGCAGGCAGCATTGGTGGCTGGAGGGCTTGAGGCCAGAGAGGGACATAATCAGATTGGAGATCTCTGGAATGCGGCTGTGTGTGCACATCCATCCCTGAGCTTGGGGAGTGACTGTGCCTGGCAGAAACCTTGCTTGTGTCTGAGATGCACCAGGCGAAGCCCAGGGCTTGTGAGCGGGAAGTGTGAGCAGTTGAAGACTCTTTGCCCTGGGTGGATGGTGGCAGTTGACACTCTGGGGGCCCCGCAGGGCTGTCAGGCCCTTGTGGAGTTGTGGATGTCCTCACAGGGAGATGTGGCTGTGTATGCTGTGTGTTTCCCAGGAGTGCTGGGCTGGGTGGGTGTGGGGGTGGTGAGACTGGGTTAGCAAAAGCCCTGGGCACCCTGGAGAAAAATCCAAAGACCCTTCCTCTCCTCCCTTCTCGCCTCCACCGAGGCACACAATCTGGGAAGTTCATTTGCAACAGTCTATAGGAAGAAATTTATTTTATATCAGATCACACACCGATCCATGTAAGTTACCTCTGGTAGTAGTAACACTGTTTAATCTGTATAATTAAAAACAGATCTCAAAATCAGGATGTTTCTCTGTTCACTGTTATTTTCACAAGCCAAATACCACAATGTCCGGTCAGAATGGACACCTGGAGACCCCAAGGGTGTACATGTGTCTTGGGAGCAGAGGTAGGAGCATGGGTGTGAGTGTGCGCTCGTGGGTGTGTGCCTTTGTGCTCACTGGGGTATGCGTGTGGCCCTGTTTGCTCATGGGTGTCTGTGTTGGTGTGTGGACACGTGTCCAGGTGGCCTGTGAGTCTGGATGCCCAGATGTGTGAACCTGTTTTTCCTGGCCCTGTGTGCAGAGATTTGTGTGTACTGCGGGGACACCACTCTAGGTGGTTCTGTCTGAATCTGTGGGCTCCCCCGGGGGCACGGGCCCCGATGTGTGTGGTGGGGCTCTGCTTGTCTGCTCGGGGCAGTGTGTGTGTCCGCGTGGATGATTGTGGGCTCAGGGCGTGCACGGGGCGCCGGCCTCTCCGCCAGGGCCCACGTGCACCGGGGGGCGCAAGGACACGTGCGAGCAGCCCAGCCCGGGGACGCGCCCCAGCCCCGGCGGGGACAAAGCGCTCGTCCGCGCTACCGCGGCGGGTCGGGAGTGCGCCTGCGCGGCGGCGAGCCGCGGGTCTAGCCGGGGAAGAAGCTCCGATACCCCTTTATCTCCATCTCTCGCCGGTCTCACCAAGTGGTTCAATGCGTGTGTCTCTCTCTGCCTCCTCCGTCTTTGTCTCTCTTTGTCTGTCTGTGCCTCTTTAGCTCTCTCTCTGGCCCTGGCTCTCTTGTCTTCACAATTTTTTGCGTTTCTTTCCTCTTCCCTAAACCCCCTCCCCCCGCACTCATTGGTCTTTCTCTGGGTGCTTCTGCTTTTCTGTCTCCGCTTCTATGTGTCTGTTTCTCACTGTTGCTAGTTTCTCTTTTTCTCTGTGCCTCGTGGCCGTCTCTATTTCTCTAGTCTCTCTCTCTCTGTGTCTCTGTCTCAGATTTTATTTCCCTATCAATCTCTGTACGGCTCTGGTTCTCCTCCAGACCCTCTCACACCTCCGTGCCTTTGCCCAGGCTGTTTCCACGACTTAGAGTGCCCTTTCTTTCTTCCCTGCAACCTGGCAAACTCCTCTTCATCCTTCAAAACATCTCAAAGGCCACAGACCACCTCTGGGTGCTTTCCTTGACCCCCTGGAACTTGCAAGGGTGGTCACGGCCGTTCACACAGCTCCTCCCCTAGAATGAGAGCTTGAGGGGCTGGGGAAATTCTGGCTGTAGCACACCGGGGTGCTGTCTGATCAGAGAAGGGAGGCAGGAGTTTGCTCTATTGTCTCTGGCTCCACTGGTTTTGACTTCCCCACTCTGGGCCTCTGTTCAGTTTGCTTTTTTTTTTTTTTTTTTAAAGATGTTGGGGGTAGGAGTTTATTAATTAATTAATTTATTTATTTTTGACTGCGTTGGGCCTTCCTTTCTGTGTGAGGGCTTTCTCTAGTTGTGGCGAGCGGGGGCCACTCTTCATCGCGGTGCGCGGGCCTCTCACTGTCTCAGCCTCTCTCTTGTCGTGGAGCACAGGCTCCAGACGCACAGGCTCAGTAATTGTGGCACATGGGCCTAGTTGCTCCGCGGCATGTGGGATCTTCCCAGACCAGGGCTCGAACCCGTGTCCCCTGCATTAGCAGGCAGATTCTCAACCACTGTGCCACCAGGGAAGCGCTGTTCAGTTGGCTTCTGCTCGACTCTTCAAGAGAAAGAGCGAAAAGGCGAGTGACGTCTACTCTGCTGGGACCACCATCTCACTGCCCCGCTGCCTGCTCCTGCTTCTGCTGCCCTGTTCAGTTTCCAGCCCACTTCAGGCGATTGGAGACCCTGGGACCCCCTCGTCCCCTCCGCCTTCCCTTCCTGGTTTCAGTGGTTTTTCTCATTCTACATGCATTTTTTTTTTCTTTTTGAGAAAAGTAAGATGATGTTTGCCCCCATGGGAAAAAATATTCCTTATAGTAGGGTAGGAAAGATACAGAAAAGCACATACAAGAAGACGGTAATTTGTGCTCTCTATCCCCTCCCTCCCACCTAGAAAGGACGGGGCATGTTTCTGGGTGCGTGTCCATCTGGGCCTGTCGCCTGTCCTCTGCACACTGGCTTCAGTGTCTCCTTGTCTCTCTGTCTCTCTCTGAGTGTGTCTCTCTGTCTCTCCATCCTCTGGCCCATAGTTACTGGCTGCCACTCTGGGTTGCTGGCCTATCGATTCTTTCAGATATTCATATGTAAAACTTATATTAAAGGTGAACCTTGGGCCCCATCCTGCCGCAGCCCTGCTCGCCCCTGTGAGTGCACGCGCTCGCCTGTGGATCTGTGTCAGGCGCCCTGTGCCGGCTCTTTCTCAGCCCCCTCCCTGCCTTCCTTTCCCCATGGTTTCATTGACCTCCCTTCCACCAGTTGCACTTCTAGTGTGTGCAATGTGTGTGTGACGTGTGCAGTGTTCGGGGCACGTGCGTATTCCTGATCCTTCCAGGCTGCGGCTCCGTGCTGCTGTTGGTCTCTGCTCATCCTCTGCTGCTTTCATCTCCTCCCTCCCTCCTAAAATTCCAACTAGACCTTGTGCTGGACACACACACACACACACGCACACACACATGGTCCCTCGTCTTTTTCTCTCATCTCTGTCTTCTTTTCCCATGTTTCTCTTGGGGGCTCCAAAAAGCTGTGGTTTGCAGAGAGAAAAAGAGAGACTGACAGAGACAGAAACATGGAGATAGAGATGGAGATGGGGGGGTGGCATGGGGGTGGGGGGAATCAGGCCGGGAGATGGAGCTCTGTCCATCTGTCTGTCCATCCCAGTCTCCCCAGCCCTCCCTCCCTGGGGCTTTTCCCACCCAGTGCTGGGCTGTGCTTCCCTCAGAGTATGTCCCGTGGGATCCAGGGCTCTGCCTTCTGTCCATCTGTCCAAGCGTCTGTGTGTTTGCCGCTGCCGCCACGCCTCCCCCTTGCTGTGGTCTCATTAAATGCCCTTCTCTTTATCTGATTGTCCTGCGTGTGTGTGTGTGCATGGGTGCGTGTGTCTGCGGCTGGATCTCTGTGCCAGTGGGTCTGTCTCTACCTCCCACCTCCAACTTCCTGCAATTTTATTAAATATCCTTCTCTTTCTTCTTCCCTTTCTTGCCGCCCTCTCGGTGTGTGTGCATCTGTGTACGTGCATGTCTGCGAATGAACCTCTCGGCCACCCCCTTTCCCCTTCCCCGGGATTCCTGGGACTTGGCTTCTGGGGTCACTTTCTGCTCACTCCCCATCCTGGCCCCAGACTCAGCCCCATGCTCCCTCCAGCCTCTGCCTCAAGGCCTCCCTCCTGGACAGTCTCCCTGGCGACTATCCCCAGGACACCTCACCTTTGATCCTCCAAACTCAACTCACCTCCTGTCCTCTCCTGCCCGCTCTGGGGAGGGCCCCACCATTCAGCTTCCAGCCAGCCCTGGGCCGCACTCACCATCACTCACCCTCCCTCTGCCATGGCCTTCCTTTTTTTCTTCCCACCTCTGGCCCTGCTCAGAATCCTTTGTCTCTGGTGGAGGAAGCCCCATCTCCCTCACCTGCCATTCCAGGCCTTGCCAGCCTGGCTCCAGTTGCCCGTGGCACGCTGACTGCCTGACACGTCTTTCCTTCCTTCAGCCTGGACATCCACCTCCTCTGGGAAGGCCTCCTGATTGCCCCTTCCCTGGCTTCCCTTGGCTCCAGCACTCCCTGCAGTAGGGTCCTTCCTAACCTTGGCCTCGTGTTATGCAGTCCCAGGCTGGGCACCCAACCAGGGCCCCGTTATGACTTTCATGGGCCCTAGTCAGCTTTGCCTTCATGGACCCCTTTCTCCATAAAAAAAATATATATATTTTTTGCAGTACGCGGGCCTCTCACTGTCGTGGCCTCTCCCGTTGCGGAGCACAGGCTCCGGACGCGCAGGCTCAGCGGCCATGGCTCGGGCCCAGCCGCTCCGCAGCATGTGGGATCTTCCCGGACCGGGGCACGAACCCGTGTCCCCTGCATCGGCAGGTGGACTCTCAACCACTGCGCCACCAGGGAAGCCCCATAAAAAATACTTTTAAAAATTCTATTTTACGACAACATTGATATAAAGTTGAATATATTAACATTATATATGAAAACATTTTCTTTGAGTTAAAGTTCATTTTTCTTCCGAGTTTAAAAGAAGTTAAAACATTTTTCACGGGCACCTAAAGGTATGGTGGGCTGTAGGTTTACTGAGCGCTGTAGGTTTACTGAGCGCCTTCTCTGTGCTGACCATGGGCAATGGCTGTTGGGGGCAGGCTGTGTGTCCTCCGCACATTCCACCCTCTCTGAATCTCTCTTCCTCTCGACTCTGGCCCCTGTGGACTGCCCTTGACTTCCGTGTGAGTGCATCAAAGCCACATGATGTGTGTATCACCCGGCCTCCTGAGTCTCCGTCCCTCTCTGTCCATTTCTCTCACCCTAACAGGTTTGTCCCTTGCTCTGGGGTCCCCTGTTAATTCATTCATTCCCCCAACAAACATGCGTGGCCCTGGTGTCTACGTGTCTGCCGGGGGGGAGCAGGGATCTGGCTCCCTGACTCTCTTTCAGGCCTTCTGTCTTCCCAGATCTTCGGGCTTGTTGAATTTCCAATGTGGGCTCTCTCCCTGTAGCCCCCTCTCCTTGCCATGAGCTGGGGGTGGGTGTTTCTTTTCATTCCCTGGGCTCTTCAGGCTCTTCATAAAGCACTCATCACGGAGCAGCTGCCCCTGCCCGGCCGTGTGTGCGTGTACGTGTGTGTTTGCCTGTATCCGCGAAGTGCATCACCGCCCCCCCTGCCCCCCCCCCGACTACCCACCAGCTTCCAGGGATCTGCCCCACCCCCATACCTCCATCTAGATTATTCCAGCTGTGCCTGCCCCCTCTTGCCGTCCCCTCCAGGGCTCTCCCTCCCTCCGCCCTCCTCAGCCTTTTCCTTCCACATTCATCCTAAATGCCTTCCAGCTTTGCTCTCACTCAGGTGTGTAAGCATTCATTGAACACGTTTCCGGTGGGCACCTACTGTATGCCTGACCCCGGTTGGGGGTTAGGGGGTCAAGGGGGAGAAAAATCTGCTGGGGAGCAGCCGTGGACAAGGCACTTAGTGTCCAGAAGGACAGATGAGCAGAACAGATGCAGAAAGGCCCACGGTCCCAGTAGAGTAGAGACGGGGTCCTGAGCTTGAACAGAGCATCCGGGAGGGCTCCCTGAGGAGTGGGCTTAGTGAGGCCCGAGGGCAGCAGGTGGAGAAGCGGGGCGGGGAGGAGGGTTGTGGCCGGGCGGGAAGCACTCCAGGCAGCAGGACCGCCATGCGAAGGCCAGGAGGGGGGAGCCAGCGGGCTGGGGTGGGACAGCCATCGAGTCATCACATCCCCTTGTTTCTCTGCCCAGCCCCCATTCTCCCCTTTTCTAGGGGGTGTGATTGTGTGCGGGGGAGTGAGCGAGAGGGAGACAGACAGACTTACAGACCAACACCGGGAGAGGGCGAGAGAGGTGCACGGAACTCCGCTCTCCCTGCTTCTCTCCAGCTTGCTCCTTCCCCCTTCTCTCTGGGGCTTCTCGAAACCTTATCTTTTCTCTGGGCTTCCTGCAACTGTTTATGTACGCACACACCTGTGCTGTGTATATATGGCGTGCATGGGCCATGTATATGTTGTTCATGTAGTATAGTGTGTGTGGCGTGTGTATGTGGTGTATGTGTGTTGTGCGTGGTGTGTGTCGTGTGTGTGTCGTGTGGTGTGGTGTGTGTGGTGTACATGGTGTGTGTGTGGTGTGGTGTGTGTGGGGTGTGTGTGGTGTGCATGGTGTGTGTGTGGTGTGGTGTGTGTGGTGTACATGGTGTGTGTGTGGTGTGGTGTGTGTGGGGTGTGTGTGGTGTGCGTGGTGTGTGTGGTGTGTGTGGTGTGTATGTAGTGTGTGTGGTGTCTTAGTGTGTGTGTGTGTGGTGTGGTGTGTGGTGTGTGGTGTGTGCGTGGTGTGTGTGGTGTATGTGGTGTGTGGGGTGTGTGTGTGCGTGTTGTGTGTGTGGTGTTTGTGTGGTGTGTGGTGTGGTGTGTGTGGTGTGTGGTGTGTGGTGTGGTGTGTGTGGTGTGCGTGTGTTGTGTGTGTAGTGTGTGTTGTGTGTGATGTGTGTGGTGTGTATGTGTGGTGTGGTGTGTGGTGTGTGTGGTGTGTGGTGTGGTGTGGTGTGTGGTGTGTGTGGTGTGTGGTGTGTGTGGGGTGTGTGTGTGTGCGTGTTGTGTGCGTGGTGTTTGTGTGGTGTGTGGTGTGGTGTGTGGTGTGTGTGGTGTGTGTGTGGTGTGGTGTGTGGTGTGTGTGGTGTGTGTGTGGTGTGGTGTGTGGTGTGCGTGTGGTGTGTGGTGTGTGTGTGGTGTGTGTGGTGTATGTGGTGTGTGGTGTGTGTGGGGTGTGTGTGTGTGCGTGTTGTGTGCGTGGTGTTTGTGTGGTGTGTGGTGTGGTGTGCGTGGTGTGTGTGGTGTCTTAGTGTGTGTATGTAGTGTGTGTGGTGTGTGCGTGGTGTGTGTGTGTGGTGTGGTGTGTGGTGTGTGGTGTGTGCGTGGTGTTTGTGTGGTGTGTGGTGTGGTGTGTGTGGTGTGTGGTGTGGTGTGCATGGTGTGTGTGGTGTCTTAGTGTGTGTATGTAGTGTGTGTGGTGTGTGCGTGGTGTGTGTGTGTGGTGTGTGGTGTGTGCGTGGTGTGTGGTGTATGTGGTGTGTGGTGTGTGTGGGGTGTGTGTGTGCGTGTTGTGTGCGTGGTGTGTGTGTGTGGTGTGGTGTGGTGTGTGTGGTGTGTGGTGTGGTGTGCGTGGTGTGTGTGGTGTGTATGTAGTGTGTGTGGTGTCTTAGTGTGTGCGTGTGGTGTGTGTGGTGTGTGTGGTGTACATGGTGTGTGTGTGTGTGGTGTGCGTGTGTTGTGTGTGTAGTGTGTGTTGTGTGTGATGTGTGTGGTGTGTATGTGTGGTGTGTGTGTGCGGGGTGTGTGGTGTGCGTGGTGTGTGCGTGTGGTGTGGTGTGTGGTGTGTGCGTGGTGTGTGTGGTGTATGTGGTGTGTGGTGTGTGTGGGGTGTGTGTGTGTGCGTGTTGTGTGCGTGGTGTTTGTGTGGTGTGTGGTGTGGTGTGTGTGTGGTGTGTGTGGTGTATGTGGTGTATGGTGTGGTGTGTGGTGGTGTGTATGTGTGGTGTGTGTGTGTGGTGTGGTGTGTGGTGGTGTGTATGTGTGGTGTGTATGTGTGGTGTGTGTGTGGTGTGGTGTGTGCATGTGGTGTGTGGTGTGTGGTGGTGTGTATGTGTTGTGTGTGTGGTGTGTGTGGTGTGTGGTGTGTGTGGTGTGTGTGTGGTGTGGTGTGTGGTGTGCGTGTGGTGTGTGGTGTGTGTGTGGTGTGTGTGGTGTATGTGGTGTGTGGTGTGTGTGGGGTGTGTGTGTGTGCGTGTTGTGTGCGTGGTGTTTGTGTGGTGTGTGGTGTGGTGTGCGTGGTGTGTGTGGTGTCTTAGTGTGTGTATGTAGTGTGTGTGGTGTGTGCGTGGTGTGTGTGTGTGGTGTGGTGTGTGGTGTGTGGTGTGTGCGTGGTGTTTGTGTGGTGTGTGGTGTGGTGTGTGTGGTGTGTGGTGTGGTGTGCATGGTGTGTGTGGTGTCTTAGTGTGTGTATGTAGTGTGTGTGGTGTGTGCGTGGTGTTTGTGTGGTGTGTGGTGTGGTGTGTGTGGTGTGTGGTGTGGTGTGCGTGGTGTGTGTGGTGTGTATGTAGTGTGTGTGGTGTCTTAGTGTGTGCGTGTGGTGTGTGTGGTGTGTGTGGTGTACATGGTGTGTGTGTGTGTGGTGTGCGTGTGTTGTGTGTGTAGTGTGTGTTGTGTGTGATGTGTGTGGTGTGTATGTGTGGTGTGTGTGTGCGGGGTGTGTGGTGTGCGTGGTGTGTGCGTGTGGTGTGGTGTGTGGTGTGTGCGTGGTGTGTGTGGTGTATGTGGTGTGTGGTGTGTGTGGGGTGTGTGTGTGTGCGTGTTGTGTGCGTGGTGTTTGTGTGGTGTGTGGTGTGGTGTGTGTGTGGTGTGTGTGGTGTATGTGGTGTATGGTGTGGTGTGTGGTGGTGTGTATGTGTGGTGTGTGTGTGTGGTGTGGTGTGTGGTGGTGTGTATGTGTGGTGTGTGTGTGTGGTGTGGTGTGTGGTGGTGTGTATGTGTGGTGTGTGTGTGGTGTGGTGTGTGCATGTGGTGTGTGGTGTGTGGTGGTGTGTATGTGTTGTGTGTGTGGTGTGTGTGGTGTGTGGTGTGTGGTGGTGTGTGCGTGTGGTGCATGTGGTGCGTGTGGTGCATGTGGTGTGTGGTGTATGGCATGTGGTCCCTTGCTGACCCCCTGGCTGCTCCCTGAACCCAGCATGGGCTGTGCTGAGGGTCCCTCCCATCCATTCAGGCATCTTTCTTTCTTTCATTCATTCCTTTGCTTGCTGTGTCTTAAAACCCCAATCTAGCCGTCCTCAGAGGCAGCCCTGGGTGGCCTGGGTGCCTCTCTCTCTTCCTCTGCCGATCTTTCTCTCCCTCTGTCATTTGGCCTCCATCCCTGTTTTCTCCTTCCAAACTCCCTTCTCAGGGTCGCTCCTTTGGTTGTAGACGTCTGTGTCCTTCTTGCATTCGTGTCTGTCGGTCATCTCTCCATCCCCCGCTCCGCTGCCTTTCTCCTTTTCTCTCTCTTTGTTTTCCTGTCTTTCTTTGTCTCTGTGTCTGTGTCTCTGGCTTTCTTTTTGTTCTGTTCTTTGTTTGTCTCTTTCCGTCTCTGCCTCTCAGTTTTAGCTTGACTCTACGTGTTACCTGCATTAATTCGTTTTTTCTGCCAAGATGTGACTGCACAGTTGTCTGTGTGCGTGTGTGTCTGTGTCCCACAACATGTCCCCCCATTCACTTACCCACCCCCCCAGCACTTGTGCAGGGTCCTCAGGCTTGTGCATGTTTCCGTGTGGCCAAGCCGGGGTCTGGCTCATCTGACCCCTGAGGCTCCGGCTCTCCTGTCCCTGTGGCTTGTCGAATTCCCAGTGTGGGCAGCTGCCGCCTCCCTCGCTCCAGTCTGGGGGGTGCCTGCCATCGGCTGGGGGCTTTGTTTCCTTTCACGCCCCCGGCTCTTCCTAGATCACTCATCGTGAAGCAGCTGCTCCTTCCCCGGCTGGTGTGTGTGTGTGGGGGGGGGACACAGAGTGACTAACAGGGACACAGTTGCCCCCTCCCCGGACACCCTCTCTTTGGGGTCCTCGGCTGTTGTGCTCATTCTCTGAGTCGTTTGCATTTGTCCCTATGTTCAGTCAACTCCCTGAGCCTCTCCTGTGCTGGGGGTTATTGTGTGTGGCCACCTGTCTCCAAGGCAGTTCTGAAAGCGGCCCTGGCCCTGTGCGCCTGGATTCACAGAGAAAGGTTGTGTGTGCATGTGTGTGTGTATCTGTGTGTGACAAGCTGTCTGTCACTGTGTCAACTCGACTACTTTACCTAAATCCTCTGCTCGCACTCTGGCGGGCAGTTCCTTTGTATTTTCTTTCGGTCAGCACACATTGAACACCCCCTGTGAGTGTGTGTGTGTGTGAGTGTGTGTGTGTGTGACAAATCTCCTCTCACCCCTTGCTCTCTGCTCGCCCTCCTTTTCTCCGGCTCCATTTTGATTTTTACACACACACTGGAGTCTCTCTCCCCACCTCCCTCTAAGGCTCTCTTTCTCCTTCCACATCCATCTCCAAGGCTCTGTCCAGCGTTTGCTTTCGCTCTGCAGATGAGCATCCTTCCATCCATCTAGCCATCCGCCTGTCTGTCCGAGAGTTATTTCTGGGCCCTTTTCCTACCCCCTTTCCTGGGTCCACTGTCATCCTTGCCCTCTGGGCCGTCTCGGCGCCCACGCCCACCTCTCTCGCCCCCTGCTCCTGGGTTATGAGCTCCAGACCAGAGCATGTGGCTGCTCCCGGGCCCCTCACCAAGCCCGGCCCCTGCACTCTGAAGTCCACCCCAGCCTCAGCACCTTCCCAGCCCCCTTCTCCCCTGCTGCTTCATGCCCATCTCCAACGGGTCACCCTGGCCAGGCCGTTCCACAGCTGGTGGTGGACGCCTTCCCCAGGAGCCCCCACCCTTGGTGCCTCGGGCTCAAGGGGCCAATGTTGGCGACTTCCTTCCTGCCCTGTGGACCCCCCTCCCAATTCAGGTCTCTCTGGGGTCTCTCTCTCTTTCCATGTGAGGGTCTAGGCATCAGGCTTTCTCTCTTGGTCGCATTAGCTTTTTACTTCTTTTCTTGTCAGACTTTGTCGGGGTTTGTTCTGACCTGGACACTGTTCCATCATTTGTGTGTGTGTGCATGTGTATGTGTGTGTGTGCATCTGTTCCTCTCTCGCCACCTGACATTCATCTTTCCTTCCCTTTCTTATCCTCTTTCTCTCATTAAAAAAAATTGAGGTATAACTTACATACCATAACATGCACACATCTTAAGGGAAAAACCTCAATGAATTTTACCCATGTCTACACCTGTGAATCCACATCCCGGAGCAAGAAACAGACCATCCCAGCCCTCAGCAGCCTCCTTCTCGCTCAGGACTACCCCCGCCCCTCAAGGGAACAGTTATTCTGACTCTAGTACTGTTTATTATCATTGTTTTAAATCCAAAAGTTGATCGGGATTTTTTTTTTTTCTCACTGTATATATGTGTGACATTCTGTCTATCCGTCTTGGAACTTTCTTAGGCGCAGCTTCCCTTCTGAGAGTCCCTCATCTTTGTTCCTCCATTCGATCAACAATTACTGAGTACCTCCTGAGACGGGGCTGTGTGTGTCTGGCTCTCTCCCTCCGCCCCTCCCGCCCCCCGCTGCTCCACTCTCGCTCTCTCCGCTCTGCGCTGTCTTCCAGTCATTATTGAATTCTGCTTCCATTCTGTGCGTCACTGCAGGGGTGTATGTGTGTGTGAGAGTGTGTTTGTGTGTGTCCTGCTCGCCCACTACCTCCCCCTCACTCCTGCTTCCCCCACCTCTGCCTCCCTCTCCTCCTCTCCCGCTCCTGGGGGCTCCATCTAGAATTTTCCAGGTGAGCCTGGCTCTATTTCTCTCTCTCTCTCTCTCTCTCTCTCTCTCTCTCTCTCTCTCTCTCTCCCCTCCTTTCTTCCCTTGCTGTCTCTGAGGGTGGGTGGGCGCTGGCTGGCAGTGTGTGCGTGTGTGTGTGTGTGTGTGTGCGTGCCAGCCTGGCCCTCCCCCTCGCAGCTCCCCAGCCCCCTTTGCAAACTCTATGTGGTCCACAGGCAACCCGCTGCCATTGGGGTCTCTAGCCAAGCTGAGCCCCAGACCCGTCCACCCACCGTGGTCCATCTCCCCTCCTGCAGAGCCCCCCCTCCAGGCCCCCACCTGTCTTCCCATCCCATCCTAGGGCTGCCTTCATGTCGGTTCCTCCCTCTCACTCCCTGTCTGGTGGCATTTTGTTCCTGACCACCTGAAATGGCTCTCACCGTGGCCTCTCCCACCTTCCAGCAAGCCGGGGTCTGACACTGCACCTCGGGGACACCGTCCCCTTGACACTCCCCCTACTTCCCTGCTGGCTCCTTCTCCATGTCTTGCCCCGCACCAGCTTCCCTGTCATCTGTCACCTGTTGCAGTGCTCCGGCCTGCACTTGGCCCCCCAGAGTGACCCTCTGACATCAGGCAAATTTGGTTGTGCATTCAGTCAACAAACATAGTTGCTGCCCCATAGCAGGGTGGGAGGCCATGAGGGGGACAAACATCCCCTGCTGTGCGGCAGGCCTTAGAGTCAAAAGCATATCCGTGACTGGGCACCCTGGTGTGGAGTGGAGACCCCGAGCCTGGTGGGCGGTGGTGGGGGGCGGGCACCTGGCCTCACACCATCTCCTCATCTTCATCTTCCCACTTCTATCAACTTCCCTGTCCTTCCGTCTTGCCCTTGTAGGTGTCCTGCCCATCTCTCCCCCCATGTCAGTGTGTGTGTTTCTGTCTGACTCAGGGTGAGGGGCTGTGTGTCTCTGTCCATGTGAGGTCTGTCTGTTTGTCCCTGTGCACCAGTGCGTGTGAGTATCTGGTCCTAGTCTCTGTGTGTCCGTGGATGCGTTTGTGTGTGAGTTTGACTGTCTGTTGTCTGTATTTGTGTGTATGTATCTGTTTCTCTGTGTTGATATGTTTGTGTGTTTATCCGACGGTCTGTGTGTTCTGACCTGGGTTTCTGATTGTTTCTGCCCGTGTGAATGGGAGGGTCTGCTGGTCTCTGTGTGTGTTCTGCTGTGCAGCAGCTGTCTGTCTGTGTGTCTGTGTGTGCGTGTGTCTCTGTCTCCTGTCTGTGTGCAGTGTTGAGTGTATGCAGGATGTCTGTCTGTGTATCTCAGGGAAGACCCCTCCTGGCTGTGTCTCCACGTGTTGTGAGGATCATTGTGTCACTGGCTGTGTCTCTCTGAGTGGAGGGATCTGTCTGGCTGATTTTGTCTGTGTGTCCTTCCCTCTCCCTCTGGGGGCTCCTTGTCTATCTGTCTGGCCACAGATCCCCCCACCGCCTGCCCATCTGGCTCACGTGTCTCCCTCCCCCTCCTCTTCCTTCTCTGCATCCCCCTCCTGGGGGCTTTGTCGGGGTCGCACGTCACCGTCTGCGCCTGGCAGCCTCGCCAGCCTGAGAGCCGGCGGTGTGTCACACCCCACGAGCCCCGCGTGGGTCGGGAGTGTGCGTCATCCCTAGCCCCTGGCGGCATGGGGGCCTCGCCTCGCCGCTCCCGCTCTCCCCTCGCCCCTCGCGCTCTCCCTTGGAGGCTCTCTCAAGCTTTCTTCTCCTTTCTTCAGGCGTCAGGCCTGCCTCTGTGTAAGTCTGTCCAAAGCTCCTCACTCTTTTGCCCCTCCTGTTGCTTTTCGGTTGCTGAGTGAGTTTGTTGGGGAAACTTTCAGGGTTTAATCAAATCTCCATCAACCAACCCTGCGGGGGGCAGAGCGGGCAGCGCTTGGGCCAGACAGGTCCTCCTTGTCCTTCTGTTAGTCCCCCTGTCCTTATTAGGGTCCATCTCCCTGAGGGGCACCCCCTGCAGAACCCAGGCACTCACCATCACCCACATGGAAGGCCCTTGGCTCCCGGCAGGGCTCTGCTGCTCCCTCCTCACCACCACCCCCACCTGCCACCCCTTCTGCTCCAGCCACCCCGCCCTTGCCTTTCCTTGAATGAGACGTGCTGCTCCTACCCCAGGGCCTTTGCACGTGCAGTCCCCTCTGCCTGGAGCTCTCTCCTGAGATCTGTGTGCCCGCCCACCTCCTCAGGTCTCCGCTCCACAGCCCCCTCTTCAGAGAGGCCTCTCTGGTGACTTAGTCTAACATAGCATCCTCCGTTTTAGCTCTCCTTACCCCTGTCCTGCTCCTGCTGTCTTTGTCTTCAAAGCACTTTTCCCTGCCAGCTGTCATCTTATTTTTTTTTATAAATGTATTATTTATCTTATTTATGGCTGCATTTGGTCTTCGTTGCTGTGCACGGGCTTTCCCTAGTTGCGGTGAGCGGGGGCTACTCTTCGTTGAGGTGTGCAGGCTTCTCACTGCGGTGGCTTCTCTTGTCGCAGTGCACGGGCTCTAGGCACATGAGCTTCAGTAGTTGTGGCTCGCGGGCTCTAGAGCACAGCCTCAGTAGTTGTGGCTCACGGGCCCAGGTGCCCTGCAGCATGTGGGATCTTCCCGGACCAGGGCCCGAACCCGTGTCCCCTGCATTGGCAGGCGGATTCTTAACCACTGCGCCACCAGGGAAGTGCCCCAGCTATCATCTTATATGTGGATTTCTTGGTTTATTTTCCATCTCTCACACTATCCTCTCTGCCACTGTGCTGTGGGCCCCAGGAGGGCATGGAGTGTCTGTTCAGTGCTGTGTCTCCAGCTCCAAGAACACTGCCCGGCCCGTGGAAGGTACTCAGTACATGTTCTCTGACTGACTGAACAACCTAATTTCTAAACGCTGCCTGGCCAGGATGCAGGGACGTGCCTCTTCTTGCCCACCCAGTCCCCAGGGAGGCAATCCCTAGCTCCCGCCTCGCTACTCAATCTGCTCTCACCTGTGCCTAACTGGTTCCGAAGTCCCGAGACCTTGGCTGAATCACCCCTCAACCCCAGCGCCCGCTGCTCACACCTCACCAGCCCCCACTTGAGTGGCTGATACCTGCCTCCTCTCTGGTCTCCGGTCTCTGATCTCACCCTAGGGACCCCTTCACCACTTGGGGACCAGTCACAGCTTTCCCACCTCATAGGTCCTCAAGGCTCCCACCTCCAAGAAGTATTCAAGCACACCCCCTCCCATCTCCTCTCCTCATGCTTCCAAGCCCCTCCCCCTGCCACACCCCTTCCCACCCGCTCACGTGCCTGCATGTCGCTATCCCCTCTGCAGGTGCTGGTCCCTCCACCTGGAAATCCCTTTCCTCACGTGCCTGCTTGGTGAACTAGGTTTTATTTTTTTAATAAAAGAAAAATTTTTTATTGAGGTGAAATTCATATAAAATTAACCATTTCAAAGTGAACAATTTAGTGGCATTTAGTACATTCACAATGTTGTATGACCTCTAGTTCCAAGACTTTTTTTTTTTTTTTTTTTTTGCGGTACGTGGGCCTCTCACTGCTGTGGCCTCTCCCGTTGCGGAGCACAGGCTCCGGACACGCAGGCTCAGCGGCCATGGCTCACAGGCCCAGCCGCTCCGCGGAATGTGGGATCTTCCTGGACCGGGGCACGAACCCATGTCCCCTGCATCGGCAGGCAGACTCTCAACCACTGCGCCACCAGGGAAGCCCCCAAGGCTTTTTTGTATCACCCCAAATAAAACCCCCTACCCGTTAAGCAGTTATTCCCCATTTCCCCTCCCCGCTTCCTGTCCCTGGCAACCACCAATCTGCTTTCTGTCTCCGTGGATTTGTCTATTCCAGACATTTCAGATAAACAGAGTCCTACCATATGTGACCTTTTGAGTCTGATTTCTTGCACTTAGCGTAATATTTTTGAGGTTTATCCACGTAGTCGCGTGTGTCAGGACTTTGTTCCTTTTTATGGGTGAATAATATTCAATTGTAAGCAGAGACCACACTTTGTCCACTTTGCCTCTTTTTGAGTTCAAAAGCCCTCCTGTCTTGGGACACTGGGCCCTCCCTTTCCTGGCCCTCCCATTCCTCGGATGATCTGGGCCACCCCTGGCTGGCTGCACACCCTGGACTCCCAAGGCTGCGTCTCCCTCCTTCCTGAGCCACCTACCATGACCACCTCTTCAATCTCACTGACGTTCCCCTTTGCCAGTCTGCTTCCTGCTGCCCGTTGACTGGCCGGCCATCCCCGCTTCCACCAGATCAAACTCCCCAGACACCAGCACCTTCTCAAACATGCCTCTGACCACGTCTGTCTACCCACTGCATCACTCCCTGGCTCCCCACCCCTACCCCAAACGAAGTCCAGGCCTCAGCCCCCACTGCCTGCCTCTCAAGCCTTCTCCCTCCTCCATCACCCCCAAGCCCGCCGCCCAGACCCGTCCCCTGGCATTCTCACCCCTCTGCCCCTAGTGTCCCTTCCTGACCTGCCTCAGAGTCACCTTCCCGGACTCCCTCTCCCCCAAGCAGAGTGAGTGTCTTTCCCCTGTGGCTTCTGGAGGGAAGGGGTTTCCAGAATCGTTCCTGCCCCACTGTGTGCTGATGGCATCCCTTTGTCAGTTCAGGCTCTAGGTCACCCATGCCCAGGATGGTGCCTCCCCCAGGCAGGTTTGGAGGGGGCCTACCCCACACCTCCTCTGAGAGCCTCCTGCCCCGTGTTCTCTCCCACCTTCCTCTCTGGAGCATTAGGTGGCTTTGTGCTCCTTTTAAGCATCAAATGCTTTGTCGCGTGTGTGTGTGCGTGTGTGTGTGCACGCGCATACTGTTCTGTCTGTCCACCACACTGGACTCCTCGCTTTCTCTCTGCTCCAGCCTTGGGGGTCATTGTCATTCTTCGAACGTGTTCTACACACACACGCACACACACACACACACACACACACACAATGAGACAGGGAGAGGGAGACAGAGACAGAGGAGCCCCCTCCTTGGCCTGTCTCTGCGGGGTTCTTGCTTTTGTGCTCACTCTGTGAGTCTCCTGTGCGCTGGGCTGTGTGTGAGTGTGTGTGTGTGTGACTCTCTTCTCTTCCCCTCCCTCCAGCCCGTTCCCTCTCTGTCTCTAAGGCGTTACAGAAGCCTGCCCTTGCTCTGGGAGGAGGAGGAAGGAGAGGAGAGGAGAGGGGCGCCCCCTCCCCACTTCCCTTCCCTCTCTGGGCTTTCTGTCAGACTCTCCACCTCTCAGCCTCCGTGTGTGTGTGTGTGTGTGTGTGTGTGTGTGTGTGTCTCCAGCTCTGTCTCTTGACTCTGGGTCTCTCCTTCTCTCTCCCCGTCACGGGCTCTTTATCCCTCTCTCCCTCTCTGCCCGGCACCGTCTCCATCTCTGTCTCTCCGCTCCCGCCACGCTTGCCCTTTTCCTCTGTCTCTTGGCCTCCCTATTCTTCCTCCTCGATGTTTCCAGATGTGTCCATGTCTGACTCCGTCTCATGCCACGTATTTCCCTCAGTCCCTCCTCCTCTCTCGGGCTCCCCTTCCTCCCGACCTCTGTGTCTCTGTGTGTGTCCGTGAGTGTGTCTGTGTGTGTCTGTGAGTGTATCTTCACATCTGGGTCTCCTTCCACTCCCTTCACCTGCCCTTAACCTGCTGGAACTCCCAGGGGCGCCCTGCCCGGGGAGGCTTGTCTTCCCAATGGCACCCCCCAGCTGTGACTTCATCCCCTTTTGGGGCATCATGCTTGAGGGGTCCTCACACCCCTGCCACACATCTGGCAGGAGCCACTACTCTAACCCCACCCTCTCTTCCTGAGACCGCATTGAGTTTGGGGTCCCTGTCATTCCTCTAGTTGCTCAGGTCAGCCTGATCCTCCCCCCACCCCCATGGTAACCTGTCCTGCAGATGCTGTTCCCTAAGCATCCACCCACCTCTCCCCCAACGCTGGTCGGGGCACCCCATCTCTCCCTGGAAGGCTCCACTGGTTTCCTCTCTGGCCTTCCTGCTTCTCCTCCCTCCTCCCAGGGATCAGAAACAACCCCCGACCCCCAGGCCCTAAACCCCTTCACTCTCTTTGTACAGAGAACAAAGCCAACTTCTGAGCTCTTCCAGGCCCCAGGCTCTGGCTGCGGGGCCCGCAGCCCCCTTCGCTTGTCTCAGCCTCCGTCTCTGCCTCCGTCTCTCTCACCATGCCCTCTGCTCCTCCAAGCCTTTGTCCTTGTGCTCAAGCTTTCCCCCTTTGCCCCGTGCCTTCTTCCCCATCTGTTTGACAAACTCCTCTTCCTTCCCCACCCCCCACACCGCCCCCGGGGCCCTGCTTTGAGTTTTGGGCTCTGGGACCCTCCTCTGGGAGACCGTCCCCTGCCCGGGCCTCTGGGTCAGCCCAGACTTGCCACCCCAGATTGCATTAGGCAACCTAACCCTAAGCTCCCGGACACACTAGGTGATCAACAAATGCACCTGCACTCTCCTCCAGGAGCTTGTCCTCTCTGTGTGAGTGCCAGTATGTTTGGAAGTCTGGGGCTCCGAGCCTCAGTTTACCTACTTCCTCTGCCCCCCACTGCTCCCTGCTCCCCCCCTCCTCAGGTCTGCCCTCAGTCCCGGAGGGTGTGCGCACGTGGGCGTGTCTGATCACTCCCCTGCTTGTTCTCTGTAGCTTCATCTCCATTCAATCTCTGTACCAGTTTTCTTTCTTTTCTTTCTCTTTCAAGGCACATGTTTTCTCCTGATCCGAAAAGTAATGCATCCATCTTCATGATAAATCGTTTAGAAAATACAGAGAAGCACAGAGAAAACAATAGAAGTCCCCTATTGATCCCATTTCCTGGAGGAGGGGCCCCTGGGAGCGTGCTGGGGAGCGGACCCTGGGCTGGACTGTGACCAGGGCCCCACCTCGCAGTGCCCCTCATGCCCCCTCCATCGCCCTTCCTCCTGTCTCGCACTCTCTGCCCCTCTCAGTCTCTGTCACTGTCTCCGGTCTGACTCGGAGCCCCTCTCTGCGTCTCTCTCAGCCTGTGCCTCTGTCTCTGGGTGCCTGTCTCTGTCTGCATGGGTTCTGCTCTCCCCCTGGGGGGTCTCACCGTCATCCACATTCATTCATTCGTAAAGCCCGTCCTGAGGATGCCCAGACCAGGAGTGTGTGTCTGTGGGATGGCGGGTCTCCCTCCCGCCACTCAGGCCTCCCTGAATTTTGCCCCCCACTCTGTGTGAGCTTCGAGGGGTGCATGTTGGGCTTGTGTCCATGTCTCTGGCTCCCTGGACACCCATCTGCTTGATTGTCTGCTTGCCACCTCCCTCTCTCTGCAGCCTTTCAAAATTGCCATCTTGCCCTTGCCCCATTGTGTGCGCCTGTGTGTGCGTGTGCGTGTGCGTGTGTGTGTGTCCCTCCACAGGCTCTCGCCTCTCTCTGCCTCTCTCACTTCCTCTCTGTGGTTTCCTCACAGTTTGCTCGCCCTCTGTCTCCGTCGGTCACTCCCATTCATAAGTTCTTTTGCTCATTCAAAAAACAGAGCATCATTTTTTCTAAATTGTCTGCCAGGAACACAAGTTGCATTATTACCTTCGTAATAAGAAAAACCCATGAAAGTGACGACCACAAGCACCATCAGAATACCGAGGGCATTAGGGGCGCGTTGTCAGCAGCCGTGCTGAGTCCTGCCCTGGGCTAGAGGGTCGTGTGTGTGTCTGTCCATCCATCTCCAGGCTTCCCTGTCTGCCTCTCCTTCCTCCTCCTCTCCATCCTTTTCCTTCCTTGGAGATTTCTGGAATTTCACTCTGGCTGTTCATGCTGTGCGCCTAAAGAATGGGCCTGTGTGTGTGCGTGTGGGCGGGAGTACTGTGATCGTGGAGGAGTGTCTGAACGTGTGAGCCCGTGAGTGTGCAAGCATCTGTGGAGGAGTGTGTGTGTGTGCGCGTGTGGTCTACGCACTCGCTGCTTCTTTGCAGCTTTGGCAGGCTTTGTCCCCCACCCTGCCGCGGATGTTTTCTTTCTCTCAGAAATGACATTTATTGTTTTCCTTTGGTTTCAGGAGTAATATGTGTTCACCACAGAGAAGGTGGAAAATACCAGAAAGAACGTGCAGAAGAATATGAAATAAAAATCCCCTGTAATCCCACCTCCCAGAGAGAAAGGAACCACTATTTATATTTGGAGATCTTTTTGCAATGTTCTTTGTATCTGTGAGCCTTTTCTCTAGGTGGCGTGAGTTTTTCTCTGCAATTTTGATTTCACTGTGTTTACTTATCTGTTCCTTCAGGAGCATTTTGGGCGTCTCCACTCGGGACATCCCTGTGTGTCTTTGTCAGCCTTTCCTAATGGTCTGAATGTCTTTGTCTGGGAAGTTCTGTCTGTCTGACAGTCTCCTCCGTCCCTCCCTTCCTCCTTCTGGGGCTTTATCTGACGTGTGTGTGTGTGTGTGTGTGTGTTGAGAGAGAGAGAGAGAGAGAGAGAGAGAGAGAGAGAGAGAGAGAGAGAGGGAGGGAGGGAGGGAGGGAGAAGAGGAAGCTAGACAGAGAAACCCAGAGAAAAAAATAGCGGAGGTGGGTTGGTTAGAGAGAGAGAGACAGAGACCCCATCCTCCCTCCCCTCCCTTCCCTCTCTCTCTTCTGCTGCTTCCCTCAGGATGCTGGGTGCCTTCCGTGTCCCACCATCCCTTTTTCTGCTCTTGTCACTTTGTTCTTGGGTTGCTTAAGAATGAAGAAGAGCTGGTGGGTGCGGGTGGGGCTTTCGTGGGTAACGCAGTGGAGCCAGGACACGGGACAGAGGTTCTGGGAACTTTCCTTGTGCAGCCCGGGAGGTGAGGGTGGCAGAAGACCAGGTGCTGGGGCATGGAGGGGCTTCACTCTTGTTTCAGTCTCATAAGGGCTGGGGGCCGGGAAGTGGGACGTGGTTCACGGCCAGCAGGAGTGGGGTGGTCTGAACCCTCCCAGCCTCTCCCCGTGGCCCAGGTCGCCTCCTGCTCAGAGAACTCAGCCGTCTCCTCTCCACTTGGCTCTGCCTGTGCCTCCTGCCTCTCACCGAGACACGGTAGATAAACAAACCTCTGGACTTCGGTGCCCAACACCTGTTCACATCTTATGCTGGTCCTCAGAGCAAAGGGAGGACAATGAGAGTTCTGAGGCTCGGTGGGACGGCTCATGTCAAGGATGCCCAGCACAGTGCATGCTGGTTACTGCTGCTGCCATTGTGCTGGCATCCTCTCTTCTCTCTGGCTGAATCACAGCTCACCCTGCCCCCACAGGTCCCTTCCTTCCTCCCTCCCTCCCACCCAGTTGTGGCTCCTCTGAGGTGTCCAATAGATACTCAAGGAATTAGGGAGCGAGGGAAATCAGGGAGGCCTGTGGGCAGTGGGGATGGGGGAGGGAAGGCTGGTTGGGAAGCTGGGGACACGAGTGACCTTCACAACACGGAGTGCCCACCTTGAAGGCTTTGGCTATGGCCGTGCCTGGCCTGGGACGCAGTTCTCCTTCCTTTGTCATTCTCTTTACCTGGCTCCCTCCTCTGCTTCTTTATGGTGCCCCTCCTGTCACCCCCAAGGGGGCATCCTGCCTTGAAGCTCCCATGACTTCCTGGGCACATCCCTGTTGCTGCTGTTACCATGTTCTCCTATAACAATCTATTTCTCTCATGTCTGTCTCCCCCACGAGACTGGGAGTGACATAAGGAAGTGGGACGGTGCTCAGTTCTTCTCTGGAGCTTTGGCCTCCCCCACCCAGCACAGGGCCAGGCATGAGCGAGGCACTCGGGGGATCCTGGAGAGAGGCTGGAAGAATGAATAAACCTTTCTCCTCCACCTGCTGACTCGTATGCATCCCTCAAGGCCCAGCTGAAATGACCCTCCCTCACTAACGTCTTTCCTGACCCCGTATTAGTAAATGGCTTCCTCCTGGGCTCTCTCATAAATGTGGCTGTTAAAACAAATCTCAGGTCACATCACTGTTCTCTCTTTGTATATCTGCCTTCCTAAAGGCTGTGGGTATTCAGGGGCAGAGTGAGACAGAATATAACCACAGCAGCAAGAACAAGAGCTAATCTCATATAGGCTTACTACACGTCTGAAACTGTCCTAAGTGCCTTGCCTGTAGTTTTCATTTAACCCTTACAATATGATTCTTGATACTATTATTATCCCCATTTTACAGATGGGGAAACCAAGGCTCAGAGAGGTTAAGTGACTTATCCCAGCTCACACAACAAGTAAGTAGTGGAGGTGGGTTTTGAACCAAGATGTCTGGCTCTAGAGTCACCCTCTAAGTGATATAAGGTGATATGTATTAAGCATTTTTCTCTCAAAGTGTCAAGGGCCCTGAAGTCTTTCTCTTTTCGGCATCTCCTGTCCTACCCTGAGCCTGCTGTCCCCGCACTCTGCCCCTTTTCCCCGGGCCGTGCATCCCCTGCTCCTGCAGTCCACAAGGATAAAGACATGATGCCAGCACGTGTCTCCAGCTGGGCCTCTCCACGGATGCCTGAAACCCACCACCTTGTCTCTGTAGCCCCCAAACATGTTTTTCTCCTGTTCTCATTAGCGCCCACTGGGGGCAGCAGCCAGGAGCCCAGAGTCATCTCTGATTCCTCAGCTCCCGCGGCCCACAGCCATCTGTCTGGCTTCCTGCTGACTCTCCCTCCGGGAGCCCCTCAGCAGCCCCTGCGCAGCCCCTCCTGCAGTGCAGCCCCCACCTCTGCACTCATCCTTCCACTTCCTGCTCCAACACCTGTCACCTTCCCAAGTCCCCTTGTCTGTAAATGAAGCCACAGACAGCACGTTCCTCATGGGGTATCACAAGGATTAGATGAATTTTGAAAAGCTGTTATGGAAGGGCCAGCCTCACCATCCGCAGCTGTTATTAAGGATTAAATGGATAGCTGTTAGTAGAGATTTTCTGAATGAATGAATGAATGACCCAGTGGGTGCGCCTTTCTTCTCTTCATTGTCCTCCTCTCAGTACCTGCTTCCATCTCCTTGTCTCACAGGCTGTACTTTTGGAAGGATGGCTACCCTCTGAAAAAAATTTTGGATCCCACCAGCCAGTGTGAAAATCTCTCCTATCCTAGAAAAAGACCCTCCCCATGACCCCATCTCTCGCCTAACTATGGCTCCATCTCTCTCCTCCCTTCTCAGAAAAGCTTGGGGGAAGAGTTGCCCTCCACCTCAAATAGCCCTACCTCCCCGCGCTGTGATCAGCAACCTCCCATCAAGTCATTGCTGTGGCCCCCATGCTGCCAGATTTAACGGACATTTTAATTTTAGCCTTTGCAGCATTTCAACGCTGTTCTCAGTTTCCAGGACATTCATCCCCATCTCTCTCCTGTCTTTCATGACTGGCCACTGAAGAAAAGCTGGAGAACCCCTTGTAAGTGCTGATGAAGTACTGGTGAGCCAATGGCTCAGTCTTTGGATATCTTCTCCCTCTGTCCCTCTGGTCTCTCTCTCCTTACTTCCTTGGGAATCTTGATTCACCCAGTCCTATGACTGGAAAACCCAGCAAGCCTTATGCTGTTGACTCCCAGCCTGAACCCTAGACTCTTACACCCACATCTCCACGTGGGAGTCTACGGGCAACTCAACTCTAACATGCTCCAAATGAGCCCTTGACGTCCACTCCCCAAGCCTGACCCCCACCTCGCCTCCCTCACTTCAGTACCTGGTACAACCACCATTGGAACCTAAAACAACGAAGCGTTGCCCTCCCTCATCCCTAGACTGTGTCCCCAGCCCTTCTCATTTCTCTTCCTACCTGTTTCCCTGCCCCCTGTCTCAACAACCACTCAAATACCATGACTCCTGAGTTTTTATTTCCTGCCTAATCATTATTTGGAGCCTCAGATCTGTATGATCAGCCATTTCCTAGATGCTTCCACCTGGCTATCCCTCCAGGCACCTGCCACTCCATGTGTCCCAAAGTGGACTCAGCATCTTCCTTACAGGTACTCCTCCTGCTGGGGTCCCTGGGTCAGTAAACAAGACCACGATGTGCCCTATCATGAGGGTGGTACCTCCGCATCACTCTTGACTCTGCTTTGTTCACTCTACCGGCACTGCTTGTTGGGACGGTCATTTTCCAGTCTCCCATTGTGTCCCCGCAGTCACTGAGGATTGTATTTCCTGGTTCTTCTCTCTGTTCCTAGTCCTGTGGCCATCCTTGATGACTTCACGACCCACATGGATGGTGTAGCCAACACCATGCTCTTGACCCCCCAAGTGCTAACAATCTCGTTCTCTACTCGACCTCAACCACGATCGTATCTTTGACCTTGCAACAGCTCCAGTTCCAAAGTCCCAATTTCCAGCTGTCCTACTCCCAAGCCATCGCTTGTTGTCATTCCACCTCATTTACTAGAGCATGTCTTGGATCTCAGCAAGACCTTGGAAGTCAGCCCCCACCATTCTTTCTCTAACCCCTCTAACTAGCCTTTCACCCTGACCTCACTATTGACACAACTCTTGGCAAGGTCACCAGTGACCTCCATCTTGTCAGATCCAACGCTCAGTTCTCAGTCCTCATCTTCCTGTCCCATCAGTCATGTTGGGTGTGGTCGAACACTTCCTCAGTCTTGAAACATTCACTTTTCTTGGCTCTCAGACATTTCTCTGATTTTACCTCTTGGTCTCTATTTCTTTTGCTGGATCCTCCCACTTCCCCCACTCTCTGAATGGCCCCCTTCTCTTCTTCAGTTACACAATCCCTGCAATTCGACAGTTTGGCGTACTCTCTGTTTTCTGACCACTCCCAAACTCTACCTTTCCCTGAACTCCAGACTCCACTGCTCATTCAACTTCTCTGCAGGGATACCCAACACGCATTTCAAACTCACTACACCGAAATCTGAAATCATCCCATCTTCCTCGAAAACCTGTTCCTCCCTCATTCTTCCCCAGATCAATAAGTGACACCACCCTGAAACCCTGGAAGTTATCCAGGAGTCCCTTTTTACCCTCATCATTTCATACATACTCGTGGTCAATTCATTGGCCAGTCCCCCCAACTGAACTTCCAAATCATTCTGTTTTCTTCACGCCACCTGCTCCATCCTAACTCAAGCCCCCATCATTTCTCTGGGACAATAACCCAGCCTCCTCCCTGGGCTCCCTGCTTCTAGTCCTGTGTCCAGAACCAGAGGGATCTTATAAATCAGATCGGGCCACTGCCTGCTTAAACCCCTCCAATGGTTTCCCACTGCATTGACTGTAAAACCCAAGCGTTGTGCCAAAGTCTAACATGATCTGGCCCTGACCATGTTGCCAGCTTCATCTCTTGCATTCTCCTCTCACTCACTCAGTCCGGCTCCGCCCACCTCCTTTCTACTCTTCAAACATGGCAAACTCATTCTTGTCTTAGGGCTCTAGCCGTTTTAATTCTTTCAGCCTGAGAAGACTCTTCTCCCAGAAATTCACAAGACTGCCGCCTCCTCCCTTTCTGTCACTCCGTTCTCAGCTCAGATGCCACCTCCTCAGGGAAGCCTTCCTTGATCGTGCCTCCCCTCCCCCTGGGCTGTCTCACCACCCTGCACTAACCTCCTTTGAATTCTTACCAATATCAGAAATTATCTTTCTAACTTACTTGGCCTTTTCCTGTCTTCTGTACTAGAAGAGCAGTTCTGGGAGAGGAGGAGCTGAATCTCCTACAACAGAAGCTCCCTGTTGTAATCTGCTCGTTACAGTGTCTGGCACGTAGTAGGTGCTCTATCGATGCTCATGAGTTACGTGCATGTATCTGAATGGTGACCACATCCTGTCAAGTCTGTTCCTTCATAGCTCTCCTCCTGTACCCTCCACTCCAGCTCACCCCTCTGCCTCCTTACCTTGCTCTGCTGTGTTTGTCACTCTCTCCTAGCTTCTGAGTTCTCTCTCTGAGCCCTGACAGATTTGGCCCTCCCTTTGTGAGTGGATCATCCTGTGTGTGAGTGTGAACTCACACCCATGCCTGGGTGTGTGCATCTGTGTCTGTCTCACTGTGGGTTATACGTCTGTCTCTCTCATTTATTGGGTTTTGACCTAATTTCTAGTTTGCTTCACTCATTTCTTCCTTTGTTAATTTATTAGTTTATTCAGTTATTCCATCTTTAAATATCTTGTGGTGGATGCTACGCTAGGCAGTGTATGTGTGTGATGTGTGTACATGGACATAGGTGAATCACTCCTGTTCTGGGCCCTTTATCAAATTTTATTCTCATCTCTGGATTACCCTTCCAACCATCCATCTGTCCATCCGTCCATCCATCCATCCATCCATCCATCCATTTACCTATCCATCCACCTATTGATCCCATCCATCCATCCAGCCAGCCAGCAAGCCAGCCAGCCAGCCATCAACTAACAAGTGCCAGATTCTGTGCCAGTCAGTGAGACTGAGTGTGTGTACAGGGTGCCTATATCTGTGTCCTGCTGTCTGAGGGCCCCTTCCCCCTCCCTCACTGCCTCTCTTTTTATCACACTCCAAAGCCACATTCCCTTTCTCTCTACAGAAGAGCTTTGTTGAATTTTTGCTCTGAGTCTGTGAGCCATTCGTGGTGTGTGTGTGTGTGTGTGTGTGAACATCTGTCAGTCTCTCACATCATTCCCTCTAGGGCTCGGGCTGAGGTAGTTCCCAGTCTCTGGGTCACTGTCATACACGCTTTGTTCAACTATTTGTTAATTCATCCGCAAGAAGTTTATTAAACACCTGCTTCCTGCCAGGACTTGGGTTGCTCCGGGCTGTGAGAGTGTGTGGTGCGAGCTCACGGCTGTCTGCTGTCCACCACACTGCCTCTCCTGTCCTCTCCCTCTCCTGTCCCTCCACTTGCCTTCACAGCCCGGGCCCCCAGTGTGTGTACTGGGCGCTACCCCTCCTCTGTGCGTGTTCCTCCTGCAGCCTGCAGGCCAGACTCCCATTTCGCTCACAAGCTGAAAACTCAAAGCCAATTCGCAGCTGACTCTGGTACCTCAAAAGCCCAGCATATGACAAGCTCACCGCATCATTTCCGCACCTCTGATGGGTTTCTCTCCCTGTTCTCATTAGCGCAGAGTGTCATTGCCTGCCTGGGTCCGCAGCCAGGAGCCCCGAGTCATCTCTGAGTCCTCACTCTCCTGCCACCCACAGCCCATCTGTTCTCTTTCCTGTAGAATCTTCCTCCAAAAGCTGCTCAGCACCCAGCCCCCACTGTCTTATCAGCCCCTCCCTCAGTCGGCCCAGAAAATTGAAGCCTGGACCACTGCATCCATCCATTCATCCATCCAAGCAGCAAACTTGCCCCAAGCACCCACTGGATCTCTGCAGAGGACACAGGCCCCAAAGCCCTAGCCCACATCGTGCAGGAGCTCATCAGAGTCAGGGGAAAGACAGACCAGTCATCACTGCTCTACAAGACGTGTGATGGAGCTTCCCAAGATTTTCTGTCACTTTGGTCACTACACTGTGCGTGTTTTGGGGGGTGACATCTGTCTTATTTGCCTTGGCCACTTTTTCAGACCTTCTTCCTCCTTCCAACCCTCCAGAATCGGTGCTCCCCAAGGCTGCGTCCTCCTGCTTCTCTCCTCTCCTTCCACGAGCTGTGCCCAGGGTTTCAGAGATCCTTCCCCATGCAGAAACTCCCTCGTGCACATTCCCTGTCCCTTCCTCAGCCCCATTCGGATGCCCCAGCAACATCACAGACTTACCAAGATAGGATCAAACTCCTCATCATCCCCACCCTCCTCCTAGATGGGAGGCTCCTACCTCCCATCTCCAGGACCAGAAACCCAGGCATCACCTTCTCTTCTCGTTTGTCCTCCATTTCCAATTCAGTTCCAATTTTTTTGCCGATTCTTCCTCCAACATCTCTCTCCAGTCTTCCCCCTTGTTTCTGCCCATCCTCATGGCCAATATGGTTGCCCTGGCAACGGCCATGCTCTCCCTTCTCTCCAGGCTCCTCTCAGCAGGGGAATGTGCTCGCTTTCCTCTAACTTGTAGAGAAGCACTCCATCTTGTCCTGTCTCACTCCTGTCCACTCTCTCCGTCCATCTGCAGAAGGTTTGGCTTTAGCAGAGCCACCCCCAGTTCCTCTGGGCCCGCCATGATGCTCGGCAAATCCCCCTACCGACTTCCTGTTCGCCAGATCAGCAGTCTCTATCCCATTGTGAAAAGAAAATCCGTCTGCCCAATGGAGAGGCCCCTGTGGATGTCCCCTCCTCTCTGTCAGCAAGGCTGCAATGGTCTCTTTCCCTTCCCCTTCCAAACCCATCTTTCAAGAGTAAGGCATCATATCCTCCTTGATGAAGCCTCTGACAGCCTCTCTCCCAATATCCCATTATATCCCCATCATATCCCAGGAACATCCAGGCATGCCTTGGTTTGGGTGCCTTTCTGCCCACCAGACTGAACCTTGTGTCTGATTTCTTCTCCGATGTCAGCACAGAGGAGGGGCTAGGGGATATTTGGGTCTGGGGCAGGAAGAAGGATGGACAGACAGATGGAATTTGTACCTGTGGGTTTCCTCTTTCTCCTTGTTCTTTGTCAGTTTCCATCTCCCCTCTCCCCTCTCTGCCACCCTAAACTCTTTTTTAATAAAGATTACTTTTTGGTCTCACCTGTGATATACAAATATATTATCTTAAAATATTAAAACATTACATATGAGACTAAAGTCCCTTCCCCTGTCCCCCTCAGCCTACATCCTGTTCCTCAATTCCTTTCCCAAGAAGAAACTAGCATTATCAAATTAGTGCAAAAAAATTCATCTCTCTCACACACACCTAAATAGCAGCTAAAATAATACTCAGTGGTGAAAGACTTCTTTCCCCCTAAGATTGGAACAAGGCAAGGATATCCACTTTCATCACTCTTATTCAACATCACATTGGAGGTCCTAGCCAGTGCAATATAGCAAGAAAAAGAAGTAAAAGAACATACAGATGGGAAAGGAAGAAATAAAACTTTCTCTCTTAGCAGATGACGTTATTGTCTACATAGGAACTTCTAAAGAATCTACAAAAAAGACTAGAACTATTAAGTGAGTTTAGCAAGGTCAGAAGATACAAAGTCAATCTACAAAAATCAATGAGCAATTGGAAATAGAAGCGTATATATTCCCCTGGAAAATGCAGAATGTGGTTTGGTAAACAGTATTCAAAATACCAGTGTTGTTCTTGTTTTTAAAAGAAATCGCCTCATACTACGTATATTATTCTCTCGTGAGCTTTTACACTCAACAGTTCTCTGAGGGCTCCTTTTCCTTATTAGAACATATATTGCAGTCAGTTCTTTTCCTCTGCTCACAGGATTCCAGAGAAGGGCTGAATTGGAGTTTATTTAGCTTTTCCCCACCAAGGATGGACAGTTTGGTTGTTTTTACTTTCTCATCATTACAGATAAGGCTGTACCAAACACATGCTGTCTCCTTCTGGCTCTCACTTCTTCGGGTCCTAGGGGTACTCCAAACCTTGTCTGTGCATTCATCCGTCTCCTGGCTCCCTGAGAGCTCTGTGTATCTCCTTCCCTGCCTCATTCTCTCTTAGTTTGTCCCTCGTATTTCCCAGTTCTTTTTGGACTTGGCCCCAGTTATTGAGTGTGTGTGTGTGTGTTTCTGTGTTGCCTGTTCCCCACCCTGTATGTAGATCAGTAAAGGTCCCATCAGGAAATCGATGTCACAATCAAATTCGGATAATCTGAGGAGGTTTCCTCTCTCTGGGGACTTTCTCAGGTTTTATTCTCATCCCGGGGCTACTCCATCCTCTCACCTACCAACAAAGACATATGGAGCCTGTTCCAGGAGAAGAGCTTAGATTGTGTGTGTGTGTGTGTGTGTGTGTGTGTGTGTGTTAGGGAGTGTGTGCCTGTGCATGTGCCCATGTGTCTACCTGCCTGCCTGTGGGTCCCCTGAAGGCCCCACCTCCCTTCTTGTTTTTCTTTTCTAACTTTTTAACCTACACCTCATCTTGCTCCTCTTGCTTCTGTCTTGATCTCTCTAGCTCAGCCATGTTCTTTCCCACTTTCCTGAGAAAGTGTTATTCATTTTGCTCTGCGTTTGTGCATCATTCCTGCTGCGAGTGTATGTGTGTTCATGCGTGCGTGTGCACGCACACCTCGGCCCCTCAGCTCTGTCTCTTTTTTTCTCAAGCTTGTAGCTTTTGACTTTCTCCATGTCTTACTGTGGGTGTGAACGTGAACAAGGGTACACGTGTTTGGATAATGCTTACCTCTGTGAGGCAGGCTCACGATCGGGTCCCACCCTCTCTGTCATCCTTCATGACTCTATGTCCGTATGCCTTTCTGTCTGTCCACAACACTATTGCTGATCTGCTTACTAGGGCCTGTCTGTCTGTCCTGACCATCATTCCTCCCCGAGTCCTCCTGCTTCATACATCCTCACATCACAGGGCCCCTAGTTCTTTGTCCTGGATCTTTCCCTCTCCTACTTTTTTCTTTTTTTTTTTTTTTTTTTCAGTGTGTGGGCCTCTCCCGTTGCAGAGCACAGGCTCCAAACGCGCAGGCTCAGCGGCCATGGCTCACGGGACCAGCCGCTCTGTGGCATGTGGGATCTTCCCAGACCGGGGCACGAACCCGTGTCCCCTGCATCGGCAGGCAGACTCTCAACCACTGCGCCACCAGGGAAGCCCCCCTCTCCTACTCTTCACCTGCTTCCTGGACGAGTTCACAGAGTACCTCTTGGCACTGACACCCCAGTGTCCTCCTTCAGCCCTGGCCCTACTCATCCTCTCCCACTCCTGCCACTGACTCTGGGCTCGCACGCAAGCCCAGTGCGTCATCTCTCAGGTCTCCAAATGTGTTTCTCTCCCAGCTCTCATTAGCGCTGAGCATCACGGCCACCTGGGGCTTTGCAGCTGGGGGTCCGTCATCTCTGACTCCGCTCACTCCTGCCATCCACCCCCAGCTGTCCCCTCTTCCCGTGAAGACTCCCTCTGAGGGACTGCTTGGCACTTCCCTCCCCACCCCAATCCCTTCAGCCTCTCAGAGCTCGGTCATCAGCTCTTTGATGCCTGGACCATCCATCCATCCATCGATCCAATAAACTTGTCCCAAGCACCCACTGGGTCTCTGCTGAGGACCCAGGCCCACATCCTGCAGGAGCTCAGAGAGCAGTTATCACTGCACTACAGGATGGGTGATAGGGCTTGTCACGTCTCTATGTCACTCTGAACATCAGTGTGTGTGTGTGTGTGTCTGTCTGTCTTGGTCACTTTTCCAGATGCTTCTCCCTCTTCCTGGTGTTGGTCCAGCAATGATGCTCCTTGAAGCTGCACCTTCCTCCTTCTCTCCCTCCTAGACTTCCTTGTTGTTCACTCCTGGGGGTTCAAGGGCCCCCTCCACAAGACGCTGCCCCACCTCATGTCCCCCCCTTACCCCCAACACAGGCCCTTTGTTCGGCGTAAGTTCCAGAGCCTAAATATCCACAGTTCCCTCCTTGGTTCCATTTGAAGGTCCCACCAGCACCACAGACTCCCCAAACCAGGACCAAACTCTTCATCCCCCAACCAGGGCCATCCCCCATTTCCAGAGCCAGAAATCTGACCACCCTTCCCCTTTTCCTGCCCCCAGCTTTAATCAGCCCCCAGTTCTTCATGATTCTTTCCCCAAAGGCTTTCTCCCACCTCCTCCTTGCTTTTCCCCATCCTCACGGCCAGTGTCGTTGCCCTGGCAACAGCTGTCCTCTCTCCCTCCTCCCGGGTCCTCTCAGTTGGTGGGTTTGCTCGCCTTCCTCGCACCTGAGGAGAGATGTTCCCGTCTCCCTCCTGTCTTCCCTCTCCTTCCGTCCACAGATGAGCTGGGGTGGGGGACATTAGGCACTGGTCACTTCTCCCCAGTCCTCTGCAGTGAGGCCCCCTGCCTCGGCCCCCATAGCTCTCCAGCAAGGCCTCCTCTACCTGCTCGGTGATGACGAGCCGGCCCATTTCTCTCCTCACTCCCTCTGCCCCTCAGGGGCCCCTGATGGTGGGGGCCAGCACTGAGCACACCGAGGATGCCTGGTTTTCCCCCAGCTCTCAGGCCATGCATCCTCTGTTTCCTTTGGAGGGTTCCCCCCCTACCCCGCCAGTCTCTGTGGGGTCTCAGGTCTCCCCAGAGCCCTGTCCTGGCTCCCACCTCTCCCTAGCCATGTTGAGCTCCACCTGGCTCAGACTCAGGCCACTCTGCCCAGCCTGCACCCCAAATGTTGGCATGAGGGAAGCTCCCTTTGGACTGGGTGCCACAGGCCCCTCTCCTTCTCCAGACCCCCACCTCGGGCAGAGAAAAAGGCCTTGGGTCCGGGGTCCTCCCTGGAGGAGCCCTTGCTGACCCCTCCCTTGGGGCCCTGTGGGACCCAGCAAACACTCCCTGAGCAGCACGAAGCACTGCGTTGGTGGTCATCTTTCCCCCGCTGGGCTGGCCTTCTCTTGGGGTCCTCCCTGGAGGGAGGCTGGACAAGTGAGTGTCTGTGGGTCTCTTCTCTTGCACTCTCTTGTTCTTTCTCCCCTCTGGCTTCATCTCTCCTTTTGGAAAATAATTTTTAAATTCCACAGGAGATATAAGAACCGATTATATTTGTTAAAAAAAAATTAAGGCTTTCTATATAAGACTGCGGTCTCCGTTGACTCCTGTTCCCATCCTAGCCTCAGTCAGGCCCCAGCAGGACTCTCCACAATGCAGAGACTTTGAGGAGGGTCTGATGACATAGGTACCGAGGTGTGGGTTAGGGGGCTACTGGAAGCCACGGATGGTGGCCGTGAATTGTTACCACCACTGGGAGAAGTTTCCAGAATCGTGTAGAAAGGGCTGCCTCGAGAGGAGGAGGACACAGCAGCCTGAGGTCCAGGGGACCAAACATACTGACCTCCCCCATCCCTCTCTCCCTCTGACCATCCCACTGGCCAAGCTTGGCGGGAAGCTGGGGGACTCGGGCTGGGGGTCCGCACAGCCCAGCCTCTTGAGGGTTGAGAGCTGGGGGGAGGCAGAGGGTGGAGTGTGGAGCTGCAGGGAGTTGTCTGGGGCGCCCCAGGGTCTATCTGTCTCTGGGGCTATCCTCGGGCTTAGTTCTTGGCCCTTTGGTTGCATCTATCCACTTGCAAACGCACGTGAGCGTCTCCTCGGAGCCCGGGCCCGGGCTGGGTGGCGTCTGTGCTGAACTGTGGATGCTCCACACCTCCACCCCGTTGCCTCCCTTGGGGCTGTTCTCCCCTTCTTCGAATTTTGAAACTCTGACGTGCTGCTCCCTTGCTTGCTGCCTCTAACTTCATCTCCTTCAGCGCTTCAGAGGAGCCTTATTGAATTTTGCTCTGTTTGTGCATCATTTCTGCTCTGTGTGTCTGTGTGTTTGTGTGTGTGTAGCTGCTGCTTCCCCCACAGCTTTCTCTCTCTCGTTTCTGAGGCTTGTGGAGTTTTTCTTTCTCTGTATCTCACTGTGTGTGTGTGTGTGTGTGTGTGTACAGGTGTGTTCATGGTCAAAGTTGATTCCCACCTTTTCTATCCTGCTTCATCTGTCTCCCTGTCTGTCCATTGTCCTTCCATCCATCCATCCATTCATCCATTCACCCACCCACTCATTTATGGGGTTCTTGGAGAGCTCTGGGCCAGGATCTATGTGTCTGTCCTGTGTCTCTGCATGTTCCTCCCTAACTACTGCCCCTCGTCCACTCTCACACCTGGGGGCGCCTCGGGTCCCCTCCCGTGCCCACTCTCTCTACTCCATACATATTCCGTGGACCATCTTGCCCATGCCCTCCATGTGTGTGTCCCCCACTCTGCTCCTGGAGATGTGACTCTCTCTGAGCCAACACTGGCTGGGACCCCCCTCAGGTGTCTTAAATCCAGAGCATCACGTCACCTCCACCACCTCTCCACACCACTGGTGGGCGTCGCTTTCTGTTCTTAACAGCACTGAATATCACTCTGCTGCTTGGAGCCCTGAGTCACTTCTGTCTCTCTCCCCTACCACTCATGGCCTACACGGCCCCCCTTCCTGTCCAGTGACCCTCGAAGAGACTGCTCAAGACCCCTGCCTGATTTTTCAGTCCTGCCTCAGCAAGGACCCAGAAATTTGTACCTGGACGATATTCATCCACCCACTTACCCATCCACTTACCCACCCGTCCACTTGCCCACTTATCCTCCTATCCACCCACCTGTCCACCCATCCACCTGCCCACCCACCCATCCACCCACTCACCCACGCATCCAGGAGACATTCAACAAATGCCATGAAACACCTACCACGTGCTCTGCTGAGGGTCAAGAGCCCAAAGTCCCAAGCTGTGTCCTGAGGAAACTCAGAGTCCAGGGGAAGACAGACCACTTATTACGTCATGAGAAGATCAGGAGAGGCATAAACGCTCCCTACATTGCGGTCTCTGAGTCTCACCCTCAGGCTGTGCATGGGGTCTTTCTGTATGTCCACTTCTCCAGACAGTCTCCCTCCTCACCCTTCCAGCATCAGTGTCTGTCAGGCTGTGTTCTCCTCTTTCTGCTCATCTCCACTCACCAATTCTCCCTGGGCCATGCCATCCACACTGGGGGTTACTGACACCCGCCTCATTCTTGCCTGTGTTTACCCAGGCCCATGTATCTAAACATCTTCCCATCCCCACTTAGGTGTCCCCCGCATTGCAAACTCACCAAGTCTGGGAGGAAATCCTTGACTTTCCATACCTCGTCCCTGTTTCCCCATCTCCGGGAACAGAAATCGAGGCCCCCTGCTCCTATCCTGCCTTTCACCTTTGAGTTTGGCTGATTCTTCCTCTGAACCCCCATCCCCATCTTCCCCTTCACTTCTCTCCATCACCCTTGGTCAGTGTGGTTGCCTTGGCAACGCCATGTTTCCCCTCTCCTGGGTTTTTCCGAGACAAACACACTCACCTCCCTCCATGACCTTTTGTTCCCAGTACCTCCTGTCTGCTCTCTCCTTCAGTCCACAGAAGAGCTTGGGAGAAAACATTAGGCTCAGACTTTCTCCCCATCCTCCCCAACCCCCCTGCAACCACCTGCAGCTGAACTGAGCCCATCGTGGTGCTCGACTGAGGCCTCCACTGACCTTTAAACAGAATCAGGTCTTTACTCTCCCCCTCTCCCCTGGTCCATAGGGACCCTGCCTCTGGAGACTGGTTCTGCCATTTGGAGACCTGCTCCTTCCTTAGCTCCGGGGACGCTGAGGGTCCTGGTTTTCCTCCCACCTCTTGAGCTGTCTCTCCTCTGTTTCCTTTGGAGGCTTCTCTTCCTCCCGGGGCTGCGGCATCTCTCGCTCCACAACCTTTCCCTACCTCCCTCACCTGTCCTGCCTGCTTCTTCCAGGTCAGTTCCACCCCTCCCGGGACCTGGGGACTATTTGCACTTTGGCCACGTCTGACTGTGTCTGTGGCCCAGCCTCTTCCTGCTGAGCTGGGACCTCCACATCCATTGGCCGGAGGGGATGCCTCTCCTTGGCATGGCCATCACGGGCCTCCCCCTCCCCCTCCCATTGTCTATCCAGAAGACGGCCTGTGTCCTCCCCAGAAATGCCGGCTGACCCTTCCCGGAGGGAAGCACCCCCAGGGGTGTCTGGAGCACCCAGACACGTGTGGGTTTTGTATGTCTTGGGACAGGGTCTTCGTGTCTCAGCACAGAGGAGGGGCTGACCAATAGCCATGGCTGGAGGGGAGGATGGGCGGATAAACGAATGGAAGCTGTGTCTGTCTAGAGGATCTCTTATTTCAACTTTCTTGTTCTCTTTCTCCCCTGTTGCCTCCCCTCCTGTTAAAATCAGTATTTAATTACCTAAGTGACACATGAACACATCATCTTTGTATGAAAAAGAAAGTATCACAGATAAAATCAAGGGGGGAAAGTGGCGGGGGTGGTGGTGGTGGGATGAATTGGGAGATTGGGATTGACATATACACACTAATATGTATAAAATTGGTAACTAATAGGAACCTGCTGTATAAAAAAATAAGTAAAATAAAATTCCAAAAAAAAAAAAAAAAGGCTAAGGGGTCCCTTTGACCTTCCTCCCATCCTGTTTTCCATCCACTTCCTCTGGGGAAACCACAGTCATTACTTTAGCAGGAATCATTCCATACTAGATACATGTACACACACACATTCATAGATCCTTACACATACATATATACACATATACGTACATGTATGCTTTTTTTTTTTTTTTTTAAAGATGTTGGGGGTAGGAGTTTATTAATTAATTTATTTATTTTTGCTGTGTTGGGTCTTCGTTTCTGTGCGAGGGCTTTCTCCAGTTGTGGCAAGCGGGGGCCACTCTTCATCGCGGTGCGCGGGCCTCTCACTATCACGGCCTCTCTTGTTGCGGAGGACAGGCTCCAGGTGCGCAGGCTCAGTAGTCGTGGCTCACGGACCCAGTTGTTCCGTGGCATGTGGGATCCTCCCAGACCAGGGCCCGAACCCGTGTCCCCTGCATTAGCAGGCAGATTCTCAACCACTGCACCACCAGGGAAGCCCCATGTATGCTTTTTTCCTATGGAAATAGAAAATGTTTTTGGTAGGTTTTGGTTTAGGGTGTTTTTCTCCATAGAAATTCTATTGAGCTGTGACTATTGTTCAGCAAGATTTTTTTTTTTTTGGCTGCACTGTGTGGCTTGCGGGATCTTAGTTCCCCAACCACGGATCCAACCCAGGCCTGCAGCAGTGGAAGCGCTGAGTCCTGACCACTGGACCGCCAGGGAATTCCCAGCGAGACTTTTGACTAAACAATTTTTGGGGATCTCTCTTCCTCTCAATACGTAAGGGTGTACACCGGCCTTTTTATCAGCTGAATGGTATTCCAGAGAACAGACACATCATGATTTATTTAGCCTTTCTTCTGGTAATGGACATTTAGATGATTTCTACTTTTTTGCCGTTAAAACAATATTGCCATGGATATTCGTGTCCCCGCTTCCCTACTCTGCTTGTGCATTCTCGTGCTGCCTTCTGGGTCTCTGAGTCACTCTGTCTCTCCTTGCTTTCCTCATTCACTCAGCTTCTCCAATGTCCCTGTTCTTTCTGGATGTGGTCGTTACTCTGTGTCCCCACGTGTGCATGTGTGTGTTCATGTAGGCACAAGTATGTGTTGTCTGTTCTTCTCACTGTGGGTTTGTGTTAGTCAGGATCCCAACAGGAAAGAGATGGAACATTCGAATTTAGGAACATTTGAGGAGTTTATTTACAAAGGCTCTGTGCTGTCAAGTGCGGTAATAGAAGAACCCTGAGGGATTTTGCAGAAACCTGGGGATGATAGAGGTAAGGCTGTGACCACCTCTGCTACATAGGGGATGAGGGGTGGGTGTAATGACCAGAACTTGGAAGCAATAGTTGTGGAGGAGGGCTGCCCCGAGAGGAGCAGTGACCTTCAGTCAAGGGAGCAGCCAGCCGGAGGTGACCCACGGAATCCCTCTCCTCCCCGACCTGTCTCCTGCTAGGGCATCCCATGGGCCAAACCCAACTGGAAGCCAGAGGGCAGGGAGCCCACTGATGGTAGTCAGCGCAGTCAGCCTCCTGGAGCAGGGGAGAAGCGTGGAGGTGGGAACTGGAGGAGCCAGTAATAGGCATCTAGAACTTTCTCTGTCTGGGCCCTTTATCAGGTTTTGTTTCCAGTCTCTGGGTTGCTTCATCCATCCATCCATCGATCCATCGATCCATCCATCTCCCTCCATTCATCTGCCCATCCCCCTCCACACATCCATCCGTCCATTCATCCATCCAGCATTTCACCCGGAGCCTCTCCCCATGCCCTGAGCGGGGTGGGGTGTCTCGTGAGGTGCGTGTGAGCGCACATGAGCCTGTGCCCCAGCGTCTGCCTGCCCCCCATCTATCTGCCCACGTGGCTTGCCGCCCCCGCTTCTTTTCAACTTTCTTATTGACGTCTAATCCCCCTTCTCTTCCTGTATCTGACTGTGTCTTGCTCATCTCTGCTCTTTCCCTCTCTCCAGAGGAGAATTATTGAATTTTGCTCTGAGGCTGTGCGTCATTCCTGCTGCGTATATGTGTGTGCGTGCTTGGGCTGCCTGCCCTTCCCCCGAAGCTCTCTTTCTTTTCTGGGGGCTTGTGGAGTTTTGTTCTAAAGCCTTGAAATTCTCTTTGATTCCCTTGATCCTGGTGACCACCCCCTTTCCTCACAGGAAATCTGTTATCAGGAAGGTGACCAGCAGAGTGGTCACACATGAGTCTTTCTCTTTCGGGTCCCATTATCTGATTTGATTCTTACTCCCTGAATTTCTCCATCCATCCATCCACCAATCATCCACAAACACACAGCAGCAGGTGCCAGGACCCACGTCCTTTCTTTGCTCCATCTTTCCATGTGTGAGCACGTGTGTGTCTTGTCTTTTCCGCTGAGACGTGATTAGAGCTGGCTCCTACCCTCTCTCTTGCTCTCCCTGCCTGTTTATCTGCCGGCTCCTCTACATGTTCGTAAACAGCTTAATTAGTTCAGTGTCTGTCTGTCCTGTCTGTCCTGTCCTTCCCCAACTCCTCCTCCTCCTGCTCTCACACCTCCCAGGTCTTCTGCTCACTACACATACATTCCTGGACACGCTTGTCCCCTGTCCTCTGTGCTGATGTCCCTACCGGGCCTCTGCAGCTCAGACCTCTTTCTCTTTCCCTCCAGCCACAGACTTGAACTTGAGGAAGCCCTTACCCAGCTCCTCAACCCCACTGCTCTCTTTCTACACCCACTGGATGTCTTTCTCTCTCCGTTCTCATTAGCACTGGGTATCACCACCACCCAGGGCTCCACAACCAGGAGCCCCAAGTCATCTCTGACTGTTCCTATTCTGATCTCCATGGCCCACCTGTTCCTCCCTTCCTGCTTCTCCCTCCAAAGCACAGGTTAAGACCCCCTCTCTATCCCCTGAGCCCCTACCTCAGCTCAGATATAAGAATCTTATGCTTGGGCCATATCCATTCATCCATCCATCCACCATTCCATCCTTCTAACCTAATTGAGCGTCCACTGGGCTCTTTGCTGTGGACTTCAGAGCCCCAGGGGAGACAGGTAAGCTAACATGCCATGAGAAGACAGTGATAGAGCAGTCCCAAATCTTTTTGTCACTCTGAGCTGCATGCTGTGTGTGTGTGTGTGTGCGTGCATACACATGTACATGGGGAGAGAGAAAATGGGGAATCTGCCTATCTCTTTCCTCTCTTGGTCCCTTCCTCGCTGGATCCTTCCCCATCTTCCCATTACACTGGCATCAGTGCTCCCCAGGGCTATGCCCTCTTCCCTCCTCTCTCTCCGGGGCCACGTCATCCATCCCCAGGGCTTCAGAGGCCCCCTCCTGTAGATGGCTGCCTCATTGCTGCATCTACTCCAGCCCCTGCTGAGGAAGCACTAGACCCACACATCCACGGCGCCTTTCTCAGTCCCAGCAGTGCAGGGTCAGCCTCCTTACCTTCCCATCCCTCATTTAGGTTCCCCGTGGCCCCATCTCTGGGGTAAGAACTCCAGAGACCTCCCCCTCCCTACACCTTGACCTCCCACCTCCAATCTTCCTACCAATTCCTCCTGATTCCTCCCTCAGCTGTCTCTCCCAGAGTCCTTTTTCTCCTCTCTTTCCTCAAGGCAACATCCAGCATCCAGATGAACAGTCACCTCTCTCCCAGAGAAACAAAATTTTCTCCCCGGACCCTTTGCTCCCACCCAGCACCTGTCCTCCTCTTCCCCTAGTCCCAGAAGAGCTGGGGAGGAATGGGATATCGCATGCATCCACCCCTCAGCCTTCCCACTGCACCCGACGCACCCAGTCAGTCCTGAGCCCACCCCAGTGAGGGAGGAGGGCCCCACTGGCCTCTTGTTTCCCAGATCCCAGAGCCTTGTTTCCCTATTCATCTCCCAGCCCACTGGGGGCCCCTCACCTCACTTCAAGACGCCCCCTCCTTTCTTGCCTCCTACTCTCCTCATGGGCCACCCTCTACTCATGATTTTCCTCCCACCTTTCAAGCACCCCGTCTTTTTGTTTTTTAAACAATTTTATTGAGATATAATTCATATACCCATTGAAGGTCTACAGTTCAGTGGCTTTTTGTACGTTCACAGAATTGTGTATTCATTACCATGATCAAATTTAGGACATTTTCATTACCCCAAAAAAGACACCCCCCTCCCCTCAGCCATCACCTCCCTTCCTTCCCCATCCCCTCCAGCCTTAGGCAACCATTAATCTGCTTTCTGTCTATGAATCTGCCTACTCTGGACATTTCATAGAAATGGAATCATACCATATGTGGTACTTTGTGACCGGCTTCTTTCACTCAGCTTAGTGTTTTCAGAGTTCATCCGTGTTGTAGCATGTACCAGTATTCCATTCCTTTTCTTGCCAAACGCTATTCCATTGCATGGACAGACCACATTTTATTTATCCATCATCAGTTGAAAGACATTTCAGTTGTTTCCACTTCTTGGCGATGATGCATAATGCTGTTATGAACATCCACGTACAAGTTTTTGTGTAGGCAGGTATTTCATTTCTCTTGGGTATAGACCAGGAACTGAATTGCTGGGCCAGATGATAACTGTATGTTTGATCCTTTGAGAAACTATCAGATTGTTTTCCAAAGCAGCACTGCTTCTGGTGCTGAGGATTCCAACACCCTCACTGGTACCTGTCATTTCTCCTCAGCCTCACCAACACTTGCTTATTGTATATCTTTCTGATTATAGCTCTTCTAGCAGGTGTAAAACAAGATCTCATTGTGGTTTTTTTTTTTTTTTTTTTTTTTTTTTGCGGTAGGCGGGCCTCTCACTGCTGTGGCCTCTCCCCCTGCGGAGCACAGGCTCCGGACGCGCAGGCCCAGCGGCCATGGCTCACGGGCCCAGCCGCTCCGCGGCATGTGGGATCCTCCCAGACCGGGGCACGAACCCGTGTCCCCTGCATCGGCAGGCGGACTCTCAACCACTGCGCCACCAGGGAAGCCCTCATTGTGGTTTTGATTTGCATTTTCCTGATGACTAATGACGTTGAGCATCTTTTCATGTCCTTCTTGGCCATTTGTACACCTTCTTTGGAGAAATGTCTATTCAAATCCTCTGTTCATTTCTTAAATTGGGCTATTTGTCTTTTTATTATTGAGTTGTCATAGTTTTTTATATATTCTAGATGCAAGTCCTTTATGAGACATGTAATTTGCAAAAATATTATTCCATTCTGTTGGTCATTTTTTCACTTTTTGGTGGTGTCTTTTAAAGCACAAAAGTTTTTAATTTTGATGACGTCCAGTTTATCTATGTTTTCTTTCATTGCTTGTGCTTCTGGTGTCATATCTAAGAAATCACTGTGGTCCAAGGTCACGAAGATTTATGCCTATGTTTCCTTCAGAAAGTTTTGTAGTTTAAGCTCTCTCATGAGCTATGGTCTATGATCCATTTTGAGTGAATTTTTGTATATGGTATGAGATAGGGGTCCAAGTTCCTTCTATTGCCTGTGGATGTCAAGTTGTTCCAGCACTATTTGTTGAAGAGCCCATTCTCTCCCCGATTAATTGTCTTGGCAGCCGTATTGACAACGTGTTGACCATATTTGGGCAGCCCCTCCTAAGTTTCCTTTGCTTCCGCTTCCTCCTCCATCCACCCCTCATAGGTGTTGCTCTCCAGGGCTTGGTCCTTTCTTTCTCGGATTCCTGAGTTGCCTGATCCCCTGGAGGAGATTCCTGCCCCCTAGGTGGCACTACCTGTCCACACGCTAACCTCCCAGCGCTCCTTCTTTCTTGGACCCAGATGCTCTGCTGAGCCCCAATGGCACATTGAAGGATGCCGTGGACATCCATGGGCACCTTCTCACACTTGGTGTGATCACCACAGGCCTTACCCTTTCTTCTTCCCAAATCCGTGCCCTCCTTCTCCCTCCCCCCTGCCCACCTGCCCAGGTCAGAACCTATGTTAGTCTCCTAGGGCTGCTATAACAGAGTACCACAAACTGGGTGACTTCAAACAATAAAGATTTATCCTCTTACCGTTCTGGAGATTAGAAGTCCAAGATCAAGGTGTGGGCAGGGTTGGTTTATTCCTGGGGGCTCAGAGGGAGAATCTGTTCCATGCCTCTCTCTTAGTTTCTGGTGGTTTTAGCTACCAAACTCCAATCTCTGCCTCTGTCTTCACATGGCCACCTGCCCTCTGGGTGATAAGGTCATATTCTGAGGTTCTGGGAAAGATGTGGATTTGGGAGAACACTCTCCAGCTCAGTACAGAATCCCAGGCTACCCCTTCTCCCACACCGTCCATCCCACTGCAGCTCAGCCCCTCTACCTCCTTAGTGACTAACTCCAAGCTCTCCCACTTTGCCCGGCCTCTGCCCCCAGTCAGGCCACCAGGCTGATCCCTGAACACAAGCTCTGGCTTCCTCCTGCCATACCCACGTAGCTGCCTGAGCACCCTTCCTAGAAAATTTTTTTTATTATTGAAGTATAGTTGATTTACAATGTTGTGCTAGTTTCTGGTGTACAGTTAAGTGATTCAGTTATATATATATATATGTATATATATATATATATATATATTCTTTTCCATTATAGTTTATCATAGGATAATGAATATAATTCCCTGTGCTATACAGTAGGACCTTGTTGTTTATCCATCCTATATAAAATAGTTTGCATCTGCTAATACCCAACTCCAATTCCATCCCTCCCCCAACTCCCTCCCTCTTGGCAACCACGAGTCTGTTCTCTATGTCCATGAGTCTGTTTCTGTTTCGTAGATAGGTTCATTTGTGTCCTATTTTGGATTCCACATACAAGTGATATCATATGGTATTTGTCTTTCTCTTTCTGATTTACTTCACTTAGTATTATAATTTCTAGTTGCAGCCATGAAGCTGCAAATGGCATTGTTTCGTTCTTTCTTACGGCTGAGTAGTATTCCATTGTATATATGTACCACATCTTCTTTATCCATTCATCTGTTGATGGACATTTAGGTTGTTTCCATGTCTTGGCTATTGTGAATACTCAGTACCATGCCTGGCCAGCTTGCTTCTCCCCAGCCTGGCTGTTACCTGGTGGCCTTCTACTGCACCCAGGCCCTTGGTCCAACTTCAAGGTCTTTCTGCACCGGCTGCTGCCAGCTCCCCCAGCCGTCTCTCTCTTGGTGGCACTCCTCCCATAGCCCAGCCCCCCGAACCACCTGAGGTTCTTAGAAAGTCTGTTTCCCACCTCCAGGCCTTTCCTTGTGCTGGATCTTGGCCAGGAATGCCTTTCCCTCTGGTCTGACACACAGCTGGGCTTCTCTTGGGACCCAGCACTCTGTCTTCCCTGAAGGAGCCTTGCTGACCCTTTTCCTCTGGGGACACCCACCAGCGCACATGATCACCCCCTAGGGGAGGCCAGACACCAGTGTGCGGAGGTCTTTTCCCCACTGGACTGTAAGCTTTTGAGAGCAGGGTGCATGATTCTTTCAACAGGCTGTGGGATGTTTGGGCAGGAGGATAAACGGATGGACACACAGACGTTGTATCTGTCTGTGGCTCTCCATCTTTCTATGTTAGTTTCTCCCTCCTTCTTCTGCCTTCTCTCTCTTTTTCTAAAAAAAAATAACGTTTCATTACAGAAATAGCACAGGAACAGTTTTTGTTTACATACTAACATTTTACAGACAAGACTACATTTTCTTTGGACAACCCCCGATTCCTTCCGGGAGGGAACTGAGGGGATCAGCGTGGGGGGATGAGTCCTTTGCACCCCCTTTCCTAGTTACTCATAGAAATGCAGTGTTTTTAGTTCTGTTTTTCCTCTTAAATCTAAATGCTACTGTAGGGACTTCCCTGGCGGTCCAATGGTTATGACTCCGTGCTTCCACGGCAGGGGGCCCAGGTTCTATCCCTGGTCGGGAACTGAGATCCCATATGCTGCACGGTGTGGCTAAAAAAAAAAGCTACTGTCAGTGTGTATTGTTCTGTAATGGGTTTTCACTCGACGATCCAGCTTGGATTACTTTCCCTGGCAGCTCACGGGGAAGCTCTGCCATTCTTTGATCCGAGGCGTAGTGGCCAGAGGACTCTGACATGAGTGTTTACTTAGTTGATCCCTTGTTTGATGAGTAGTTAGCTTGTTTTCACTTTATCACCATTCCGTACACCGTTCCAAACAACGGTGATAAAGTGACAAAAGTGAAAACAAGCTAACTACTCATCAACGAGTAGTTGATGGAAGTTCCATACCAACCTCCAGGGCCCCTGCCTCCTCTTCTGTCCCCCTCTTCTAGGTTCTAGGCCAGTCCTGTCCAATGTAGTGGGAGCTACATGTATAATTCTACATTTTGTAATAGCCACACTAAAAAAGTAGAAAGAACACGTAAAAAGAAATAGGTGAAATTAACTTTAATAATATATTTTATTTAATCCAATGTATACAAAGCATCACTCTTTCAACATGTAATCAATATAAATATTTAGTAAGGAGTTATTTTACTTCTTTTAAGGTATGAAGTCTTTGGGATCTTGTGTGCATTTCACACTTGCATCAGATCTTGATTTGGACTACTCACATTTCAAGTGCTCAAGAACCACATGTGGCTCCTGGCTCCCCTATTGGACAGCATAGTTCTAGAGGGTTCTCAGCATTTGTCCTTAGCCTGTCCTTTTTGTCTGTCTGTCTGAGCATTCACATGTCAGTCACTTGTGTCTCTGAGCCACTCTGTCTCCCCTGTCATCCCAGCTGTTCATCCACCGTGCGCTCCTCTGTCTATGCCTCCCTGAGGATTCTGCTCCCCATCCTCTCTCTGCCCCGTCTACATCTCTATCAGCCGGGCTCCCTCCTTCTCTCCAGAGGGACCTTTGTGAATTTTGCTCTGAGTCTGCATGTCATCCCTGCTGTGTGATGTCCACATGTGCCACCCATCCCCTCAGCCCTCTCTTTCTGGATCTGTGGCATTTTCTCTAACTGTATGTCAGCCTCACTGTGTGTACGTGGTATGCGTATGTATCCATACATGTCTGAAACGTGTTTCTCTCTCCAGGGCGTGGTCAAGGTCCCTGGTGTAAATGCCATCTGTCCACCCATCTTCCCGCCCGCCCACACAGCACTCACTGAGCTCCAGGCACGGTCAGGCCTTGTCCTTCCCTCTCCTTCTTGGCCACCTCCTCCCTCTGCCTTTGTGTGAGGCCCCTGCTCCCTGTCCTGGCCCTGACCCTCTGGTTGACACCCCCGTTTCTCCCCCACAGCCTGGACTCTGCCCCAACTGCAGCCTCATATTTGAAGCCAGTGCAGACCTAGAGCTTCTCAAGGCATCCTCACACCCCAATTGATCACCTCCCAGGGTCAACCAGACACTTCGTGGCCTCACTAGCACTGAATCGCCACCCTCCTGAGGTCAGAGGCCAGGAGTCTTCTCTGATTCCTTCCTCTCCTGCCACGCATGCCCAAATGTGTCTCCCTCCTGCTGAAATCTCCCTCCAAGTGGCTGTTCAAGACCCCAGCCCAATTCCTTAGCCCTTGTCATGACTCAGGCATGGATCAACCACTCCATTCATTCTTCTACCCACCCACCCATCTGTTTGTCTCCCCTCCTTCCTCCCTCCCTCCTTCCCTCCTTTCTTTCCTTCCTTCCTTCCTTCCTTCCTTCCTCCGTTCCTCCCTCCTTCCCTGCTTTCCTTCCTTCCTTCCCTCCTCTCTCTCTCCTTCCTTCCCTCTTTTCCTTCCTTCCTTCCTCCCTCCCTCCCTCTCTCTTTCCCTCCCACCCATCCATCATCCATCCATCCATCCATCCATCCATCCATCCATCCATCCAACAAAGCATGCACTGAACACCTACTGGATGCTCTACTGAGGACACAGACCCCACAGCCCAGGCTACATCCCGGTGGAGTTGAGTCCACAGGGAAGCAGTTATCTGTAATAAGAATATAGGGGTAAGTTCATCTCATGTTTTTATGTCACTCTGAGCATCGGTGTATGTGGTTTTGTATGTGAAAGAGAGAGATGTCCCCACGTCTGTGAGTCCACTCCAGGCCCCTCTTCTGAAGCACCATGCACCCCACTGAGGACCGCACCAGCCTCATAGACTCACCAAGTCTGCTATCAGCTCTGTGTTCCCTCCATGTCCCAAATCCGGGACTGAAAACATAGATTAGCTCCTTGCCCTCTACCTGCCTCCCACGTCCAACCTATGGCTGATTCTTCCCCCAAAGTCCCATCTTCTCCATCCTCCCAGTAAATGTGGTTGCCCTGGCAACAGCTGTCCCCTTCTCTCTCCCTCCCCTGGGCTCTCTCAGCAGGTAGACATGCTCACATCTCTCCCACCTGAAGAGTCATGTTCTCCCTTGACATTTTGTTCCCGATTCCCTCTTGTCCTTTCTCTTTTCATCCACAGAACAGATGAGGAGGGACTCTCAGCTCCGGCCATGTCTACCCCCTCCTTCCCCAATCCTTGGTCCTCTGTAACCTCCCATGGCAGCCATTCTGTGCTCACTGGGGTGGCTGGATGAGGCTTCCAGACCCCATGGCCCATTTCCCCTCACCTCCCTCATCCATCCAAGGTCTCGGACGACGGGGGTCTATCTTGGTGTCTGGACCTCCTTTACTTCCCTGACCCCCACCTCTGGGGTCCTCCCTCTTCTCTTTCCTTTGCAGCCTCCTCTGCTTCATCCACCCCTCTGTGCCCGTTCTCCTCGGGCCCCATCCTCCCACTTCCCTCTCTGTCTGCTGCCCTGGGTAAGCGGCCTCATGCCGACCATGCCCGGCACCCTTCTCTCTCCCTGCTAGAGCTCTGCTGAGTGGGGTCTCCTGTGCTCTGCAGGAAGCCCATGCCCTCCTCAGAGAAGTATTTGCCCACCTCTCCCTGGGGCCCCCACCTTATCGGGTGAGGATTCCACACACCCACGGCACCCAGGAGTACGTGTGTCTGGGCATCTCCCCCAATCTACTTCCCACACCACTCCCCCTGCCTCCAGGGGCTGGGAGTTCCATGAGGGCAGGGTCTCTATCTGATTTCTCTCTCTGTCTCAGCACAGAGGAGAGGGTTGATGGACAGACAGACCAAAGATCTGGAGGCCTCTTCCTTCTCCTCAGTCTCATTCATCCCTTTTCCCTCTCCAATTTTCTTCCTTTTCTAATTAAAAAAAAAGATAGTTTTTAATTATACATGTGATATATGAAGGCATCTTCTATGCAAAAACTTAAAGCATGATGGGAAAGACTGAGAGCTCTTTGCCTCCCCTCACCCCTAACCCCACTCCAGGGGAACCACTGGGACCCAGTCTGTGTGAGTCTGTCTGTCTTCTTATTTAGATAAAATGGAGTTGCTTTGGCTGGGGGGACCCAGTCTGTGTAAGCCTGTCCATCTTATTTAGATAAAATGGAGTTGCTTTGAAGGGGGGGTGTTTCAAATATACGTGCTATTTACTGTGCGCAGATTTTGCCAACAAGCTTTCTTCCCAGTGGCAAGTCTTTGAGCTCTTTGGTGAACACGTCGACCTACGGTCACTGTGCTGGAGCCGGCTTGTTCCAGCTGCAGGAGCCAATGGCAGCCATCTCTTCCCAACTCTGTCCAGTGATGGCACGTTGGTAGCTTGAAATAGACCTTGGTGGTTGTATTTACACCACAGAAATCAACAAAAGCTACAAATTGGGAATTTCCCCCCCAGAGAGCCAGCCTGCCAGCCAGGCCCAGAATGTACCCTGTTTTAAAAATCTGCTCCGGAGCGCATTCCAGAATACATGTGGTTGATTAGCTCCCCGTGTGGATGTACACGTAGGCTGTTTTCTCTTTTTCACTATGACAGATAGAGTTGCCACAAACGTCCGTGCTCAGACATCCCTTCCTGCCTTTTTCTCTTCTTCTGGGTTCGGGGTTGGCCTCCAGAATGTGTCGCTGTAACCCAAGTATGTGGTCCTTTTCTGTCTGTCTGTCTGTCTTGAGTGTTCACATAGCTGCCTGCGCAGAGGTCTGTGGGGCTGCCTCTCTCCTTCCCTCCTTTCTGCCTCATGTTTTTTTCCCTCCAGATTTGGCCCTTGCCCTGAGGGTCACAAGCAGTGTCTGCTTCTGTGTGGACCGTGGGTCACAGGGGGCCCCTCTCTCTGAGGCTCCATAGCAAGCTTTCCCTCCCACTCTGCCCCCCCACCCCCGCCCGCTCTTCTCTGTGTGTGTGTGTGCGCGTGTGCGCGCGTGTGCACGAGATGTGTACCTGCATCTGCATCTGCCTGCCTGTGTCTCCCTGAGGCTCCTACATCGTCCTCTTCATTTTATTTTTTGACTTTATTATTGATGTGCCCACCACCCCCCCCTCTGTCTTCATCTCGCTCCGCTCTCCCGAGGAGCCTTATTGAGTTTCGCTTCGAGTGTGTGCGTCATTCCTGCTCTGTGTGTATGTGTGCCTGTGTGTGCGCGTGTGTGTCTGCTACTCTCCCCTCCAGCTCCTTCTCTCTCTTTCTGGAAACTTGTGGAGTTTTGCTCTTCCTCTGTGTTTCTCTGAGTGTGTGTGTACCTGTGTGTACACATATGTGAGTCACATCTCTCCGGGGCATGGTCAGGGCTGGTTCCCACCCTCTCCATCACTCTCATGGACTCTTCATCTGATGGCTGCATCAGATGGATGCATCCATCTGTCCACAGAATGTCTGGTGAGCTCTGGACCAGGGTCTTTCTGTCTGTTCTGTCTCTCTTCTCTTTCCGTGATGCCTCTCCTCTCACACCACCTGCTCTGTGCACAAACTTACCCACTGCCCTCTGTGAGGACACTTCAGTCTCCTCCTGCACTTCAGAACTGGCCCACCCCCATTCTCTCTTGAGCCACAGATTGGAGCCAGTGTGGACTGGTCCCCTCCACAGGTGCCTCAAACTCATCCCATTTTCTCCACGCCCCCAACCAGCCCCTTTCCTGTTCTCATTAATGCAGAATGCCACTGCTTCTCAGGTGTCGTCCTGCAGCCAGGAGCCCTGAGTTGTCTCTGAATACTCCTGTTTAGCCACCCATGGCCTGTTTGGTTCCCCCTCCCTGCCAACTCTCCCTCTAAGGGACTGCTTGAGATCCCCATCGTCTCAGCCACTGCTGAGGCATCATGTGGATGGATGAGTGGATGACTGTACCATCCATCCATCCATCCACCAGCAGACATCCATCAGGCACCTGGGCGCTCTGAGGATGGGAGTTCTGAAGCCCCAGGCTGAGTTCTAAGGAGTCCAGGGGGAAGAAAAACCAGTTATCACCCACTAGAAGACGGACTGTGGGGACTTCTAAAGTCTCCAAGTCACTCTCAGCATCGCTGTATGTGTGTGTGTGTATGCATGCGAGTGTGTGGTCTGCCTTGGCCACCTCTTCAGACCCATCTCTCTCCTCCCGGTCTTTCCTATCAGTGCTCCCCAGGGCTGTGCCTTCTCCTCCGCGTGCTCTCATACACCACACTGTCCACACCAGGACTCCAGAGACTCCCTCCACACCAATGCCCTTGTTTCTGTGCTGGCCTCCCCCTCTCCCAGATCCTTCGGCTCCAGCCCTGTGCGTCTGCTGTTCCCTGCTCAGCCCCACTCCGTCATACCACCAGCATCACAGACTCACCAAGCTAGACCAAACTTTACCCTGTCCACCCCTCATCTACACTCCCCTCGCTCCACCTCCAGGAACAAGAATCCAGGCATCACTCTCTCCCTGACTCCATCCTTCAAGTTTGTGCTGCTTCTTCCTCCAAAGTTTCTCATCTTTCCTTGGCTCCTTTTCCTTCCCATGGCCAGTACGTTTGCCTTGGCAACAGCCATCCTTTCTCCTCTTTTGGGGTCCACTTTTCTCCAACACTAGGAGAGACGTTCTCCAGTGATCCATTGTTTCTCCCTCTTACTCCATCCTCTGTCTCCATCCACACAAGAGCTGGGAAAGCAACCCTCAGATCTGATTGCCTCCATTCCTGCCCCACCCCACCCGAGCCTTTGCACTTGACCACAGCTGCCCCTACTCCATCGTGATTCTCAAGTGAGCCCTCCATAGACCTCCTGCTTGACAAATCCTGTGGCCCCTTTTGTCTGCTCACCTCCAGTGGCCCATCAGGGGCCCTGATTGCGATGCCCATCTTTGCTTCCAGACCCTCTCTCCTCCCTCAGGACACTGGATGCTCCTGGCTTTCCTCCCATCCCTTGGGCCACTTCTCCTCCATCTACCCCCATCCTCCCACTCCCCCACCCACCGTGCTGGTGCTCTCCAGAACTCAGTTCTCCCGAGCTGGGACCTGCTCATCCACGTACCTGAGCAGGGAAGTAGGAGACAGGGGCTTCCTATGGACATCCGAAGACTACCCCGCCATTCCCACACTGGTTTTCTCTACCAGCCTCCTCACCCCTGTGTAAGTCACAGCCATCTTCCTGAGTCCTTCTGGCCACACCCAGTGCTGCCATAGGCCTGTCAAATCCCCTCCATAACAACTAAGGACCCTCCTCTGGCAGACCACCACTGTCTTATCTGGCGGCCAGCCTCCAGTCTTGCCCCTCCCATCCACACTTAGTGCAGCTGCCCAAGCCACCTGTCTACTAAATCTCCCATTCGGCAACTCACCCTTTACTGGCCTGACCCCTGCTCGGCTGGTACCCCACTGCCCTCCTGATCAAGTTCAAGTTGATTGGTCGTGCTTCAAGGCTTTTCTGGATCAGACTCAACTCTCTCATTCTTGGTGACTTCTCCTTCCGCCCCGTCCGCAGACACACTGAACCTCTTGCAGTGGCAGGAAAGCAAGGGTTTTTTCTCACCTCCCCATCTTCGCTCAAGCTGGCCCTCTGCACAAATGACCTTTCTCCTGGTCTGTCAGACACCCAGCAAAGCTGGCTCAGGCATCTAATCCTTCTTGAGGAAGCCCAGTGGCCCACCTCCCCTGAGAGCCTCCATGGTAACGTAGGAGCCTCTGGGAACAAGGTACGTGGGTGTGGTGGTGATGGGGTTCTTTCCCACCAGACCACGAGCACCTTGAGGGCAGGGACTGAATCTGAGTTCTCTCTGGCTCTCAGTGCAGAGAAAGGGCTGAGGAATGTTTGTAGCTGGAGGGGAGGATGGATGGACAAACAGAAGACATGTCTGTCTGTGGGTATCTTCTCTTTCTCCTACTCTCTGTCTCTTATCCCCTTTTCTGTTGCCTCTTTCGTTCTCTTCCTTTGGAACATTAATTTTTAATTATCCAAGTGATAGCGTAAATACATTCAACTTGAAAAAAGGAAAACATTACAGGAAGGACTAAAGTTACCCTAAATCCTGGTTTCTAACTTATTCTCCCATATGGATCCACATTATTAGATCGGTGTGTGTTATTCAGGTGGATAGATGGAAGGAAGGAATGGAGGGAAGAAGGAAAGCTTCCACGCACAGCCTCTTTCTGCGTCTCGCTTGTCTGGGGTCCTGTGTCAGGCTGCGGAGCGCCTGTTCTTCTATCCGTCTCTGTGTGCACACCTCTTCCTCTCTGGATCTCTGACTCTGAGTTTCCTTCCTTCTCCCATTGTCTCTCTTTATTGGTGCATTGTCCTTCTAGATTTGGTCCTCATACCGTGTCACAATTGTGTCCATGTCTCTCACCACAGGGCACACTTGTGGGTTCCTCTTTACCATTTTTCTCATTCTCATTCTAATTTGCTGAGTGACTTCAAACTCACTCACCCTCCCATCAATTCATCCACCAGCTTGGACACCGAGCATCTTCCAGGTGTTGGCGCCTGGGAGGGCTTGCCTCTGTGGGTCTGTGTGTGTGCCCTCCCCCGGGCTGTGTCAGTGTCTTGCCTGTCCGTGTGTCTGTCTCTCTGAGCCCCTTTCCCTCTGCACCTCCCTTTCACTGCCTCTGGCTTCACCTCACTCAGCCACACTCTCTCCCTCCTGCTCTCCAGAGGAGCCTTATTGAATTTTGCTGTTTGTGAGTCTTTCCTGCTGTGTGTGTGTGTGTGTGCGTGCGTGTATGCGCGCGCGCGTCTGCGGCCCTTCCCTCACTCCTTCTCTCTTTCTGGAGTTTGCAGAGTTTTGCTGTGTGTGTGTGTTTCACTGTGCATGTGTCTCTGTGTGTTTACATGTGTGTACCTGCCAGCGGGTCACGTCTCTCCAAGGCCTGGTTGGGATTGGCTCCCACCCTCGCTGTCACTGTCACGGTCATTTTGTCTGTCTGCCCATCCATCCATCCATCCATCCATCTGCCAACAGCATGCGTGTTAGCTCTGCGTAGGGTCTGTTTGTCTCTCTGTCCTGTCTCTTCCTTCCCTCCCCCTCCTCTCATCCCTGCACACTCCCCGGGGGAGCTGACCCCTGCCCTCTGTGCGGACATCTCCCACCTGCTCCTGCAGCCAAGACCCTCATCCTCTGTTCCCTATCTCTCAAGCCATAGACTTGGAGCCAGCGTTGGCTGGACCCGCCCCAGGTGCTGCAAACCCCTTGCAACAGCTTCACCCCTGGGAGGTACTTCTCTTTGCGTCTGTACCAGCAGCCAGGAGCCCAAGTCATCTCTGGCTCCTCCCCCTTTGGTTGCCCACAGCTGTCTGTCCCCTCTTCCCGTGGAGTCTCCGTCCTCGGGGCTGCTCCAAGACCCCACGAATCGCAACCCCTTTAGCCCCCAACTCTGGCCAGGCCCCAGCAACTTGTGTCGGGATCACTGAAGAGGCCTCCTCCGTGGTCCTCCAGCCCCCACTGTCACCCCCTCCTCTTCATCCCCCATTAACTTCCAGAGAGATCGTGAGTCTCCTTTGCTCAAGTCCTCCCATAGCTCCCGTGTCACTTGAGTAAAAGCTGATATCCTCACGGTGGCCCACAGGCCTTCCCTAGTCTATCTGCCCTTTACCTCTGCCCTCATCCCCTCCTCCTCTCCCCCTCGCTCATGCTGCTCCAGCCACGCCAGCCTCCTTGGTGTCCCCTGAACAGAGAGACGCCAGGGCTGTCACCTGAGGTTAAGACGCACCCTACATGAGGGGACCTGGCTGAGGGTGTCCATCCCGTGTTCTGTTCTCCAAGCCATGAGCTCTGGTTTGGGGTTCCCTTTGCCTAGAAGAGAAGTTGCCTTTTTCTTTTAAAGACATAGATACAAGAGCTCCTTTAACGTTCTTGCCGGCTCTTCCACCATCTGTGTTATTTTTGTGTTTTTGTTGTTCTTGTTGTTTTATTATTAGTTTCTGCTTTATGCTGTGTTATTTTTGTATCTATTTCTATTTACTGATTTTACTCCTAGTTATGGGTCACATGTTGTTCAGTTTCTTGGCCCATCTAAGAATTTTTGATTGGATGCCGATCACTGTGAATGTTACACTGTTGATGGTCTGGGTTTTTGTTGTCTTCCTTTAAGACGTGGCATGCGATTACATTACCTGTTAATTACTTTGATCATCTTGAGGTTCATTGTTAAGCTCTTTCAGGGTGGGTAGCCTTCACTCATGGGATAGTTTATCCCTTCTACGAAGGCATGATCGAATGCTCCATCGGGTCATTGAGGACTCAAGCTCTGGCTGGTCTACGCATGAAGGTCCCCCCACCCTGTATAAGATCTGGGCCTTGTTCAGCTTAAAATTCCCCTGTCTTTCTTTGCCTGGCCTCATGGGGTTTCACTCTACATATGCAAACCTCCCACTTAGTAATGATTCAAGGGGACCCCTAGGTAGATTTCTGGAGCTATTTTTCTGCATAGCTTCCTCCCGTCAGGTACTCTGAGCTTCAATTTACAAATTACTCAGCCTACCTGAACTTTGATCTCTGTCTCAAAGACCAGCTCAGCAGTACTCCGGGCTCTATTTGGGTTTCCCTTCTCTACAGTCAAGATGTGTCCAGGTAGAAAGCTGGGTCAGTTGTAGGGCTCACCTTATTTGCTTAACTTTTTCTCATGGATCACTGTCTTATGTTGCTTGTTGTCCAATATCTGAAAATCATTTTTTCTAAAATTTTGTCTAGATTCTGGCAGAAGGATGAATCAAGTTCTTGTTCCTCATTTAGGATGCCTTTTTCTAATTTGCATGAAGGCTCTTTATTGGTTAGCGAGGTGCTGATAGTCATGATCTGTCCACAGGGCCTTTGTACTGGCCGTTCACTTTGCCTGGAAGACTGTTTTCAGTGTTCGACTGGAAGACTGATATCAATGTGGCTACCTTGCTCACTTCACAGGTGTTTGTTCAAATTTTATCTTCTCAGTGAATTCTAAGTAGATGGCGCCTACTTAGGGTCACAACTTGTAATCCTCATTACCCTGTATATTTCTCTCTATGATATATTCACTCTTTTGTTTTGCTTGTCACCTGTCTCCTTCCACCAACATGAAAACTTGATGAGGGCAGGGAATTTTGCCTGCTTGTTCACTTCTGCACCCCCAGTGGGGATGGGCCAGCACAACTATGGGGTTCATGGTGGATTTAAGTTGAGGTGGTGTTCTGTAGATGTCCAATACATCTTGGAGCAACTGCTGGGGCTGGTCTAGGCTAGGGTGGGGAAGAGGTGGGAAGGCCTGGCCAAGCTCCGAGCATCTGGCCCTCACAAGCCTTCCAGGGCTGGATTAAGGCCTTCAGAGGCTTCAAGATTATGCCTCCTCTACCCCAACAATAAATAAAAACAACTGATAAATCACAAAATAAGTATAAGGGAGGTCCACAGAGTTCTAATTTTTCTCATGTTGAGAATTTAAATAATATTTCTGAGGTATAATAAAATTACTGAGGTATAATTTACATGCAATGAAATGTATTCATTTTAAGTGTACATTTTGATGAGTTTTGACAAACTATTACAGCAATATAACCACAACTACAATCAAGATATAGAATTTTCCATCCCCCCAGAAATTCCTCTCAATGTCCCTTGACAGTCAGTCTCCTACCATTCCCCACCCCAAGTAACCAATCATCTCTTTTCCATCATTATAGAGTAGATTTGCAGTTTCCTGAGTTTCATGTAAATAGAATCATGTAGTGTGTACAATTTTGCATCTGACTGATTTTGCTCAGCATAATGTTTTTGAGATTTTATCCATGTTGTTGGATGTATCAATAATTTTTTCTTTTTTACTGCTGAGTAGTAGTCCTTTGTGTAAATATATAGAAATTTACTTAACCTTTTGCATGTTGATGAACATTTGTTCTTTTTCCCCCTAGTTTTAGGCTATTACAAATAAATCTACTATGATGTTTGAGAGCTGGTCTTTGTGTGTTTCATTTTATTCACATGTTTTTCATTTCTCTTGGGTGAACATGTAGGAGTGGAATTGCTGGATTGAATGGTTAGTGCATGTTTAACTTTATGAGAAACTGCCAAAATGTTTTCCAAGGTGGTTGTACTCCCACTAGCTGTGTATGAGAGTTCCAGTTGCTCCACATTCTTGCCAACATTTGATATTGTCGGTCTTTTTAATTTTAGCCATTCTAGTGGGTGTGTAGTGGTATCTCACTGTGGTTTTAATTTGCACCTTTGGAATAACTAATAATGTTGAACATCTTTTCTTGTGCTTATCTGCCATTCATATATCTTCTTTGGTGAAATATCTGTCCAAATCTTTGCCAATTAAAAACAAAAACAGCTTGACTATCTTATTATTGAATTGTAAAAGTTCTTTATGTATTCTGGCTATGGTGTGAGGTAAGAGTTGAAGTCAATTTTTTTTCATATGGTTTTCCGATTGTTCCCGTACCATTTGAGAAAAATCATCCTTTCCCCATTGATTGCCTCAGCACTCTTGTCCAAACATCAATAGACTATATATATGTGGTTCTATTCCATTTATCCATAGGCTAATACCACATTGTCTTGATTACTATAGGTTTATAGTAAGTCTGGAAACTAGGTAGTGCAAGTCCTCCTACTTCGCTCTTTTTTTCTCAAAATTGTTTAGACTATTCTAGGTCCTTTGCATTTCTATATTTGTTTTAGAATTAGTTTGTCAATGTCTACAAAAAGCCTACTAGTATTTTGATTGCAATTGTGTTGAATCTATACACCAATTTGGAGAGAACTGACATCTTAACAATGTTAATTCACATGCTGTGTGACCCTGGACCAATCACGTGTCATCTCTGAGCCTCTGTTTCCTCCTGGTCCCTGGGGGAGAGGTTTTAGTGAGCAGGCAAAGCTGAGCTGAGCAGTTCTGGGCACACAAGGGAGTGGGTTCAGTGAATATTTGGGTTGGGAGGCAGAGAGCTGCGAGCCAGCAGAAGGTAGCAGGGCCATGGGGGCTGCCCCAAGCAGGGGTCAGGTCCCTGGGCTCGGCCCCACCTTACTTCCATGTTGCAACACTCCGGGCACGTGGTCTCCTCTCCCTGGGCCTTAGTTTCCCCATCTGTAAATCAGAGGTGGCCAGGGTTGCCGGCAGATTAAACTAGACGGCGGATGAGCAGAAGCTAAGAAAACCATCTGTTTTCTCCATTCCACCTCTGGGCTGCCAAGTTCGGTAGGCGAAAATCACATCACCATGCTGATTGGAGCCAACACAGATTAATTTTCTCCAACCTCAGCTGGGTCTTAAATGCAGCTCAGCAACCCCTCAAGTGGTCCCCAAACTCTTTCCCTTTCCACCCTTGCAACAGCTGTTCTGCCTGAGCCACCCCCCACCCCCGCCCCGTGCCCCATATTCCCCCAGGCTCAACAGACAACCTGGGTTCCCGCTCCATGGAGGAAACAGAGGCCTTTGCGGGGGCACCGGCTCCCCCTACTCCCCTTCCAAACGTCTCTGGAGCCATCTGCCAGCACTTTCGTATGTCTAAGGCCAGCTGTCCCTTGCCCATCTCCTCTTGGGCCTCACACCCCCTTTCTTCTGCTTCCTCCGATTTCTCCCAATCTACCGGCTTTTTTCTCTCTGCCCATAAAAATTCTCAGCGGCTCCCATCCCACCGCCTCTGCCTTCAGCAGATCCCTCTCCTCACCTTCCTGGACAAGCATCTCCATCAAGCTGCCTCCATCCCTGCTGGCCATCCTCACCTTCTACCCCCAGGTTGGTGTTCCCAAGGGCTCCCAGGGGCTCGCTTGCCCACTCGCCCTCTTAGGGGCTTTCGATGTTGGCCACAGTTAAGCGGGACAGCTAGCGGGGGCCCCAGGCAGGATGCAACCTGCCCTTCCCGGGGAGCATTCGGGACCCCAGGAGGTTCACCCAGGACAGAGGGATAAAGTTTCCCGCTGAGAACTTAATTAATTCACCTCAGGCAGCTCAGCCCAACACTGAGGTATTGTTTAAAACTAATCCTGCCACCTGGCCTGGATCCTGTCAACATGCCCCTCCCCACGCCCTCACTGCTCCCAGCCTGTTTCCTCCCTCTGCCAACAGCCTCCCTCTCTCCTCCCGCCCCGTCTGCCCCCAGTCCCCCTCCTCGGGCTCCCCCTTCCGGTCTTGCTCCAGGTCCTCCGGGCATTGAAACCTTCCTAGTCAATTTCATCAGCCTGTTCGGCCAGGTCACAGTCAGCGGCTTAACTCGGCAACATCCGAGATCGGCCAACCACCTTTTCTTCCTCAAATGTGTTGTCCCTGCGTCTCCTCAGCGCCTACCTGTCTCCTGGTTTCCCTCCCCGTCTCTGGCTACCTTCTCCCCACCCTCTGTGGCTCCCCTTCCCTGCGCTCCAAGCCTCTAAGTCTTCTTCCTTCCAGCTCCTCTCTCCTCTCTCCACGCTCAGTTTCTGTGCCCAGCTCTGAGCACCAGATCCTTACTTAAAACTGCCCAGGGTGGTGCAGTGGTTAAGAATCCGCCTGCCAGTGCAGGGGACAATGGTTCCATCCCTGATCCCGGAAGATCCCACACGCTGTGGAGCAACTAAGCCTGTGCGCCACAACTACTGAGCCTGTGCTCTAGCGCCCACGAGCCAAAACTACTGAGCCCGTGTGCCACAACTACTGAAGCCCATGTCCCTAGAGCCCATGCTCCACAACAAGAGAAGCCACCATAATGAGAAGCCTGCTCAACGCAACGAAGAGTGGCCCCCGCCAGCTGCAACTAGAGAAGCCCACACGCAGCAACAGAGACCCAACGCAGCCAAAAAAAAAAAGAATCCGCCTGTCAATGCAGGGGACATGGGTTCGATCCCTGGTCCAGGAAGACCCCACACGCCGTGGAGCAAACAAACCCATGCGCCACAACTACTGAGCCTATGCTCTAGAGCCCACGAGCCACAACTACTGAGCCCACATGCCACAACTACTGAAGCCCGTGCGCCTAGAGCCTGTGTTCCGCAATGAGAGACGACACCGCAATGAGAAGCCCGCGCATCGCAGCAAAGGGTAGACCCCGCTCACCGCAACTAGAGAAAAGCCTGAGCACAGCAACAAAGACCCAATGCAGCCAAAAATAAATAAATAAAATAAATAAATTTATATATATATAAAAAACTGCCCACTCTACCCATCACTGCCTCAGGGTCACCAGATCTCAAACCAAACTCTTCATTTTCCCTCTTGAACCAGCTCTTCTCCTTGAGTGTCCCATCTCAGTGGCTTCTGGCACTCAGTCAGTCAACAGGATTTATTGAGCATCTGCTAGGTGCCTGCCCTGGTCTAGGTGTTGTGATGAGACACTGGGACTGGATAGTGTGGATGCTCTGTCTACATCCTTTCAGATCTCTTTTGACCAATTTTTTTTTTTTTTTTGTGGTACACGGGCCTCTCACTGTTGTGGCCTCTCCCGTTGCAGAGCACAGGCTCCGGACACGCAGGCTCAGCGGCCATGGCTCACGGACCCAACCGCTCCGCAGCATGTGAGATCTTCCCGGACCAGGGCACGAACCCACGTCCCCTGCATTGGCAGGCGGACTCTCAACCACTGCGCCAGCAGGGAAGCCCACTTTTGACCAATTTTTTGTGCCCCCCAATCCCCATCTTTGGTGTGTTTGGTTTCCTATAACTAACACCTGCAGTTTTGGGGGAGGCGATTATCCTTAGGTGTCAGGAGCTTCTTTCCCCACAGGTATTGAGAACCAGAAGTGCACGGGGATTTACCGCTCCCTCCTCCAGCCCCACTATGCACCCTCAAATCCCTTAGCCAATGCCTGATTCGTGCAGGAGTGGGCAAGCCCAGCTTTCTTCCTTCCAGGGGGGACAACTTGGAGGTGTGCCTGACCCTCCTGAGCTCCCTGTGGGATCAGACTGTGTCTACCTTCTGTGGGACCTGTCTGAGATGGCAGCCTTGCCAGGCCTCCTCCCCTTCCCTGTCCCACATCCCCATTCCCTTACCAGTTTGTCTTGGGATCTCTTCCTTAATAAGCCACTTGTCCATAATTCTTGTCCTATGTTTTGCTTCTGGGGACCCTGACCTCAGTCAGTGATGATCACAACAGCCAAGGTGGGACTTCCCTGGTGGCGCAGTGGTTAAGAATCTGCCTGCCAATGCAGGGGACACGGGTTCGAGCCCTGGTCCGGGAAGATCCCACATGCCGCGGAGCAACTAAGCCCGTGAACCACAACTACTGAGCCTGCACTCTAGAGCCCACGAGCCACAACTACTGAGGTCCGCGCACCTAGAGCCCGTGTTCTGCAACAAGAGAAGCCACCGCAGTGAGAAGCCCATGCACTGCAACGAAGAGTAACCCCCGCTGGCCGCAACTAGAGAAAGCGTGTGCAACAATGAAGACTAACTGCAGCCAAAAATAAATAAATAAATAAATTTATTTTTAAAAAAAAACCCCAACAGCCAAGGCTTACCAGCTCCTCCTGAACACGTTTGCAGCCCCTTTCAGATTCTTTCACTCTCTGCATACTCAGGGTCACCCCTGGTGTGGTCAAAAAGTGCACCCACCCCTCCTATATCCCAGGATACAGACTCATCCATTCTGGTCCCCTCCAGCCAGCCCTCGAACACACAGCTGACATCTGATCATACCCTTCCTCCACTCAAAACCCTCCCAGTCGACCCAATAAGGACACGGTCAAAAGACATGAACCACTACATACCCACAGGAATGGCTAAAATGAAAACAAAACAAAATAAAACAAACTTTAATGATATGAAGTGCTGTCAGGGATGAGGAGAAACTGGAACTCTCATACGTTCCTGGGGTCAATGCAAAATGGCACAGCCTTTGAAAACTGTTTACAGTTTCTTGTAAGTTACACATATATTTTACCATATAACATAGCAATCCCCTCCTGGGCATCTGCCTTAGAGAAATGAAAACTTTTTTCTGCATAAACACCTCTACATAGACGTTTATAGCAATTTTGTCCACAATTGTCCCAAACTGGAAACAACCCAAATATCCTTCAACTGATAAAGAGATTAAAAAGATAACAACAAAAACTATGGTACATCCATCCAATGGAACTGTTCTCAACAATAAAAAAGAACAAATACTGAAACACACAACATGGATGAATCTCCAATGCATTATGATAAGCAAAAGAGCCAGACCCAAAAAAGCTACACGCTCTGTGATTCCATTTATGTAATATTCTGGAAAAGGCAGGAAGAGAACAGATCAGGGGTGGCTAGGGGCTGGTGGTGCTTGAGGGGATTTGAGGAGTGGGGGATGAAATGGTGGCAGTTATGCAACTATATGCATTTGTCAAAACTGTATACACCAGTTCCATTCATGTGAAGTTCAAGAATGAGCAAAACCACTCTTGGGTGATAGAAGTCAGGATAATAATTACTTCTGGATGGTGGGTGCTAACTGGGAGACTTCTAGGAGGATGAAATTGTTTTTGTCTTGATCTGAGTGTGGTTTCATGGATGTGTTCATAATTTAAAACTCATTGAGCTGCACACTTCAGATTTGCCCGCTGTACTTCTTCTGTACTAAGCTTTAATACAAAGCTAAATATATTCAGCACTCATCGGTTTTACCGACTGTTGCAAGTGGGCAAGGGTGACAGAAGGGGGGAACACATGACCCCAGCCATGATGCTAGACGGAACTGGTACCTACGTGGGGCCCCATCACCATGGAGAGGAACACAGAACAGATCAAGCTTTCCAGGAAGAGAGGCGGTTTAATTAGGTGTTGGACTTAACACATGTCCAATGATAATCCCCCTACCTACACCCTTGGCCTCATCTGGTCCCTAGTTGTCACATCCCTACTTGCTCAATGTCCCTGACGTGTCTTCTCAGAAAACTAGCATATCAAATTTCCCTTTCCAGAGATCAGGTCCCCACTGGCCCCTACCTCCCCACCTCTCCCTTTCCTGCCTTTCCCTTCTTGGGGTGGCAGGGGGATTCCCAACCAGTTGTCCCCACGACTCCCTCTCCTGACCAGCTCCTCTCACAGTGGTTCCCCAAAGCTTCCCAGCTGCCAAGCCCAAGGGTCACCATTCTTTCCTCATCTCCTCCATTCCAACCTTTCTGCTCGTAGCCCACGGGTGACGGCTCCCACCTTCCCGAAACGTCCTCCTCCTTCCCTTGGCACATCATCCTCTCCTGTCCCCCTGACCCCATCTAGACCTTCCCCAGTCACCTTGCTGGGCTTCTCTCCTTGCATCCAGCACCCTGTTCTAGCGAGGCCCAGGGCAAGGCCCCTGGATTCCTCTCCACAGTGTGTGTCCTCAGCTTTGTGGACTGTGTCCTCACCTTCGTGGACTGTCTCCTCCTTCCCCGCCCGAGCTCTGGGTTAGATTTGGTCTCTGAGCTGTAGACCCGGCCACCTAAAGCTCCCTGGATGTCAACCGTGCCAGACACCTCTCAGTCCCCTCCCTGCTTGGGTGTACACAGATGGCTCAGGCCTTCCTGTTCATCTCTTCCTAGGTCCCTAGAGCCACTGACTCCAGAAATCCTGCTGGCCTTCTGGCTCCTCCAGCTTACGTTTAGAGCCTGTCCTTTCTGTAACACTGTCTTGTCTCCAGTTGCACTCTTGTTGGACCTCCTCACCCCCTCTCTTGTTGAAAGGGCTCCCACAAACAGATTCAACTCTGTGCCAGTCATTCTCTACAAGGCAGCCAGAAGGATCTTTACAAATGGGAGTCATATCCCAGACCCACAAGGCTCCCCACTGCACTTAGAATAAATAATACGCTCAACAAGCTTGAGGTACTTGCTTGTCCCCACATCATCCTTGCTCTCTGTTGCAGCCACCCTGGCCTCTTTGCTGTTCTGGGAACACACCAAGCTTGTCCTACTACAGGGCCCTTGCTCTAGAGGCCCTCTCTTATGGGTTGAACTGTGTCCCCACAAATTCATAGATTGAAGTCATAAGCACCGTTATCTCTGAATGTGGCCTTATTTGGAAATAAAGTCACTGCAGATGTAATTAATTACGATGAGGTCACACTGGACTAGGGTGGGCCCCTAACCCAATGTAACTGATGTCCTTATAAGAAATTTGGACACAGATATGCAGACAGGAAAAAAAAACATGTGAAGATGAAAGTGGAGATTGGGGTGAAATGTCTGTCTACAAGCCAAGGAATGCCAAAGATTGCCAGCAAACCTCCAGAAACTAGGAGGAAAGCATGGGATAGATTCTCCCTCAGAGCCCTTGGATGGAACCAAGTCTCCAACACCCTGGTCTTGGACCTCTAGCCCCCAGAACTGTGAGCCAATAAATTCCTTTTGTTTAAATTTGTTCTGCTTGTTACAACAGCCCTAGCAAACTAATACACTCCCTCTTTCTGTCATGCCTCCTTCCCCCGGTCCTCACATGACTCACTCCCTTGTGTCATTTAGATCTCTGACCGAATGCTACCTCCTCAGAGAGGCCTTCCCTGTTTATCCCATCTAGATAGACTGACCCTTCCCCCACCTCACCAGCAAGGAAGATCTCTGACCACTTTCAGCATTTTGCCCTCGTCCTGCGTTTCATCATCACACCTATGATCACTGAAGGCCAAGGATGTAGTTATTTGTGCACCTGTCTGTTGCCTGTCTCCTCTACTTGCTTATGAGCTCTATACGGTCAAGGGCTTTTGGCATTTTCACCTGTACCTCCTGCATCTTTGCCTGGCATGTGAGTGCTGCTGGTTAATTTCTCCACTTGGATACAGTTAGCCAATCAGAAAATACTTAGTGAGAGGGACCTCCCTGGTGGTCCAGTGGTTAAGACTCCGAGCTTCCACTGCAGGAGGCATGGGTTCAATTCCTGGTTGGGGAACTAAGATACCACATGCCACGAGGCATGGCCAAAAGAAAAAAAAAAGAAAAGAAAATACTTAGTGAGAATCTATGCTGGGGAACAGGACAGCCCCAGTTCCAGTCCTCATGGAACACCCCATGTGCAGGTGAAAAGACTCATATTAACAAGCAATCTTACAAAAAATAAGATATGAAGGAGACAGACCAGGTGCTTGCTGTGGCCTTCAAGGAAGGCTCCCCATGAGAAGTGATGTTTGGGCTGAGGCAGAACATTCGTGGGCGTTAGCTGGCTGAAGCAGAGGGAGACATGCACAAAGGGAGGTTTGTTCAAACAGTAGAAAGAGCATGTGCAAAAGCCCTGAGGCAGGAAGAAGAGGATAATGTGTGAGGGGTTAATGGGCGCTTGTGGTGGGAGTGTAGTGAGTGAAGGGCAGAGTGGTGGGCGATGAGGTTGGAAAAGAGGTCATAGGTCAGAATCATGCAGTATGGATTGTATGCTAAGAGCAGTGAGGAGCCACTGATTGTCCAAAGCAGTGGAGATTGTTTTAAGCAAGAGTGGACCTGAGGGAAGAGGTCAGGGGTTATTACAGTCATGGGCAGAGTGAGAATAACACCTGGACCAGGCAGTGGGGATGGAAATGAGGGGGTGGGTCTGAGAAATATCAGCAAGGCTGAACAGGTTGGATTTGGTTCTGACTGTCGGGAGAGGTGTGAGAGGAGTGGCGTCGGTGATGACTCCTACATTTTAGGGCAAGCAAGACAGGTGAGATCAGGTGGGTGATGTTACACGGGTCTGGAGCCCAGCGCCTGGCTGGGTGGGCTGGATATTTGGGAATCGGCAGCAGTGTGTAGATGGTCTTTACAGTGATGTGTGGAGGGGGTGCGAGTGAGCAAAGGGCTCTGGGTCACCATGAAGGACTTCAACACTGCGGGGCTGAGGGGAGAAGAAGTCTTGGCAAGGGATATGGAGAGTGAGGGGAGAGCCAGGAGAGGGTGGCACCAGGGACCCCAGACAAGGCTGTAGAAGGGACAACGGTTGATGGTACCAAAGGCGCTGAGAAGCCAAGTAAGGTGAAGGCTGAGAGGTGGCTGTGGATTTGCCGGGACCTGGATGGGAAGGGTTTCAGGGTCTTAGTAGGAGTAGACCCAGCTTGCAGGGTAGAAGAAAATGGGAGATTTGTCATGATGTTGAGAGAGGCAGGAGCTGGAGGGGCGTGGGGTCCAGGGAGCAGCTACACAAGCATGTTTGGATGGGGTTGGGGTCCTTTGCCCAGGGAGTGAGGGCTTGGAGATCCAGGAGGGAGGGGTGAGCCTGGGGAAGACCTGCTGACATCGGGTGGAAGGGTTCAGAGGCAAGGTGGTGCCCACCCTGGAGCAGGGGCAGGACCACGGGGTGGGAAGGGAGCAGGGTGGGAAGGAAGGTCAGTGTTTTGTGGAAAGTGGAGAGTGTATGAAATAGTGGCTGGGAACACGGAGGGGAAGCTTCTAGAGGGACAGGGAAAGGTGAAAGGCCATTTGTTCCTGGTGAGATGGGGCCAGTCTGCTGGGTCAGGCAATGTCCCCCACCTGACGTTCCTGTCCCTCGGGCCTCCTGAAGCCCAAGATGTCCTACATCGAATCCATTGTCTTCCAGTGAGAACTGCTCTTTATAAATGGTCCTCGCAGGGAACACTGAAGACACCCACCAGGTCTCCCAGGTGGGAGCACCCCAATGCTCTCCCTCCTGCACCCCTACCTCCGATGGGTCAACTCGTCCAGTACACCTCCAGTCCCTCCTCTTCAACCTGACATCAGCCCCATGAGGGCCTCAAAGATTCATAACAGCCAGGTGACAGGGGTGGCCTCTGGGGAAGGAGCCCGGGGCACTCACCCCGTAGATGTATTCATTTTCAACTACAAATACTAAAATGTACGTAAAGAGTGTTAGTGTCTTAGAACATTTCCCCAGATTCCTCCTTCTCAGGGGCCATGGCACTTAATGAGGCCCTCGAAAGCCACTTTCCAAGGCAGCAGGAAAGGGGGACCAGCATCGTGAGGGCGGCAGGGACTGCACTGGCCAGAGCGCCCATCATACTGTGAGGTGGTGTAACACCCCCCTGTGAACCCCTGAACCCAGAGATTCAGGAAACTTCCGGTGGGTGGGCAGCCTGGTCTCCGCCCTGCCTCCCCCCTCCCCCTCCCCCTCCGCCTCCCCCTCCCCCCTCCCCCTCTGTCTCCCCCTCCCCTCTCCCCCTCTGCCCTAGAGGTTCCCTTCACGTCCCCTTGACACTCCAATTGGTTTCAGTAATTAAAAAAGAAGATTGAGCTGCATTTCAGACATTTCATTTCATGTCAGAAAACGTTTCTCGAGCAGCTGGCGGGATTAATTCGGCGGCCAGGTGTGGAGCGTTTCAAAGGCAGGGCCGGGGCTCCAGCTGTGGGGCTGGACAGACTCCGGAGAGCGGGAGCTGCCACCGGGCCCGGGCGTCCAGAGGGCCCAGGAGAAGGCTGAGCTCACGGTCCTTGGCAGCAGCAGGACGATTTAATTTTGTTCCATTCAATGAAACACACATTCTCATCCAAAACTCATTTCCCTACACCCCGCGAGCCCCCAGCTCCTGTGTCCCTCTGTTCCATCACTGACTCTGCAAGGCATCCTTCCCCTAGGAGCTTCAATACTCGGAAATTTCTTTTTTCTGTGTATTTACAGCATTCCAGAATTCCACATAGTGACTTTTTCTTTTCTATCTCTGGAAGGATAGGCTGGTTGCCTTTACGGAGGTGACCTGGGGGGACAGGGGGAGAGGGACCCGAGGGAGACTTTTCACCTGGCATCCTTTTGTAGGTTTTGAATTTGGAACCATGTGAATTCATTTTCTAATTAAACTTTTTTAATTAAAAAAAACCCAATTTCGGGACTTCCCTTGTGGCGCAGTGGTTAAGAATCCGCCTGCCAATTGCAGGGGACGCGGGTTCGATCTCTGGTCCAGGGAGATCCCACATGCCTCGGAGCACTAAGCCTGTGCACCACAAATACTGAGCCTGTGCTCTAGAGCCCACGAGCCACAACTACTGAGCCCTTGTGCCACAACTACTGAAGCCTGCGCGCCTAGAGCCCATGCTCCGCAACAAGAGAAGCCACTGCAATGAGAAGCCCACGCACTGCAGTGAAGAGTAGATCCACTCGCCGCAACTAGAGAAAGCCCGCCTGCAGCAATGAAGACTCAACACAGCCAAAAATATAAATAAATTTATTTTTAAAAAAACCCAATTTCCATTAAAAAATAATACTTTTCTGGACTCTGCATGTCTTCCTAGCTCCCCTCGTCCCTCCTTCCTTCATGGGCAGACCCTTGCTTGATTACCTCCTTTTTTGGGGTTCCCATGCCTTCCCCTGAGGCTGCTTGGCAAAGATCCCCACGGTCAAGTCACCTCCCCTCACCCTGGGGACAGGGCCCACTGTCGGCCACTCCACCTTTGGGAGTGACACTTCTCTCCTCACCTGCCCCCTGGCCCTCTTGGCTTTGCCTCGTGGCTTGCGGCATCTTAGTTCCCTGACCAGGGATGGAACCTGGCAACCCCCGCCCCCCACCCAGGGGAAACATGAAGTCCTAACCACTGGACCACCAGGGAAGTCCCTGGCCCTGCCTTTTCAATCTCCCTGGTGGGCCCCTCTTAATGCTGGCGTGGTCTGGGCCACAGTATCACCCATCTCTAAAGCTCCAACCCCCTTCTGGACCCGCTGATACCCGGGGTGCCCCCCCACTGGCACCGGGTTGAGGCAAGTCAGGGCACTTCCCTGCCTGCGGCTGCTTCTACACCTCCCCACCCAGCCCCCCACCCTACCCCCAGCCTAGATCCACTGGCATCCTGATCCCCATTTGTTTATCTTGGGGAAGGGTGCTCACACCAACTTGTCCAGTTTGCCTGGCTTCAAATCCGTACTCTGCCTTTCCTTGCCATGGGCAACTTTCTCAGCCTCTTGTGTCTGATTCTTCTTGTGTAAATGGCGATATAAATGAGTTAGTAGCTACTTTATAGGATAGTTATAAGGATAAATGAATTAATATAAGTAAAACTCTTAGAAAAGTGTCCAGCACATTGTCAAAGCCAAAATGTGTTTGTTAGATAAAAATGTCCCAGACGGAACTCCTGATCTTCCTCTTTCAGTGTTCTCCACGGCTGTCCAGTCCCTTCAGAAAGCCAGAATCCTGGGTTGGGGTGGGGGGTCTTGCTTGACACTGCCCCCTTCTCCTCCAGTGTGCACCACATCACCAACTCTGGTCCATTTTACCTCCTAAATCTCTTTGCATCTCCACCCCCTCACTGGCCCACGATCCCCTGAAGTTGTTCTTATTAAGCTCATCAATGTCCTACTAATTGCCAAATCAAAAGAAAATTTTAAGCCTTCACTGGTTTGGAATTTTCTGCTACATTTGGTCCTGCTGATCCCTCTCTCCTAGAAATGCTTCACTGGCTCAGTTTCCATGACAACCTGCTCTTGGCTCTGCTCATGTGGCCACGTGGCTCTGACATTTCCTTCTCTCCACTGCTTTTGTAGGCGCCCCGGGCTCTGCCAGCCCCTGAAATGGCGGGTTGGGGGTCCTCAGACTCTGGTGGGTTCTCTTTACCTCTCAGTCTTCCCAAGCCACAGCCATTGACATGGTGACCACCTTTGCTCTGCGCCTCCAGGTGAGATGTCCACCTGAGAACCAGACTTCTAGCCCTGACTCCCTGCTGGTCATCTCCCCTAGGTGTCCACAGGCTCCTCAAGGTCAACTCTGAACTGTGGCAATGACCCCTCCCTGGTCCACCTGCTTCTCCAAGTCCCAGTGAGATCTCTGCAAAACAAAAGTCTGGCACAAGCTATTCGCTGTTGAATTTTCCAGTCTCGTTTTCCAACAGTGCTTCTATCATCCCAAACTCCTGGGACACCCAACTGCCCCCAAGCACACACCTCACACTTTCTGTCCTCTATGGAGTTCATGCTTCTCCCTCTGCCTAAAAACTTTTGCAGTCTCTTTTACCCTGGTCCCGAATCCTTGAGAAATCAACTGAAGTGTCACCTTCTCTAGGCATCTTTTTCGTGACCACCTCCCAATTCTGGGTCCCCAAATGAGGGTTACAGTCCCCTTCATCTGTTCTTATAACACTCCAGGCTTATCTCCATGCTATTCAGAACACTTTGGTTGTAAGCAACAGAAACCAAGCTTGAAACAACTCAGGCAAAAGGGGAATTTATTGGCTCAGGAAAGGCAAAGGTTCATCTGGGTTCCAGGGAAATTGAATGCAGAGGTGAGAGCCTGGGGAAAAGTCCCTGATACCAAGTTGCATCCAATACAAGTCCTATTTTCTTATTTATTTATTTAATAGCTTTATTGAAGTATAATTGACATACAAATACTACACCTACTTAAAGTGTGCAGTTTGGAAAGTTTTTACCTATGTATATACCCATGAAACCATCACCACTCAAGATAATGAACATAACCATCACCACAAAAGATTTCTTGTGTTCTTCTGTCATCTCTTCTTCCCTTCCAGCCTAACCCTCTCCCTCTATTCTCCAGGTAACCACTGATCTGCTTTCTGTCACTATGTATTAATTTGCAATTCCCAGAATTTTATATAAATGGAGACAAATATACTCTTGCTTTGTCTGGCTTATTTCACTCAGCATAATTATTTTAGATTCATCCAATTTGTTGTGTATGATAGTTTATTCCTTTTTAATGCTGAGTAGTATTCCATTGTATGGGTGGACCACAGATTGTTTATCCATTCGTCTATTGATGGACATTCAGACTTTCTAGTTTGTGGCTATTACAAATAAAACTGCTATGAACATTCATGTACCGTGCTTTGTATGGATACATGCTTTCGTTACTTTGGGGTAAATATCAAGGAGAAGAATGGCTGGATCGTATGATAGGTGTGTGTTTAACTTTTTAAAAAACTGCCAAATTATTTTCTGAAGCGTTTGCACCATTTAACATTCCCACCCACAATCTATGAGAGTTCCAGTTGCTCTGCATCCTCACCAACACTTGGTACGATTAGTCTTTTTAATTTTAGGCATTCTAATAGGCATGTGGTGGCATCCCATTGTGGTTTTAATTTGCATTTCCCTAGTGACTAATAATGTTGAGCATCTTTTCCTGTGTTTATTTGTCATCTGTAAATTTTCTTCGGTGAAGTGTCTGTTCAAATCTTTTGCTTATTTTTAATTGGGTTTTGAAAATTGATTTTGAGACTTCTTTATATATTCTAGATACAAGTCCTTTGTCAGATATATGACTTGCAAATATTTTCTCCCAGTCTGAGGTTGGTTATTTCATTCTCTCATCGGTGTCTTTCAAAGAACATAAGTTTTTAATTTTGATGAAGTTCAACTTATCAGTTTATTCTTTTATGATCATGCTTTTGGCGTCATATCTAAGAAATCTTGCCTAATCCAAGGTCACAAAGGTTTTCTCAGTTGTTTTATTCTAGAAGTTTTATAGTTTTAGATTTTACTCTTTTAATTTTTACTTTTATTTTTATGCCTGAGTTAGTTTATGTTGGGTGTTTGATATTGCAAAGAACGGAATCCCTGCTAATGTAATCTGTCTAGAAGGAAAAGCTTAAAAATCTTCAAAAGGTCCTCATTGTCTTTAGGATAATATCCTAACCCCTCTGGTATGGCTCAGTGGTGATTTCCTACCACTGAACTTGGTCTTTTGCTCTAGATGTACTGAACAAATTGTGATTTATTTTTTTATTTAAAAAAATTTTTATTGAAGTATAGTTGATTTACAATGGTGTGTTAATTTCTGCTGTACAGCAAAGTGATTCAGATATATATTATATATATATATATATATATATATATATATATATATATATGCATTTAAAAATATCCTTTTCCATTATGGTTTATCTCAGGATATCAAATATAGTTCCTCGTGCTATACAGTAGGACCTTGTTTTTTATCCACTCTATATTTAATAGTTTGCATCTGCTAACCCCAAACTCCCAGTCCATCTCTCCCCCACACCATCCCAAATGGCAATATCTTGAGCTCAGTGGCCAGTGCAACCCTTTCTTTGAGCTTTAGGGCAGGCTGAACCAGATAACCAGGCTGAAGAAAGACTCCACTTTCCTGCTTCTCCAGATACAAAGTTCTTTGAATTTGAGAAGACAACCAGGACCCCACTCTGCCATGTTCTATGGCTCAACTATTTATTTCCCTGTCCTCCATGAAAATTGTCCTGAGTCCCATGCCTTTGGGTTCAGAGTCCCAGCACATTTCCTTTTAGCCTTTTAAAAATGTTTTTCTGTTATTTGTTTGTTTCCATAGCTGAAGTCATGTCTGGCATACATTTTGCACTCTGGTTTCTCACTTCCTGCTCTTTCATATCATAAGAATTTTCCAGATCTTTTGGTAAAAATCATGATTAATTGAATAATAGTCCATTGAGTGAATATAAAATAATTTGCTTAACATTTCCCCAACAGTTGATTCTTTTTGTTGTTTCAATTTTGTGTGTGTGTGTCGTGAACAAGGCCATACTACATCTCCTTGTACATAAATCTTTGTCAATTTGAGATTATTTTCTTCTGATAGAGTACTGTAAGTGTAATTACTGGGTCAAAGGCTGTAGTAATTTACATTCCCAACAGCAGGATTGTCGGTTTCATCACACCCTTGCCAGCATGGGGTATTCTCATTAAATTTTTTTCTTTACTCTGTGATGGGCAAAAAGTGTTATCTCACTGTTGTTTTAATTTACTTTAAAAAAAATAATTAGATATTGGAAAATAGGTTCAACCTATGAGCCATAAAAAATTAATCTTCTGTTAATTGAGTGTCCCTCTCCCTTCACATTTATCCAGCAGTGATGTGAATTTTTAAAACTCAATTTGTATGGATTCTTAAACACCAAGGTTATTAACCCTCGGCGTGACATCTTCAAAAGCTGCTTTCAGTGTTCGTATACTTAAGTCTAAAATTTCAAACCTGTTTTCTCTTTCTTTTCTTTGTGAATGCTTCCCTTGCTTTTAAACCTAGAAGGTAGCACTTATCCAGAGTTTTGGATGAATATTCACTTCTACTTTATTCAAGTGTGATTTTTAATTTAAATCTTTAATCCATCTGAACTTGATATTGATGTATGACATGAAGTGGAGAATAAGGTGGATTTGCTTTTCCAAACAGCTTAGCAATCATTCCAACACCTTTTATTGACTAAGCCCTTCTTTGTTCACTGCTTTGGGGTGCCCGTTTTTAACTGTGTGGTGTATGGTAATACTTTTCTCTTGTACTGTGTGTACGTAGAAGTCCCTCTACCTCACCACCCACCCCACCGTCCAAGCTTGCTGGGTGCACTGCTCGTGGGGGTCCTGGGTGACATTATATAGAGTCTCTGACATGGCTTTTAGCTTCTGTGCTGTGGGTTTTTGTAAGCCCATAGCACAGAAAATGGTTGTGCAGACCTTCGTCTACAAGGGAGCCTACAGAACCAGAGCTGAGGTGAGAGCTTTTCAGGGTGAGAGCTGAGGCTTGAGAAAGGAAAGACTCTGGATTCCACAAAGTTTAGAGGATTTGGAGTCAAAGCTAATGCAAGAGGCATCCTGGGATAAATCATAATGGAAAAGAATATAAAAAAGAATGTATATATAGGTATAACTGAGTCACTTTGCTGTACAGTAGAAATTAACACAACATTGTAAATCAACTATACTTCAATAAAAAAAAAACGGCTAACGGAAGAGGCAAAAGTTTATGCATAGATGGTAGATTGAAAAGACAATTCACAAGGTTGTGCTTGGACCCCATGAGGGGGCAAAGGGTTGAACCTGTGCGCAGGAGAGAAATCCAAGGGGATTGAACAGAACTTTGGCCCCAGGAGAGGCTCAGCCCCTAAGCTGAGTCCCAAAGAGGAATAAGATGGGGTCCCAGACAAGTCTGGGGATCCCAGAGCAGAAGTCTTAAGTCCAACATGGTGCTTACATCACAGAGAACACTGGCAGAGCGCCTGGTGCAGCCTTGTGGGGGCATCTGAGAGCGTCTGGGGTGCCCACCAAGGGACTAGAGGGGCCGAGTGAGCTGGTGGGTCTGAGGAAGTTAGGGAGAGCTGGGGAAGATGCAGAACTCGTGGAGACAATGGCCTGTGGCTGCCAACATGTGAGGACGGGCCCAGGAGAGGTGAGGTCCTGCCGGGTAAAGCTGCACTGTCTATTTGGCCGACCTGCGATCACGTGACATTTCCTGAGACTAGGGCCTGGACCCACACTTGGCCACCGCAGCCTCACTGATGTGGTTTTGAGTTATGTTTTGATGTCCAAGAGGGCTGGTCAAACCTCAAGCTTCAGGAAGCCTTCTGCTGAATGTCTTCTCTTGATGATCCACAAACTCTCTGTTCATCTTTCATAACTTTTCCTTCTGATTCTGGACTTGATTTCTGCTAGCAGTCAGCTTTGAACAGCAGCTCCTGTTGGAGCTCATCCTGGGATGGAGAGAGGCTGGGATGCTGGAATCAGAGGCAGGGACAGCCGGCCACCAACACATTCTGAGGTTTTCCACAGCAAATGTCCCATGCTGGTCTCAGCTTCCTTCTCTATCTGCCTCAACAGTGTCTGTAGCAACCACATGATGGCTACGACCCCACTGTGTAAACTGTAAAGACCTGTGCCAGCCATCTCTTCCATTCCTCCCCCGCCCCCTGCCAAAACCCCTCTCCTAACCTCTCATCCACTCGCCCACGCAGAACTCAGCACACACACAAAAATGTTTTTCTGATTGTTCCATTAATCACCAACTCTTTTTGGCTAAAAGGTTTTGATCCTCCATTTTAGACATTTTATTTCAAGTCAGAAAATAATTTTTTCAGCAACCCCCAGCCCCCAGGCTGTGGGTGATTCCAAAATGGATGAGACAGAACCCCGGCCATGGGCAGGATGAAAACTTTCTGCTAATGTGAGACACCGTTAAGTCACAACGGTCACATACAAATTCCCTGAAAGGAAGTGGGATGCAGGTAAAAGGCTGAGTATTGAATTCTCTCCCCAGGGTTGGATGCACATTATTGCTCAGGATGGATCCCTCTTGTCCACGTGGCCTCATTTAGCTAATTGCCCTGTTCTGCAATGGCTCACATCCCACAGGTGCCTTCCTCTGGGAAAATTAATAGGCGGATATTGCTCTTCTATTAAAACCAAAGCCAAGTGAAAAATCCTGCACACTTTATCTACCCTTCCTCCTTCACAGGTAGACCCTGGATCACCCTCACCCCTGACCCCCCCCAAAGAAAACTGGCAAAGGGCCCCAAAGGCCAAGTCCAGAGTAGCCAATCAGCCTTTACCTCCCCTGACCCTCTGTCCGTGGCCCATGAGCAACCACTCTGTCCTTCCAGAAACTCTTCTCCCTGGGCTTCTGGGGACTCCCCCCATCTTGCTTCTCCCCCCTCTGTCCTTCCTTCTCAGCCTCCTTTTTCTATATCCAGCCCCCTAAATGCTGATGCTCGCCTGGGCTCTGTCCTCTGCTCGTTCCCTCCATACTCTAGTCTTTAATTTCACCCATTGCCCGAGCTGCTACAGTATTCCTGCAACACCCCCATGTTGGAAGCCCCCTGCCAGTCCTCATCTCCAGCCCAATCTCCAGAATCCAGAAGTCCAAAGGCACCTCATACTCCACACACTCAACAGACAACTCTATTTGTCCGAAATCTGGTCCTTCACTAGACTCCCGCGTCTCATGGAAAGACACCACCCAACAGACACCTGGGCTCTTCCTCCCCCACTTACTTGCACTTGTCCACCATCTACAGGCTGCCTCGTGCCTTGGAGACTTGACCTCCCAATGGCTCCTGAATCCTTCCAGCTCTCTTCAAGTCTACTGCCAACGTGTTAGTCCAAGCCACAGCCCTGGTCTGGCTCATGGACGGGAAGTTGCCCTCTACCAGGTTTCCCTGCACCCCTGCAATCCTTTCCTCACTAGAAGCCAGAGTGGTACCTTCAACATGCAAGTGGGAACATGTCACCATTATTTTAAAACTCCTCCATCCACTGGTTAGGACACCGCGCTCTCACTGCTAAGGGCCGAGTTCTATCCCTGGTCAGGGAACTAAAATCCCACAAGCCGCATGGCGTTGCCAAAAAAAAAAAAGAACTCGTCTAAAACCCCCTCCATCACTCTTGGGATCAAGCCTCAAACCTTCCCAGCCTGCTGAATTCTCCAGCTGATTTCTCACCCTCTTCACCATCACTCACCCGCCTTCTTTCCCTTCCCTTCCCACGAGTCCTGCCCCTCCCACTGCAGGGCCTTCACCTGGAACACTCATTCTGATTCCCCTTAGTGGTCGATACCTGTTCATCTTTCAGATCTCTCTAGGAAACATCAGCAGACCCTCCCATCCCTGACTTCGGGCCCCCGGGCTGCTCTCGGCACCATGCACCTCCCCTTTGTGATGATAATCACACTTACTCCTCTGACTGTTTGATTCATGTCTGTTTCCCCGTTTAGATGATCAGCTCCACGTGGGCAGGCACGTGTCTGCCCTGTTCACACCGTCTCCCCAACAGCCAGCCAGCACATAGGAAGGAGATACTCCGAAAATATTTGTTGACCTGAGTCGAAAACTTTCCCCTGAGTCCACAGTTCACTTTCTAGCTCCCAAATAATCCTTGAAACTTTTCTAATTATCTAAACTTAATTATCTAAACTTCGGCAAAAGGGGCGTCTTTGCCAACTATCTATTATCCTCAGGCGTTGCAGTCAGGGTTCTGCTCCATCTCACCCCTGAAACCACTCTTGCTGAGGGCTCCGATAACCTCCTAATTACCAACTTCAGTGGGTGTTTTTCCATCCCTGTCTTATTGGAATTCTCTGCAGGGTCTGATATTGTTGATCACCCTCGCCTTCTTGAAACGCTCGGCTCTCTTGGTTTCCATGACAACACCCTCTCCTTGTTTTTAACCCGTCTCTATGACGCCTTTTCCTTCCCAGTCTCATTAATCAGAGCCTCTGACTCAACCACCCTTGAAACGTTAGGGTCCTGAAGACTCGATATTGTGAAGATGTCAATTTTCTCCAAATGAATGTACAAATTCAATGCCTTCCTAATCAAAATCCCACCAGGGTTTTCTAATTGGAACTTAATAAGCTGATTCTAAAGGTCATAAGGGAGAGGAGATGGGCAAGAATAGCCAAGATAATTTTGAGAAAGAAAAACAAGTGGTGGGAACACAGTAGAAGGAAAAGGATTGAGTTTGCCCTACTAGGTAGCATAAGATAAAGCAGCAGTGATTAAACAATGTGGCCAGGAACAGACACATTGATCTATAGAACTGAAGAATTCTTACCATATTCTAGGACGGGCATTTCAAATGATGGCATTGGTTTCCAGGAGCATGAAACCCCCATTCCTCAACTCTTTGAAAGGGGCCCTCCCAAGCAGCCTCCCTCACGCTGGACCATTTTCTTTCCTTTTCTGATCATCCCTCCTCCCTACGTTCAAAACTTGTCTGATGCAGGTACCATTCCCTTAAGACTTGCTTTTTTTTCTTTTTTCTTGGTTTTCCTATTATAAAAGTAATATATGATCTTGGAGGGTGAGTATATTGTATACTGTGTTCATTAGCTATTCTTTTTCTTGTCTGTAGTTTTGAAATCTATTATCATAAGAACAGTGATACCTGATCATTGCAGAAAATGTGTACAGTGACTAAAGCATGAAGAACAGAAACATCTCGAGTCCTAGCACCCACAGTCATGTTCTGTGAAAATGCATCTGAAAAACACATCTTTTCTTAGCCTTTTTACGCATTTGTTTACAATAAATACTTTTATTATATATATAATTTTGCACCATCTTCTTACACTGATTATATGCTAAGCACTTCTCTGTGTTAGTCAACATTCTTTGTAATTATTATGTTTAATGGCTGCCTAATAATCTATTTAATGAATGAAACGTAATTTGGTTAACCATTCCCCTGGGGTTGGAGATTTTGATAGCTTCTTTTTTTTTCCTTTTTATTTTCCCTCTCTTAAATAAAGCCACAGTGCAAATCCTTCTGCACTAATCTTTCTTTCCTTTAGATCAGTTTCTTGGGATGAGCTTCCTGTAAATGGAATTCCTGAGCCAAACAGTATGAACCTTTTTGAGGCTCTTCACACGTCTTAAGCAAATTGCCTTCTAGAAAGGTTTTGCCACTTCACAGTCCTGCCAGCTGTGCATAAGAGGTCCCATGCCACTAGGACCGAGCCAGCACTGCCAGCCTCTTGTTTTGTAGTGCTCCTTCAATGGGCCCAAAGTGGTATCTCTCCATCCTAATTTACATTTATTTTATTATGACTAAGTTCAACATTTTCAACTGAATTTGCCTTTTGAACTTCATCTTTCATAAATGGACTCTTGCTGTCTTTTATTGCCCCAACATTTCATTATGAAAATTCTTACTGCTCTGTGAATGTTTTATTTATGAGAATTTTCAACACACAGAACCTAACATTTCCTATAGTCAATTGTATTTTCCTTTATAATTCTCTCTATGGCTGTGAAGGCTACAATGGCCTCCCTCAATCACAGTTTAGATAATGAATCATTTCTATTTTTTTTTCTAGTTAGTAGTATAAATTTTCCTTTTTTTTTTTTTTTTTTGCATTGAACTCTTTAAATCACCTGACATTGATTTTGATCGTTAGGACAGAGGGAGGTAAAAATTGCTTTGGGTTTCCTAAATAGAATAAAGATCATTTTGCTGCCCCACTTAGTGACAAATCCTTCCATTCTCCATTAACTTGTGATGCCTCTGCTCTTCTCAGAAGGCACAGTGATATTCTAGGGATCTCCATCTGGGTTTTCTATTCTATTCCATTGAGATGTTTTTCTATTTTTGAAAAAAATATTATTTTTTTTTTTTTTTTTTTTTTCTTTTTTCTTTTTTCGGTATGCGGGCCTCTCACTGTTGTGGCCTCTCCCGTTGCGGAGCACAGGCTCCGGACGCGCAGGCCCAGCGGCCATGGCTCACGGGCCCAGCCGCTCCGCGGCACATGGGATCCTCCCAGACCGGGGCACGAACCCATATCCCCTGCATCGGCAGGCGGACTCTCAACCACTGCGCCACCAGGGAGGCCCTATTATTTTGTTTTATACTGCAGTATCTGTTAGGGTTAGAAGCCTTGAAAGCTCTATTTATTATCAGATCAGTTGCCCAAGCATCCAGCCCCCACGTCCAACTTCCTTTTGGGTATCTCATCTTCGGTTTCCCACACCACCACTTGTCCACACATATACATGTTCTTCTAGCTATTTCTTCCCCCTGGAAGTCAAATCGTATCATTGTGCTCCATAGGGGTAGGCCAGTGGCAGGTACAGCCCTGAAATCTGGAGGCGGGGTCAGGAGATCTGGATTTAGCACTGCCCCTGCCAGTCAGGCACTGTGACTCTGGATGCCTCAGTTTCCTTTTCTGTAAAATGGGCTTGCCATAACCAAATGAGGTGGAGAACATCAACACAGCTTCATTCTCCACTCAACAAATGTGTGTGAGGAGCAGGAACACCAGAATGGGCAGGGAAGAAATGGTCTCTGAAGAAATGGCCTTCAGGGAGCTTTTAGGAGAATAAGTAAGAGGAAGGACTCTTTCAGGGGAGAGCCTTTCAAAACAGAGGAAAAAGGCAACTACTGAAGAAATGGTTACCAGGGCCATGAGGGCAATGAATGGAACGTTGAGGAAGGAAGTGGGGCAGGGATCCTGCTCTGGACAGGTGGCCAGAGAGGGCCTCCTCTGAGGGGACATTTAAGCCCAAAAGACTGAGAGGAGGTAGGGGAGAGCTTTCCTGGGACAAGGGACAAAGTGAGCAAAGCTTCCAAAAGAGGAACTGGAGGAATTCGCTGTAGCCTGAGGATAGTGAGTTGGAGCAGCCAAGGGGATTGCAGAGACGGATGGGCAGATCAGGCCTTGCTGACCTCGAGAAAGGGCGCAGGGAAGTCACTGCGGGCTGCTGATGGGGAGGAAAATGACGTGATCTCTTTTACTTTTTAAGTGTCTGCTTTTACTGCTGTGTGATAAGTGGATAGGTCAGGAGCAAGAAAGAAGCTGTGAGGCCCTTGCGGCAAAGGAGATGGGGGGCGGGAGGTGGCGGGAAGCAGGTGGGGGGATGGGCGGAGGTAAGGGTCAGACTGGAGATGATTCTGGAGACGGAACGGCCAGGATTTCCTGGGACTCCATGGGAGGGGTGAGGGCAGGGGAGACTCAAGGCTGACTCGAAGGGCCGGGTTTGGGGAACCAGGTTGAAGCCCAGGCCTTTGGCAGAGAAGGGGAAGGCAAGCGAGGAGAGAAAGTTTTGGGGAAAAGAAGTTAGCATCCTGATTGGCTGTGGCAAGTTTGGGGTGTTGGTGAAGGACATCGGAGTAGAGATGTTAGCCAGGTAGTTGGGCAGGCCAGTCTTAAAAGGGCAGGGCTGGGGTCATTAGTGCCCACCTAGGGTGAGAAGATAGAGAAAGATGGAAAGGGCCCAGATGTGAGTCTTGAGGGAACCCAACACTTAGGTGGTGGGTGGACGAAGACAAAGAATAGACAGTGAGGGGGTAAGTTAACTGGGGGGTCTTGGTGTCATGAAGGCCAGGGAAAGGTGTTTTCAGGAGGGAGTATCAGCTGGGTCAGTTGCTGCCACAAGGCTGAGTGATGTAAGGGGAGAAAAGCTGGATCGGGCAATGGGAGTTGTTGAGAAGAACAGGTGGGGATGACACCTGGCCAGTGGGCAATGCCATCACCTGTGAAGAGCTGGGTCCACGTTGGGAGGAGAAGTCCCAGCCCTTCCTCCTGTGCACATCCTCTGAGAGACTCTCCCGGCGTCCAGCCATGGAACTAACCTGGTGACATTTCCAACCCCCAACGCTTCTACCCCCACTTACACTAACAGCTTCTTTTGCCTCTAATCTCACTCCCTCAGAAGTTCTCCCAATGTCTTTTTGGTAAAAAGAAAAAATTCTGAACCTCCATTTCAGACATTTGATTTCAAGCAGAAAATAATTATCCTGCCTCTACCTAGCTCGCTGCCTGTTGCTAAGTACCAAAAGGCTAAAAAAAAACGAATAAAGACATGGCCCCAGACATGAGGCAGGATGAAACCACTGCTAATTAGAGCTGTAGTACTACTCAGAGGGCAGAGACAAAGCCTCCAGAAAAACATGGAGATCAGGTTACTTGGTAATATGTACATGATTTAATTTGCCCCTTTCCACAAACACAACTAATCCCTTCACCTATACACTTAATCCCACTGCTCTGGGACCCCTTTTACCTGTCCCTGCTTTTCAAACTCAGGCTCATACAGCCCTCCTCTCTCCAAATGTCAACTTGAAAGAAACAGCACCTTCTAGAACCTTCTTTCCCACCCCACCCCCGTCCCTCTTTTCCCTCCTGCTTTCTCAGCCAGTCTCCAGATCATCCTCCACCCAGCTGGGCTTTGCCTCCTCCCCCAAAGTCGTGGTGGCAGAGGTCTCCAAAGTCCAGGTCCAGGGCGTGCCCTCACCTCCCCCGATGTCTGTGTACCTGGCCCACCAGTGGCTACTCTGTCCTGGAAACTCTCCTTCATTGGCTTCTGAAGCCCATCTTTCCTTATCTTCTCTTTCTTACACTCCACTTCCATGTCCAGACCTGCCCCATCCAATGTCAATGTTGTCCAGGGCTTGGTCTTCTCTTTCACTGAGTACATTTCCCCTCAATCTCATGCATACCTAATGCTTTGGAGACCTCCTGGGAGCTGATTCTCCAAACTGACTGTCCAGTCCAATTCTCCTTTGAGCTCTAGACCAACACATCCATCCTTCTCTTTAATGACTACCCTCCCATGTGCAATGCAGAGCTCTATCCTGAGCTCCAGAACCCGAGAGCCAAATATCTACCAGCATCTCAGACATCTCAACCCTGTGACCGAAACGAAACTCCTGGTCTGTTTTGAATCACTTGATTACCCCTTTTTAGTTCAAATTCCTAATCCTTCTTCCCCCCAGTTATCCTCATTTGCTGTTTCCTACTTTTTTAAAAAATTAATTAATTAATTTTTAATTAAAAAAAGATTTTTTGGGCAGCATTGGTTCTTTGTTGCTGCGTGCGGGCTTTCTTTAGGTGCGGCGAGCGGGGGTCACTCTTCGTTGTGGCGCAGGGGCTTCTCACTGCGGTGGCCTCTCTTGTTGTGGAGCACAGGCTCCAGGCGTGCAGGCTTCAGTAGTTGCGTCTCATGGGCTTTAGAGCGCAGGCTCAGTATTTGCGGCGCACGGGCTTAGTTGCTCCACGGCATGTGGGATCTTCCCAGAGCAGGGATCGAACTGGTGTGCCCTTCGTTGACAGGCATATTCCCAACCACTGCGCCACCAGGGAAGTCCACCTATTTTGGAGAATTACAATGCCGCTACGGTAGTAGACACTTGGCAGTCACCTAGAATCTCCTCCCACTTCACCTGAGACATCCCGTCGTGAGGCCGGTGGATCTTACCTCCTAACTGGTTCCATCATGATCACCAGTAGCTTAGTCCAAGCCATCATCTCTCATTTGATCCACTGCAGTTGCCTGCTAATCGGTCTCCTCTAATCCACCCTTCCTTCCAGTGATCCAATCTTCACAGAGCAGCCAGAGGGGTCCTTTAAGAATACACACCTTTGTCATGCCCACCTCCTACTTGAAATCATTCAATGGCTCTTCGAGAAAGATCGACTTTGATATCTCCAGCTTCACCATACACCACGGTCCCTCGCTCTCTGACATTGTTCCTACCTGACAGTCATTTCTCTTTGGTTCTTGCTAACAGAAACCACTCCAGGTGACATAGATTGATCTATGAGAGTCACAAAGGGCAGGCCTATTCCTCTTGTCAGTGACTGGCTTCTGAGTGGGCATGTGGTGCAAATCTAATCAATAAGAGTTGGTGGTGGTAGAGTCTTCTGGGAAGGGTTTATTAGTCCTCAAAAAGAAGTATCAATTTAAGGAAGAACCACTTTCTTTCATCCATCTCTGGATGTTGGTATGGTGGATACAATGCCTGGAGTGGCTGCAGCCATCCTGTGACCATGGGGACAGGAGCCCATAAGCAGAGGATGGGAGAACTGAAAGATGGACAGAAACTGGGTCCTTGATGACATTAGAGCTGCCTCCCTTGGGACTCCTCATTATGTGTGATAATAAATCTCTTATTGTTTAAGCATTTTTGAGTTGGGTTTTCTGTCACTTGTGTCAAAATCGTTCTTCCCGATAAGTGCTGCAGCCATGATGGCCTCCGGTTTCTGGAACGTACCACCCTCCTAGCACAGGGCTTCACACATGCTGTATCCTTATATGCAAAGCTCTTCTCATTTCTAGTTAACGTCCACTCCTCTGATCAAATGTTACTTCTCTGATCTAGGAAGATTTCTCCATGGCACCTATCAGAGTTTAAAATTAGGGATTTCTTTATTGTCTTGATTAATATCTGGCTTCCTCGCTGGACTGGCAGTTCCATGTGGGGAGAGACAATGTCTGTCTTTGCTCAGCATTGTGTACCTTCCCAAGCATCTGTTCCAGTGCTTAGATGAACCACTGATTCAGTCAAGATTCTGGTAGGGTGGTGCACCCAAAGGATTTAACTGAAATTATTTTTATTTATTTATTTATTTTTGCGGTACGTGGGCCTCTCACTGTTGTGGCCTCTCCCGTTGCGGAGCACAGGCTCCGGACGCACAGGCTCAGCGGCCATGGCTCACGGGCCTAGCTGCTCTGCGGCATGTGGGATCTTCCTGGATCGGGACACGAACCCGTGTCCCCTGCATCGGCAGGTGGACTCTCAACTACTGCGCCACCAGGGAAGCCCAACTGAAATTATTTTAATGAAAGGACTATTCACAAAGTGTGGCAGGATGAAGGGTTCCAAGAGATGACAAAGGACCCAGAGATGAGCAACAGTTGGAAGCCATCAGTACCTCTAGGCCTGAAGAGAGGAGAGAAGGGTGTGGGATTTCAGAACCTGGAGAGAAAGCTGTGGCTTTAAGAAAAGGACCCCACCTGTGGCCATGAGTAAAGGATGGTAGTCACTGCCAACCCACAGCCCATAGGAAGGCAGCCAGGAGAACCTCACTCTCCTTCCCCCTCGACTCTCCCACTGGTTCCTCCATTGGTTAAACGCAACTAGAAACCAGAGGGTAGAAAGCATGGGTGGTATAAAGGTTGGTCATCCAGGGCACGGAACAGGATGCAAAAAGGGAATGGCTCTGGAGGAGTCAGTGAAGAGTATCCAGAACAGTCACCAAATGACCCTCTAGCCACTCAGTTCAATGCACCTTTTCCCTTTGTTATCAGTCTTAACCACCCTGCAGAATTTGACAGTGTAAACAACCTTGCCATCAAGTTTTTCAGGATCAGAAAGGGCATCACAGGGAGTCTTCTCCATGGTTCCCTCTCCTCCCTCGAGGCATCTCCAATCATGCCCACTTGTTTCCTTTCAGCTGGGTTCAGAAGATGGATCCCAGCTCATAAATCATTCCTCTTTTCATCCTCTCCCTCTCTGCTGATGCCCTTTTTCAAGAAGAGAAAATTCTAGGGTCTCTCATTTTCAAAAATCCTCCGTTGATCACTCGCATTTTTCTTGCTGCCACCCAACTCCTCCCCTAGTCATCCAGTCTCAGGAGAGGTCTGCGTCTCCTCCACCCATTCACTCCATTGCCCCTGTAAACTAGCTTTTACCCCTTCACCCCCCAAAACAGTACTTGCTGAGGTTCATAATAGCCCCCTGATTGCTAAATTCAAAGGGCTTTGCTTCTTATTTTTCTGAGATTTGGGCCATATCAGAGTGTTGATTACTTTCTCCTTGAAACTCTTCACTACCTTGGTTGCCTTGGCAACCCCCTCTCCTAGTTGTTTATCTCATCCCTCAGGTCCTTCCTTCTCTCTCTCCTTTGTCGACCGCCCACACGTCAGTCAGCCCCTCAAATGTCACCATAACTCACAATTGTGCCCTGGGTCCTCTCCCATTCTCTCCCTGGCGATCTTACTCACTCCTAGAGTTCCTGTTACCCTCTGTCCCTGGGTCAGCCCCTCCAGTCAAATCTCTTCCTGGACTGGGATCCAGCTGCCTGCTGGGGCCCACATGGCAGTGCCCCCAGCCCAGCTCTACCTGAGACTGAGCCCCCTCAAACTGCCCCCCATGCTGTGCTTCCCCTCCCAAGCACCTCCCCGCCATCCACTAAGGGCCCCACCCAAGACACATCGGAATCACCCTTGGTTCTTTCATCCCAACAGCCAAAAATCACCATGCATTTGACTTTATTTTCTAAAGGTTTTTGAGTTCCGTCCATCCCTCTTGCCGTTGCTCCAGGTCAGGTCTCATCCTATCTTACCTGGACCATAACCAGAGTCTCTTAATTGATCTCCCTACCCAGAGACCATCACTTTCCAAATCTAGCCTTCACACTGGCTCCCACAGTGATTTTCCCACACCACAAATCCGAACATATCGCTAGTGTAAAAAATAGCATCCACTGACTGCAGGATGGTGTCCAAACTCCTTGATGCGGAGGGCAGCCAAGGCCCTGAAGGGTCTGATCTCTGTCCACGTCTGCAATCCACTCTTCTCATTCCATCTTTCTTCTCTAGTATTCCAGGAATACCAAATGCCCTGAAGCTCATTCTTGCTTCGCCTCACTTCTGGGGCTTAGCTTGTGCTGCTTCCTTTGCTTGGAATGTCCTTCCAGTCCCTTCTACTTTGCTTATTCCTACTCATCTTTAAGAAATCAGACCAGTGGTCACCTGCTCTGGAAAGTTCTGTACGTATCTGTGTTTCATTATTGCACTTACCATACTGTGTTATAATGGTCCACTTACATGCTGTGTAGTAGGACACTATTCTGTATGTTTCTCAATGTGTTTCCCACCCCCACCACCCTCACTTCCTTGCCTGTCACTGTTTTTTGTTTTTTTTTTTTAATTTTTTTTATTTATTTATTTTTATTAGTTTCTGCTTTATAACAAAGTGAATCAGTCATACATATACATCTGTTCCCACATCCCTTCCCTCATGCATCTCCCTCCCTCCCACCCTCCCCATCCCACCCCTCCAGGCGGTCACAAAGCACCGAGCTGATCTCCCTGTGCTCTGCGGCTGCTTCCCACTATCTATCTACCTTACGTTTGGTAGTGTATATAGCCTGTCACTGTTTTAATGCGTAACAAACAGGTCCAAACTTTAGTGACTTGAAAACACAATTTATTATTTCTCATGGTTCTGGGTGTTGACAGGGCTCAGCTGGGTGGTTCTTGCTTAAAGTTATTCATGCAGTTGTGGTCAGAAGGCAGCTGGGGCTTGAGTCATCGAAGGCTCAACTGGGCTTACTGTGCAAGATGGCTCATTCACACAGCTGGCAGCCGGGGCTGTTGATCGGAGTGCTCACATGTGGATTCACCATAGGGGTTGGACTTCTCACAACATGGCAGCTGGGTTGCAAGAGGGAATGTCCCAAGACCAAGTGTTTCAAGAGGCCTGTGCGGAAGCTACAAGGCTCCCAATGACCTAGTCTCCCAAGTCCCAGAATGTCTTTTCTGTTATTGGCCCTATGTTCTATCGGCCAAGGAAACACTAGTGGCAGCCCAGATTCACAGGGAGGGAAAGTATATAGACTCTACCTCTTGATGTGAGGAGTAGTATGTGCATACAGGGAGGGCAGGAATTGATGGTGGCCATCTTTGGAGACTAGCTACCATGGTTACTCTCTCTCCATTCAGTCAGAGCTTTGGGGGAGGATTTGGGTTGTTACAGCATGAAGGCAATGAGAAAAACAGTCAGTGATTTCAAATAGTCTCTTGAAACCTACAACAGAGACAAGGTGTTTGGTTGTGGTCACTGATCTTTTGTAAAGAGAAAAGAACCCAAGAGACTCAGAACTTGAAATTGATGTCATGAACAGGAAATAGGGAAGAATGCAGAAGCTGTCTTTCTGCCTGCAAGGGATAGAAGTTTGACCAGCTAGAGGGAGGAGGGGAATCACATGGAGACAGAACTAACAGTAGATGCTAGATCTCCCGAAAGAAATTTGGGGCTATCCCAGAGCAGAAGGGGATATTGCCTGGTTCCTCATGGTGTTTGCCAGGAGACCAACACCTCCCAGCAAGGGCTGGAGAGGCTGACAGCCTTGATGGGAGCAGGTGTTTGACAGATGGGCCTGGGGGTGTCCTCCACAGTCCTCTGTGTCCCTGTAGCAAGGTGATCGTGATGAGGGTATAGGGTACAGCGTGAGTGTAGCTGGTGGACTTGGAAGTGCGTTGTGGTCAGGGCAAGGGTTCGGTGGGGACGTCTTGGTTCAGTGGATGGCAGTAGATAGAGCCTGGGATCCAGAATCAGATGTACACCCTGGGACCAGGACAAAATAGGAGAGCCCAGAACATGGACCACCCTTAAGGAGAAGGGAAGCAGTGGTGGAAAGTGGAGAAGCTGAAAGTGGACCAAGAATCTACTTAAGAGAGACCCAGGGAACGTCCAGATGTGACTGCATTTACCTCAAACCGACTAAGTTTGTGCTACTGAACAGAAAAGGAGGGGGGTAAGAGTGACCTTGAGTCATGGAGAAATAAACTGTATTTTGGCAATACAGCTGTATCTGTTTGTGGCAGTTTCTGGGCCAGCAAACTGGGGCCATCTTCAACTTTTCATCTTCTCTCCTCTCTCATGCTTGGTTGGCCCCGGGGCTCCTATTTCTACTTCTAATCGTCTCTTCAATCCACCTCCTCGCCACGTGCCGCGTTGTTTAGCTCGGCACTGCTTCCCTTCTCACCTGGACAGCTGTGGTGGCCTCTTAGATGTTCTCCCTGCCTCCAGGCTTGTGGGGGGCCCCTTCAAACCCTTTTCTGCAGGCAGCCAGAGGGGTGACAGGACTTATTTATTGTTTTCTTTACCTAGACCAATGCAAACTCTCCTGGAAAATCATTTTGCTGTCCCGTTTTGAACAAAGTTCACCTTCTTATTACATTACCCACCTTATTGGCCATCACTGATTGCCTCTTAACCAAATTCCTGCACTCTCACCTCGGGCTCTTTTGGTCACGAACCTGAGGAATGGAAAACATCGGTAGCCATGAATGCCAGCATGTGGAGAAGCAGGTCTGGGAGGGTGGGGCTGGCATGCGGCGAGACATGGAGACATGGAGATGGGAGAGCAAGGGTCTGAAAGTAAAGTCTCTGGCTTCAGGGGACCTGGACGCCCAACTAGCCTGCCTATGGTTTGGCTACAGAAGCCAATCAAGTTCTGTTTCTGTCTGAGATGGTGTGAGTTTCTTTTCCACTGGCAAAGAAACATGACTAAATGAAAACGTGATCACATCGGTCTCTCTGCTTAAGCACGTTCACTGGCTCCTCACTACCCTTGGGATAAAAGCCCAAATTCCTCAGCATGACACACAGGTCACTGCTCTCCCTCGTGTTGCATCCAGGCCCCAAACCTGTGTGCCCCACACATGCTGAACTCATTTCTGTCCTTGGTGTATCCCATGGAGGCTGCTGGCCTCACGGGGATCAGGTGAGAGATGAAATCCACACCTACTCTGCCTGCTCCCCTCATCTCCCCCCAATCTCGCAGCTCTCAAGTCTTTTGAATCCAAGTCTTTATCTAGGATTTCACCTGGGCAGTCTCTTCTAAACTCTGGGCCCTTCCCTTTCCTATATCAAAACTTACCTCTCTTGGGCTTCCCTGGTGGCGCAGTGGTTGAGAGCCCGCCTGCCAATGCAGGGGACACGGGTTCGTGCCCCGGTCCGGGAAGATCCCACATGCTGCGGAGCAGCTGGGCCCATGCACCACAGCTGCTGAGCCTGTGCTCTGGAGTCCCTGAGCCGCAACTACTGAGCCCGCACGCCACAACTACTGAAGCCCGCGTGCCTAGAGCCTGTGCTCCACAACAAGAGAAGCCACTGCAATGAGAGGCCTGCCCACTGCAATGAAAAGTAGCCCATGCTTGCCGCAACTAGAGGAAGCCCGTGAGCAGCAACGAAGACCCAGTGCAGCCAAAAATAAATAAAATAAATAAATTTATTAAAAAAAGAAAACAAAAAAACCCCCGAAAACTTACCTCTCTCGTGTTTTATCTCCTAAGAACTTGGGTCTTTGCATTTTTTTAATTGCAAAAATAATTTGTGGACATCTTAGAAAATTGCTAAGTACCCAAAGTACCCAGAGGCAACCACTGTTCACATCTTGATACACTTCTTATCAGAACTGTTTTAAAACAAGTCTTCTGTTTCTTTCCACGTAATACATACACAATTGTTAAAAAAAAAAAAAATCCAAGAGGATAGAAGAGCAGCCTTCTCTGCCTTCTCCCCATCCCCAAACTCTCACCCCAGAGTATGTGATCTGTTCCTCGAGGTCACCTCTCAGCTCTAGGAAACAATTAGATCCCTTGCATTAGGAAGGATGCTTTCACCAGCATCTAACAAAACACCCGAGAGTGGCTTAAACAGTAAGACCATTTTATTTATTTCAAAGAAAGTCCAGAAGTCAGTGGTGCCAGGTGTCCGAACTGAGTCAGCACAGAGTTGCATCTCCTGGCCTTCCCCTCCTGGTCACAAGATGGCTGTCAGAGCTCCAAGTATCACGTTTTTACCCAACAGCACCTAGGCAGAAAGGAAGGGGCAGGACCAATAAAGCTCTCCAGATGCATCCCTTTAACTAGGGAGGAAAGTGCTTCCTTGAAGCTGCCTGACAATGTCCACAAGATCCTAGTCAAAATCGGGTCATGAGAGTTTTCTGACCAGCATCTATGATACCCTATTTCTAAATAGTTCATAAGACCCACTGATGTCCCATGTGGCAGATTAGGCTTTGGGTCACTTGGAAACGACTCCCCTCCATCCCTGCTTCTCCCACCACAGTTGTCAAGTACCTCTGTTGGTTATCTTTTTAATTTTAAGAAACCTACTTGCCCCTTCACTCCTGACTCCACTGTGTGTCCACAGACGCTCCTGGGCCTCCCATTACCGTCCCTGTCAGTCCTCTGACCCCTTCCTTCCACTGCTATCTCCCAGCTTCTACATCTTTACTTTCACATCTGCCTATGGTTTGGCTACAGAGTCACTGGTCATCACATCGTGATGGATGATGATACTGATATTCTGTTCTGTAACCATAATAAAATCCAGGTCAATACAAAAATTGAGTATCAATGAAAAGTGAAAAGGAAAAGATAAAATTCTCATTACTTGAGACAACTATACCGTGTAACTTCCTGTGGGTACCTACCTATGTATTTACAAATTTTTAGAGAGTCTAGAAAAGTGTACATTGGGCCCATTACAGTAGCAACCTCTGGGTAAGAAGGAAATGGGATGGCAGTGGGTGGCCAAAAGGGACTTTAGATTCATCTGCAATGTTCTGTTTCTTAAAAAGGAGAATATATTCATGTTGCGCTTATGTCATTAAACTTTAATTTGAAAAAATTCCCATTCATTTTCAGCCAATTATGCCATCTCTGTGTGTTTGGCAGTGCTTGCACGTCTGTGTCCAGGAAGGAAGAACGTTTACTTTGTGTGTGTCTATGAATGAAGTACAGTGATTAGTGGATTAAAAAAAAAATGTAGCAAGCAAAAGAAAAACAAAATGGGGTGCAGAGAGAACTCATTCACAACAACAATAAAAACTATAGGAATAAACCCAGCAGGAAATTGGTAGGTTCGTTATGGAGAAAACCATAAAATGGGACTAAAGGGCAGACATGATGATCAGAATGAGTGCAGGGCTATGCTGTGTTCATGGATTGAAAGACTCAGGATTGTACTGATGTTGATTTTCCCCAAATTAATCTTTAAATTCACCGAACTTGACAAGCAGGTTTTAAAATTCATGTGGAGGAGTTAACGTGCAGTAATAGTTAGCTGAGTTAAGTGAACAGGAAGCACAATGAAATGGAGCATTTTACTTAACAGATATCAAAAGGTGGTCGCAAGCTAGAGTGGATAAAACAGTCTGATGCAGACAGAAATATATAGACTGGTGAAAGAGAACCAGCGCCTCAGACCTACCTAGACATGGCAATTCAGTATATGAGGGAGTTTCACTTCAGATCAATGGAGAGAGAAGGAACTAGACAGTCTGTCATGTTGCAATAATCAGCTGTATGTTTGCAGAAAGGTTAGATCATATCTCATTTCAGTCATAAACATATATTCCAGCTGCATTAAAGACCCAAATAGGGCTCCCCTGGTGGCGCAGTGGTTGAGAGTCCGCCTGCTAATGCAGGGGACACGGGTTCGTGCCCCAGTCTGGGAAGATCCCACATGCTGCGGAGCGGCTGGGCCCGTGAGCCATGGACGCTGAGCCTGCGCGTCCGGAGCCTGTGCTCCGCAACGGGAGAGGCCACAACAGTGAGAGGCCCACGTACTGCAAAAAAAAAAAAAAAAAAAAAGATCCAAATAAAACAAAATTACTAGAAAGGAATAGAGTATTAGGAGTAAGAAAGGCTTAAACATGATATATAAATACAAGGAATAAAGGAAAAGATGGATAAATTTGATTATGTCAAAATTGATAACTTCTGTCTAACAAAAAAGCCCCTACAAAATTTGAAGGCAACAGACAAAGCTGGAAGAAAACATTTGCCATATATATATATATATGAATATATATATATATATATACACACACACACACACACACAAAAGATTAATATCCAGATTGTATTAGGAAACTCAAAAATCAATAAGATAAGGACAAACAACCTAATTTTTTAAATGAGCAAAAATGAACAGATCATTCAGAAAAGAGAAAATACAAATGCCTAAAACACATATGAAAATCTCACTAGCAAACAGTTATGTATAAACTTTAAAAAATGATTCAATTTTTCACCCAGCAAATTGGCAAACATTTAAAACAATCACTTATTGTGTGGGGAGTCCTCCCATACCCTCTGGCTAGAAGTTTAAATGGTACAGAAATTATGGAGGACACTTTGGTAACGTCTAAAACTAAAAATGTGGAAACCCTGAGAACACAAATTCCACTTCTCAATCACTACCCTAGAGACACATTACAGAAGAGGCACGTGTAAGGCTGTTTTTTGTGGCGCTGCTTATGATGGAGCAAAGAAAAGGATGCAGCTAAATGTCCATGGATCTTAGGAAGGAAAAAGGTAGCACATTCATGGGAATGAATATAACACAGCTACTAAAAGGAACTGCCAAGAGCTATTTGTGTCAGGGTATCTTAGAAATATAAGATGGAGTGAAAAAACACAGCTTACAGTAAAATCTCTATAGAGTGGGATGATTCATTCAAAATACCTCCATCGATACTTACATTTCTATGGAAGGAGACACATAAAACTGTGGGGGAGGGAGGGAAACTAGGATTTCAGAGGGTGGCCAAAGGAAACTTTAGTTACATTCATATTGTCCTACTTTCAAAAGGAAAATGTATTCATGCTTTACTTCGTTAATTAAAGTATAATCTGAAAAGATTCTAATTTGTTTTCAGCCAATTATGCCGGCTCTGTGTGTTTGGTGGTGCTTGCATATTTGTGCACCCGGAGGAAGAATGTTCACTTTGCGTGTGTGTCTGCAAGTCAAGCCCACTGATCGGTAAACAGGTTGAAATGAAATATGGAAAAACAAGGGCCAAACAAATAAAGGGAGAGGAGACCCTATTCACAGCTGACAACAAAACCTGTAATAAACCTAGGAATAAATTTATCAAGAAATATGCAAGACTTTAGAGAAAACCATAAAACTTCCCTGAAAGACATGAGAGTGACCGGAACTGAGAGATAATAGCAACGAGCATTGGCAGAAGACTCAAATATGATAAAGGTGCCAATTTTCTTCAAACTTACCTAAAACTCAATGTGATCCCAATTAAAATCCCAGCAGAATTTTTCCTGAAACTTGACAGGCTATTTTAAAATTCATGTGGTGGGACAAATATGCAAGGATGATCAAGGCAATTTTACAAAAACAACAGAGAGGGTGGGATTTGTCCTGCCAGTTAGCAAAGCATATTACCAAGCTCAGGAGTAGACAAATAGATCAGTGGACCAGAACGAGCTCTGACATAGACCCACATTGGAATTTAGTGTCAGGCAGAGGTAGCAATTTTAAATTACTGAAGAAATGACAGATTATCCAATAAACGGTATTGAAAAAATTGGTTATCAGTTTTGAAATTTATTAAAATAAAGCACTGATATCACACTTAAAATTAGCTTCATATGCAGTAAAGACTTAAATGTGAAAATAGTAAAATAATGTAAAATATATATGCAAGAAAGAAAACTACGAAAGCTTTAGAAAAAATACAGGAAAAATGGTTGTGATCTTAGTACAGGGAGGGACTTTTTTTTTTTTTTTTTTTTTTCGCGGTACGCGGACCCCTCACTGCTGTGGCCTCTCCTGCCGCGGAGCACAGGCTCCAGACACGCAGGCCCAGCGGCCATGGCTCACGGGCCCAGCCGCTCCGCGGCATGTGGGATCTTCCCAGACCGGGACACGAACCCGTGTCCCCTGCATCGGCAGGTGGACTCCCAACCACTGCGCCACCAGGGAAGCCCGAGGGACTTCTTTTTTAAAAAAATATTTTATTTATTTGGCTGCATTGGGTCTTAGTTGCGGCACATGGGATCTTTAGTTGTGGCATGCGGACTCTTAGTTGTGGCATGCGGGCTCTTAGTTGAGGCATGCATGTGGAATCTAGCTCCCTAACCAGGGATCGAACCCAGGCCCCCTGCATTGGGAGCGTGGAGACTTAACCACTGGACCACCAGGGAAGTCCCCAGGAGGGCCTTCTTAAGGCAAGATAAGATCCTAAATTTGACAAAGAAATGAAAAGTTCTGTAATGAAAGATACAACATAGCTAAAATGACAGGGGTCAGAATGGTAGAGAATTATGTGCAATGCATAGAGTAGACAGGGAATTAATATAAAAAATACATAAAGAAATCCCGTAAATCAATAAGAAAAAAACAACACAGAAGAAAGATGGACAAAGGAGATGCACAGATGATCCCAATGTGAAGAAATATAAATGGCCAGGATGCCCAGGAGGAGACCACAGCGTGACCAGGAAAACACAAATGAAACCAAGAAGAAACCGCTTTCTTTCATCCATCAGATCCATAACCTTTAAAAGCTGGCAATGGTCTGGAAAAAGGAAGATTTACATTTACTTGTGGAAGGAGCTTAAACTGGCACTGCAACTTCAGAAGACAACCTGGGCTGTGTCTACTGAAACTAAAACAGTGGACACCATAGAGACCAGAGTTCCACTCTCAGTACCTACCCTATAGAAACATTTCTGGAGCAGGCAGGTGCCAAGATGTTACCGGCAGCATTCTTCATTATAGGGGGTGGAGGGGAGGAACCCCTCAGGGTCTATGGATGTCAGAGAAGGGGAAACATGGTACAGTCACGGGAAGGAGTACTATACTGTACGGCTGTTAAAAAGCATGAAGAGCTGCTACATCACGGTCATGGGTAGATCCCAAAATATAAGATTAAGTGAAAAACACAGGATACAGTTTAAAACCTATGACATGGTATAATTTATTCAAAATACCTCCATAAATACTATCTATATATTTACTATGGAAGGCAAAACATAACACTCTGAACAGTGGCCACCTCTGTGGAGGGGGAAGGCACCAGGATCTCAGGTGACCAAAGGAAACTTTAGTTACATTCATATTGTTCTACTTTCAAAAGGAAAATGTATTCATGCTTTACTTCGTTAATTAAAGTATAATCTGAAAAGATTCTAATTTGTTTTCAGCCAATTATGCCGGCTCTGTGTGTTTGGTGGTGCTTGCATATTTGTGCACCCGGAGGAAGAATGTTCACTTTGCATGTGTGTCTGCAAGTCAAGCCCACTGATCGGTAAACAGGTTGAAATGAAATATGGAAAAACAAGGGCCAAACAAATAAAGGGAGAGGAGACCCTATTCACAGTTGACAACAAAACCTGTAATAAACCTAGGAATAAATTTATCAAGAAATATGCAAGACTTTAGAGAAAACCATAAAACTTCCCTGAAAGACATGAGAGTGACCGGAACTGAGAGATAATAGCAACGAGCATTGGCAGAAGACTCAAATATGATAAAGGTGCCAATTTTCTTCAAACTTACCTAAAACTCAATGTGATCCCAATTAAAATCCCAGCAGAATTTTTCCTGAAACTTGACAGGCTATTTTAAAATTCATGTGGTGGGACAAATATGCAAAGATGATCAAGGCAATTTTACAAAAACAACAGAGAGGGTGGGATTTGTCCTGCCAGTTAGCAAAGCATATTATCAAGCTCAGGAGTAGACAAATAGATCAGTGGACCAGGAAGAGCTCTGACACAGACCTGCATTGGAATTTAGTGTCAGGCAGGGGCAGCAGTTTTAAATCAGTGGAGAAATGATATATTATTCCATAAATAGTGTTGGGACAATTACCTATCCATTTGGGGGGAATGGGGAGGAATTAAAGTTAGATCCTAAGATTTGTGCATATGGAATTTATTTTTTGTATATAGTATAAGGGCTTAAATATGTATATATACAGAAACTATAAATTTTAGAGAAGGAAATACAGTAAATACTTATGACCTTGATACAGGGAATACTTTCTTAAATAAGACTGTAAAAATGGCCCAAAAGTAAGATTGATAAATTTGATCATATCAAAGTTAAAATTTCTCTAAGACAAAAGGATACTACACAATTAAATGACACAAATCACAATGTAGAAAACATCTGCGATATACATGACGAAGTATTAATATTCAAATAAAGAACTCTTAAAAATCAATAGCAAAAAGACAAAAAAAAGCTTAAAAAAAAAAAAAGAAACAGGCAAAGGATATGCACAAGCAATCCAGAGGAGGAAATGAAAATGGACAGTAAACACATGAAGACTTCAGTCTTGCAGGTAATTCAGAAAAATGCCAACTAAAGCAAGATACTATTTCTCACTCATCAGACTGGTTAAAAATGGAAAACTTGGACATGGTCTGGGGAAATGGACACACACACGCTGCTAGCAGGAGATTACATTAGAAGGCAATTTGGAGAACACTTTAGAAATTTCTATTAGAATTTAAGATATGAATACCCTGTGACCCATCAGTTCCATTTCTAAGTATCTATCCCAGAGAAATACTTGTACATGTGCAAAATGAACAATTGTAAGATGCTCTTACAGGTTTGTCTTAATGGAACGACACTGGAAACATTTTAATAGTCAATCAGTAGGAAACAAGAAAATCAAACATGGTGTAATCCTAAGGCCACCAGTCGCCAGCTGCAAGGAACACTTCGGCAGGGCACGTCGGCTACACCAGGAGTCCCACAGGGTGCACTAAGCTGAGAGCAACACCTCCAGCTTGTACACATCATGTCTGTGCAAACAAACACACGAAAAGAGAACAGAAGATGTGTTTCAATGGGCATTGGAAAACATTTTGGATGAACAGCAAAAGGCTAAGAGCAGCTACCTCAGGAGGGGGAGAGGGATCTAAGGGTGGGGGGGTGTTCAGTAGAGACTTCTTTACCTGTAATACTCTAATTTTATTTAAAGGAAAATGTATTCATGTATTACTTGTATAATTAAATTTTAATTCAAAAATTCTAATTCATTTCCAGCCAATTAGTTCTACTTTATACGTGTGCTGTGCTCTCATTTGTGTGCCCAGGGGCAAAGCACATTTACCCCGAGTGTGTGTCTGTGAATGAAGCATCGTCATTAGTAAATTGATTAAAATTTGGAAAGCCAAAAGAAAAAAGAAAAACCTTTTACACTCACAGAAGCAGAACTGATAAGGTACTCAGGAATAAACCTAATAAGAAATGTGAAAAACCTTTATGACAAAAGCGACCAACCTTTATTAAAAGGCATTAAAAATCAAACCAAACAAATAAGACTTTGATTAAATGGAGACAGATACCGTGTTCACGGATGGGAAGAACTGATATCCTAAAGATGTTATTTCTCCCTTCAATGAAATCCCACACAAAATTCCCACAGGATTTTTTTCATGGAACTTTGACAAGCTGATTCTAAAGCATATATGAAAAAGTAAATGTGCAATACGACCAAGGTAATTTTAAAAAAGAATAAAGGGCAAGGAAGGGAGGGGTGCTTAACTTACTGGGTAGTAAGATCAAGCTTTTGCTCCTTAAAATCTGGTATTGGCCCAGAAGTAGACAAACAGATCAACAGACCTGAACAGAGGGTAGACATAGGGAACTGGGAGAAAAGATAGTGTTGGGACAATAAATGATGCTTAGCCAACTGGTTATCCATTTGGAAAAAAGATCAAATTAGATCTCTATGCCACACCATACACGGAAATCCGTTTCAGATGGGTTAAAGAAAAACATTTTAAAAAACTACAGAGGGCTTCAATGTAAATACAGAATGTATGTATCCTTCATGGGGGGGGGGGTTTCTTAGACAAGAGTGCTCCTGCTCTGGTGCTAACACTGCAGATGTTATCACCGCAGTTTGATATGATGCTTTGATAGCCTGCGTCCAGTCGGACCATAGCTCCAAGCTTCCGCACGTGCCTGCGGAGCGTCTCCACCTGGACCTCACAGACCCCTCTTCCTCTTCCTCTCAGCTCAACTTGGTCCTGGCAAGAAGGACTGTGATCCTGGATGGACTGAGGTTGAATCCAGCTCCTGCTACTTGTGCTCTATGTCAGAAAGGCACTTGCTTCTCCACTTTCTGTTCCCTCCTCTATGATGTAGGGTGATGCTCTGTTGCTTGTGGGGGAAGGTGAAGTTCACATGAGATGATGAATGTGAACATGCATAAATGGCACAGAGCTTATAAGGATGAGGAGAGCCGACTTCTCTACTTTTTCTCCACCTACCCACCCATGCAAACCCCTGCCACCATGACTTAATACCCCAATTCTTTCCTGCATCATAATTCCGGAGAATCGTTACAGATTCTTCCTGGTCAAAAAGTGTGAATGTTGACTTCAGATGTTTTATTCTAAGGCAGATAATATTGATTCAGCACCCAAAGAGCTTACTGCCTGTTGCTAGGTGCTGAGAAACACAAAAAATAAGAAGACAGGATCCCAGCCATGAGACAGGATAAAAATGGTGCTAATTAGAGCTGTAGTTGGTACATAGGTCAGATAAAAGCTCCCAAAAGAACATGGAGATCAAGTTACCCTCTAAAAGGTAAATAACTAAATTTTGCCCCATTCAGTCAAATACACATTATTGCCCCAAACTAATTTATCCATCACCACACTTGAACCCAACCCCTGTGGGAACTCATTTCACTAATTGTCTCCATCCTTAATCACTCCATTACTCAGGCTCCCTTCCCTCAGAATATTCATATGCCAGCACTGCTCTTTCCTTGAAGACTAAAATTTAATTTAAAGGGCCTAGACTTTGCTGCCTCTCTCCTTCCTCTCCTGAATCACCCCCGGTGCAAGCTGCCTCCATTAAGGTCCCCAGAGGTCTCCCATGGGCCCTGGGGGTGGCAATCAGCAGGGACCCCTGGCTGCCCAATTCCAGGGGCACTATGGTGATTGTGCAGTTGCACATCAAAGGGGCTTGTGGATGTGCCCTTGACCCCTGACCTTTCTGCACATACCCACTGATGACCACTCCATCTTTCTGCTGAAAGACCTCTCTGGCCCCTTCTTTTCTGTACCTTAGGAGGGTCGTTCTTTCCTTTTACAGGCCCCAGTTGTTGGTGCCTGGCTTCTTCTTCCTCAGCCTCCCTCATCCCCTCAGAATGCTCCAGAAACCTGATACCACTTCAATTCACATTTCCACTCAGGACCCCTCAGGAGTTCTGAACCGGTCTCACTCTGTGTTCCAGGTCCATGCATTCAGCCACCTCCTCCCCATGTCCCAGCTTGGGTGCCTCAGCTGTCTACCACCAGACTTGGGGTCTGCCTCACAGGCCTAGTTTCTTTGTAGAAAAGCACTGCCACGTCACCAGTAAGGCAAGCCAGAAACTCAGGGGATTTCTGGAATACCTCCCCCTCTCCCTCCCCCTCTTCAATCCATCCAGCACCAAGACTGACCAGAATGTGTTGTGTCCAGACAGAAGCTCCCTAACTGGTCTACCTAACTCTATCCGTGATTCCTCTAATGACTTCTCCATGGACCAGCCAGAGTCTCAGATCACAGGAAATACTAGGGCAGGCCTCAGGCACGCGTCCCTCACTCTCAGGATGGACACAGGAGCTCAGCCCTGGCCTCTAAAACTCTGCCCAGCCAGCACTGCCTGCCTCTCTGGTCTCACAGCACCTCGCTTTGCACACACTGTTCCCTCTGCCCCGAATGCTCTTCTCCAATTTGTTCTGTCCAGTTAACTCTGTCTCCTTAACTTGGTTCAAGTGTCACCTCCTCAGGGAAGCCTCCTGGAGTTGGCCTAGGGCAGGTCCCCTTGTTGTGCACCCTCCAGCACTTGGTACCTTTCTTTTGGAGTGCCTGTCAAAAGTTACACATTTATGTGTGCGATTATCTGATTCACGTCTTTCTCCCCTACTACCACACGAGCTCCATGAGAACAGGAAATCTGCCTATTATAACTCATTCACCACAGAATCCACAGTGCTAGGCACAATGCCAGGCACAAAATAGGTGGTAAACTAGAATATGTAGAATGAATAAACTTTTGTTGTCACTAAACAACACGTCACGTTTGAGCGTTGACATCTGCCTGTGAACTTGCTCCTGTCTTTCCTACGCTCAACTCTCCCACCCCTGTCCTTCACATCTCCAAGTCTTCTTTCCAGATTCCTCAAAGGACTCTCGGCGACAGATTCACCTCTCCCTCACATCTCAACATTATTTAAGCTTATGCCCCATCACTCCTCCAAAATGCTCTTATTAAGGTCATCAAAAGCTTACTCATCATCAAATCTAAAGAAAAAAATCCTGTCTTTATCTTACTGGAATTCTCTGCTGCATTTGACAGTGTTGATCACTTTCTCCTTGAAACTCTTCACTACCTTGGTTTCCATGGCAACCCACTCTTCTGGTTGGTTGTCGCACGCCTCAGGCCTTTCCTTTTCTTTCTCCTTTGTCGCCTACCCACACCTTGATTGGTTCTTCAAATGTCACTGTAACTCATGATTCTGCCCTGGGCCCTGCCCCATTCTCTGGTGATCTCACTCATTCTCCGGGTTCCCATTACTCGAGCGGTCATGGCCCTGGGTCAGTACTTCCAGTAGCATCTCTTCCTGAGCCCCAGACCCTTGATCCAAGTGCCTGCTGGGCTCCACTTGGCTATGACCCTGACCCCTTGGCTGTATCTGAGACCACTGTCTTGCCCCTCAAACTGGCTCCCCATGCTGTGGTCCCCTTCCCAGAGGTCTCTCCACCGTCTACCCAAGACACATGGGAGTCTTTGTCTTCACCCTCTCTCTCCCCCTAATAGCTAATGATCCATCATTTCTGGTTTTTATCTCCAAGTTTTGGATCTATTTCCATATCTACTGGTCTAGTTCAGGGCTCTCCCTCTCTTATCTGGACCCTGGCCTCCTAACAGGTCTCCCTGCCTCTGCCTGGTTACTTCCTATAATGGATGTCTGGGGGCGGGGGCGGTGGTTGGGCTTTCTAGCATCCCTTATTCCACCCTAACAATGCTTGTTTAGGGAGACTTCCTGTTCCCTATTTTACATGGCTGTGGTGGGACATGGGATGCCCTCTCACACAGAAGCCACAGAGGCCTCTCCTTCAGGTCTTGCCTCTCACCACCCCAGTCCTGTCAGAGGATGGCATGAGGCTCGAGCTCAGCCAGTTAGACCAAGGCTCCCTCTTTGGAAAAACATTGGAAAAAATAGAATTACTCGATGTCTAGGAGATACCACCAGGTAGTGGTGGTGAAGACCCTGAATGAAGCATTCAAGACTGTGCCCTATCCCCACCGACTTCAATGCCCATCATCCCTTCCCTCTATCCTGCCTCTCTGGGTCTCAGCTTCCTAACCTGTGAAATGGGACTAAAGGTAGCTGTCCGCCTCACTAGGGGAAGGAGAGTGGGTTTGCCATGACCAGATGAGACAATGGTCACAACCTCACCATAAAAACTATAAAGAGCTGTGCCCACACCAGAGTGAAGAGTGCATTTCCTGAGACCCAGACAGCCTCACATACAGACAGCTTGACTCTTATTTCCCTCTTTGTTAATTCCTTGGTATTTGTCACGAAATCTTTGTGGTTAAAAAATTCTGAACCTCCATTTCAGACATTTGATTTCAAGCAGAAAATAATTATTCTGTCTCTACCTAGCTCGCTGCCTGTTGCTAGGTACCGAAAGGTACAAAAATGAATAAGACACAGCCCCAGACATCAGGCAGGATGAAACTACTGCTAATTAGAGCTGTAGTCAGTACTGGGAGGGCAGAAAAACCACCTCCAGAAAAACACAGAGATCAGGTTACTTGGTAAAATGTACATGATTTAATTTTTCCCCTTTCCACGAACACAACTAATCCCTTCACCTATACACTTAATCCCACTGCTCCGGGGGCCCCGTTCGTTACCTGTCCCTGCTCTTCTGTCCTCGCATAGCCCTCCTCCCTCCAAATGTCAGTGTGTAAGAAACAGCACCTTCTAGAAACTTCTGTCCTCTCAGGTCTCCCTTTTCCCTCCTGCTTTCTCAGCCAGTCTCCAGATCACCCCCACCCAGTTGGGCTTCTCCCCCGAAGTTGCTATGGCAGGGGTCCCCAAAGACCACGTCCACGGGATGCTCTCACCTCCCCTGACTTCTGTGCATCTGGCACATAAATGGCCACCCTGACCTCTGGAAACTCTCTCCTCCCTGGGCTTCTAGGGCCCCCACTTTTTCGGTCCTCTCCTCCGGCCACTGCTGCTCAGTCTCCTCAGCAGCATCCTCTTCCTGCATCCATCCCTGAAGTGTCAGTCACAGCTCAGAGTCTGGCCCTGCTCCATGAGCTCCGCACCTTCTCCTAGTTCTCCATCTACCCCCTAGGGAGATGTCCACACTTCCTCTGTGAGCTCCAAACTGGCATGTAGACTTTCTCACTTGACAACAGCTCTAGTCAAGGTCACCAATAGCCATTTTTCCTCCTTACCACCCATGCCCTTTGATCTTGCCTCTGATTTATACAGACAAGAGGACTTTAGGTGACAACAGCCCTTTCAACCTCTTTTCCATCATGTCTATCCTTGTTTCCTCTCAGCCCAGCCCAGAATTTCATCCTGACCCAAATCACAGCCCTAGCAGCTTCTCCCCCATATTCCAAACTCCCCAGGACAGGTGCCATGCTGCCTGCTTTCCCTCCTCCTTTCACTTTCCTCTCCCCACCTCGTGGGGGCTTCTGACCCATCTCTCACAGGAACTGCTCCTGTGAGGATCTAAGGGGCCCCTAATTGCTCCATCCAGTGGGCCCTCAGTCCTTACTTAACTGGCTTTTCTCTTTTGTCGGCTGATTATTCTCTCTTGGAAACGCTCCACATCCCTGGGTTTCCATGCCAACACAGGCTCCAGGTGCTTTTTCTATATCTTTCTGCTTTCTCTTTTGCCTTTGTGGGCTTTTCTTTCTCTCTGCCCACCCTTAAGTGGGGGAGACGTTCTCCGTCTTAGACCCCCTTTCTCTTCTCAGCTGCCACATTCTCCTAGGGCAGCTCACAAAAGTCCATGGCCACAACTGCCACCAGTCACAACCCAAATCTTTCATTCAAATCTCTGCTGGGATCCAAGCTCTCTCTTAGCTCCTCACAGGCCGTCTCCACCTGGATGCCCACCTTTCATTCAACTTGTCCAAAACTGAGCTCAACGATCCTCTTCTAGCCCCCCAAGCCTGCTCTTTCTCCTGGGTATTCTCCTATCCGCCCAAGACACAAACAGGGGAGGCATCCTTGACTCTCTTTCTTTGACCCCAGCAACAGTCAGTCAGCAGCTTCTCCTAACTTTACCTTCTCTTCATCCTCTTGGCCCCCACCCTAATTCAGGCCTTGCCCTCTCTACCTGGACCAAAGCAATAATCTCCTCACTGGTTCTCACACCTCCAAATGTCTCCAAGTAACCAGAGTCATCATCTTAAAACAGAAATCTTACCATGGCACCTGCCCACTCAAAATGCTTCAGTGACTCCCTGTTGTCAAGAGGAAAAAGACCAAACTCTTCAACTAGACAGTCATGGCACTAGGTGATCTGGTCCCGCCTTCTCCATCCCCTGCCTCTTATTTCACACTTTGGCAACCCTGTCTATGAGTTCATCCATGACGCCTCTCACTTCTGTCTCTGCCCTCTACCTGAATAACTCCTACTCATCCAGGCACCTCTTCTAGGAAACTCCCTGGATACTCCCATAAAGCTTCACACTTGTACCACCCACCCCAGCTGCTCCATGCTTTGCATGTGTCCCAAGCATATCTCTGGCCTTCTTACTACATATCATTTTAGAATCTGTGTGTTTTTCTACCTCTTTGACTGTGTGCCCAAGAGCAGACAATATATCTTATTTATCTTCACATTTTAACACCCAGCACCATGCCTGACACAAAGTAGACACTCAATAAATGTTGTATAAATATATAGGCCATTTGCCCTTTCTTGAAACTTTCATCTCTCTCCTCTCTTTGACTATCATATTACTTTCCAAAAAGTTACACCAATTCACATTCCCCTTTGCACTTAGCGCCTCTTCCACTGTATCCTCACCAGCATTGAGTATTCTTAAACTTTTTTCCCCTAATTTGTTGGTGAAAACTAGTGCTTCTTTTTTGTTTTTTATCTTTGATCTTCTGTTATTAGTGAAATTCAATATTTTTTCAGAAAATTTTGTCAGTTCTATTTCTTCTTCTGTAAACTGTTTATATGAATTACATACCTACCTGTTGCATTTTTACTGTTAAGGTTTTGTGTGTGATCTTTTACACAGTATGGATCTGCAAATAGTTTACCCACTCTGCCTTTTGGTTCTGCTTGTGATATTGTTTGACTTTGGAAATACTTAGTTTTGATGTATTCAAATTGGTTGGTCTTTGCGTTCTTGCATTTTGTTGCTTTTTAGCTTAGAGGGGCTCCCCCTTTCAGACACTTTAAATATCAAATTCCTTTTCTCTCTCTTTTTTTTTTCTCTCTGGTTTTTAATGGGTTTCTGTCTCCTTTCTGATCAAAAGTTTTTGAATTTGGGGGTGTGCTCTGAGGTGAGGTTGAAAATGGATTATTTTTCTTTCAATAGTCAGAGTTCCAACTTTGGACAAGTCCTCCCCTTGTGGCTCTGACAATGAGCTAAGTTGTTCCTGGCTGATTATGGCATCAGGACCACAACATCCTCAGAGAATATGCCACCTGGACAGGGAACCAAAAGGCTATAGGAAGGTATGATTCTAGACACAATAACAATGAAATGCAGGGAAGCATTTAAGGGGTGGCAGCAGAAAGTCTTTCTGCAAGCCCTGCCAGGACAGTGTGCGGAAAGACGGTTCACCCACTTTGCCAATATGAGTGGCTGAATCTAGCTGGCGCCCAACAAACAGTGCTGGAAGCTTCTGACTCTGCAAGGAAATGTTACTCGGGGACCACAAGGGAGGGACAGCCCAACCCCTCCCCTCACCTGCATCAACCTACCTGCATAGACTCTGCCAGGACATTTCACCGTCAGCCAAAAAATCTCTCAGCCCGTTCCTGCCACGGTCAGCTTCCAGGGGGCTGCAGCCATCGATTCCACCATGCTCCAAGATGCGGACGGACCCAGATCCTGGGGTCACCATGCCCCTTGTCCAATTACTGTTCTGGGTACCAGGGCATCGGAGGGTGATGCTAGAGCTAGAAAGGAACTCAGGGATTATCTAGTCCAACTGCTTCATTGTACACATGGGGAAACTGAGGCCCAGGGAGGGGAGGGGATTCACAGCCACCTGTTGCCACAGGAAGGATACCAGGCTATAGAGCCTTTTACAAGGTTCTTCTCACGTATCTTTGGTGACATATTAGTGTCTGTGATGTCTGTGTGTAAAATGTGAGCTTAGAGGCTGGAAAATACTGCCACTTCAGAGTTGCCAAGGGGAGACTTGGGAGGCAAACTGAATTCCCTCACTTCTACGAGAATGAGGGCCACTTCACTCCTTAGGGAGTCTGGAGATTGACTGACTGAGCCTTCCACCCATCCACGCCCCTGGCCAGCCAACCAGCAGGTTCTATGCCAGGCCTGGTCAGGGAGGTACTGTGCCTGGTCAAGGGACAAAGATCAAGCCCCCACCCTCAAGGGTGGTGGTGCAGGGCTTTGACGGCCAAGCTGAGTCAGGACCACAAGCAACAGGGAACCAAGGAAGGGCTATGTTTGTCTTCCTCCCTCAGAGACCCTCCCAAGTCTGCTTTGACTCTAAGATTCTTGACACTTCTGCACCCCAGAGATGTAAAGTTTATTCTTTAATGAAAAAAACCCTTTGATTAAATGCTTGCTTGTCTTAACATACTTTCTTTCAACCAATACCTTTAAGACTGAAATAACAAGGATAAAGTTCACTGATATTTCACAGAAGATGGCTTTGGAAACGTTAAGGACTTCCTGGGCCAGCCCCTCCTAGGTGAACAGATGGGGAAATGGGGGCGGGCGTTGGGGGGCGGTGCCTGGAGAAGAATGAGCAGACGAGAGCAAGGTCACGTGGCAAGGGGGTGGGGATCAGGCCCAGGGGCTCAGCTCCCTGCCCTGCCCTAGAGGGCGGCCACTAGCAGTGTGGGGCGGGGATTGGCAGAGGTTAGCTTCGGAAGAAGCTGTGAGGCGTCCCCCTGTAGACTCTCCACGAGTTGTCCAGGAAAAGAGGTGAGAGGCCAGAACCGCTCAAAGGGTTGGTCTGTGGAGAAGGTTCGTGCTTACCCCGTATCTGACAGGGCACTCTCAAACACCCCCGCACCGGGTCCTCATGAGGAGGAGGCCGAATAGGCAGTGATTTCTTTCCAAGAGGGAAAAATCCATGGACGGTCCTAGGCGAGCTGGTGGCCAAGCAGGGATGCAAAGCCAGGGTTCTGGCCTCTCAGGAAAGAGCACCGTCTAGGTGTTCCTCTCCCTTTTAGGCTCTTGTCATTTCGGGGATTGTAAAAAATAATTAAGGGAATTCACGGTGAGGTGCTGACATACGGCCTCGCAAATGAGGTCTCTCCCTAACTCCACACAGCCCCGATGACACAGCACGGTAATCATGCGCCTGCAGGACTGCCTCGATGCCCTCCCCGCTGCTGCAGGTGCTCCTCACAGAGGGCACGGTCTTATCAGGTGCGGGAATGAATGAGTGGGAGAGCTGGATGATCAGACCGCATCCCTATGTAGCCTGAGCCCAGTAAGAGTCGGTGGAGGGTGGGAAGGCACAGAAGAGAGGCGGTAACATTTGTGAAGACTTGGCCTTGAGCCAGGCTACAGGGGGTGTTACCATCTCTGTTTTGCCAGTGAGGAAACTGAGGCTCAGGGACGTGTGGCCAAAGAGGCGGGGGCATAGGGCCCGGGCTCCCCGAAACCTCGTCGCTCAAGGTTTGTCGGTCCTAAACTGTTCCCCAAGTCCACGCCCACTGAGTCCCGAGAGGGAGACCCAGGGCTTCTGTCTGAAGTCTCCAGCTGCTGCTCAGCCAGCTCCTCCCCTTCATCTTGAGCCCGCTCTATAATCAAAGTTTTTCTCGCGATATGGAATTCTCTCCCTGAAGCCTGGCAGACCAACCAAACTCTGCCCCTTTTAGTCAGGATCGCCTTCCCTGGCTTGCTGAGGAGAGCACTGCTTAGTTCCTCCCGCTTTTCAGAGCAGTGACCCTTTCTCCCTTTAGGGGACTGGGGGGATGAGGGGTGAGCTTTGCAACAGACGCCAGGAGACTGGGTTCTGGCTCCGGCAGCCAACTGAACACAAGGGACGACCCCTCCCTGACCTCACTTCCTGCAGCTATTCAACGGGAGTCTCTCATCTTTCCGTGTCCTCCCTCCCCAGCCTGCTCTCTCTCCTGCCTTCCCCTCCTCACCCACCGTGGCTCCTTGGATCTACTTCTCCCATTCCCAATGATCTAGACAGGGCAGTGACCTTCTTGACAGTCCTGCTGCTGTTACTGCTCAAATGCTATCCTGTTCCCTACTGAAAAAAATCCCACCGTAAATTAAATGCTGTTCTGATTGGGTCACCCCCTGCTCCCGTCAGATCCTTGTCTGTGATGGCTCCAGTCAGTTGGAAACTGAAGACTTCTCACTCAGGACTGAGTTTGGGGGACCGCCACCAACACGTCAACCTTCAGCCTCCTCACTAATCTCCCAATACAGCCCTCCAGGGCAGCCAGATACTGGTGGTCCTTCAGTTTGCTTTCAGCCCAGTCTCTTCAGCTGTAAGCAGAGATGCTTGATTAGATGGTGAGAAATAACATCTCATTTGTTATTTCACTGCTCCAACATTTACACTTGTCCTCAGGTCTCAGCCTGAACATCAGTCCTCCCCAGCCCACACCAGGTCCCCCCCTAGACTCCTCTTAGGGCACCTGCCACAGTCCATATTATATCTATCTGTGGGATTATCTGCCCAAGGTCATCCCCTTTCCCATTAGCTTGGATGACTCCCTGATGGCAGAGATGGCCCACCTTGTCCACTGTGTGACCCCAAGGCCTGGTCCTGTACAGGATTCTGACAAGTACCTCGGATTAAATAACAATGCAAGCCCCCTAGGGAGGTGGGGGGAGCCCAATCACTGCGGAAGAGAAAGTCTGCATGACCACTAGCGCTAGCACTCAACAGAGGGCTGAGTGAAGTCATCGAGGCAACTGGATCTCTAGGGGGAAGGAAGAGTCCAGGAAGGCTTCCTGACAGAGGCGTATCTAGGTGCATGTGGTACAATCACTAAAGCATAAAGCATATGCAGGCTGCCCTGCAAGGGCAGTGCCACCTTCCCAGAGCTCAATCGCCTTCCTCAAATGCATCCAGGAGGACCCGAAGATCCTCGGAGAAAGGAATCCCAGTATATTAGGGGTAGGAAGACTGTGTTTGCTCCAAAGCCCACATCTGACCTCCAAGGAAACTGAGGCACAGAGCAGGGCACAGACCAGTTCCTAAAGCAGCCCAGACCTAGGCCTCATGGGATCTTGTGGTTTACCAGGTACCACATGAGCAACCATTTCACACTAGGAGCCACGACGACTGGCAGAACTGCAGGGTGTGGTTTCCTAAGACTTGGCACCCTGCTCTTTTCCAGAAGAGGTACCCACTTCTCATTTTCCTGAAAGGCATTTCAGGAAGAGGGGGCAGGGTGCTGCCGGTGTTATCCTGGCAGGTGGAAAGCAGTGCTGGGCAGACAGAATGCTGACGTGGCATCACCTTGGGAAAGGGTGGGCTGCAGGCTCCCTGCTGGAAAGGGCCACAAATTTTCCAGAGGGAGGCCTGTTTGTGACTCTTCAGTGAGCTTGACCTATGACAGAAAGCTGCTTTCTGAGGGAGAGCAAAGTAAGCAATAATCTTGGCTTCATTTGTCATCCAGGTGCCTCCACGGGAGAGCGTGGCCACAAAAGCCTTGTTTGTTTGTTTTGTTTTTGGAATTTGCAGTTGTCTATTTTCTTAAGTCTTCCCACTAGGCTAGAGTCAGGCCCTCCTGGAGAGTCAGGCCTGGGTCTTGCCCCTGAAATCCCCAGCAAGCTCAGTGCAGGGGCTCAATGTTTGCTGAACAAACCATCCTTTCCACGTGTAACACTCCTCAACTTGTCAAGACTTTGCTGAACCACAAAATACATCCAGAAACGCAGAAAAAAAAAAGAATGCAGAGGTAAAAACACAAAAGCATCAGATAGGAAAAATACCCAGCTGATATAATCAATAAGTTTGGTTCTCTGAAAATACCTTTAAAACCTTTGGCCAGTTTTGACGAAGAAAAGGAAAAGCACTGATAGGCGATGGTAGGAATGAAAAAAGGGATACACTGACAATGGGGAGATTACAAAGGGAAGGAGAAAACTACACAAAACTTCATAGCAATAAATTACCAATCTAGGTATAACAGATGACCTTTTATGAAACAACCCAAGCCCTTTTACAACAATAAACTCTCACAACAGCCCTGTGCCTTGGACAGGCAGTGCTCCTGTTATGTTTTCTAGAAGGAGAAGAGATGGAGAGGTGGACACCCAGCCCAGGGCCCTGGCAAGCCACCCAGCTTTGTCTCAAAGGTCACGGCCATGGGAGCACGTGCACATTGACGGCACAGAACCACGCCACTCCCGCACTTCCAGCCATCGCCCGGAGCCCCCTGCGTGGACGGCCAACCTTATTTATTTTTCCACTTGAAATGCCATAAGGGGTTTCACTTTATTTTTACTTCAAAAGCAGCACCATAAAAATTCTTGATGATTAGAGCTCCAGCTGTCTTAAGTTGTTTGTCAAAGGATCGGTTACTCAAATCTCCTACGGAGGGAAACAGTTTCAGGCGAGAAGCCATGGGAGCTGAGAAACGCAAATGTCTCATCTCTGAAAACTTTCAGACTCCCTCCTGTTCACCGCCTGGCCTGCCCCCTGCTCCCCCTCCCCCAATCCCACCATATGCTCTCCAGAGAGCAGATCAAATTTTCAGCCTAAGGTACTGTGGCGCCAAGGACTCAGCCCCTCCATGCTACCCCCTGCCCCCCACCAACTTAGAAATCCAACACCACGACCCAAATGGACTGCAGCCACATAAAACCACAGAGTAAAGTTTATAAAGCTTTATTAAACATTTCAAACAGCTGTGCAACGAACACACCAGAAATAAAAGCTCCAGAATAGCAGTCCAAGTGTTCCACAAGTATGGCCCCGCAGTCCCATTCCCTAGATGGACTGCCTCCAGTTCTGTCCTCTGCCTGGCCCACCTCCCTCCCCCTTCAGGCAAGAGAAAGATGGATGGTTTAGACTGGAAGGACAACCATGCTGATCCCCGGTGGGCAGGGGCCAGGAGACAGTCTCATTTGCCAACACTTTTACTGAAGCGCAGAAAAGGAAAAAAGCAAGTGACAGTCACAGAGTCTTCCCGTGTATTCTTCGTAATGTATACAGTCTATACGCGCAGGACCGGAGAAGCTCCTGGCACGAGGACGATGGCCACCGCTCCCCTCTGTCTCGTCTGAACCACCTCGGAGTCCAGTGTGCTGGTCACTCTGCAATCCCCGTACTAAATACCAACTGTAGCGGCCCCTACAAGCTAGCTATTGCTACACCTCAGAATCACAACACGTTCGATAAAGCTTCTTTAAAAAGGATTTACACATGTACTTGTACACGTACGTATACACACACGCGCACGCACGGCACACCACACCAAAAAATATCCAAACACCTATCAGGGGATCGTGGCTGTTATGAAACACACAAGTACTCTCCCATTCACTCGGCTGGGGACTGCTAGATCTATGTAAACACACCACACATCAATCCTGCAGAGCATGCATGGGAGACAAAATGAGGCCCCCTCCTTGCAACAGTGGAGAAAGGCAGGAGGAAGGGCAAAGGAAGCGAAGCTGGGCTGCTGAGCAGGAGCCCAGACCCCCAGGTGAAAGAGCAACAGGTATCTGTTACTTCTTCCTTCAAAATGAAGTGGGGAAAATACTGAAGATTTGTGGACAGCAGTCAAGACACAATTCTGTCTAGCCTGCCAGCCAGGGAAGAAGAATGAAAAAGCGAGGCTCTCGGGCATCAGCAATCTCTTTATATTCGAGATAAGTGCAAAACTGAGCCCTGTCTTGGACAGGTGCTCCCCAAAAAAGGAAAGGGCTAAAGAGAACTAACAGGAAGCCAAGAGAGGGACGGAGGAGTCAGTAACACTCTGAGAAGGGAGGAACCCCTGACAAGGAAGGGTCACGGAGGTGACAATGAGACTGGCATTTTATCTGCCCGGATCATGCTGGGGCAGTTGACCAGGATGGGTGCAGGCTCCTCGTGGGAATGAGACGAGGGGGGTGGCCATCCTGCCAGTCAGGGGCCAAGATGCGGACAGAACACACACAACCACAAGACCACCCACGACTACAGGACTCTACGATAAAAGCACCGGTCAGTGCTATTATTCACATTATAAGGATAAAACGTCACAGGCCAAAAAGGCGCCATCAGGAATGTGGCACCCGCAGGGCCGCGGGATTTGAAACTCCAATGCTTTATGACCTATGTCAATGCCTCCCCTCCCGTCTTCTGCTTCCTTGGAAAGCTAACTGGGCTGGCTGTTAGGTGCCCACAACGCCGGGGTCGTGTGCCGATTCCGGAAGCGGGGAATCGGAGCAGTGGTACAGGAAACAGTTTCCCCAGCAGCTATAGCAGATGAGGAACAGGGCTGCCAGGAAAACCAAGGCACAAATTGTGCAAGGCTTCCGTTCCAGGAGGAAGCTGAGCAGGTAGAAGCCCATGAACATGGAGTGGCTGAACCACAGGGCGGGGTTGAGGGGCTTGGGGATGAGGAGGACGGGCAGCAGCCACTGGAGGCAATACATGATCTCTGCTGGACAGGGCCTTCGCCAAGGCCACCGGGCACCGCTGCAGGAACCGACCTAATGGGAGCCAGCGGGCGCAGGCGGCTGCCCTCTGCTTTCTTCAACCCTCGCTCTCCAGGAGCTGAGCCGCTGTGGTCTCTGGCTGTCAGCCCGGGATCACCAAGGCAGCAGGGATCCTGAAGAGAAAAGTCAACACAACAGACAAACAGACACAAAACAGACAGACAGACAAAAAAAAAAAAAAAAAAAAAAAAAACAGGAACAGAATGTATACTTATTTGGAAAAATGGATCATGGTTAACAACAGCAAATGTGAATGCCCTTTCCTCCCTGCCCACCCATGGACGTCTACTCCTCTCCAAGTCACCCTTTCCAGAAGCATCCTGGGTGTCTCCCCTTCTTGGGGGCTAGGCCAGAGGGCTCTAGGCAGGTCCGGCACAGTGGCCTGGCTTTGCCTGGGCCCTGCCCAGCAGAGATCATGTATCGCCTCCTGGGGCTGCGGCCCGTCCTCAAGGGACCCAGACCTCACAATACCGCCCTGTGGTTGCCACCGGACGGCCATGGGCTCCATGCTGTGACCCCTGAGGAATAAGAAAAGGATTCTGTATCTCGTATCTCTCACAGCAGGTGCTCAGTGGAGAGTTAAAGTAGTTAGCGGCGCGCTGCCGGCGGGAGATTGCCGGCAATGGATCCTTGCAAGCTCTGGGAAGGCTCCGCGGCAGCATCAGCGAATATTTCGTTTTAAGATGGCAGCCTAGAATGAGCTTGCCTTTTTCAAATAATCCGGCGTCATTCTGCCTAAATCAGCCAACTTCTTCGAAAGTCAATGTAGGGGGAAAAAAAATCACCATGCTACTTAGTCCAAACTGACCTCTCTGGGTTCACTTGCGCTCTCCATCTGCTGCCGGCACTGTATAGAACTTGACCTCTAGGAGCTTTTAATCAAAATTAATTTTCTATCCACATAGGGGCAAATGCCAGTTGGCCCCTGTGCCAGGCAGTTTGCTGGAAAGAAGTGGTGCTCCCGAGCAGCGGGCCACCGGTGCGCCAGGGCCGCGCTCGCAGACCGCATTCCGGTCTTCGTGCCGCGCCAGGAATCGGAGCGGCGGCAGCCACGACCCTCTGGCGGCGGTAGCAAAACCCTCCTCCAAGCTCCAGAAGCCCAGCGCAACGGGTACAAAGAACCTCGCTGGCTGAGGAAGACCCACCAGCGCCTGGGGGGTAGGGGAGCAGAGGCTGAATAACCCGCCTAGCAGAAAACTATCCCAGAGCGCATTCAGACCACTTCTTTGGAGAGCTCATCCCATCCCTTCCGCGCATACAAAGGCGCCATCCCTCCTACAGGGTAGACACCCGATGACTATCGCTTTTGCACCTAGGGCTCAGTGCCCTGGCTCAGGGAGCCGCCACCGCTGTAGATCTAGCAACCGTAAGAAGCGGGATGCGGGCATCAGGGAAAGGTTCCGCGCTCAGAGGCTCTCGCAAAGCAGAGGACGTGGTCTTCTAATACGACAAATATTAGAAAAAGAGTGTTGAGCGGGGGGCCTGTGAAGCCAAGGCTTCTGGAAGGGGCACCTGTTTTTGCTCCGCGGGGCAGATGATCCCTCTCTAAATTAGGTCCCCCTGCTTTTCCATCCTTGCCCAGGTGTGATCTGGCGCGGCACTGGACACTGGGCTCGAATTAGCAGGCCCGGGCTCGGAGAGATGGGCTCCGCTACCAAGGGGCGCGCACCCGTACTCTTACCCTATGCGCTAACTCAGAGTTGCATTTCCCCTCCATTTTACATTAAAATTCAAACGCGGGCACAGCGGAATCTTCTGGAAAGGGGCTAAGATGAACTCAGGAGGCGGGGGTCGGTGTGGAAAGAGCAGATGGATTATTTTTTTTCCTCTCCTGACGAATGAGGAGCGCCCCCTGCCACCCCTCCTCACGGACCCCCCCTACCCAAGCGCGCATGCGCACTTGGGCGGTGGGCGGATACTTAAGGCGCGGCCACCGCGGCTGCGGCAGTGCGCCCAACAGCGGACTCCGAGAGGCCAACGGACCTCGGAATCGGCAGCACTCGCTCTCACCCACCCACCCACCACTCTCGGAACCATGGCGGCAGTGGCGGCAGCCTCGGCTGAACTGCTCATCATTGGCTGGTACATTTTCCGCGTGCTGCTGCAGGTAAGTGTGCCCGGGTTCTGGGTGGGAGAGGGTCGCGATGTGCGCCCCCTGAACCGGCAAGCCCGCGTCACAATTGCCGCATCCTGACCCGTCCTGTCCTGATTGCCGCGATCCCTGCCAACCCAAGTGCCGCAGCCGGCACCGCACGCCCCCGCCCGTCCCCTGCGCCCTCCTCCTTGCGTAGACCCTTCCCAGTGCGCCCGCCCGGGAACAAAGAGTTGGGGCGCGGCGGGCGCCAGCCGCGGACGATCGCCGAGGCTCTTAGCGACCAACGTGGTAAGAAAATACCGCTACGTGAGACTCGACCCCAGGAGGGAGGCGGGGCACTTCTGTTTTGCGAAAAGAGACTTTACCGCTCACACAGCGGAATTTTTCCGCCTTAAAAAAATTGCGCATTGCGGGGAAATTTTCCTTTAGAAAATACAGTACTTGAGGGGGTGGGACAAAAAATAAGTTAGAAAAAGGCACTTCTCAGGGGAAAAACAAAAACAGCACTCCGCAAACAAGATTACAACAAATCAGAAAAATTCGCGGGAAAAAATGAATAAGAGAAAATGCGCATTGCAGGAAGAATAAATCAGACAAAAGCACTTGGCAGAAAAAAATGCATTAGGTAAAAAGCTCCTTGCAGAAAAAATATTAGACAAAGGAGCTAATAAACTATGAATCGATAAGAGCGCTTTGAAGAAAACAATTAGAGGAAAAGGTTCTTTTCAGGAAAAATAGAAAAAAAGCGCTTCCGAAAAAGGACAGTTCGCTTTATTAAAAAATAAAATAAAATAAAATAGAGGCAAAGCGCTTTGTGTAAAAAGAAATAAATCAAAAGAAATTGCTTTGCCCATAAAATCATCTACCCTAAAAGCACCCCTTGCAGGAAGAATTCCCTGCTAAAGGAATCCTTTGCCAAAGGAATCGCATATTTCCTTCAAGGTGTTCCTGGAATGCTGCATTTACTGGGTAGGATTCGCTTTTCGAAATCCTCCAGGGACACAGCCCATTGCGAGAAGTGAGGTATACCTAAGTTGTGGGTCCAATCAGCTTGCGGCCATGCAGCCTTCAGCACAGTTGGAAAAGCTCCAGCTGCCCTGACTCGTGGACAAGCTGCGCCCGCACCCGCCTCTCCTCATTGGACAGGCGGGCGGGGCAGGGGGCGGGGCGGGGGCGGGCACGGCAGCACTACAGACACGCTGCGGGTGCTCGCCTCTAAGGGCAGGTCCTGGGTCTCTCTCTCTCGCCACAGGTGTTCAGGTACTCCCTGCAGAAGCTGGCGTACACCGTGTCGAGAACCGGACGGCACGTGCTGGGAGAGCGCCGCCAGCGGGCCCCCAACTGAGGCTCCAGCCCCCTCCCCTGGGCGGCCGTGTCACCAGGTGCTCCTGTGCAGTTCCACCAGCATGGGAGCCAGTGCCGCGCAGGAATGGGGCGTCCCCTGTGCCCTCTCGCCAGAGGAGCACTTGCCAAGGTCAGTGAGGGGCCGGTAGGCCCCCGGAGAAGCAGCACCGACAATGACGACACCAGATCCCTTCCCCACCCCTTTGCACCCGTCCTACTGCGGGTGGCGTAGAGGGAGGAGGGAGGAATGGGGGGAACAGACCCCTGAGATCTGGGCACAGGCAACGCATTCAGATCTGAACCAAGTCGGGACAGCGCCATCCCAGCCCCACAGCCACGGCCATGCCAGCAGGCCGCACCACAGAGATCCAGACAACCACACCAGCCAGCAGAATGGACATTCCAACTTCACCAGCCGAAGCCCTGAATCTCCGTGCAGCAGACAAGTGACAACTGCGTGCCTGTGTGGCGGGACTGGAGGGCAGAGGGTGAGGGAGGAGGGTTAAGAAACGTAGCGGGGCCCTCTCACTGTCCCTTGCCTACGGCATGTGCATTCCAGCCTTGCTGCCTTTGCTCCCTCAGTTCCTCTTTCCCCCCACTCTCACCCAAAAGAAATGTGTCACTCAATTTGGACCTACTGAACAAGAAAACGAATCCCATCTTTACCAAAACACCTTCTCCAAGCCCCCAGCCCCTCACTGATCTTGCATCCCCCAGGTCTCATGCAATTGTGGTCAATATTGTGGTAATCGCTAATTGTAATGATTGTATAAGTGTGCATTAGTTGTGTCTCCCCGGCTAGATTGTAAGCTCCTGGAGGACAGGGACCGCCTCTACAAAAAAATTAAAAAAGTACCTCCCCTGTCTCGCACAGTGTCCCAGGACCCTGCGGGGCAGTGGAGGCGCACCAAAAAGTTTTGTCTCCTGTGACTTCTTTTCCGGCTTCAACACATACTTCTAAGACTGGGCTGATGTGCCCATTGTGGAGTGGGCACTCTACTTGGGAGAGGGACAGAGGGGAAGCAACAAAATGGGAATAAACCTTCACACACCCAGTTCCATCTCAACACTGTCCTGAGATAAAGGACCACATCCCCGCACCACCACCCAAAGAAAAAGGTGGACATCTTCACTTGTGGTCTCGGAATAAGGGACCACTTATACCTCCCCAAAGGTGTGGGTGCCTTCAGTTTTCCTGGGATAAGGGGCCTTGGCAAGTAATCAGTGGGAAAGATGGAAGGAGGGAAAAGATAGGAGGGGGAAAAGTGGGAAGAGCCCTCAAAATGGAGGTACTAGGGACCAAGAGGGTGATCAGGAATTCAGAACACAGTCTTATCTCCATCCAAGATCCCCAAGGAAATGGGGGGGCACTGGTTTGGACAATGACTATGGGGTAAAAGGTGTGTGGCGCCTCCCCCCCCCAGCTCATCCCTCCAGGCCCTATCACCTCTACCAGAACCACTACAAGGGCATCCTGCCAGGCCCGCCTACTTTCCCAGGGTCTCCTCCCCCACCCTCAGGAACCTCTCTCCAGCTCACTCTCCCCACTACTGGGTCCTCTGCTTCTCCCAGCACTAGTCTCCATAACCTTAAGGGTGCTTACCAGGTCCCGGGCCCTGGGCTCTCCCCTGCCATCATGCCAGGATGGTGGGGTGGGCTGCCTGCTCGGCTCCCAAGTTCTCTCTCCCACTCCTCAGTGAGTCAGGGCTTCTTTTACATGGGGTCAGCTGACTGCCTCACCAAATGGCCCTGCCGCCTGTTCAGCCTCGTCTCTGGCTTTGTGTGCCCCTGTCACCACACACCTGTTCCTGGGTCAACATCCAGGGAGTGAGTTAGAGGGCTATAAATCTTTCTGCCACTTCCTCAAATCCCTTAGTCACAGTTGTCACAAACAATTCTGGAGCACAAAGGACCTCAATCCCTTGAGCCTGATGTTACCCGCCCCTGCGCCAGACCCTAGCGTTTCTCAGCCCAACCACTAGCACCTTTAGAGGCACCTATAACTTCAGTTCAAGATAAGAGAATTATAGGGGTGGAGGGTGTAGACCTCAATTCCAGTATTGGCTTTGCCATCAGTCAGCCCAGGGAACCTGGTCAGGTCACTCCTAGCCACCTTCGGTTCTCCTCTGTAAAAGGACTGCTAAGATCCCAGTGAACCCCAACATACTAGAAACATTCTGCCATCAAAGTGGCAATCAGGACTCAATGGGACTAAGGTGCGGATGGGCGATCGGAGCCTCATCTTCCTCAGCTGGGTGGTTCCAGCCCCTACTGTAGCCTGTAGGTGGGGTAGGTCTCTTGCCCCAGGGTGACTCAGCAGCAGGCAATGCCCACACCTCCCTTCTGAAGCCTGTATCTTGGCAAGCCTCAAGACTGGGAGTTTCTGTGGTTTTTCACACTAAATGCAGAGAACCATGAACATATTTCAACATGTGTTCTCAATAAAGGGTGCCCCTCCCCTCAGAGCCCTCAAGGGGTGTACCCACGGCCCCACTGCCCCAGATGCTCTAATCTCAGCCCAGTTATAAGGTAGCTGGGTTCAGGGGGACAGGCTGCAACAGCATTGAAGTGTCCGGCTGCTCTCGACACTGTAGGCTCCCTTTTAAAAGGCAGGAGGCTGCTGGCAGCCCCAGGGCTTTCCAGATGATCTTGGCAAAGCCCAACTGCAGGGCTTTCTCCATCCATCCATCAGCAGGGCTCTGAGTGTGGCATGATGAAATGACAGACTTCCAGGCAAGGGCTGCCCTGATGGGCTGCACCCGCATGGGTAGCTTGAATGTGCAATGTCCACTCCCGCCTTTCGTGCCCCATCCAAACCCTCACGTTATGGCAGGAAACACAGTCCACCAAAGAAGATGGAAGGAATGTGTTCACTTTCTATTCCTGTGCAATGCTTAGAAGTCTAGTCCAAACACATCTTGTTTATAAATTTTTTTCCAGAAGCAATACCATTAAAACATTTTATTCTGATAGAGAGCAACAAAAAGAGTTGAAAATGACTACAGTTTTGTTGCAAAGCCCTTAGTCCACAGGCCCCCCCTTTTGCTTAAATTTTCTCTACCACATCCTCAAGACTTTGCCCCGACCAGGCCAAGGATAGAGCAGTTGAGTTATGAGGGAACTGGAATGGCTTTGTGAGACTCCAGCAACAGGCAAGACTCTTGGGACTAATGCCCCCAAAGGATGTTAGTTTCTTAGCCTAACCAGTTGAGGTTAAACCGCAGAGGGGTTTAGGTACCATGACTGTCGGAAGTGTGTGGTGCTATGTGACACTGTTACCTCTACCTGTGGAATATCTGGATTGCGACTGAAGGACAAGTTTCTTGAGCTTCAGCTGCAGGACAGCAACAGCTTATTACATGTGGGTTGGGTTGGGTTGGGTTGGGTTGGATTGGATGAGGGAGCAGGTGTGCTGTGAGTCATTTGCTAGACATTTATTTTCAAACTTCTATCTACTCAGAAGCCAGTACCCTACAGTGAGATTCTGAATTTGCAGTGAGTTTTACCCCCAGAGATTTAAACGTGCA